>NC_134711.1:60000-718214 GCF_049634645.1 Pelodiscus sinensis
CTCCCGCAGCGCCGGCCCCACGGCGCAGGCCAGCAGCACCCTTCCCCCCACGGCTGCAGGGCCCTGCATGGCCTGGTGTGCGCGCCAGCAGCAGTGACTGGGCTGGGCCGGGCTGGGCAACGCATGCGCCGTGAGCCCCGGGGGTGGCCCCGGGCTGCACACCAGCAGCCGTGGCCGGCCTGCGCATGCACCATGTGCCCGGGGACGGCGCCAAAAGGGCTCGGGCCAGCCCTGCCCCACACCCCCCCATCCGTCCATCTGTCCAGGCCGCTTGCTGCCGTCACCGCAGGGTCTCGGCTCTTCCACTGGTCTCTTTCCTGCCATATCCCGCGCCCATCTCCTTTCCAACAGCCCTCCCTGTGCCCCCTTGCCGCCAGGTCTCTGCCAGGCTTCCTGCCGGGCTCTCCCCTCCCGGCGTGCGCCCAGGGTGGGCCTGGCTGCCTTTTCCCAGGCAGGGGCCTCAGTGCAGCTGGCTCCCCCCCCCAGCCCTGACGTGGGCCACTGCCGGACAGAGCCTGATCCTTCCTGTTTCGTCGGCTCCCTCCTTGCTCCCCGGCTCCTCTGGGGCTTTCTCTGGCCTCCCGGTGGCCCCTCCCCGCCCGGTGCCTTTGCAGACGGCAGGAGCCCGCAGCCGTTGCCCACCCCCCGGCTGGCTGCCCGCGGAGAGCGCGTTCCCAACCGGCTGCCACTTACCTGCGGCTGGGCCCAGCCTCTCCCCCGCTGACCTTATCCCCCGCAGATACTTTTTGGGGTAAGGGCTTCCTGACTACTGACGGGAGGAACAGCAAGCCCAGACCGCAAAAAGATCCAAGAGAGACAGACCGAGGGAGGCAGGTGCTGCCGTCCGGGCGCCCGCGTAGCCGGCTCCATCGCCGCAGACAGGCCGGCGGGACACAGCGGCTGCGAAGAGAAGAGGCGCAGGTGATGCGCAGGCTGTGTGCCTGCTGGCACGCCCCCGGAGAGCACCCCGCCAGCCTTGGGGCTCCTTGGCGTGGGGTGGAACCAGGATCGAGCCCCAGCACCTGGGTGCTGGCCCTCGTGCCAGGTGCGGCACATGCAGGTGAGAGACGGGCAGGCTGGATGGACAGGAGGGGGCCCTGTGAAAGCAGCCCCCTCACCCAGCTGTTCCGCAAGGCCCTCGAGTCCAGGGCTTTGGGCGGAAAGATCTCGGCACCAGAGCCCCGAGCGGCTGGAGCAGCAGGACTTTCTAAGAGCTGCCTGTAGCTTTTCGGCTCTGGATCCTGCCTCTGGGAGGGGATGTCATTGCAGTGTGGTAAGCCACCTCTGCCCTACTCGATCAGCAGGGAAACCGAGGCACCATTTGCCCTGCCGTGTGACGGGCTGCAGACGAGGCCAGGAAGGTGGCAGATCAGTGTGGGGAGCAGGGCGGGGGAGCTATACGGGAGCCTCTCCCAGAAGGACAGCGATCCCTGCTTCACAGGGGAAACTGAGGCACGAGTGGGCGATGCTCTCACTGGGACACCAGAGCGGGGAATTGACCCCGGAGCCTTGGGGTGCTGCTGGAGCCGGAGCCAGTCCAGAAGAGAGTGAGTATCCAGAATCCCCTTTTCATTCTGCCCGTGTTGGAAATGGGGGCGGGGGAGGGGAATTCCCGTGGAAAGTTCCCCAATTTTTTTCTCCTGTACAAATTGTTAAAATCCAGAAGAAGAAAGACAAAACCAGCCACGTGGCTCAACTGAGCCCTCCACCCCCCCCCCAACACACACACAGACCCTTGAAAGGCTGCCATCAAACATGGAGAAACGTCGTTCTCTCCTCCCAAGAGGCCGTGGGCACCAGCTATGGCACAGCAGGGTTAGGCCAATCCCAGAGCAGCGGGGCAATGGGACCCACGCCGAGAGAGGTTGGGAAACTCCTCCACTGGGAGGCGGGTGGGGACGAGGCGGGAGGGACGGAGGAGGCTGGGGAGCCGTCTGTCCGGGACAGTTTATGCCTGTGATTCTCGCACTGTATCAGCGCCCCCTTTCAGACCACAAGCCTCTGCGTGTGACCCCCCCCGTACAGTTAAAACACATTTTTATATTTTGCACGATTGTAAATGCTACATTTATAATCTGATTGTTGACAATGAATCGACCTTTTCTCGTCACTGTTAAATTCAGACTAAACCACAGGTTTTTGTCAAATTACCGTCGTAAGCAGAAACGTGGTTTTTACATGGTGTGATGTAGTGGGGGTGCCGTAGTGTGTGTGTGTGTGTGTGTGTGTGTGTGTGTGTGTGTGTACACGTGTACCTCAGTTCTCCCCCCCGCACGCCGCCCTTTGCAGCTCTCTCTGCATGAGTGGGGAGAGGCCAGGCATGACTCAGTGGGGAAGTATGTAGGAGTCTGACCTCCTGGGGACCAGGTGACAAAATATTCCCCTTTGGTCAGGGAGCAGGTCGATGGAGGAGGCAGAGCTGCCGGAGGGGCTCAGGGACCAGTTGCTGGGGTTATTTTGGAGCTTCAGGGAGTAGCCAAGTGAGTCTGTAAGGGTACATCTAAACTACATGGCTCCGTCGACGGAGGCATGTAGATTAGACAGATCGGCAGAGGGAAATGAAGCCGCGATTAAAATAATCGCGGCTTCATTTAAATTTAAATGGCTGCCCCGCTCTGCCGATCAGCTGTTTGTCGGCAGATCGGGGCAGTCTGGACGCGCCGCGTCGACAAAGAAGCCTTTCTTGATCGGCACAGGTAAACCTGGTTTCACGAGGCATACCTGTGCTGATCAGGAAAGGCTTCTTTGTCGACACGGAGCGTCCAGACTGCCCCGATCTGCCGACAAACAGCTGATCGGCAGAACGGGGCAGCCATTTAAATTTAAATGAAGCTGCGATTAAATTTCCCTCTGCCGATCTGTCTAATCTACATGCCTCCGTTGACAGAGGCATGTAGTCTAGACACACCCTTACAGAAAAAAACAGCCAGCAAATGGTCTGGTAGCACTTTCTAGACTCACAAACCATGTCGGTGGGATCATGAGCGTTCATGGGTACAGCCCACTTCTCAGATGGCCGGAGTTATGACTAGGGGATAAGACAACTCGAAATAAATAGGAGAAGGGAAGGGAGGGGTGGGGGAGAAAGATGCTTGGCTGAGCAAACATGAAGAGAACAGACTAAGTTGAGTACTGGGAGTTCAGGGGCCTGTGGACCCGCCCCAAGGGGTCTGAGGCTGCCTGGCCCTTCCTCCTATGGCCACATTGAACCTGGGCTGGGCTGTATCTCTGAGAAGCAATAAACCCTCCAGCTATGTCTAGACTGGTCAGTTTTTCCAGAAAATCAGCCACTTTTCTGGAAAAACTTGCCAGTTGTCTACACTGGTCGCTTGAATTTCCACAAAAGCACTGACGAGCTCCTGTAAGATTGTCAGTGTTCTTGTATTGTAGAAATACTGTGCTGCTCCTGTTCGGGCAAAAGTCCTTTTGCGCGAAACTTTTGCGCAAAAGGGCCAGTGTAGACAGCTCCGATTTGTTTTCCGCAAAAAAGCCCCGATTGCGAAAATGGCGATCGGGGCTTTTTTGCGGAAAAGCGCGTCTAGATTGGAAAAAGCGTCCGTGCCAATCTAGATGCTCTGTTCCGAAAATCATGCCAGTGTAGACGCAGCCTCCCTGTTCTACTGGCCAGTGGAGTCACATCTTGCCGCGGACGGGGGTGCAGGGTGGGGGGCCCCGACGCGCCGTTACACATGGTCACTGTTAAAGAAACGTCACTATCACGTGTCACATCAGACTTCGCACCCGTTGCCACCCTTCTTTCTGCTCTGCTGTGGGGGCCGTGCGGCCTACGGAGCCGGGGAGCCGGAGAGCAGCAGCTGCTGGCCGGGCGCCCAGCTCTCGAGGCTGCATTGCTGCTGGCAGCAGCGCCGAACCGCAGAAAGAAGGGTGTCCGGGCCATTCCACGGCACATCCGACTGCACCATGTTTGACCTGGAGCTGGGAGGGGTGAAGGCAAATTGTCCCTGCCGCTGTGCCTGACCGTTACGCTGTATGATGCTTTCTTGTGGCCGAGCTCAGCGTTCTGATTGGTTTGCCATTCCGCTCTTCAGCTGCCAAGCAACCCACGCCCTGGAGCAGGGGTGAGCAAAAGGGCCAAGCGGGTGGGTCTGGCCAGCGGAGGCCGTGCTGCTGCCCCAATCGGGGCCTGGGGGCGGGGATCACGGGAAGCCTCCTCCCGCCCTGCAAGGAGCACGTGGCACTTTGAAACCAGTGAATGGGGTGGAATGGAAACGGGGGCTGTCGAGGGCCCATTCTGTGGGGCGAGAGAGGAGGGGAAACCCATCTACGTGCAGACTCCAGCCAAGCTCTGCCCAAGGTGAACGCCTGCCGCCGAGATCTCTTACCCTGCAGGGGCGAGCAGCCGCCGGAGGGAGCCAGAGCCGGAGCCGGAGCCGGAGCCGGAGCTGGAGCCGTGCCGGGCTGCTCCAGCCCTTGCACTCGGAGTGAGTCCTGCAGGGTGTGGAACCGGAGCTCTGCCCCGAAGAGAGGGGGTTTATGCCCCCTGTCCCAGCGTGGCGCTAATTAGCCCCATCTGCCTGTGGCGCGCTGGGTGCTGGCGGGGCAGGAAGAGGCTGGCTCGGCTCCCCGGTACCAAGTGCCGAGTGTCATTGCTCCTGCCTGCCTGCCCTCTCACCCGCCCCTGCGGAGAATCGCGGGCTGTCGATGGAGGCTCGGCTGCACCGGGTGCTGACGTCACTTGCTTTGCAGACCCCTGGAGAGGGGGTCCCAGGAGCCGGGTGCAGCCCTGGACGTCTGCAGCGAGTGGAGTGGAGCTGGGGTCCCCAGTGAACTGCTGGCCTGGCCTCGCCTCTGCAGTGACTGAACCCACTGCCCCCGCTCACTTCCTGCCGGGGATGCTGCAGTGCTGCAGTGTTTGTCGCTGCAGTGTCTGTTGCTGCAATGTCTGTCGCTGCAGTGTCTGTCTCTGCAGTGTCTGTTGCTGCAATGTTTGTCGCTGCAGTGTCTGTCTCTGCAGTGTCTGTTTCTGCAGTGTCTGTTGCTGCAATACTGCAGTGCCTGTCGCTGCAGTGTCTGTTTCTGCAACGCTGCAGTGTCTGTCGCTACAGTGCCTGTCTCTGCAGTGTCTGTCTCTGCAGTGTCTGTCTCTGCAGTGCCTGTCTCTGCAGTGTCTGTTGCTGCAGTGTCTGTTTCTGTCACTACAGTGTCTGTTTCTGCAGTGCCTGTCACTGCAGTGTCTGTTTCTGCAGTGTTGCAGTGTCTGTCAGTGCAGTGTCTGTTTCTGCAGTGTTGCAGTGTCTGTCAGTGCAGTGTCTGTCTCTGCAGTGCCTGTCTCTGCAGTGTCTGTTGCTGCAGTGTCTGTTTCTGTCACTACAGTGTCTGTTTCTGCAGTGCCTGTCACTGCAGTGTCTGTTTCTGCAGTGCCTGTCTCTGCAGTTCCTGTCACTGCAGTGTCTGTTTCTACAGTGTTGCAGTGTCTGTCAGTGCAGTGTCTGTTTCTGCAGTGTTGCAGTGTCTGTCGGTGCAGTGTCTGTCAGTGCAGTGCCTGTCTCTGCAGTGTTGCAGTGTCTGTCGGTGCAGTGCTGCAGTGTCTGTCCTGACTGCAGTGCCCTCCTGCCCCTCCCCCAGCACGCACCCTTTTCTCTGCAGTGATTCCCAGTGCTCTCCCTCTCCGAGAACTCAGGCAGCTGCACTGCTGGCTTCCCTCCACGGCCCATCAGGGGAGGGGGCTGCTGGCGCTGGCGCCCTCCTCCTCCCCTGCCAATTTGCCTCCCTTGCCTCTCCCAGCTGGCTGAGCATCTGCTCTCTCGGCCTTGCCTCGATGCCCCTCTGCCCTGCCTGGCTGCTGCCCTCAGGCCCCCTAGCGCCGCGCTGCCGCATGGCATCAGAGGCTGCTGGCCGGCGCTGCTGCCCGCGCTGGGGGCCTGGCTTCGTGCAGCGATGCCAGTGCCCAGGGACCCTGCAGAGGATGGGCCATGCCCCTGCCCCCGCGGGTGCAGCATCGCTCTCCTGTCACCGCAGGCGGGCACTGCGCAGTTCTGGGGCTGGGGTATCAGTGCCGCCCCGTGACAGACATGGCACCGAGGGGCTAGGCGAGGAGTCGCCCGCCCCTGCCAACAGGGGGTCCCGGCTAGACCTGGCATGTGACTGGATTCTCGAGCAGCGGCAGGGTTACTGTGGGGCTGGGGGCAGGGGGTGGTGCCCTGGCCAGCCCTAGGGCTGTCTGCTCCCTCTGTGCGATGCAATAAACGCCCCACTGGCTTAGAGCAATTCCCGCAGCCGGCATCCGTCTGTCCAGACCTGGGCGGTTTGCATCCAGCCTGGCAGCCGCCCCTCTCCCAACTCCCCGCGGGCAGCGCCCCTGGAGACAAGGGCATCTCTGGGCTGCAGGCTTGGCTCTGCAATTAACGCCCAGTGTGTCCGTGGCCAGCAGAGCCCCCCGGGTGCCACGTGGAGCTGGCGAGAGCTGGCAGCCGGGCAGGGCGAGGAGGCAAAGCCCGTGGCATCCGGGAGGTGTCCGGAGACAGAGGTGATGGGGGGTGGGGTGGGGTGGACTCTTTCCCCGCCTGCGCGTGCAGACCCACTAGGCACAAAGGGGACTTTGTGTAACTGGATTTTAGGCCTGCCCGGATTACACGGGAACTGCCCCAAGCCGGAGTCACTCCGGTTTGGCTCAAAGCTGGCCCTGCCTCCGTCCGAGATCTCAGAGGGGCGGCTGGGTGAGTCTGTAGCCACACACGCTACGAGGCTCCTGTGGCATCTTAGAGCCGGCGTGGGGCACGTAAGGCCTGGGAGATGAATGCGGCCCCCTCTGGCCCAGCTCCCCCCCGAGACGCAGCGCTCCCCCCAGCATTGGGGAGCCCATGTTGGCCCGCCAGGCCCTGCCGTGAGCACACACATCTACCAGCCCCCCCCCTCGCCCTGGGGAAGAGTCTCCTCTCAGGCGGGGGCCGCGGCAGCGAGGGGTTTATTTGCTTCTCACTTGCGCGTGGCCCCGACTGAATTTCCTGTGGGTCAGCGGCCCCCAGCCCGGAAAAGGTTCGCTGCCCTGCCTTCGAGACGGACATTTATTTGGGCATCAGCCTTGCGGGGGAGGGGGTGTCAAACTGCATGTTTTTACCCACAAAAGCTTGTGCCCAGATCAACCCACTAGCCCCGCAGGCACCGTGGAACTCCTCGCCGCTGGCTCGGCCCAGGTGCGAGAGCTGGATGGGGCCCTTGCCTGAGAAGAGGGGCAGAGGGAGGGGACGCGCTGAAGGGAGCGTGAGTCACGCCGCTCACGTGAGTAGGCCCTCTGGCCTCAAGGGCGACCGGCCTGCGCCGAGCTCAGCACGTCTGCTGGGTTGGCAACGCGGCTTCACTGCGCTGGACGCCAGGGGTGGAGCAAGACTTAACGAAATCCACAACGCAAGAGTCTCCGGCAGCCTCCGGCCGGGGGAGTTACGGGAAAGCATTCCCCAGCTCATCAGCCCTCGCCCGTGCCACAGCCGGAAACACGCCCTCCAAACTCGTGACACCGTGCGCCCTTTGGCAGCCGGCGGGCGCCAACGGCTTGGACTGGGCCGAGCGCCTAAAACGCCGTCAGGAGTCGCTTTTGACGTTTTTAAAAAGGGGTCTGTCCTGAGCCAGAAACGTCTGAGTTTGGCCCCCGGTCACCACGGGCCGAGCCAAACCGCCCTCGGCGCGGAGAGCCGGAGAGGGGCTGGACCTGCCTGCCCCGTGCCCACACCTGGCTCGTGTAGCAGGAGTGTTGCAAATTCCCATGCTGATCTGTCTGCCTGTCTGTCAGTTGGGGGGGGGGGAGGGGAGGGAACCATTTTTCCAGTTTTCAGCGAGTTCCAAAAATGGCAACGAAGGGGCGAGGCCGGGGGAGCCGGGCGTGACCAGCAAACCGGGCTGGGCAAGGCTGAACAAACGATCTTGTCCCGAGATCCGCGCCCTGTTACCTCTGCCTGCGCCCTGTGCCAGTGGGAGCCTGCGGGCGGCGCTGCAGCACCAAGCGGGAGCTGTTACTTTTCCCAGCGGGTGCCAGCTTGGGGGGAGCTGGGGCCGGCCTGTGAGTTCAGGGGATCTTGGGAGGCTGCCCAGATGCTGAGCCTCGTGGGTCCGTGCGTCAGGGAGAGGCCGTCAGGCCTGCGTCACGCCGGCCCCCGACGAGGGCAAGGGGACGGACGCAGCCTCAGGAGATCAGCCTGACCTGGTTTGTGCGCAGGGCTGTGCGCTGTCATTTCCACATCACTGCCCGGACACGCTACCCCTTTGCACTGGGGGGGGCTCTCCCGGCTGTGCTGCTAGGTTGGGCTCTGGAGGCAGGGGGCAAACCAGCGGGGAGTAAGGGGAGGCGAATGGCGCTTCTCTACTGTAGCAAGCAGCCTGCTTCTCTGTCTCTTCGGGGCTCCTTGTGTCCTACCAAGCCGGGGGAACGCCGGCTCCCCCCAGACACAGAGCCGGGGAATCCCAGGGACTGGCGCAAACAGCAGCCGGCCGAGCACCACTCCAAGCAGCGCAGAGCAGAGCGGAAGAATCACAACGCTCCTGCTAATCCGTCCCAAAACGACGGTCACTTTTGTTGCAACGTCGCACTGTTGACGCCTATTTACCTTGTGGCCCACTCTGCCCCCTGGATCCCGTTCTGCAGGGCCCTTCCTGGCCAGTCGCTGCCCGTTCTGGGTGTGACACGGATTGGTCCTTCCTACGTGGGGCACTTTGCATTTGTCCTTATTGAACTTCGTCCTATTGACCTCAGCCCATTTCTCCAGCGTGTCCAGACCATTTGGAATTCTGACCCGTCCTCCAAAGCCCTCGCAGCTCCGCCCAGCTCGGGATCCTCTGCAGACTTCATAAGCGTACTTTATGCCAACACCTAAATCACTGATGAAGATATTGAACAGAACCGGCCTCAAAACAGAGCCCTGTGGAGCCCCACTTGTTCTGCCCTTCCAGCATGGCTGGGAACCATTAACAACTATATGCCGTAGTGCGGGTACCTTGCTGGTTGCTGGGCTTGGGCTGTGGGTGACCCCCACTGGCTGCTGCCTGTACCACGGCCCAGCCGAGTAGCTGATGGGACAGGGAGGTGCCTGTTCTACCAGTTACACCCCAGGGAGAGGAACAAAGGAAGGTGGATGCCGCCCCTGGGGGGCAGGGCTGGAAGGGACGGTCTTTAGTTTCTGTCTGGGAAGCAGGGGGGAAGGAGCTAGGGAGGGGGCTGGGATTGTAGGGCCCAGCCACCCCCCATCTCAAGAGGGGGCACTGAGGCCTCTTAGCCCCAGTTCCTGTGACCAGATTACATCTGTGCTGTGCTGTATCCTGGAGAAGCAATAAACTTCCTCTATTCCACCGGCTGGGGGAGTCTGTTTGTGCCATTTCGGGGGTGCAGGAGACGGGAAAACCCCAACGCGCCGTCACAAACGACTATCTGAGAACAGTTATCCAGCCAGTTATGCACCCACCTTATAGTAGCCCCATGTAGGTTGTTTAGGAGTTTGTTTAGGAGAAGATAATGCGAGATAGTATCAAAAGCCTTACTAAAGTCCAGGTACATCACATCTACCACTTTCCCCGTATCCACACGGCTTGTTGTCCTATCAAAGAAAGCTATCGGGTTGGTTTGACATGATTTGTTCTGTACAAATCCATGCTGACTGTTACCTAGCACCTTGTCTGCTGATGAATTCCTTAATTATTTGCTGCATTATCTTCTCTGGCACAGAAGTTAAACTGACTGGTCTGGAGTTTCCTGGGCTTATTCCCCTTTTGATAGACGGGCACTAGATTTGCCCTTTTCCAGTCTTCTGGAATTGCCGACTTCCATGACTTTTCAAAGACAATAGCTAAAGGCTCAGCTACCTCCTCTAACCGCTCCTTGAGTGTGCTAGGAAGCATTTCATCAGGCCCTGGCGACATGAAGACTTCTGACTTGTCTTAAGACCAAGCCGCGGGGCCCAGTGGGGCCTGCCCCGAGCGACAGAGGGCTGTGTCAGACAGCAGGGGCTGGGGGCAGAGGCAGGGGTGAAGTGACCTGGCCTGTGCTTTTACTATGCCCCCCCATCCCACGCCCCATGTCCCTCCCCACCTGCCCAGTTATTTCTTACAATGTGTTCCGCAGCACACTGGTGTTCCGCAAGCCAGTCAGACATGTACCGCGACCGCCTCTCTTTTTGTGTGTGTGTGTGTGTGCGAGTTTTTTCTTTTCCCAGCAGCTGACGGAAGCTTGGTGGGGAGACGTGGCAATTAAAGGGGCCGTGACCGCATTTCCCTCTGCTTTTTTTTTTTTGCTCAACAAAAAACCCTGGGTGTTCCGCATAAAACAATCATTGTTCGGTGTGCCGCGGGCTTAAAAAGGGTAAGAAATGCTGCGCTAGTTGGAAACTGGCTGGGCCCTGGGTCTGGGTCTCGGGAATTCTCACTGCCCGATCGGCCATTGGGAACGTTCTCAGTGGAAAGGATCCCTGGCTTTTCGCGTTGCTCTGAGATCTGAGATCCGCAGGGCTAGGGCTGGCGTTTTTCACTGGCCGCCGCTTGGCAGCTCCCCTCAGGAAACCCTGGTCACTAGCACACTCGGATGTGCAGGCTCCTGTTCATTTCAGGCGTGGATCCAGCACAGGACTCCCGTCCGCCTCGTTAAGCCGATCTCTACCAATCAGTGCAGGGCCATTTCCTGCGGTAACAATGACACTGAGCAGCCAGTGAGCCCCCTTGTCCCACAGGGTCCTGATTCGAAAGCCTTGGTCTCCCAGGAGGCCCGGGGAGAGGCTGCCCCGCATGCAGGGCTGGCGCTGCCCTCGGGTGGGCCCATTCGGGGGACAGATCTCGGAAAGCAGCTCCCCAGCCCTGGCGCTCCGTGCCGAGGCCCCCCCCTCACTACTTTTAGGCAGCAGGGACTTGGCAGATGCAGCAGGTCGCTACAGCACGTGGCTGGGCAGCAGGGACCAAGCTGCCTTCAGAGTGTCGGTGGCTCACATTTGGTGAATGCTGCACCCCCTCCCCCACCTCTGGCTACTTTTGTACCCCATGGCACGGGAAAGTAATTGGCTCCAAACAAAGGTGCACACACATGCATGCATGGACACGCACACATACATGCCCAGGCACACACACAAACATGCACGCACAGGCACGCACACACATGCATGCACAGGCACACATATGCATGCATGGACACACACACACACGTATGCACCGACATGCACACATGCATGCAAGAGCTCACACACATGCATGCACACACATGCATGCATGGACACACACACATGCCCAGGCACACACAAAAACTTGCATGCACAGGTGCACACACACACACACACATGCATGCCAAGGTACATGTACAAACATGCATGTCCAGGCACATGCACACACACGCATGTCCACTCAGACACGCACACAGACATACATGATGCACACGGGCTCTGACCATGGGCCTGCAGCCGGGAATGCATTCTCAGGGCAGGGGGTTGCAAACAGAGAGCGCTTGGCTCCTGTCAGGGGAGCCCCCCCAGGAGTGAGAGGAAGAGGCACCTGGGAATGTGATGCTGGGTGGGGGGTGGGGATGGGGATGGGGCCGTGCCCCATGGCTGCTCGGGGAGGGCGGAAGGGCCAGGGCAGCACACAGAGCAGTGCCAATCTCTCTGCCCCGACACAGAGCCCTCTGAGAAATAGTGGCCTGCTTCTCCAACGCTGCGCACTTCCCTCCAGCAGTGCCCTGGGCGTGGCACGTCTCTAGGCTGCGCCGGAGAGGCGGACGAGACTTGCCACATGCATCCTCCAGCCCCAGGAAAGCTCAGCCCTTCGGGTGCTGCTCCTGGGCCAGCGTGTGATGAGTCCAGCCAGAGTCCCGCCAGCCCTGCCCCGGGGCGACTGCAACAGCCACGTAGGAGAACCCTGCACCCCCTTCCCAGCTGCCCCCGGGTGAGGGGTCAGAACCCCCCACCCCCCCCAGCCCGGGCCACTCTCCATCACCGTCCCGGCCTGGGCCCCGCCGCACGGCAGCACCACGCCCCGCCTGGAAACACACCGGCCCCCCGACCGCCGCAGGCCTCCACAGCTCCCTGCCGGAAACGCCGCCCTCCCCGGGCCTGGGGCCCCGGAGCACACAGGCCTGAGCAGCTCGTGGCTCCGCTCCGAGGCCAGAGGGCTCCGGACTCGCCTGGCAGAGGCACGAGGCTGTCACGGCTGTTGGAAGTTTGCCAGGAGCTGCTGGGAGCCGTCCTGGCCAGGGAAGCTGGCTTGGCTTCTCCCCCGCCCAGAGATCCCCTCCTGCCTCACCCCTGATGGCCGCCACGAGGCAGGGAAGACGGGCACCATCCGCCGCCAGACCGGGGCAGCCCCCAGGAACAGAGCCCCTTGGCAGCTGTAGGTAGCAGCAAGGCGAGGGCCCTGTCGCCCAATGGGATATAACAGCCTACTACTGATACCTGCTGCCGGAGTGACTGCCTCAGCCCCAGGGGAGAGCTCTGTGCTCCATCCGCTGGGATTCGGGGGGCTCCCTGACCCCCCCTTTAGAGCAGCCAGCACGAGGGTCGGCAGCAGCATTCGAAGGGGCAGCGCTGCCCGGCAGACCGCATGTGAGTGACTCCATCAGCTGCCGGCAGCAGTAGTAGGCTCTTCTCGTCGGGGTGGACCAGCGGCCACGGGAGAGGAAGGCGCTGCGTGTGGCCCTAAGAGCGCCCATCTCCTTGTTGTGTTCAGTGGCGTGTGAGTGGTGGCACCGTGGCTCCGTGGGGGTAGGACACCAGGGGCTCCCCTCTGTCCTGGCTTGGGGGGCAGGCTCCCTTGGGTGGGGAGGTCCCAGGGGCCGGGGGCCCAGAGCTCAGGATTCACCCCATGACGTGAGTGATCTGCCGTCGGTTCCTGGCTCTGCCTGCCTTGGCCACGTCACTTGGTCAATCGCGTGTGAGCGGGGGAAACGCAGGCACTCGCTTCCCGGGCCCGGCTTGTCCATTTCGCCTGCCAGAGCTCCGGGGGCTCTCACCGAAAGTCGACGCGGCACCAGAGGGGCCGGCGGGGGCTGGGGAGGTACCGTGCTACCCTGTGACAGCCAAGGGCCCCTTCCCTGGGTAGCGAATTGCTAACAAGCCGCGCCGGCGGCCCTGGTGCGCACGCACTGTCCTTGGGAGCGTCCCCGCGGGACACCGCCAGCCCGGGCAAGGTTTGCCCACCGCTCCAATCAGCTCTCTACGCCACGTGGCTTTTGTTCCTGCCCCTGATTGGACAGGGGACGCGCTTTGTGCAGCAGCCTGGCCAGTAGGGCATCGTGTGTAGTTCACAGCCAGCGGCAGGAGAATCGGACACGGCTACACACCCCGGCTGTCCTGATGGGGTGAGTAACCCCGGCCGAGGACACCAGCAGAGCGCCCGGGGGTCGGGACCGGGGCGGGTTTGCTTCAACACCTTCATTAATGGCCTGGAGGGGGGGATGGGTTGTACCCTCAGCATTCTGAGCGTGGCACTAAGCTGGGGGGAGAGGTAGATACGCTGGAGGGCAGGGAAGGGTCCAGAGTGACCTAGACACATTGGAGAGTTGAGCCAAAAGAAATCTGATGAGATTCAACAAGGACGAGTGCAGAGTCCTGCCCTTGGGACGGAAGAATCCCAAGTATTGTTCCAGGCTGGGGACCCACTGGCTGAAAAGGCCCTGGGGGTTACAGTGGATGAGACGCTGGAGATGAGTCAACAGGGAGCCCTTGTAGCCAAGAAGGCTAATGGCGTATTAGGGGCATTAGGAGGAGCGTTGCCAGCAGATCCAGAGGTGTCATTATTCCCCTTTATTCGGCTCTGGTGAGGCCACATCTGGAGCGTTGTGTCCAGTTCTGGGCCCCCCACTACACAAAGGATGTGGACGCATTGGAGAGGGTCCAGCGGGGGGGAACCAAAATGATGCGGGGGCTGGAGCACATGACCTATGGGGAGAGGCTGAGGGATTTGGGCTTGTTCAGTCTGTGAAGAGCAGAGTGAGGGGGTTTGAGAGCAGCCGGCAACTCCCTGAAGGGGGGATCCAAAGAGGCTGGCGAGAGGCTGTTCTCAGTGGGGGCAGAACGAGGAGCGATGGGCTCAAGTTGCAGTGGGGGGGGGGTCTAGGTTGGATATTAGGAAAAACTCTTTCCCTAGGCGGGTGGGAAGCGCTGGGCTGGGCTCCCTGGGGAGGGGGTGGAGTCTCCATCCCTAGAGGTGTCTAAGGGTCCGTCTACACTAGCTCATTAGTCCGAGCTAGGTAAGGTAATGAGGGCAAGCGGAGTTGCAAATGAAGCCCTGGATTTAAATATCCCGGGCTTCATTCGCATGTTCCCGGGCGCCGCCATTTTTAAATCCCCCTTAGTCCGAACTCCGTACCCGCGGCTACATGCAGCTACACGCGGCTACACGTGGCTACACGCAGCTACACGCGGCTACATGCGGCACGGAGCAGGTGGTTGGAATTAAAGATCCTAATTGGAACTACCGGTTCTCCTCATTCCACGAGGAATGGTTGCTCTGCTTGTCCCCGGGGAGGCGGACAGAGCTCCGACCGGCTCAGCGATACCGGGCGCCTGCTCAGAGGCCTGCGCCTTCCTGGGAGCCCTTCGGGAGCCAGGTGCGTGGTGGGGCGCCACGCCCACGTGGCCACCGCTCAGGCGGTCCCTTGGCCCTTCCCACCACGCGCCCCGACTTATGTGTGGCCTGCCCCTCCCAGCTGCTCCTGCAGCCGGGCAACGCTGAGTCGCACCAGGAAGCTGGGAGCCCCAGGACCGGACACCTGGGCTCCTCCTGCCGCACCCCAGCCTGCGGCCCCCTGGCTCCGAGCCCTGAACAGCATCTTGGGTCATCCCTGAAAGGGCGGGGGAGGGGTTGGCGTAGGGTGCCCTGGGTACATTCTCGGAAGGGCCGAGACCCGGCCCCTGCCTTTGCAGGTGCAGTTCCCTGGTTTAGCAGCTCAGACGCAGAGGAAAATCCCCCAAAGCACCCAAATTCTTTGCAGGCCCTAAAGCGTTTCTCCAGGCAGCTCCCCGAGAGCCAGGGAAAGAGCCTTATCCCTGGCTTGTAGTTGGGGGAAACTGAGGCAGCAATCAAGCAACTTGTGCAAGGAGCCAGGAACCCAAATAGGAGGCTCCAGCCTCACTCAGATGGCACCATCCAGCGCTGGCTCTTTGCGCACGAAGGAATTGGCTGATGGTGCAGACATTTAGCTCCAGGGTCTTTGCGTCTGATAATGCAGCCGGCTTCCCTCTGCGCCCGAGCGCCCGTCCTTGGGGTGAACGGGCCGTCCCGAGCCAGTGAGGGTCTGCGCGTCCCTCCTGTCGCCTGATCCCATGACACTGCTCTCTTCCGGCTCCGAGCACCGCGCTGGCAGGCCGCGAACCCCGCGATCTGGGCAGAGCTACTCCCCCCATCTCCTTCTCGTCTCTCCACACGAGCTTTTATTCATGAGGTGGGACGGGCCTAAATGTGGCCCAACCCCGTCCGAGCCTACCCAGGGCAGAGGCTAATTCCCTTTTGCTTTTGCTGGGGGACATGCACTGACAGCGGCCATCCAGCCAGTCCGGGGCTCTCTGCAGGCATCCCGCAGCCACCACGGTTCAGTTCAGCAGCCCCTTGGCTTACCCCCCGCCTTTGGCTGCGTGTGAGCAGCCCTCACCGGGCGGACTCCGCGTTGCTGCTCCTGGGATTGATTTCACAGCGTTTCGCCGCGCGGCCGGGGTCGTGTCCTGTTCTGATCCGGTCCGCCCGAGCCGCTCCCAGCCGCCGAGCTCGTCACTTTCATGCGCATCCTGCTCTGTGCTGGGTTAACCTCCGCACCGCACGCCAGGGCTGCAGCTGCTGGGCGAGGAGAGGCCGGGTCCAGGCATGTGCTGGGCACGGGGGCTGGGTGTGTCCCAGCCGTGGCACCTGGGACTGGCCCAAGGGTGTGGGATGGAGGCAAGTGGAGGACAGGGGCTCAGCAGATCTGTGTGCGCCCCTCACCTCGGCCTCTGATCTAGGGCACCAGGTGGGTCCCCTCCGGGCACCAGGGGCCAGTTCTCAGCAAGTATCTGGCCGAGTGAGGCAGTCCCTGGGTCCGTCTGAGAGAGTCCGGGGCAGCGGAGGCCCTGTTCCTTGGGCGGTGCCAGCCTGGGTCCTGTGACAGCCACAGCAGGGCAGACCTGGCAGGCGGGGGGGGGGGGGGAGCAATGCCAGCTGTGCTCCCCATTCACCAACCTGCCACTTTCTCCTCCTGCATATCTGTCTCGCACACCAGCCCTCCCTCCGGGAGCAGGTGCAAGGAGGGTACCGAGGAAGACCCCCCCCATCACCCCCCACCTCTGGATCTCCCCCTGGATCCTGTCACTCTTAGGGCAGGACCTGCCCAGCCTGCCTATGTGTCGTGCAGCTCCAAGCACACGGTCAGCACGAGCAGACACCACTGCCAAACCCGGGAAAAGGGGCCCCCCTCAGCCACCTGGTTCTGAGCCATCCCCACCCCCCGTGAGCAGCTGAGTCCCCCCCCACACACTTTAATGAATTTATCTCCCCCCCCCCCGTCAGACTGCCCCCATTCTGTGCAGGGTGGCTCTGCCCCAAGTCACACAGTGAGTCTGTCGTAGACCTTCTTGGTCTTGGCCAGTGCCTTCCCCAAAGGCTCCTCCTTCCTTGGGGTGAACATCAGAGCAGCCACACTGGGTCAGAGCCATGGTCCATCCAACCCAGGGTCCTGTCTGCCCACAGCGGCCAATGCCAGGTGCCCCAGAGGGAGACATCAACAGGGAAACATCAAGTGATCCCTCCCCATCACCCATTCCCAGCCCCGACAGCCAGAGTCCAGGGACACCAGCCCTGCCCATCCTGGCAAATAGCCATTGATGGACCTAACCTCTAGGAATTTATTTACTTCTTTCTTAAACCCTGTTAAAGTCCTGGCTTCCTAACATCCTCCAGCAAGGAGTTCCACAGGTTTCCTGTGCGCTGCATGAAGAAATAGTGCCTTTCCTTTGTTTTAAACCCGCTGCCTAGTAAAAGGAGGCAGCGCTGACCTTGAAACTCCTGAGCCACCGGACATGGACTGAAGGGACGGTTACGGGCTCATAAAACCTCAGCTGTGGGCTAAGGAATCTGCACCAAGCCACTGTGCTGGTGTGCCTCGCGAATCCAGCCACCCCTGGCAGGGCTGCACGGAGAGCAGTTCTGGGCACCGGCTGGGCCCCTCCGGGAACACCAGCACTGACGAGAACCTGGGCAAGCGTCTCCCCCAATGGCCAGGGCTGCTCAGGGGCCACCGGGAACTGCCACAGAGGCCCCACCCTACGGCCCAGCCAGGAGGAGAAGTTTGTGCAAAGCCCGACAAATTGTCATTTGGCTGCTGACCCCCAGAATGGCAGCAGGGAACCTGCACCGCGCACCAGCGGCCAGAGGCCCCAGTGGGAGGACGCAACGCAGCTCTCCGAGAGCCGCCTGCTGCTGGCCTGTCTGGGCTCTCGCTCTGCCCCTGCACCATGGGACCGGAACCCACGGCAGAGCCATTCCCAGGCCCCTCTGCTTAGCCGGTCTCTGCCTGGGGCGGAATTACCTGCCTGCGGCTGATGGGGTGAGCGCCGGGTCCGTCTGCACCGCCACAAAGCCCCTGTTCAGAAACCAGCCCGGTCCTGCAGCTCGCCCAGCTGTGCCGCCATTGAATGAGTCGGCAGCTTTGATGGTCCACGCAGTGGCACCGGTTGCAGGCTACCGCTCTGCGGAGCCCGGTCTGGGAGGATGCCGGCGAGTGGCCATGGACAGTCGGAGAGGTGGCCGGGGCTGGCACCGGTGGTCCCCAGCCCAGAGCGACCCCCTACAGCCGGCGGGATGACGCCGGCGAGAGGAATCGCCAACTGTGGCTTAGCTCCTGGTTTCTCTCTCTGCTACATGTTGGGCATTTTCTGGGGAGGGTTTTGTTTGACGTGGCTCAGCTCTGCTGCCTGTGAAAAGCCTCGGCCTGTCTCCCCCATGGCCGGATGCTGCCGCCCTGTGCCCAGCGCCTTTTCCCACCCAGCCTGGCAGTGGGGCTGGCAGAATGTGCCGTCACAGGTCTGGTCGCCCCCCAAGCTGCGACCAGTTCTCTCCCCGAAAGCCATGCCCCACGGGAGCCAGGGTGCCGCCGTCACCCAATGGGGACATTCTCGCTCCTGCTCTCAACCCCACGGCTCCAGCTGACTCAGCCCAGCGAGGAGCATGGCTCTCACCAAGCACAGCCGGGGGTCGCTGTAGCTTTTGGCTGGCTGTGCGTGAGCGTACAACCGCTCTCGGCTTGCGTCTCTGCAGGGGAACCGTGGGGGTGAGTCCAGAACCCTGCAGAAGGCCTCGGGCACGCGACAGGGAAGGGAGCATGGCCTGGCCCGCGGGCTGGCTGCACAGATGGAGGCTAGCAGAGGTATTGTGGTTCACAGCCCTGGCTCAGAGGGCTAGCAGGGGAGGTTTCCCTGCAGCGCTCTGGGCTCTGGGGAATGCATGGCTGACTTGCCATTTGGCTGGTTTTCCTGGGTCAAATAAGAGATCAGGCCAGGGTTGGATACCAGGGCTCCGGTGGCTGGTTGTGCCCAGGGCATGGCCTGCCTCGCCCTGCTCCTGGGGGTGCTTGGTGCTGGTGCAGGGCAGGGGGGCAGGTGGCTGCACTCCCCGTCATGAGAGACACTGGTCGCTCGGTCTGGGGAACGGCCCTCTGCCTGCACCCAGAGCTAGTCCAGTGCCCTGGCCAGGGAGCTATGGGGAGACCTGCCCCAGGCCTGCTGAAAAGTCCAGCCTGGCCCTGTGGCTGGCACTTGCATGCAGCTCTCTACAGCTGGGAAGGGGCATGGCCCCCCGCAATGGTGCTTGTACCCCAAGGGGGGGTCAGCCTAGCACCAGCCTGGGGCCCGCCTGGCACCTGGGTCCTGCACTTTATGTGGGGCAGTTGTGGTCAGCAGCGAGGGCAGCTCCCAGGAAAAGCCTTACCCACTGGGCGCCCTCGGGCTGGGCAAGCCGCTTGGGCCAGGCAAGGGAAGGAAGCAGCGGCTGGTTGGAGGGAGGGTGCTCCGGGCTCCCACAGCACCCAGAGGTGGGGCAGGGGCTCAGGAGGGTGCCATGGAAAAAGGCAGAGGGTTTGGGTTTAGTGCACACACTCCACCCGCCCCCGATACCGAGGGCGGAAACCCAGCAAGCTGGCAATGAGAACAACCAGCACTCAGCCCCCCCAGATCTGGAGCAACCAGCGCAGAGACCCAGCCCCCCAGATCCGGAGCAACCAGCTCCAGGACCCTCAGTTCCTACCCCAGATCTGGAGCAACCAGCGCAGAGACCCAGCCCCCCAGATCCGGAGCAACCAGCGCAGAGACCCAGCCCCCCAGATCCGGAGCAACCAGCACAGAGACCCAGCCCCCCAGATCCGGAGCAACCAGCTCCAAGACCCTCGTTCCCTACTCCAGATCCGGAGCAATCACAGTGGAGACATCTAGGCCCCCCGCCCCAGATCTAGAGCAACCAGCGTGGAAACCTACAGACCTCCATCAGATCCGGAGCAACCAGCACAGAGACCCCCAGTTCCCTCCAGATCCAGGGCAACCAGCGTGGAGATATCCAGCTCCCCCCCCCCCCCAGATCCGGAGCAATCAGAGTGGAGCTATCAACACCCCCCCCCCCGATCCGAAGCAACCAGCGTGGAGACACCCAACCCCCTCAGATCCGGAGCAACCAGCCCCCCGCCCCAGCCAGAAGAGCCGAACTCCAGCGCCGGGCGGGGAACTGTCCGCGGTACTGAAATCCGAGGCCGAGCCAGGCAACCGGGCGGGTGCTCCGCGGGCAGGGCTGCACCCCCGGGGCAGGGTGCCGGGGCGGGAGCGCTCCACACGTCCCCCGGGAGAGAGGCGCAGGGAGACACACGCACAAGCACACACGGAGGCACGCCTGTGCACACTCACACACTGACACATACGCACAGGGGCGCGCGCACACACGCACGCAGGCACAGACACACATGTGCCTATTCACACACGCGCGCACGCACATATGCACAACGAGACACACAAGCACGCAACCACACTGACACACCAACACATATACACGCGCAGAGACAACACTGACACACGCACGCACACACGTATGCACAGACAGACACACAGACACACACGCACACACTGGCTCTCGCTGGGGGGGGGGAGCGACCCGCTTTTCCAGCCGCCCCCCCCCCCCGGCCAGAGGAGCCCCCGCCCCCGGGTGTCCGCAATCCGCGCTGGGGTCCTGCCGGCAGCCCCCGCTCCCGCCCCGCCCCGCCCCGCCCTGAGGAGCAGCCAGGATCCACCTACCTGGGCAACCAGCAGCCTCCGCTCCGCCCCGCCGGGGCAGCCCGGGCCCCCCGCCCGGCTCCTGCCCCGCCGCGCCCGCGCCCGGCTCCCGGCTGCACCTCCCGGCTGCACCGGGCGCGGGGAGCCGCTTGCTCCTCGCCCCGCTCCGCTAGTGACCTGCATTGACGTCACTGCGTCATTAGGGTTCCCCTGGAAACACTGGAGTCCCGAAATAGTAACAGGATTCCGCCGGGAGCGCGGGAGGGAGCCGCGGTAACCCCGCCCCCCCCCGCAGGCCCGGCCCGGCCCGGCCCGGCTCGGGGGGTGCAGCCCGCGCCGGGAACAGAGCCGGGACAGAAACACACACGCTCTGGCTATACAACAGCCCCCCACACTATATATAGCCACACACACACACATACGGTATATACAGCCACACACAACCCCCCACACTATATATAGCCACACACACACCCATGCGGTATATACAGCCACACACAACCCCCCACACTATATATAGCCACACACACACCCATGCGGTATATACAGCCACACACAACCCCCCACACTATATATAGCCACACACACACCCATGCGGTATATACAGCCACACACAACCCCCCCACACTATATATAGCCACACACACACCCATACGGTATATATAGCCACACACAACCCCCCACACTATATATAGCCACACACACACCCATGCAGTATATACAGCCACACACAACCCCCCCCACACTATATATAGCCACACACACACACATACGGTATATATAGCCACACACAACCCCCCACACTATATATAGCCACACACACACCCATGCGGTATATACAGCCACACACAACCCCCCACACTATATATAGCCACACACACACCCATACGGTATATACAGCTACACACACACACACACACACACACACACACACACTATTTATAGTCACACACAACCCCCCACATTATATATAGCCACACACACACCCATGCGGTATATACAGCCACACACAACCCCCCACACTATATATAGCCACACACACACCCATGCGGTATATACAGCCACACACAACCCCCCACACTATATATAGCCACACACACACCCATGCGGTATATACAGCCACACACAACCCCCCACACTATATATAGCCACACACAACCCCTCACACTATATATAGCCACACACAACCCCCCCACACTATTTATAGCCACACACAACCCCATACACTATATATAGCCACACACAGCCCCCATATACTATATATAGCCACACACAACCCCATACACTATATATAGCCACACACAACCCCCATACACTATATATAGCCACACACACACCCATACGGTATATACAGCCACACACAACCCCCCACACTATATATAGCCACACACACACCCATACGGTATATATAGCCACACACAACCCCCCACACTATATATAGCCACACACAACCCCTCACACTATATATAGCCACACACAACCCCCCCACACTATTTATAGCCACACACAACCCCATACACTATATATAGCCACACACAGCCCCCATATACTATATATAGCCACACACAACCCCCATACACTATATATAGCCACACGCACACCCATACGCTATATATAGCTACACACAACCCCCCACACTATATATAGCCACACACAACCCCCCCACACTATATATAGCCACACACAGCCCCCATACACTATATATAGCCACACACAGCCCCCCTACACTATATATAGCCACACACACCCCCATACACTATATATAGCCACACACAACACCCCACACTATTTATAGCCACACACAACCCCCCCCACACTATATATAGCCACACACCCCCATACACTATTTATAGCCACACACAACCCCCCCACACACTATATATAGCGACACACAACCCCATACACTATTTATAGCCACACACAACCCCCCACACTATATATAGCCACACACAACCCCATACACTATATATAGCCACACACAGCCCCCATACGCTATATATAGCCACACACACACACACACCCCACACTATATATAGCCACACACAACCCCCTACACTATATATAGCCACACACAATGCCCCCACACTATATATAGCCACCCCCCCATACACTATATATAGCCACACACAACCCCCCCACACTATATATAGCCACACACACCCCCATATACTATATATAGCCACACACAACCCCCCCACACTATATATAGCCACATACAACCCCATACACTATATATAGCCACAGACAACCCCCCACACTATATATAGCCACACACAGACCCATGCGGTATATATAGCTACACACAACCCCCCACACTATATATAGCCACACACACACCCATGCGGTATATATAGCCACACACAACCCCCTCCCCACACTATATATAACCACACACAACCCCCCACACTATTTATAGCCACACACAACCCCATATACTATATATAGCCACACACAGCCCCCATATACTATTAATAGCCACACACACAACCCCATACACTTTATATAGCCACACACAACCCCACACACACTATATATAGCCACACACACACCCATACGGTATATATAGCCACACACACACACACACACACACACACACACACACACACACACACACACACACACACACACACACTATTTATAGCCACACACAACCCCTCCATACTATATATAGCCACACACAACTCAATACACTATATATAGCCACACACAACCCCCCACACTATATATAGCCACACACAGCCCCCATACACTATATATAGCCACACACAACCCCCCACACTATATATAGCCACACACAGCCCCCATACACTATATAGAGCCCCCAACAGCCCCCCACACTATATATAGCCACACACAGCCCCCATACACTATATATAGCCACACACACACCCATACGGTATATACAGCTACACACAACCCCCCACACTATATATAGCCACACACACCCCCATACACTATATATAGCCACACACAACCCCCCCACAGTATTTATAGCCACACACAACCCCCCCCACACTATATATAGCCACACACCCCATACGCTATTTATAGCCACACACAACCCCCTCCCCACACTATATATAGCCACACACAACCTCCCACACTATATATAGCCACACACAGCCCCCATACACTATATATAGCCACACACAACCCCACACATACTATATATAGCCACACACAGCCCCCATACACTATATATAGCCACACACACACCCATACACTATATATAGCCACACACAACCCCCCCCACACTATATATAGCCACACACCCCATACACTATTTATAGCCACACACAACCCCCTCCCCACACTATTTATAGCCACACACCCCCCCACACACTATATATAGCCACACACAACCCCATACACTATTTATAGCCACACACAACCCCCCCCACACTATATATAGCCACACACAACCCCCCCACACTATATATAGCCACACACAACCCCATACACTATTTATAGCCACACACAACCCCCCCACACTATATATAGCCACACACAGCCCCCCACGCACTATATATAGCCACACACAACCCCCCACACTATATATAGCCACACTCAACCCCCCCACACTATATATATAGCCACACACAGCCCCCATACACTATTTATAGCCACACACAACCCCCCCACACTATATATAGCCACACACAACCCCATACACTATTTATAGCCACACACAACCCCCACACACTATATATAGCCACACACAGCCCCCATACACTATTTATAGCCACACACAACCCCATGCACTATATATAGCTACACGCAGCCCCTCTACACACTATATATAACTGCACATAACCCCATACACTCCCACTCTCACTCCCTGGGCTCTGGGCTTCTCCATCCCATCCATAGCTGTAGATTAGTATCCTGTACACACACACACACACACACACACACACACACACACACACACACACACACACTGCGGCTTATTGGGACACACCCTTGTCTGCCTGCCCCTCTCCCCACCCGAGACATTATTGGCCTTCACGTTTATGCATGCGGCTGTCTGACACATCCAGAGAGGCACAATCTGTTCACTGGCTCCCAGCATGCACACCTCCGTGTGACACATACCAGGCACGCCCACGCAGCATGCACACCTCTGTGTCACACACACTGTGCACACCCACGCAGCATGCACACTTCTGTATCACACACACCAGGCACACCCACACATTATGTATACCTCTGTGTCTCACACACACACTGTGCATACCCACGCAGTATGCACACCTGTGTGACACATACCAGGCACACCCATGCAGCATGCACACCTCTGTGTCTCACACACACTGAGCACACCCACACAGCACACACACTTCTGTGTTACACACCCACGCAGCATGCACACCTCTGTGTCTCACACACACTGAGCACACCCACACAGCACACACACTTCTGTGTTACACACCCATGCAGCATGCACACCTCTGTGTCTCACACACACTGAGCACACCCACACAGCACACACTTCTGTGTTACACACCCACGCAGCATGCACACCTCTGTGTCTCACACACACTGAGCACACCCACACAGCACACACACTTCTGTGTTACACACCCACGCAGCATGCACACCTCTGTGTCATGCACACTGGGCACACCCACACAGCATGCACACCTCTGTGTCAGACACACATTGGGCACACCCACGCAGCATGCGCACTTCTGTGTCACACACCCCGAGCATACCCACACAGTTTGTTCACACACATACAGACACTTCCTCCCTGTGTATAACATGCTTGCACATCTAAGTGTGCACTATTCACTCACAAACAGATGTAGCTTTTCACGCACCCAGGCAGGCAGCTCCCCCCTACCCCAGTGATAGAGACCAGCCAGCCCAAGTGGCTGGGTGGGACGGGGGGGGGGCTTCCTCTCAATTCCAGGGGACCCCCGTGTTACATGCATGCATAACTGTGCATGACACACCTGTGACACACACACCCAGAGGTGGAGTTTCTTCAGGCATCCTCCAGATTATTTACGCACCCACAAGTGACACCCCTGCGCACACACAGCTGTGGATTATTCACAGTTCACATCTGTATCACACGAATCCTCAGGCGTGGGCTAGTCACACACACGTCTGTGTCACACGCACACCCACACACACAGCTGTAGGTGAGTCACCCACACAGACGTCACTGCAGACACCCCAACGTCGATCGTTCATGCACAGACACGTCTGTGTCACAGAGGCACCTACCCCGACGTTTTCACAGACACGCACCTCTGTGTCCCTCCCCAGACGCGGATTATCTGTGTGCGCGTGCACACATGTGCACGCAAGTACACACACACACACACACACACATGCACGCGCTGACGGGCCCTGGCTGGGTTTTGTGCCACTGCGGGAAGAGCAGCCGCCTGAGAGCTAAAAATAGAAAGTCTCAGCAGTCAGCTGTCAGCCGGAGACCCTGCAATGGAAGGCTGGGCTAGGCTGGGCTGCCTGCGGTGGGATTCCTGGCAGGGCCGACCTTTTCCCTGGGCCTGGGGGTGGCCCGGCACACCTGCCCTAGGCTAGGCTCTGCCCCAGGCTCTGTGCCGGGCCCCTCGTCTCCTTTCTCCCCGGCTCTGGAAGTGAAGGGAGGGCAGTTCTGCCCGCCAGCCCCCCTGCCGCCTCTTGCAGCAGCCTCCTCTCTCCCGGCCTCAGCCGCCCAGGGGTCTGGTCACGCTCCTGCCGGGCCCTGGTGAGATTTCCCCCCTGCCCGTCCAGCGTGGGGCACTGGGCTCTCCCGGTGCCCCCAGCCCCAGGTGCCTGCGATTCTGGGCTGGGCCAGCTCCATGCTCGTGGGCATGGTGCCCTGCCAGCTTTGCACTGCCTGCAACCCCCCCTTCCAGGCTACGGTGAGCGGGAGCGGGCAGCACGGCGCCAATAGCTCCTGTGCGAAGGGGAGGGAAGGTGCTGCCAGGAGGCATCTGCTGCCTGCCTTGCCCAGCTGGAAATGCCGGGGCCAGGGGCCAGCCAGGCGAGCTTCCCCTCCAGGGAGTGGGGGAGACAGAGTGTGCTGCCCAGGAGCAGCCCCGTGGTGATGCAGCTGGCAGCGGAGATGCTGCCTTCACCCGGAAGAATCCCTGGGTGTCTCCAGAGGCAGCCTCGCACGAGCCCTCGTGCACTCACGCAGGCCAGAGCTCCCCGCACATCCCTTCCCTGTCACCCTGTGTGACATAGTGGGGGGTACCCGCTCACCGTAGCCTGGCAAGGGGGGATTGCAGGCAGTGCAAAGCTGGCAGGGAGCCGGGCCCACGAGCGTGGAGCTGGCCCAGCCCAGAATCGCAGGCACCTGGGGCTGGGGGGGACTGGGAGAGCCCAGTGCCCCACGCTGGATGGGCTGGGCAGTGGGCTGAGTGACCTCCACTGGCTGCTGTCTGCAGCGCGGCCCAGCAGGGCAGGGGATGAGTCATTATGCAAAGGGGGCTCCAAACCTGTCCGACCAGCTACCCCCCAGGGAGAGTGTGACGTAGTGGGGGCACTTGCTGGGCTGTGGTGACCTCTGCTGTCTGGAGCAAGACCCAGCAGGGAAAACCTCATTATGCAAAGGGGACTCCACACCGGTTGAACCAGCTACCCCCCCATGGGGAGAAACAAAGGGAGGTGGATGCTGCCCTGGCTGGGGGCAGGGCTGGGAGAGGGGGAGTTAGTTCCTGGCTGGGAGGATGGAGGAAGCAGCCTCAGCTACAGGCTGGGGGGTTTAGAAGCCGGACCCCCCCCATATCAAGGGGGGCTGAGGCATCCTAGGCCTGCCCTGTAGCCTGATGACATCTGTGCTGTGCTGTATCCTGGAGAAGCAATAAACCACCCTCAATTCCACTGGCTTGTGGAGTCTGTTCATGCCATTTCGGGGTGGAGGAGGCGGGCAACCCCAACGCGTCGTCACACTGGTGTCAGAAGTGGGATGCACTGCACCCCGTGGATGGAGCTTCCAGCGGTGAGCGACAAGGCACAGTAGAAGCAAGAGCCCTGGAGCCAGGCGTGCTGGACACAGAGCGAAGCGGTTCCTGGGAATCGTGGGGCGCTGCAGCACTAGACTGGTGAGTCTGCACCGAGGGGCCCAGCGGGCAGATGGCCTACGCCCGACTCTTGAAGGCAGAGCTGGTGGGGCTGTGCAGAGAGAGGGGCTTGCCTGTGCGGAAAGCAACCAAGGCCCAACTGATTGCTCAGCTAGAAGAGAACAACCAGCCACAGGGCCAGGATCTTGTCCCTAGGGGAAGCAGCCAGACCGCCCCTGAGAGTGTGTCAGGCTCAGAGAGGGGGAGGAGCGCTGGAACCCACCGGAGAGATGAGACAGCGTCTCCCGGGAGGCCTGCAAGCCGTAGCCCATCTAGGGCAGGGGCCAGCCCAGCGGAGCTGCGGCGGCTGGAGATCCAGCTGCGGATAAAGGAATTGGAAGTAGAGGACCGAGAGAAGGACCGCCAGGACCGAGAGAAGGAGCGCCAAGATCGAGAAAGGGACCGCCAGGACCGAGAGAGGCAGCGACAGCATGAGCTGGCCATGGCAGAGCGGAGAACCGGCGGGGCACTGGCTGAGCCAAGTGCGGATGGGTCCCAGGGTCCCGGGGCTGCCAGGCGCTTGGAGAGGCTCATGGTGGCCCAATTGAAGGACATGGGCGACATAGACGGGTTCCTCAGCTCCTTTGAGAGGGCCTGTGGACTGCAATGGGTCCCCCCAGCTGACTGGCTACAGGAGCTCGTCCCCGCACTGAACCAGGAGGCGGCCGGAGTGCTCAGTCAGCTGGAGGACCTACAGCCAGGGGATTACAACCGAGTCAAGGAGGCCCTGCTGCACAAGTTCGGGCTGACCCCCGAGATGTACAGGAAGAAGTTCCGGGGGGTACAGAAAGGGCCACAGGAGACCTATGTGGATCTGGCCTCCCGCCTGGCGCAATACTGCCGCAAGTGGGTGTCTGGAGTCGGAGCCCAGACCGCAGAGGAGCTGCTCAAGCTGGTCATGATGGAGCAGTTCTATGAAGCGTGCCCACCCAAACTGAGGCTGTGGCTCAAGGACCGGAGACCAGAGAACCCCCAGGAGGCCGGGAGGCTGGCGGATGAGTTCACGGAGAGCCGGTCCGGGTGTGAACGGGAGTCCTGGAGAGAAAGGGAATCGCGCAGAGACCGATTCTTGGCTGAGCGACGGAGAGAGACACCTCCGAGGAGAGCCCCAGGGACCAGGACCAGTCATCGATACCCCAGAAAACCAGCCAGGGCCCGGGCAGAGCCGACCCAAACGGGCCCACAGAACCTAACTTGCCATCGCTGTGGGCAACGAGGCCACAAGAGGGCTCAATGCACCAGGCGCAAGAACAGGTCCCATGACCTAGGACGTTCCAGGGTTAACTGGCTGGGGCGGGAGGAAGGGCAGGCTGCCCCAGAGGCAGGAGCTGGCCAGCAAACCTCCACTCGGGGGGGGGGGGGGAAGGATGCTCAGTGCACCTCCCCTGGGAGGTCTGACCCTCGGGAGGCAGATTTCCCCGTGTACCGGGTGGGGGCAGGACGGCCCCTGCGGAGCGAGTGCCTCATACCCCTGGAGGTGGATGGTAGGAAGGTGACGGGTTTCTGGGACACAGGGGCGGAGGTGACGCTGGCCCGGCCCGACATAGTGGCCCCAGACCGTATGCTACCCGACACTCAGCTGACACTGAGGGGCATAGGCAGCACCCCCTTTAAGGTACCCGTAGCCAGGGTGCATCTGAAATGGGAGGCCAAGGAGGGCCCCAAGGAAGTGGGGGTGCACCCGCACTTGCCCACCGACGTGCTGATGGGGAGTGACCTAGAGGAGTCTAAGAGGGGTGGGCGAGATTCTGTGGCCTGCACTGTGCAGGGGGTCAGACTAGATGATCATAATGGTCCCTTCTGACCTTAAAGTCTATGAGTCTATGAGTGGCCAGACGGACCCCACAGGACGCTGGTCACCACCCGTAGCCAGAGCACACGAGGGGCTTGCGGCCCGGAACTCGAGGAGGTTCCCCAACAGGGGGCCCAGGGCCCCGTCCCAGCAGACCTAGAGTTGGACTTAGGCAGTGGGGGGAACCACGGCCCTGTCCCAGCCCCAGCCGCTGAATTCCAGGCGGAGGTGCGAGCGGATCCCTCCTTGCAGGCCCTGAGGGACCGGGCTGACCTGGGTGCCGCTCAACCCCTAGGAGGAGATTGCCAGGAGAAGTTCCGGTGGGAGAGGGGATCTCTGTACCGGGAATGGCTTTCCCCCGGGACGGTAGGGAAGTGGGGGCTCCAGCGGCAGCTGGTGGTTCCCCAAAGGTATCGCCGCAAGCTGCTACGCCTGGCCCATGACATCCCGTTCTCGGGACACCAGGGGATCCGGCGCACGCGGCTGAGGCTGCTCCAAAACTTCTATTGGCCGGGGATGTTTGCAGCTGTCCAGCGGTACTGCCGGTCCTGCGACTCCTGCCAACGAGTGGGGAAGGCCCAAGACAGGAGGAAAGCTGCATTGAGACCCCTGCCCATCATAGAGGAGCCTTTCCAGAAGGTGGCGATGGATATTGTGGGGCCCTTCAACAGAGCGACCCGGACGGGGAAGAAATACATCCTGGTGGTGGTGGACTTCGCCACCCGCTACCCCGAGGCCGTGGCCCTGCCTTCCATCGAGGCAGACACGGTGGCAGACGCACTGCTGACCATTTTCAGCAGGGTGGGGTTTCCCCAGGAGGTTCTCACGGACCAGGGATCCAACTTCATGTCGGCCCTGCTCCGGTGCTTGTGGGAGAAGAGTGGGGTGCAACACACCTGGGCCTCAGCGTATCACCCCCAGACCAACGGGCTGGTGGAGAGGTTCAATGGGACTCTGAAGCAGATGCTACGGACCTTTATGCACAAACACCCTGTGGGGGTTTCGGGGTGCGATCACCCCCTCTTGGTCCGAGGGGGGGGGTCAGCGAACCCTCATGCCCCCTCCTAGGGCTTGTTCAGTCCCTGGGGCCCCAATGGGGGAACCCCCGATGGTGGGTGCGATCACCTCCTCCCAGTAGGAAGGGGGGATCAGCGAACCCGGCAATAGTTATCCGCCTCTGCGGGACGGGGCGGCAGGCCCCAGGTTTAGAGTTTTCACTCGCTGGAGTTCCGCCTGATGGCGACCTTCCACTAAGGTCGTGGGTAGGGGGATGTTCCCTTCGTGGAGGGAGGGGGACCCGGCCCCACCCTCTCTCCGGGTCCCAGTCCGGGGCCCTAAGCGACGGGGCTCACTTGCGCCCCGACGCGGTGGACGAGGGGGGTTAATCCCTCCTCAACTCGTCCACCCAAGGTCGCCAAAAGCGCCCCGCCCCGGACTCCTTCCTCCCTCCGGGCGGTGCCCGCCAATCGCGCCCGCCTGCTTCGCACCTACCCTGGTTCGGGGTCCTGCGGCGGCTCACCTCCGGAAGCTGTCTCTGGGGAGCGTTCTGGGGTGCCGTTCCGTCTCCGGCCGTCCCGCTCCCGCTGTGTGCGACGCGCTGGGGTGCGCCCCCCCGTCTGCCGTGGGGCTGAGGGACCGCCAGGGGCAGTGGCTGTCCCGAAGGCCTCGGGACCAGCGCCGGGCCGGCAGCCGCGGGGTATGCCGCCCGGGCTCCGTCCTGCCTCTGGGTCCGAGCCGGTGCTCCTGCCAGGAGCCTGCCTCCTTCTCCGCCGGCGGCCGGCCCTTTTGAGCCGGCCCGCCGCGGCAGTCGCTCCCTGGGGCCCCGCCCCTTCCGGGCACGCCGCCGCGCAGTGCCCCGCCGCCCAGCTGATCTGCTCCCCCCCGCCCCCGCCGTCCGGGGACGCGGGGAAGGAGCTAAAGCGGCACAGCCGGCGCAGGCGCGGGGGAAGTACCCCCGCCCGCCGCCGCCTCCCGCCCGCGCTGGGGGGACGCCGGAGAGCCGGTTCCCCGGCGTCAGTCTCCGGGGGATCGGGGCTCCGGTCGCCCCGCCCCCCGACCAGTGACAGGCTGTCACACACCCGCAGGACTGGGACAAGTACCTACCACACCTGCTGTTTGCGTACAGGGAAGTGCCCCAGGAGTCCACGGGGTTCTCGCCATTCGAGCTGTTATATGGGAGGCGAGTGAGGGGCCCCCTGGACTTATTGAAAGACGAGTGGGAGGGGAAGGTCTCCCTGGAGGGTGAGCCGGTCGTGGAATACGTCCTGACATTCCGGGAAAGACTTGCCGAGCTCATGGGCCTGGCCAGAGAGAACCTGAGCAGGGCCCAGAGGAAGCAGAAGGTCTGGTACGACCGCAATGCACGGGCCCGCGCCTACGCTACCGGGGACCAGGTGATGGTCCTGATCCCCGTGCGGAAGAACAAGCTGCAAGCCGCCTGGGACGGCCCCTTCAAGGTGGTTAAGCAGCTGAACGAGGTGAACTACGTGGTGGAGCTGACGGGACAGACGCGCGGCCAGCGGTGAATCACGTGAACATGATGAAGCCGTACTGGGACAGGGAGAACTTGGTGCTGGCCGTGTGTAAGCCCTGGGAGGAGCAGGGGGAGGATCCCCTCGTGGGCCTGTTCCCTGGGACCGGAGAGGACTCTTTGCTGGAGTCAATTTCCCTCTCGGACCAGCTCACCCCGGGCCAGCAGGCCGAGATCCTGGAGGTGCTGCGCTCCCACCAGCAGCTGTTCTCTGACAAGCCTGGTCTCACCAACCTGGCTGTCCACCGGGTGCAGACGGGCACTCACCCCCCGGTGCGCTGCTCCCCATTCAGGGTCACAGGGAAAACAGCCCAGGACCTGGAGAGAGAGGTCCAGGACATGTTGGCCCTGGGGGTGATCCAGCCGTCCTCCAGCCCCTGGGCCTCTCCCGTGGTGCTGGTTCCCAAGAAAGACAGGTCGATCCGGTTCTGCGTGGACTACCGGAAGCTCAACGCCATCACGGTGTCCGACGCCTACCCAATGCCAAGGCCCGACGAGCTCCTGGACAAGCTGGGGGGAGCTCGCTATCTCACCACCCTGGACCTCACCAAGGGCTACTGGCAGGTGCCGCTAGACCAGGAGGCCAGACTGAAATCGGCTTTCATCACGCCACTGGGGCTCTATGAGTTCCTGGTCCTACCCTTTGGCCTCAAAGGGGCGCCGGCCACCTTCCAGCGCCTGGTGGACCAGCTGCTGCGGGGAATGGAGAACTGTGCCCTAGCGTACATCGATGACATCTGCATCTTCAGCCAGTCCTGGGAGGACCACGTGGCCCAGGTCAGCCAGGTACTGGATCGGCTGAGGGAGGCTGGGCTGACTGTAAAGGCTGGGAAGTGCAAGGTTGGAATGGCCGAAGTGTCCTACCTGGGCCATAAGGTGGGGAGTGGCTGCTTGAAGCCAGAGCCGGCCAAAGTGGAGGCCATCCGGGACTGGCCTGTGCCCCAGACCAAGAAGCAGGTCCAGGCTTTCATTGGGATGGCGGGGTACTACCGGAGGTTTGTGCCCAACTTCAGCTCCATCGCTGCCCCGATCACAGAGCTGTGCAGGAAGGGGAGGCCCGACAGGGTGGTCTGGACGGAGCAGTGCCAGAGGGCTCTCTGTGCACTGAAGGGAGCCCTGGCCAAGGCCCCAGTGTTGGTAAACCCAGACTTCGACAAGCCCTTTATCGTGTTTACGGACGCCTCGGACACCGGGCTGGGGGCGGGGCTGATGCAGGCGGACGAGAAGGGGAACGTCACCCCATCGTGTACCTGAGCAGGAAGCTGTTGCCCCGGGAGCGGAGCTACGCGACCGTAGAGAGGGAATGCCTGGCCATGGTGTGGGCCCTGCAAAAGCTGCAGCCGTACCTGTCTGGCCGGCGTTTCACGGTGTTCACCGACCACTGCCCCCTGACCTGGCTACACCAGATGAAAGGGACGAATGCCAAGCTGCTGCGGTGGAGCCTGCTCCTGCAGGACTACGACATGGAAGTGATCCACGTCAAGGGGAGCGCCAACATCATCGCCGACGCGCTGTCCCGTGGGGGGGCCCGAACCTCCCCAGGTCACGAGCGGAGTGACCCTGCTCAGTTCGCTCTCGGAGGGGGGAGAACTGTGATCTAGCGGGCAGAGTGGGTCACACGCTAAATAGGGGTGTGACTGTGGCAAAAAAAGCCACCCTGATTGTGGGCTGCACTAAGGGAGAAATGTGATCAAGGCACTGGGAAAAGCCCAGCCCGACGGCTCCCCTGCATGGGAGGTTTCGGAGAGGAAGGCCTCTGGGCGGTTGTTGAAGGGGCTAACGAGGGTATCTACCGCCCCACCGCCGTGCTCAGACATTGGTTCATGGCGTATCACAATACTGGAGCCGTTGTGGGTCTGCTGTGCAGTGTGAGGCAGTGGGGAGTTTGGGGGGTTCAAAGGGGGGGGTTGCATACAGGGGGCACTCTGTGCCCGGAGGTTACTGGTTTAATTTGACAAAGGGGGGAGTTTGTGGTTTCCGGGAACAGCCCAGAATTGGAGCCCGGCATCTGGTGCCCTGGTGACCCTGGCCCTGCTCAGGACAGGCCGGTTCTGGCCAGAGAGGGACCCAACAACCGTCCCAGCTGGTCCCAGTGAGGGGAGAACTTTGGACGGGGAGGGAGGGGAGAAGAGGGGCCCAGGTGACTCTCTTACCTGGGGAGAAGACAATGGACGGGGGGAGTGGGGTCCAGGGTGGCCAGGGGGCTAGCAGAGGTATGGAAATTGAAAATAAATATGAATGTCCCAGTGAATACCTCAGCCAGCTCTTTGAAAACTCTTGGATGCTAGTTATCTGGAACGGAGGATTTAAAATGATCTGACTGGGGTAGCTTCTGTTTTACAATCTGCAGAGCTACTAATAAGAACATAAGAATAGCCAGACTGGGTCAGACCTACTCTGTTAAAGTTCTAGCCTTCACCGCATCCTCTGGCAAGGAGTTCCACAGGTTGACTGTGCACTGAATGAAGAAAAACTTCCTTTGGTTTGTTTTAAACCTGCTGCCTATTCATTTCATTGGGTGACCCCTAGTTCTGATATTGTGGGAATAAATACACAACTTTTCCCTATTCACTTTTTCCACACCCGTCATGATTTTATAGACCTCGATCATATCTCGCCCCCCTCCCCCCTTACTCTCTGCTTTTTTAAGATGAAAAGTCCAAGTCTTCTTAATCTCTCTTCAAAAGGAATGGAAGGAGAAAGAGAATCTCATCCGAGAATGAATTTTGGTTCCGCTGAAGATCATTCACCAAGCCAACACAATCAGCTTACGGCTGCTGTATTTGGCCCACGACGTCCCCGTTGCAGGCCACCGGGGGATCCGGAGCACCCGGCTGAGGCTGCTCCAACACTTCTACTGGCCGGGGATATTTGCGACGGTGCAGCGGTACTGCCGGTCCTGTGGGAAGGCGGTACTGCCCTCCTGCCAGAGGGGTGGGAAGGCCCAAGGCAGGAGGAAAGCGGCTTGGGGGTCCCTACCCCGTATAGAGGACCCCCTGGGCTCGCTGAGAGAGTTATGGGAGGGGAAGGCCTCCCTGGATGGAGCGTCGGGTGTGGAAGCCGCCCTGGCTGTCCAGAGAAGGCTCACTGGGCTCATGGCCCCGGCCCGAGAGACCCCGGCCAGAGATCAAGGCCAGCGGAAGGGTGGGTGTGACCCCCGAGGACAGGCCTGCGCCAGTCGCCCTGGAGCGGGGCGGCGAGTGGACAGAGGGAAGCCAATTCATGTGGGGCCTCGCCACGGCCGGCCCGAGTCAAGGGGAGCACCCATGTCCCCAGGGCGGGTTCCCACGCAGAGGACCCGAACTTCCCTAGGTCACGAGCGGAGTGACCCTGCTCAGTTCGCTCTCGGAGTGGGGAGAACTGTGACGTAGTGGGGGGTACCTGGCTGGTTACTGTGCTGGGCAGTGGGCTGTGGGTGACCCCCACTGGCTGTAGCACGACCCAGCAGGGCAGAGGAGGAGTCACTAGGCAAGGGTCTCCCAACCTGTCAGACCACCTACCCCCCAGGGAGAGGAACAAAGGAAGGGGGAATGCCGCCCCTGGCTGGGGGGCAGGGCTGGAAGAGAGTTTCTGTCTGGGAAGCAGGGGAGAAGGAGCTAGGGAGGGGACTGGGATTTAGGGGCCCAGCCACCCCCATCTCAAGGGGGGGCACTGAGGCCTCCTAGCCCCAGTTCCTGGAACCAGATTCCATCTGTGCTGGGCTGTATCCTGGAAAAGCAATAAACTCCCTCTGTTCCACTGGCTGGTGGAGTCTGTTCGTGCCATTACGGGGGTGCAGGAGACGGGAAAACCCCAACGCGCTGTCACAGGTGGGGTGCGGAAGCAGGCTGGGGGTAGGGCATCTGGCCAGGAGGGAGGGTGCAGAAGCGGACTGGGGGGGGTGGGGCGTCTGGCCAGGAGGGAGGGTGCAGAAGCGGACTGGGGGGGTGGGGTGTCTGGCCAGGAGGGAGGGTGCAGAAGCGGACTGGGGGTGGGGTGTCTGGCCAGGAGGAGGGTGCAGAAGCGGATTGGGGGGGTGGGGTGTCTGGCCAGGAGGAGGGTGCAGAAGCGGATTGGGGGGGTGGGGCGTCTGGCCAGGAGGGAGGGTGCAGAAGCGGACTGCGGGGGTGGGGTGTCTGGCCAGGAGGGAGGGTGCAGAAGCGGACTGGGGGTGGGGTGTCTGGCCAGGAGGAGGGTGCAGAAGCGGATTGGGGGGGTGGGGTGTCTGGCCAGGAGGGAGGGTGCAGAAGCGGATTGGGGGGGTGGGGCGTCTGGCCAGGAGGGAGGGTGCAGAAGCGGATTGGGGGGGTGGGGCATCTGGCCAGGAGGGAGGGTGCAGAAGCGGACTGCGGGGGTGGGGTGTCTGGCCAGGAGGAGGGTGCAGAAGCGGATTGGGGGAGTGGGGCGTCTGGCCAGGAGGGAGGGTGCAGAAGCGGATTGGGGGGGTGGGGCGTCTGGCCAGGAGGGAGGGTGCAGAAGCGGATTGGGGGGGTGGGGCGTCTGGCCAGGAGGGAGGGTGCAGAAGCGGACTGCGGGGGTGGGGTGTCTGGCCAGGAGGGAGGGTGCAGAAGCGGATTGGGGGGGTGGGGCGTCTGGCCAGGAGGGAGGGTGCAGAAGCGGATTGGGGGGGTGGGGCGTCTGGCCAGGAGGGAGGGTGCAGAAGCGGACTGGGGGGTGGGGTGTCTGGCCAGGAGGAGGGTGCAGAAGCGGATTGGGGGGGTGGGGCGTCTGGCCAGGAGGGAGGGTGCAGAAGCGGATTGGGGGGGTGGGGCGTCTGGCCAGGAGGGAGGGTGCAGAAGCGGATTGGGGGGGTGGGGCGTCTGGCCAGGAGGGAGGGTGCAGAAGCGGACTGCGGGGGTGGGGTGTCTGGCCAGGAGGGAGGGTGCAGAAGCGGATTGGGGGGGTGGGGTGTCTGGCCAGGAGGGAGGGTGCAGAAGCGGATTGGGGGGGTGGGGTGTCTGGCCAGGAGGGAGGGTGCAGAAGCGGATTGGGGGGGTGGGGTGTCTGGCCAGGAGGGAGGGTGCAGAAGCGGATTGGGGGGGTGGGGTGTCTGGCCAGGAGGGAGGGTGCAGAAGCGGATTGGGGGGGTGGGGTGTCTGGCCAGGAGGGAGGGTGCAGAAGCGGATTGGGGGGGTGGGGTGTCTGGCCAGGAGGGAGGGTGCAGAAGCGGACTGGAGGGGTGGGCTGTCTGGCCAGGAGGGAGGGTGCAGAAGCGGATTGGGGGGGTGGGGTGTCTGGCCAGGAGGGAGGGTGCAGAAGTGGACTGGGGGGGTGGGGCGTCTGGCCAGGAGGGAGGGTGCAGAAGCGGACTGGGGGGGTGAGGTGTCTGGCCAGGAGGGTGGGTGCAGGATCTGGCCGGGAGATGGGGTGCAGAAGCAGGTTTGCCTGCCCTCCGCCCATACTCTCCTCTCTGGTGTCAGAGCTTAGTGTGACGCGGGTGGGGGGAGCTGTCTGCTCTGTGACCCGGGGTCCCCACCTGGCTGCGCTGGGCTGTGTGATTCCTACTGACTCCCCCACATGTGGATTGGTCCAGACATCTAGTCCCAGCGTGGGCAGGGAACAAGGCTCGTCCTGGGGGGGAGACAAAGGAAGGGAGGGGGAGACGCCACCTGGCTGGGGGGGCAGGGCCTGGGAGTGGGGCAGTCGGAGCAGGGGGAAGCATGGAGGAAGGAGATTAAAACCAGGACAGGGGGTTCCGGGGCCTGTGGCCCCTCCCCCCAGGGAACCGGGGCTGTCGGCCTGTCCTGTGTCTGCTTGGAGCCTGCACTGGGCTGTGTCTACTGGCTGGTGGAGTCACATCTGACTGCGGGGGGGTGCAGGGTCGGGGGGGAGGGGCTCCCCGACGCGCTGTCACAGAGCTGCTCTTGGTTTCCCGTAGCTCGGTGCCAGGCTGTGAAGCACAGTGCTCGTCCTGGAAGGCATGTCCAGCCCCGTGGGGCTGGCGTGGGCCTGGCCTGGCCCGGACACAGACAGCGAGGCCTGGGGGGCAGGCTGCTGGATCCAGGGACCTCCCTGCGCTCCTAGACCCAGGCCCCTCCACCAGTACGAGAGCAGAGCTCCATTTCCCCTTGGTCACCCCTCCCTTAGCTCTCCTCTCAAGCCGCAGCGGGAACGGCAGCCCCTGGCTAAGATCACAGCCAGCGTGTCACATTACCGAAATGAAGGGAAGCAGCCAGATCGCTGCTGCACCCATAGGTGGGGGTGCTGGCCCCAACGATGATATAGAAGGGGGCCATGTGAGGTATTGAATGGGAGCTTGTTGTTTGCTGATCCTGTGTACACTGTTTGTGTGAGTATATAATGTCTGTGTGTGTAGATCTGTAATCTGTGTGGAAGCTGAATATTTCTGTGAATGTGGTTAAGCATTGCTATGGACAGGCTGAGTAGTGAAGCCCTGTGGAACAATTTCACTTGATGGGCCAAAGACACACCTAAAGCATGAGGGCGGACACCTAAGAGCAGCCAGCAGAGAGAGGCTGAGGACCAGGTGACTTGCTGCATACCAGAAGAGGCCAGGAAGGGGGTATAAAGAGGCCATGTGGTCGATGCCATTTTGTTCTCAGCTCAGCACTTCATCCCAGAGGCAGCACTGCAGGGATCGAAGAACCCGGAAGACCTGTGAACCCATCCTGATGCTAGGATGTGCAATAAGGACTTTTAAACCAGCAGCTGCAACATCTCTGCTAGAGCCTGCATCGAGAACTGGGAGATTCGGTGCATGTAACGTACTGTACTTTAATAACCTCACTCTCAGGCTTTTCTTTCCTGTGATAATAAACCTTTAGATATAGATTCTAAAGGATTGGCTCAGCGTGATTTGTGGGTAAGGTCCAGAGGGTAAATTGACCAGGGATCTGTGGCTGGTTTCTTGGAACCGGACAGAACTTGTTCGGGGTAGGTGGGATTGGGTGCTAGGACCCCCCACCTGTGTATGAGGCCCGGGGCCATCTGGGGCACGGATATTGCTGGGGTGTCGGAGGGGTTTTGCTCGGGAGGCTTCAGGCAGGCAGCTGAAGCGCTCTGTGGGACTGGTTTGTGGCCTGTGTGGAGAGGTCACCAGTCAGGGGCTGTAAGTAGCCCCGGATTCGAGCAGTTCGCCCTGAGCGGACGCCCTCAGCTGTGCCCAGACACGGCCCGGTCCGTCACACAGCGCCTACCACTGCAGCTGGTGGAGTGGCAGGGGGTGCTGTGCCCATGCTGTGGCTGGCGGAGTGGCAGGGGGGTGCTGTGCCCTCCCTATGGCTGGCAGAGTGGCAGAGGGGTGCTGTGCCCACGCTGTGGCTGGCGGAGTGGCAGGGGGGTGCTGTGCCCACGCTGTGGCTGGCAGAGTGGCAGGGGGTGCTGTGTCCATGCTGTGGCTGGCGGAGTGGCAGGGGGATGCTGTGCCCACGCTGTGGCTGGCGGAGTGGCAGGGGGGTGTGGTGCCCACGCTATGGCTGGCGGAGTGGCAGGAGGTGCTGTGCCCACGCTGTGGCTGGCAGAGTGGCAGAGGGATGCTGTGCCCATGCTGTGGCTAGTGGAGTGGCAGGGGGGCTGTGCCCATGCTGTGGCTGGTGCTGTGGCAGGGGGGTTCTGTGCCCACGCTGTGGCTGGCGGAGTGGCCTCCCTGTGGCTGGTGCAGTGGCAAGTGGGTATTGTGCCCACGCTGTGGCTGGCGGAGTGGCAGGGGGTGCTGTGCCCATGCTGTGGCTGGCGGAGTGGCAGGGGGGTGCTGTGTCCATGCTGTGGCTGGTGGAGTGGCAGGGGGTGCTGTGCTCACACGGTGCCTTGTGGAGTGGCAGGGGGGTGCTGTGTCCACGATGTGGCTGGCAGAGTGGCAGGGGGTGCTGTGCCCACGCTATGGCTGGCGGAGTGGCAGGGGGGTGCTGTGCCCACGCTGTGGCTGGCAGAGTGGCAGGGGGGTGCTGTGCCCATGCTGTGGCTGGCGGAGTGGCAGGGGGGTGCTGTGCCCACGCTGTGGCTGGCAGAGTGGCAGGGGGTGCTGTGTCCACGCTGTGGCTGGCGGAGTGGCAGGGGGATGCTGTGCCCACGCTGTGGCTGGCGGAGTGGCAGGGGGGTGCTGTGTCCACGCTGTGGCTGGCGGAGTGGCAGGGGGGTGCTGTGTCCACGCTGTGGCTGGCGGAGTGGCAGGGGGATGCTGTGCCCACGCTGTGGCTGGCGGAGTGGCAGGGGGGTGCTGTGTCCATGCTGTGGCTGGCAGAGTGGCAGGGGGTGCTGTGCCCACACTGTGGCTGGCGGAGTGGCAGGGGGGTTCCATGCCCACGCTGTGGCTGGCGGAGTGGCAGGGGGGTTCCATGCCCACGCTGTGGCTGGCGGAGTGGCAGGGGGGTTCCATGCCCATGTTGTGGCTGGCGGAGTGGCACGGGGGTGCTGTATCCACGCTGTGGCTGGCAGAGTGGCAGGGGGGTGCTGTGCCCACGCTGTGGCTGGTGGAGTGGCCGCGGGGTGCTGTGTCCATGCTGTGGCTGGCAGAGTGGCAGGGGGTGCTGTGCCCACGCTGTGGCTGGCGGAGTGGCAGGGGGGTGCTGTGCCCACGCTGTGGCTGGCAGAGTGGCCGCGGGGTGCTTTGTCCACGCTGTGGCTGGCAGAGTGGCAGGGGGTGCTGTGCCCACGCTGTGGCTGGCAGAGTGGCAGGGGGTGCTGTGCCCACGCTGTGGCTGGCGGAGTGGCAGGGGGGTGCTGTGCCCACGCTATTGCTGGTGGAGTGGCAGGGGGGTGCTGTGCCCACGCTATGGCTGGTGGAGTGGCAGGGGGTGCTGTGCCCACGCTGTGGCTGGCGGAGTGGCCCCGGGGGGTGCTGTGCCCACGCTGTGGCTGGCGGAGTGGCCGTGGGGTGCTGTGCCCACGCTGTGGCTGGCGGAGTGGCCGTGGGGTGCTGTGCCCACGCTGTGGCTGGCGGAGTGGCCGAGGGGTGCTGTGCCCACGCTGTGGCTGGCAGAGTGGCAGGGGGTGCTGTGCTGAAGTTCTGAGTCACGGTGCAAATCTCTCATTCTCTCCCCTGGTTCCATGCTGCTGTGCCTGGGGCGGTGTGTGTGGTGGGTGATGCACCGATACAGCCGTCTTGCCTTTCCCTGTTCTTACAGCTCCCTAAATCACTCATAACAGCCCTGCCTGTAATTACTGCATGACCAGTGCCTGGCCCAGCAGACACATCTAATCCCACATCTCATCCTACCATGACAGGGGCTCACCCTGTCATTCCCAGCTGCTGCTTGCGCCCGGATTGCAGAGCCAGGACCCGTGCTAGGGTCAGCGCTCACTTCCCGCCCCGCTCCAGGGCAGGGACACAGTTCAGCTGTCAGGGCATCACAAACAGCATAGGTAGGACTCGACACCCTCCAGTTCGACCTTTGTCCCCGCTCAGTTTCAGAACAAATCGCTGTAGGGCAGTAGGTGGCGTAGAGCTTGCAACTTCCGCATGGGCTGCTGCTAAAGAGACAGTCACAACGCCCTGAGCAGGTCTGGCATTTCACCCTGTGCCAGACAGAGACACGGACACATACACAGCGTGCAGACATACTGCCCACAGGCAGGCATCCACCTTGTGTGCATTCATATTACCGAGGCATGTGCTCACACACACACGCACACATATAGACACATGCACACCCCAGCCATTCGCATCTGTCACCCATGCACCTGGTGGGTGTGGTGCACTGGCCCAAGGAGTGGCATTTAGAAAGAGAGGGAGAATGACTCTCCCCTACAGCCTTAGCTGAGAGCCAGCTGGCTTGTGGCTCTAGCTATAGAGGCTCATGCACTAACTTAATTTACTAGGCAGCAGGTTCATAAGAAGAAGTTTTTCTTCACACAGTGCATAGTCAACCTGTGGAACTCCTTGCCAGAGGATGTTGTGAAGACCAAGACTTTAACAGGGTTCACAAAAGAACCAGATAAATGAATAGATCCATAAACGGCGATTAGCCAGGCTGGGCAGGGAGGGTGTCACTGGCCTTGGTTTGTCAGAGGCCTGAGGGCTGGGGTGGACAGGCCCCTGACCGGGAGCTCCCAGTGTGAGGCTGTGGCCAGAGGAGCAAACGGCTCCAGGGCTACATGAACAGGGGATCTGGGATTGCAGCCCAGAGGTCATTCGACCCCGGGACTCAGCACTGGTGTGACGGCCGCTGGGGGCCTGCGTCCCGCCCTGGGCTGCCCATTGAGGGAGGCGCGATAAGTTGTGGGGTCAGAGGAGAGCCTGGGGCGGGATTGAAGGGAGAACCTGGCAGGCAGGGTGGTGTCAGGAGCTGAGTCTGTCCCAGGTTGCAAGGCAGGCTCCGGGGGCGCGTGATCCCGGCTTGTAAGCCCTGCCGGGGGAGCCGCTGCCGCTGGGCCAAGGAAGTTCTGACCCAGCCCAGCCGGACGTGGGACAGGACGGGACGGCTCAGCCGGGCGGAGGGAGCTCTGACCCAGCCTGGCCTGACGTGGGACAGGACGGGACGGCTCAGCTGGGCGGAGGGAGCTCTGACCCAGCCCAGCCGGACGTGGGACAGGACGGGATGGCTCAGCTGGGCGGAGGGAGCTCTGACCCAGCCCAGCCGGACGTGGGACAGGACGGGATGGCTCAGCCGGGTGGAGGGAGCTCTGACCCAGCCCAGCCGGACGTGGGACAGGACGGGATGGCTCAGCCGGGCGGAGGGAGCTCTGACCCAGCCTGGCTGGACGTGGGACAGGACAGGACGGCTCAGCCGGGCGGAGGGAGCTCTGACCCAGCCTGGCTGGACGTGGGACAGGACGGGACGGCTCAGCCGGGCGGAGGGAGCTCTGACCCAGCCTGGCCGGACGTGGGGTGCACAGTTCTCACTCTGGGGCGGGATCTATCAGAGCGACGCCCCAAGGGCCTGGTGCCTTCGCCCTCACTGGGCCTTTCCAAAGCCAGACTGGGGGCACCGGGGGCAGGTCTCTGGCCGGGTTCACCAGGGCTCAGACGAGATGATCCCGGCAGTTCCTCCTGGCTGGCAAATTGAGGAATCCACAAGTGGGAAGGGCCGGGGGCTGAGGGCAGGCCCTCGAGGGGAAGGGGGTCGAGGGCAAGCCCGGGACTGAGCACAGGCCAGGGGGGCAAGGGCAGGCAGGGAGGTGGGGGCTGAGGGCTCTCTGGCCATGTCGTGCTGCTCCTGGGCAGCAGCTTTCGGCTCAGGTAACGCGGGGGCGTCGCTCCCCTTGGGGTCAGTTTGCATCAGCCCCACGTCGGCGTCAGTGAGCACTAGGGAGTTTGCTACAGTCCGGGCCGACAGCACCGGGCCCTGGCTGAGGGCCTGTCCGTGCCCCGAGAGCCCCCGGCACCGCTCGGTCCAGACCCCCCCGGCAGGCCGGCCCTTCCTGCACAGCTCTGTCAGGGGAGCAGCCCGGGCGCTAAAATGGGGCACGAACCTCCGGTAGCACCCGGCCCTCCCAATGAGAGCCTGGGCCTGCTGCTGAGTCTGGGGGGGCCAGTCCCAGGTGGCTTCCACGTTGGCCGGCTCCGGCTTCAGCCGGCCGCTCCCCACCTGGTGGCCCAGACACGTCACCTCGGCCACCCCGACCCTGCACTTCCCGGCTTTTACAGTCAGCCCAGCATCCCGGAGACGGCCCAGCCCCTCTTCACTTGGACCACGTGATCCTCCCAGGTCCGGCCAAACACACAGATCTCGTCAATATAAGCCAAAGCAAAGTCCTCCATCCCCCTCAGGAACTGACCCACCAGGGCTGGGAGGGGGCCGGGGCCCCCTTGGGGCCAAAGGGCAGGACCCGGAAGTCAAAGAGCCCTAGTGGGGTGATGAAGGCCGACTTCACCCTGGCCTCCGGGTCCAGGGGCACCTGCCAGTCCCCTGTGGTCAGGTCCATAGCAGTGAGGAACTGGGCCCCCCACTTGTCTAGGATCTCATCATTCCTGGCTATGGGGTCGGCATCGGACACGGTGATGGCGCTGAGTTCCCGACAGTCCACGCAGAACTGGCTTGTCCCGTCCTTTTTGGGGACCAGCACTGCTGGGGGGGCCCAGGGGCTGGAGGAAACTGGATCCCCCCGAAAACCAGCATGTCCCCCACCTCCCTCTCCAGGTCCCGGGCTGCTCTCCCAGTGATCCGGAATGGGGTGCACTGGATGGGGAACGGGCCCCCATCTATATCAGGTGCACGTCCAGGTCAGTGATCCAGGCCGGGAGGAGAACAGCTGCTGGTAGGAACACAGCACCCTGATCTCTGCCTGCTGGGCCGGGGTCAGCCGGGCCGAGAGGGGGATTGACTCCAGCGGGGCACCAGCCTCGGCCCCGGGAAGAGACCCCCAGGGGATCCTTCCCCTTCCCCTCCCCCTGCCCCACATGGCCAGCACCAGCCTCTCCCTGTCCTAGTACGGCTTCACTGTGCTGGCTTGGTGCACCCGCTGGCGGTGGGCCCGGCTGGGCAGCCCCACTCCAGAGCTCACCCGTTACCTGTCTGACGCCCTCGAAGGGACCGTCCCAGCCCGCCTGCAGCTTGTTCTTCCTCCCGGGATGAGGCGCATCACTTGGTCCCCGGTGGCCTAGGAGCAGCACATGCTGAGCGGTCGTACCAGGCTTCCTGCCTCCTCTGGGCCTGGGCCGGGTTCTCCTTGGCCAGGCCCATGAGCTCAGCGAGCCTTCCCGGAAGGTCAGTCTGTCCACTGCTGACTCGCCGTCCGAAGAGGCCTCCCCTCCCCCCCGTTCACTCCTCAACAGGTCCAGGGGCCCCTCGCCCTTCTCCCTACAGCAACTCAAATGGGGAGAACCCCTGGATTCCTGGGGCACTTCCCCGTATGAAGCAGCAGGTGGGGGAGTCCTTGTCCTAGTCCCGCGGGGGCTGGTCCAGAAAAGTTTCCAGCATCTGCGTTAGCATCCCATTAAATCTCTGAGTCCAACGGTCTACAGGGGGCACCCCCAACCATCCTCTGCTACCACGTGTCACGGCTCACAGGTCCCGCCCACGCTCGGCCCGTCTGTCCCTGGTGGAACCCCCCTCCAGCGTGACGGCCCCTTCTCGGGGAGCCCCTCTCACCTGGGGGTCTGCCCCGCTGCCCCCGGAACGGCCTAGGTCCCCCCTGCCAGAGCGACTCCCAGCCAGCACCAACCAGAAAGTTTTATTGAGCTTTGAACCCAGCCTCTCAGTGCCCCTTGTGCTAGGGTGGGGCCGTGAAGTGTCACTCGGGGAGGTATTAACCCCATGGGGGGCGGGGCGCTCGGGGGCTAACTGGCCGGGGCTGGAGGGTGAGGTGCCTCTGGCTTTCCCTTGACTGCACACGCTGGTTCCCCCCCCGGGCAGGGGCATCTCCAGCTGCTTTGCAGGGGGGAAACTGAGGCAGGCGGCTCGGGGACGCACCCCCAGAGGGACTCTGCCCTGGGGCCCAGGCCTGTGCCTGGCGTCGAGCTGGCCCTCGCTCAGCAGGTAAGACGCACGGGGCAGCCGGGAGGTCTCGAAGCCCAGCCCCCTCGGAGGACTGGGGCATTTCCTGCCTTCCCACCCCGTGTTGGGCTTTTGCTGCGGCGCCCCGGAGAACCGGCCCCTCTGCCTGGCTCCTCTGGCCCGGGCCGGGTCCCAGTGCAGCCCCGGCAGCGCAGAACCGCCAGGGCAGGAGAGGGGACCCTGCAATGCAGCTGTCCCCCAGCCGGCCACCGCATGGCAGTGTTGCCTCACGCAGCCCCGCTTCTCCGGCTGCCTGGGAGCCTGGAGGCTGGAGCGCGTTCCCAGCCCTGGCTAAGGGGGCCGGGGCCCACAGCCGCCCTGCAAAGTCTGCGCACCGGGCGGCGGCTCCGCGATGGCCAGAGGCGCCTGGAGAGCCCCACGCTGCTGGGCAGGGAGAGCCGAATTCTCAGTTGCAGAGACCCGGCTCCGGCTACTCCCTGGGCTGTCAGGGGGTGGGCTGGCAGCAGGGAGCCAGGCATCCTGGCCTGGGTTTGCGAGCGGCCCAGTTTGGGGGTCTGAATGGCTGAACCCCGGAACCCCCCTCTGGCCCCTGCCCTGCCAGGGCTCCCTCTGAACTTCCGCACTCGCACCGCTCTGCAGCCTGGTGCACAGCCACCCCGGGCCTGAGCAAAGCAGGGACCCCCGCCGGCCCCCAGGCCTCAGCCCTCCCGGCTGCCCCACCTGCTCCCAGCCCCCTGTAGGGTCCCGACACGGGCGCCCTCTCTGCAGCCGAGCCTGTGGGGACGCGGGTGGGGCAGGCCTCTTGCTGCCAGTGGGAGGCGCCCTCACACCCACCCCGCTTCCCTGGCCCTGCTACCCGGCCAGCCCTGCCCCTGCCCCGTTTGCCCCGAGGGAGGCAGGAGCAGGCCCCATTAGCCTCCTGTGGACGGGTGAGTTTCCCTGGCTGAGCAGGAATGGAGCAGGCCGGTGCAGGCACAGCGCCCTCGAGGTGCCCGGGCACGGAGCCCCTCCAGGCCGGTGACGGCTCCGCTACCAGCGCCCGCCAGGAACCGGAGCCGCTCCTTGGGGACGACCAAGCCCAAGGCGTCCTGCGAACCCGCCCTCCAGCTCTGGGACGGAGCCGCCGGACCCTCGGCCCGCAGGAGGCCGCCCGGTGCTGCCCCAGCCATGGAGCTGGGCCAGGCCTTCCCAGGGGAGAGTCCAGGGGTGTTTCACGGGGAGCCCTGGGCCGCGAGGGAGCCCCCCGGCTGCTCAGTCCCTTCTAAAAATCGGAAGCTGCTGCTGGCAGGTATTTAGCCTCCGCTGCACGAGGCTCGTTGTCCAGCCGGGCTCCGGGGGCGGGCTAATGGCAGCCATTGGTCATGGGCCCATGTGCGTGTGGTGCGCAGACGGGCACATTTCACAGCCAATTCATCGCTTCGTCGGCTCGACACCTGCCAGGCCTGGCCTCTCGCAGGGCCCCGGGTCCCCTGCCCTCCCGCCAGCCGCTCCCTGGGGCTGCCCCATTCAGCCCCACGTCGCTGTAGCTGCTGCCCCTGCCTGCGCCCAGGCTCTGCCACGGGAGCTAGCGCCCGACGCCTGCCCACTGCAGCAGCCGCTCTCACATCGGTGACAGCCTCCAGCGGGCGCCCGGTGGCTGCGTCTCCCTGGCGGCTTCCTGGAAGCGCTCCGCTCTCCGCAGGGACTCAGGCCCTGTGGACTCCCTGGGACGGGGGCGCTCGACCTGGCTCGGCGGCAAGGGAGCTGGGGGCAGCCGTCTGGGCCAGCGAGGAGCCAGGGTGCGGGCTGAGCGGGGCTGAAGGAGGAGTCTGCGGCATGGCCCATTGTGAAACGCAACCGTTCTCTCCCCTTTTCTTGGCTGCAGTCGAATCGCAGAATCATAGAACTGAACGGGACCTTGAGAGTCATCAAGTCCCATCCCCGGCCCTCACGGCAGGACCCAGCACCGTCTAGACCATCCCGACAGGTGTGTGTCCAACCTGCTCTGAAATATCCCCACAGATGGGGATTCCACAACCTCCCTGGACAATTTATTCCAGCGTTTAACCACCCTGACAGGCAGGAAGTTTTTCCTAATGTCCAACCTAAACCTCCCTTGCTGCACTTTAAGCCCATTACTCCTTGTCCTGTCCTCAGCGACCAAGGAGAACAATTTTTCTCCTTCTTCCTTGTGACACCCTTTTAGGTACCTGAAATCCACTCTCATGTCCCCTCTCAGTCTTCTCCTTTCCAAACTAAACAAGCCCAATTCTTTCAGTCTTCCCTGATCGCTCATGTTCTCTCGACCTTTCATCATTCTTGTTGCTCTTCTCTGGACTGTCTCCAATTTCTCCATCTTTCTTGAAATGTGGCGCCCAGAACTGGACACAAGACTCCAACTGAGGCCTGATCAGCGCAGAGCAGAGCAGAGCAGAGCGGAAGAATGACTCCTCGTGTCTTGCTCACAACGCTCCTGTTCACGCAGCCCAGAACCATGTTGGCTTTTTTTGCAGAAGCGTCGCTCTGTTGACTCATAGTTACCTTGTGGCCCACTCTGCCCCCTAGATCCGTTCCTGGGAATTGTGGGGCGCCGCAGCATCGGCCGGTGAGTCTGCACCCCGGGATCAGTGGGGAGGTGGCCTACGCCCGACTCCTCAAGGCAGACGTTGGGGGGCGGTGCAAGGCGAGGGGGCTGCCAATGGGGAAATTGACAAAGGCCCAGTTAATTGCCCGGCTGGAAGAGAATGACCCGTCCAGGGGCCTGGATTCTGTCCCAGCAGGGAGCAGCCAGACCCCCCCGGGAGCGTCTCAGACTCTCGGGCAGGAGGGGGGGCTGGAGTCTGCCAGACAGGTGCGGTGCCCAGCCACTCTGCCAGCAGCCGTTCATCCCGGGTGGGCTGGGCTCTCCCTCGGCGGAGCCGTGACGGCTGGAGATCGAACTGCAGCTAAAGGAAGTGGAGGAACGTAGGGAACAGCAGCATGAGCGGGCCATGGTGGAGTGGAGAAGCCGAGAGGCCCCCGGGTGCTGTGTATGGGGAGGGGCCCAGAGGGCCCGGGACTGCAGGTGACTTTGAGAGGTTGGTGCTGTCCCAGGTTAAGGACGTGGGGGACAGGGACGGTTCCTTCCCTCTTTTGAGCGAGCCTGCGAGCTGCACCAGGTCCCCCCAGCCGACTGGCTCTGGCAGCTCATCCCCTTGCTGGATCAGAAGGCCGCAGGGGTGCTTGGCCAAGTGGAGGGGCTATTGCCGGGGGGCTGCGAACGGGTCAAAGGGGCCCTGCTCACAAGTCCTGGCTGGCTCCGAGACGCACAGGAGGAAGTTCCAGGGGATCCGAGGGGCCCTGAGGAGAGCGACACAGACCTGGCCTCCCGCCTGGCGCGATCCTGCTGCAAGTGGGTATGCGGGGCGGGGGCCCCGACCGCAAAGGACCTGGTTACGCTGACGGTCCTGGAGCAGTTCTATGGAGCGCGCCCGCCCAGCCTGAGGCTGTGGCTCCAGGACAGGAAACCAGAGGGCCTGCACAGCGCAGGGAGGCTGGCGGGTGAGTTCACGGAGAGCCGGTCCAGGTGTGAACGGGAGTCCCGGAGAGAAAGGGAATCGCGCAGAGACCGGATCTCGGCTGAGCAACTGGGGGAAGCGCCTATGGGAAGAGGGGGCCAGCAATCCACCTCCCAGAGGGCCAGCAGCCGGCCTGAGGGGACCCGCAGGACCTGACCTGCCATTGCCGTGGGCAAAGGGGCCACAAATAGACTCAGTGCCCCAGCCACCAGGACAGGCCCCGCACCCCGAGACTTCCTGGGGTTAACTGGGTGGGGGCAGGGCGGCCCCTGCCTCGTGCCCCTGCAGGTGGATGGCAGGGAGGCGACGGGTCTCTGGGACACGGGGGCGGAGGTGACACTGGCCTGGCCCGAGGTCGTAGCCCCAGACCACTTGGTACCCAACACCCTGACCCTGAGGGGCATAGACGGGTCCCCGTTTAAGGTGCCTGTAGCCTGGGTGCATCTGAAATGGGGAGCCAAGGAGGGCCCCAAGGAAGTGGGGGTGCACCCGCACTTGCCCATGGAGGTGCTGATGGGGGGGACCTAGAGGAGTGGCCAGACAGACCCCACAGGGCCCTAGTCATCATCCAGAGCCAGAAGCAGTGAGGGGCTGGTGACCCTGACCCAGGGGAGGGTTCCCTGCGGGCGGTGCAGAGTCCTGACCCAACAGGCACGGGGCCCAGCAGGGCTGGGACTCCAGACCCAGGCAAAGCGGGGGAACAGGTGCCTGTCCCTGCCCCAGCTGCTGAATTCCAGGCCAAGGTGCAGGCGGATCCCTCCTGACAGACTCTGAGGGACCGGACTGGCCTCAGCGCAGCTCAGCCCCTGCGGGGAGGCTGCTGCGACAAACCGGGCCGGGTCTGGCTGGGCACAGCTGAGGGCGATTGCTCAGGGCAAATTGCTCAAATCCGGGGCTCCTTACAGCCCCCAGACTGGTGACCTCTCCACACAGGCCACAAACCAGTCCCACAGAGCACTTCAGCTGCCTGCCTGAAGCCTCACGAGCAAAACCCCTCGGACACCCCAGCAATATCCGTGCCCCAGATGGCCCCGGGCCTCATACACAGGTGGGGGGTCCTAGCACCCAATCCCACCTACCCCGAACAAGTTCTGTCCGGTTCCAAGAAACCAGCCACAGATCCCTGGTCAATTTACCCTCCGGACCTTACCCACAAATCCCGCTGGGCCAATCCTTTAGCATCTAACAACTAAAGGTTTATTAACACAAGAAAGAAAAGCCTGAGAGTGAGGTTGTTAAAGGATAGTACGTTACATGCATCGAATCTCCCAGTTGATGTTACAGCTGCTGGCTTAAAAGTCCTTGGTGTACATCCTATGTCAGGATGGGTCACAGTTCTTTCTGGCTCGTTGATCCCTGCAATTCTGCATCTGGGATGAAGAGCTGAGCTGAGCACCAAATGGAGGATGCCACATGGCTCCTATATACCTCCTTCCTGGTCTCTTCTTGGCTGCAGCAGGTCACCTGGCCCGTGGCCTGTCCCTGTGTCCCCTGCTGGTAGCCCCCAGGTATCAGTCCCTAGGTGTTTCCTTGGCCCTATAGAGGTCGATTGTTCCATAGTAGCTTGCTCATTAGCATGTCCATAGGCTGAGCTTTGCCCATTGCTCAACCACACACAGAGAAACATTCAGTATCCACACAAAGTCCATGCTTATAACTTCACACACAGACATTACAGCATCACAGGAATAGCACATGTAGAATCAGTAGAAGATAAGCTTTCATTTGACACCTCGCATGGCCCCCTTTGTACCACTGTTTGGGTCAAACACTCCCCCACCATGGGCGCAGAGGTGACTTGGCTGCTCCTCTCAAAATCCAGTAACGTGACGGCTGCCAGGAGAGATTCCTGTGGGAGGGGGGATTCCTGTACCGGGAATGGCTCCCCCCAGGGAAGGTGGGGGCATGGGGCGGTCCAGTGGTAGCTGGTGGTCCCCCAAAAGTGTCGCCGCAAGCTGCTGTATCTGGCCCATAACATCCCATTTGCGGGGCACCAGGGGATCCGGCGCACCCAGCTGAGGCTAGCCGGGGATATTCACGGCTGTGCAGTGGTACTGCTGGGCCTGTGACTCCCGCCAGAGGGAGGGGCAAGCCCGAGACGGGGGGAAGTTGCCTTGAGGCTCCAGTCCTACCTAGAGGAGCCGTTCCGGAAAGTGGCGATGGATCTAGTGGGCCCCTCGGCCGGGCGACTTGGACGGGGAAGAAATATATTCTGATGCTGGTGGATTTTGCTACCCGTTACCTCGGGGCCGTGGCCCTGCCCTCTAGCGAGCAGACACGGTGGCCGACGCGCTGCTGGCCCTTTTCAGTAGAGTGGGGTTCCCCCAGGAGTCCTCATGGACCAGGGATCCTACTTCATGTCGGCTCTGCTCCGGTGCTTGTGGGAGACGCACGGGGCCCGGCTCACGTGGACCCCAGCGTCTGGCGCCTGGCCCGGCAGGCTGGTGGGGAGGTTCCAGGGGACCCTGAAGCAGATGCAAGAGGCCTTTATGCTCCGGCACCCGCAGGACTGGGATGACAGGTCTGCACACAGGGGGGTGCCCCGAGGGTCTCCCGGACCAAGCCATGGTGCAGACGGGGGAGGGGACCCCCTGGGCTTGCTGAGAGCGTTATGGGAGGGGGAGACTCCCCGCATGGAGCGTCGGGGCCGGGGGACGTCCTGGCTTTCCGGGAAAGGCTCGCTGAGCTTGTGGGCCCGGCCAGGGAGACCCCGGGCAGAGCCCCAGGGAAGCGGAAGGGCTGGTCCGAACGCAGAGAGTGGGCCCGCGCCGGCTCCTCAAAGTTGTCCAACGTGGAGCTGGATGCCGCAGGATGCCGCCGTGGCCGGCCCAAGCCCAGGGGAGCGCCAGTGTCACAGCCGATGCTTTACCGGGCAGGGGCCCCAACTTCCCCAGGCCACAGGCTGACTGACTCCGCTCAGTTCGCTCTCGGAGGGGGGAGAGATGGGACGCGGGGGGGGGGGGGGCGTCTGCTCTGTGACCCGGGTCCCCTGGGCTGTGAGATTCCCACTGGCTCCCCCACATGGGGATTGGCCCAGACACCCAGCCCCAGCCTGACAAGGCTCGTCCCAGGGGGGAGACAGAAGAAGAGAGGGGGGACTGTCCCCAGGCTGGGGGCAGGGCCGGGGAGCTGAGCCAGTCTCGGCTGGGCTAGGAGGAGGGAGGGTGTTTTAGCCCAAGGAAGGGGGGTTCAGGGCCCGGGAGCCCTTCCCCCAAGAGGCATGAGGCTGCCTGCCCTGGCTCTGGGTTAACATTGACCCTGCGCCGGGCCGTGTCTCTGGGAACCAATAAACCTTTTACTCTACTGGCCGGCGGAGAGTCCCCTCTGGCTGCGGGTGGGGTGCAGGGTCGGGGCCCCCCACCGCGCCGTCACACGCAACGTGAACCATCCCGGTCTGTCCAGTCCTGGTGTGAAGGGCCCGGTCGGACGTGTTCTCTGCCACGGGGGCTCCTGAGCCCTGGGAAGCGGGATCCCGGGTTTCCTGCCGGAGCTGTAGATCGGGGCAGGTGAGGGGTTGGGTAGCTACCGACGGGATGCCCTGGGCTGGCAGCGTCCAGCCCCTCCCGCCCATGCAGCGCACGTATCCTGCCTGCCCCCGAGGTTGTCTCGGGGAGCCGGAGCAGAGAGGCCACGGGAGGTCCACCAGGCCGCGTGGGAGGCTGCGACAGGGACAGATCTGAGCCGGGCCGGTGCCCACACCATGGACCATGGTAGAGGGCAGCGACGTGGGCTGTGCGCATGGAGGCTTTGGCGCGCTGGGCACCTGGAAACTCGCCCGGCTCGCCGGGGAACGTCAGCGGAGCCACGGCGCCAGTTCAGTCTCCCGTGGGCCCGGCCTGGGCCTGTCCGCGTGCAGGGGGACCCTGCCAGGAGCATGCGAGACCCCACCCCCCCCCCACCCCAGCGCAGGGCGTGGTGCTCGAGGCAAAGCGGGAGCTGTTTGCTCCCATGGGAAAGCAGCGCTCCAGCAATCCACCCCCCCAACCCGGGCCATTGCATCTCCCTGCTGAGGCCTCAGAACAGCATCTTGCTGCGCCCTCCCCGCCGCACGCTCGCAGCATATGGGGCTGGGGCGCCCGGAGACTAAATGAGTTGGGAAACCTTTTAGCGCGGATTAAACGATATTGCCTCGCCGGTGGCTGTGGTGTTGCTACCGAAGGCAGCCGGGGAGCAGGGCTGGCGCTGGGGCAGGCGCCAGGGGCAGGCGCTAGATGTCTGGTCGGCCGTCGCTGTGCCAGTCCAGGTGGCCGCGCTTTGCGGAGGGCATGTGGGGACGGAGTCGCTCCCTCTGTGGGGAGGCTGCACCACCAGCTGTTGCTGGGAGCTGAAGCCAGACGAATTGAAATGAGAAAGACATAAATCTTCCCTGTGTAAGGGACGCACCGTGGGACAAGCTCCCTGGACAGTGGCGGAGAGACCATCTCCTGATGTGCTCACATCCAGGCAAGGCACCTTTCTGGGAGACAGGTGTTTGCCAAACTCAGACCATGGGGTACCATCCTGGTCTGACTGCTCCCAGTATGAACTGCCCTGGTCTAGCTGGACCCAGTGGGAACCATCCTGGTATGGCCGGTCTCAGTGTGAACCGGCCCAGTCTGCCTGTTTAACTTTTGGCTTCACGACATCCCCTGGCAAGGAGTTCCACAGGTTGCCTGTGCGCTGCATGAAGAAAACCTTCCTGTTGTTTATTCTAAACCTGCTGCCTATTCATTTCATTGCGTGATCTCTGGTTGGTGTGTTAGGCAAAGGAGTAACTAGCCTTTTCGTATTCCCTCTCTCTACCTCAGTCATGATTTTATACACCTGTGTCATATCCCCCTTAGTCATCACTTTTCCAAGATAACGAGGCCCAATCTTTTTAATCGCTCCTCGTGCAGCAGCTCTATCAGACACTCCAACACTCGCTGAACCGTTTCCAAGTCGGATTTTTTTTTTTTTTGAGATTGGCCAGCCAGATCCGCATGCAGGCTCCCAGAAGCTGACGCACGGTGAATTTACATAGCAGCAGCATGATATTTTCTGTCTTATTATCTATTCCTTTCCTAATAGTTTGAAACATTCTGTTAGCGTTCCAAGGGAGCAGATGCTTTCAGAAAACTCTCCCGGATGATTCCAAAATCTTTCTTGAGTGGTAAGAGCTAATTTCAGGCGCCTCATTATGTAGCGCTGGGTTTGGTTTTATTTTCCCAATATGTCTCACTCTGCACTTACCAACGTAGAATTTCATCTCCTCTTTGGCTGCCCAGTCTCCCAGGTGCGTGAGAGCCCCAGTAGCTCCTCCCAGTCTGCTCTGGACGTACCTAGCTGGAGTTTTTATATTGTCTGCAAACTCTGCCGCCTCCCTCTGTACCCAAGTCTCCAGAACATTTATGGCTGGAGTCGGGGACCCATCCCCAGAGGTGACCCCCAGCTAGCCTGGATCCAGCCTCCAGGGTTCGGGGCTCCCCCCTGTCTTGGGAAGCCTGCACTGGCCCTCCCGTTTCTGCCACCTCCCTGTGGGGCTGGAGCACACAAAATCTACAGGGCTGGGCCCCCCGGCTCTGGTGTACGAGGGGAACGTGGGGAGGGTCGTTCTCCTCAGCCAGGGGCCACGCCAGGGAAGGTTTGGGGTTTTTTTTAACTTCTCACTTGTGTGCAGCCCCCGAGTGATTTTTCTGTGGGTCAGTGGACCCCAACCCGAAAAAGTTTCCCCAGCCCCGATTGATGGATACATTGAACAACACTGGTCCCAGGAAGTGCAGACCCCCCGCAGAGCCCCACGACTTACCTCTTTCCTTTGTGACACGTGGTTCCAGCCAACCCTTTGCACAAGGGCGCCAAGGCCCAGCCAGGCTGAGGTGCTGCCAAAGGACCTTGCAAAGCTCAGTGGCTGAGCAACACAATGGCAGATGAAATGACATTCCCCGTTGAGTAAGGAAAGTGATGCAACTGGAAACCCTGTCCCAACGTGCATCTGAAACGATGGGGGCTAACGACGCCGGCTCTGGTCTTAAAAGGGCTGCAGCCGGGCTTTTTTTTTTGGCTCGACCAAGCGGCGGCAGCAGGGGTCGTCTTTTTTCTTCAACAACCTTTTTCCCTTGGCTCTTTGCGCTGTATCCACCACTAGTTTGGCTCTTCATCTGGAACGGGTTGGCCACCCCTAGTGTAGACAGTCAAGAAGGAAGTGCTGTTTACTCCTTCTCACAACACAAGGATTTGGGGTCACTCAATGAAATGAATCAGCAGCAGGTTTAAAACAAACCAAAGGATGTTTTTCTTCACGCAGCGCACAGGGAACCTGTGGAACTCCTCGCCAGAGGATGTGGTGAAGCTCAGGACTTTAACAGGGTTCAAAGAAGAGCTAGATAGATTCATGGAGGTTAGGTCCATCAATGGCTACTAGCCAGGATGGACTCTCTAGCCTCTGTTTGTCAGGGGCTGGGAACGGCCGACAGGGGATCATATGATGACACCCTGTTCTGTTAATTCCCTCTGGCTGCTGTAGGCAGACTGGACCCTGGGTTGGATGGACCTTTGGTCTGACCCAGCCTGGCTGTGCTTAGGTTCTTATCTTTTAACCAGTTACTGCTCTGTGAAAGGACCTTCCATTTTATCCTGTGACCCCATACGTGGCCGACGACCTTTGGTGAGGGATCTTGTCACAGGGTCTCTGGAGATCTAGGTACCCTCCATCCTCTGGCTCCCCTGGCCCACAGGCTTGCGGGGCCCCTCAGAGAACACTAGTGGAACGGGGAGGGAGGCTTTGCCTTTACACAAGCCAGGATGACTCTTTGCCAGGTCATCAGGAGTTCCTAGGGGTCCGATGATTCTGTTCGTCAGCCGGTTTGCCTGGCACTGAAGTCCCGGCTGCCAGCCTGAATCATAGAATCCTAGAATCAAAGGACTGGAAGGGACCTCGAGAGGTCATCAAGTCCAGCCCCCCGCCCTCAAGGCAGGACCAAGCTCCGTCTACACCATCCCTGACAGATGTCTATCTAACCTGTTCTTAAATATCTCCAGAGAGGGAGATTCCATCACCTCCCTTGGCAATTTATTCCAATATTTGACCACCCTGACAGTTAGGATTTTTTTCCTAATGTCCAATCTAAACCTCCCCTGCTGCACTTTAAGCCCATTACTCCTTGTCCTGTCCTCAGAAACCAAGAGGAACAAATTTTCTCCTTCCTCCTTGTGACACCCTTTTAGATATTTGAAAACCGCTATCATGTCCCCCCTTAATCTTCTTTTTTCCAAACTAAACAAGCCCAGTTCATGAAGCCTGGCTTCATAGGTCATGTTCTCTAGACCTTTAATCATTCTTGTCGCTCTTCTCTGTACCCTTTCCAATTTCTCCACATCTTTCTTGAAATGTGGCGCCCAGAACTGGACACAGTACTCCAGCTGAGGCCTAACTAGTGCAGAGTAGAGCGGCAGAATGACTTCACGAGTTTTGCTTACAACACACCTGTTGATACAACCTAGAATCATATTTGCTTTTTTTGCAACAGCATCACACTGTTGACTCATATTCAACTTGTGGTCCACTATGACCCCTAGATCCCTTTCCGCCATGCTCCTTCCTAGACAGTCGCTTCCCATCTTGTATGTATGGAACTGATTGTTCCTTCCTAAGTGGAGCACTTTGCATTTCTCTTTATTAAACCTCATCCTGTTTACCTCTGACCATTTCTCTAACTTGCTAAGGTCATTTTGAATTATGTCCCTATCCTCCAAAGAAGTTGCAACCCCACCCAGTTTGGTATCATCTGCAAACTTAATAAGCGTACTCTCTATCCCAATATCTACATCATTGATGAAGATATTGAACAGTACGTGTCCCAAAACAGACCCTTGAGGAACTCCACTTGTTATCCCTTTCCAGCAGGATTTAGCACCGTTAACAACAACTCTCTGACTACGGTTATCCAGCCAATTATGCACCCACCTTATCGTGGCCCTATCTAAGTTATATTTGCCTAGATTATCAATAAGAATATCATGCGAGACCGTATCAAATGCCTTACTAAAGTCTAGGAAATTGCCAGAATCGCCTCTGGAGCCTTCTGCTAAAGCCAGCGCCACGTCCGCAAGCGGCCCGTCAGAGCCTGAAGGAAGCACCGCGGCTCCCGCTTGGAGCGTCTCCACTGCTCTTGGGTGAATCCCAGGCGCCTGGGGCCTTCTGCGGCTTCATGTCTGGATGCGACCCGAGCGAGGGGTGCAGGGGGCAGGCCCTCAGCTCTGGCAGCGAGAAGACACGCTGGCGTGCGGGGCTCTCCCACAGGGGACGGACCCAGAGACGCTGCTGCAGAGACGCTGAATGAATCGGCTCCCTTAAGGGCCCCTTAGCACCAGAAGTAGGCACAGGGGGGTTGGGGGGTGGAGAGCCCCATGCGCTGAGCAAGTGCTTGGGGATCCATCCAGCTCCCCCCGCGTCGTAGTCCAGGAGGTCTCTGACCTTGGTGGTTACTGCCAGGATCAGCCTCTGGCGCCCCGCGGGAGACTCTGCCACCTGCACGCACAAGGCTGGATTGTGGAGCAGGGGCTCCGCGAGGGGGTCTGCCCCCCCAGCGGCCGCAACGGGCCTGGTCGCCGAGAACAGCTGCCCGGTCTGGAGGCGATCCTGGCAGAACGCCGGCAGCTCCGAGCGCTCTCGCGGAAGGCCCCTCGGATGGGTGCAAAAGAGCCGCCGGTCGGGTCGGATCGGAGGCGGCGGAGGAAGACGTATGCCAAGGTGCTCCATGCCGGACGACCTGCCCTGTAGACTCTGACACAAGACCCCTGCAGAGACCCAGGGCCGTCCTCTGGAGTCTGGCCAGGACCTCCGGGGCCGGGCGCAGGGTGCTGAGCCGGTGCCAGAGCAGGGACAGGACCAGTTGGAGGGAGAGACACCGGAGCAGCCGCTCCATCCCACTGGCCTCAGGGGGGCGTAACGGCCCGCTGCCCCCAGCCGGTGGGTCTCAAACTGTAGCAAGCAGAGGGACCCCCCATTTCAATGTGAAATTTCTGCCTCACCCCTTTACCAAACCTCCACTCCCCTGCACTGAAGCTCCGCCCCATCAGCAAACCTCTGCCCCGCCCATTCACTGAAGCTCCGCCCCATCAGCAAACCTCTGGCCCGCCCATTCATTGAAGCTCCGCCCCATCCCATCCCTTCACCAAACCTTTGTCCCGCCCATTCATTGAAGCTCCGCCCCTTCCCATCCCTTCACCAAACCTCTGCCCCGCCCATTCACTGAAGCGCCTCCCCATCCCACCCTTTCACCAAACCTTTGCCCCGCCCATTCATTGAAGCTCCGCCCCTTCCCATCCCTTCACCAAACCTCTGCGCCGCCCATTCACTGAAGCTCCTCCCCATCCCACCCTTTCACCAAACCTTTGCCCCACCCATTCACTGAAGCTCCGCCCCATCCCACTCCTCCTCTGCTCACTCCATCCCCCTCTCTCTGTTGCTCTCTCCCACCCTCCCTCACTTTCACCGGCCTGGAGCAGGGGATTGAGGTTATGGGGGAGTGTGAGAAGTCTGGGGCATTCAGGGCAGTTGGAGGGGACTCCAGGCTGGGGCAGAGGTGGGGGGAGTGGGCTCCAGGGGGAGTTTTGGTGCAGAGGGGGCTCCGGGCTGGGGCAGATGGCTGGGGTGCAGGAGGGAGTTCAAGGTGCCAGTGGCACTTACTGGAGCCACCACGAAGCAGCCGCCATGCCCTTGTGGCCCCCAGGCGCATGGGCAGCCCATGAGGTGCCACGTGGTGTCCTCGCGTCCATAGGCTCTGCTCCTGCACTTCCCATTGGTTGCGGCTCCCAGCCAATGAGAACGGCGGAGCCGGCATTCAGGCGGTGGCCGTGCACAGAGCCTCAGTGGCCATCCGTGCACCTGGCAACCGCTTCCAGGGGCCACGCGAGCCCGGGGGAGTTTAGCCGGGCACTGCGGGTCCCAGGGGGCCCTGAGAAGGAGGGAGGAATTGATCCGCGGGGCCAGTGGCCCCCAGGCGTTTCCTCGCGGACCCCTCAGGGCCCTTGGATGCCGGTTCGAGCAGCGCTGCTCTCACTGCCGACTCAGAGGGGGGTGGCGTTTTCCCGGGTCCTCTGGTTGCTTTTCAATTCAGGGTTCACACGTAGGTGGAGCCTCTGACGTGTAACAGGGCCCCATGTGGCTTGCTCTGCCCTGAGACCCGACGAGGCGTCACCCAGGGAGGCGCCCGCCACCCTAGGGCGCAGGCACGTAGGCCGGGGGCACGGCTATTTCCCTCGGCCGGGCGGCTGCTTGCCTCTGCCACCGCAAGGCGAGTGCTGGCCTCCGGCAACCCTCGCTGTGCCTGCAGGACACACACGGACACACCCAGTGACAGACACACACTCTCGCACAGACACACACACCCAGACACACACAGAGAGAAACAGAGACACAGCCACACACAGAGAGACATAGACACACATACAGACACACACACACCTAGACAGACACAGACCCACGCATGTAGACACAGTGAGACACACACACATACGTGTGTGCACCCACAGAGACGTAGACACAGACACACACGTGTGTGCACCCACAGAGACGTAGACACAGACACACACGTGTTTGCACACACAGACACGTAGACACACACAGACACACTCAGGCGCACACACGTAGACACACAGACAGAGACACGCATACACACACAGGCACACATACACACACGTAGACACACATGCCCAGAGACACACACCCACACACACAAGCCAGCACCAGATTGCTTCTCCCGTTGCAGCCCACGTCACTGGTGGGGGTGTTGCTATGGCGAGCGAGGAACCCATCTGTCCCCACAGCACTTGTCGGGTAGCCACGGCCATGGATGGCCCATCCCCCTGGCCTCTGGGCAGCACTGGGCTGGGCCGGACCCATTGCCGCAATGGGCGTGATTCCTGCAGACGGCCCAGGGGCCAGCAGGCAGCTCACCCCCGGCCCCAGGGTCCTGCCTGTAGAGCTGCCCCCAGCCCGACAGCCCGAGCCCTCGCTCCATGGCTTGTGCACAAGCCGGCCTGGCGCCGGGCACTGCCAGCGTGGACAGCGCCTTTGGCCGTGGGCTACGCAGCCCAGCCACGGGGCAGGTGTCGACTCGGCCACCCCTCCCTCGGGGCTTCCTGCTAACTGCTGCCCGGGGAGTTGGGGGCACGCCAAGGCAAGGCCACGGGGTGGGGGAGGGGGATGCTGGCCCCACATGGGCAGTGTCATCAGTGTGCCAGCATGGCAGTAGGGGGCGCTGTGCTGTGGGGGGCACTTTCCCCTGGCAGTCACTGCTGGGGCACTGTCCAGCCACGGGCCCCATGGGGGGGGCCTGCACTCCCCCCACCCTCTGCTGCCGCCAAGAGTCAGTGCAGGTAGTGGAGAAGCCGCTCCCTCCCCCCAGCAGCCGTGGCCTCTTGCTGCTCCGTGGCCCGGCCTGGAGGGGGTTAAAGTGCTGGGGCCCGGTGGGATGGGGGCCTGTGTGTGCTGGGGGGGGCGAGCAGCCTGAGGCCAGCAGCCTCCCCTGGGGCTGCCAGAGAAACCCCACAGCCAAGCAGGCCCAGCTGATGGGCACGTGCCCAGGGCCCACACGCAACCTCCTCCCCATCGCCCTCTTCCGAACACGGCCGCCGTGGGGGGCAGGCCCTGGGGGCGGGCAGGGGCCTGGCCAGCGGGGTGCGGAGGGTGAAAAGCCAGAGGGGCCCGCGTCTCACCCCACACAGTGTCCCGGAGGGTGGAAAGCCTTTGCAGGCGGCACCTGAGGCTCACGGCAGGCCCACGGGGGCGGGGGTCCTTTGCCGGCCAGCGCCAGGGCCCCGCGTGGGACAGATCGGGCTGCCCGCAGGAGGCCAAGGGGAAGGCTCTATGCCGGGCGGGGGGGGGGTCTGTCCGGGGAGCTCCCGGTGCAGGGAGCACAGGTCTGCACCCCCGGGGCGCTCAGACTCAAGCACCCCCGGGGCCTGTGCTCGGCAGCGCCCCTGGGTCCCGCCACTCAGGGCACTGCCGTTGGTGCCAGCCCCCCGGGAACCAGACCGTGTGGCACCCGGAGCAGGCAGGATTTTGTCTGAGTCAACACTAGAAAGTCTGCTGGAGGGGTTTTTAAACCTACTTAATCCAACAATTCCCTGCGGATGCCGAGCTGGCGTCACTTGGTTCTCCGCACGGATGCAAATCAATTGGCTATTCCTCACGCCTGCCGGGCTGAGCAAAACCCCTCCCCTCCCATCTCGCTCCTGGGGCCATGCCACGGGCCTGAGTGCCAGCCTGACCCCTCACAGCACCTCCCTGCCCCCAGCCACCTCACCTGAGTCCTTCATTCCTCCAGCTCGTGCCCCTCGTAGGAGCCCCTTGTCCTCCGAAGAAGGCAAGGACTGTGTGTGTGACATGTTCCCGTGTGGCATATTATTCAGCCCCCAAAGCTCTCTCTGTGCTGTATGGAGTGCCAGCCATGGGGTCTTCCCTGGTAAACACCAGGGACAAAGCTGGAGCTGGAGCTATGCAGATGCCTGTTTGTGTACACTGTGTGGCGTGGCTCACACCTCCCATTTAAGGAGGCCTACGATTCCAGACGGATGCGCCTATGGCCTTGGGAAGGTACCTGCCCTCCAGTGCTCCAGTGCAGGCGATGAGTCATTATGCAAGGGGGCTAAGAACCTGTCCGACCAGTGATCTCCCAGGGAGCGGAACAATGGGAAGAAGGGGAGTGGAGCCCTGGCTGGGGGGCAGGGCTGGAAGTGAGGGAGTTAGGTTTCTGGCTGGGATCATGGAGGAAGCAGCCTAGGCAATGGGCTGGGATTTAGGGACCCAGGCTCCCCCATCTCAAGGGGGCTGAGGCATCCTAGGCCTGCCCTGGAACCAGATGACATCTGTGCTGTGCTGTATCCTGGAGAAGCAATAAACTCCCTCTGTTCTACTGGCTGGTGGAGTCTGTTCATGCCATTACGGGGTGCAGGAGACGGGAGAACCCCAATGCGCCGTCACAAGTGGGATGCAGCCAGACCTGTTCTGCGGGGTTTGCAGGGGACACAGCAGGGCCTTGATCCCTGCTCAGAGACTAGGGTGATAAACCGAGCAAGTCATGCATGAACCCGGAGCCTCCCTGTGCCAGGACCCAGCCCTACACGCGGTGTTTGCCACCTGGCTCGCACATGCCCCCCGGGCACACTGGCCTCCCCCACGCCAAACGGCAGCAGGCAGGCAGGTGGGGAAGAGCAGCTCATGGGAGGGCTAGCTCCACCCCTGTGGGCGGGGCCTATGCTCTGTGGCCTGGCTCTGTCGCCAGCAGCTGGTCCATCCCTGGCAGGGTGCCAAGGACGGGGAGCAGGCACCCCTGTCTAGCCTCACTGGGGTGCCCAGGGCAGCCACACGCGGAGCAGGGCCTGGTGTTTCCCTGGCCCGCCCCCTGCCCCGGCAAGACTTGAACTGGGCTGTGCCCTGGGGGGGTCCGGCTGAGCCGCGCCCCAGGGCCGGGCCTGCGGTCACCACCTGGCGCTCATCCCCAGGCCGCCAGCCCCAGGCCAGAGCTGGTGATGGGGCCAGGGCGTGTCTGTGGGCAGCAGCGATTCCCTCCCCAGCCCGGGGGCGCTGCGCTCCCCTTCCGCGGACCTCGGGGCGCCGGGGGAGCTGAGCGAGGGAGGGGCCGCCAGGGTGTGCGGGGAGCAGGGAGCCGAAATGGGGGGGGGGCTGCAGCAGCCAGTGCCTGGGGGCTGTTACTGGCTTGCTGCCCTCGCCAGCTGGGCCCAAGGAGCAGCCCACAGTGCCTCCCGGCCCTGCTCACCTCCAGCTGGCGGTGCCCTCGGGCAGGCAGGGCACCGGCAGCTGATGGCACCAGCTCGGCTTGCTTGGGGCCCGTGGGCCGGCGCGGAACCCCAGCCTGTCGCACCGAGACACCCCCGGGCAGGGTTCCCTGCGAGCTGAGTGCGCGAGCCGATGCCCAGGGAGATGCTGGTGCTGCCCAGCTGATTGGCCAGCGGGTGTGTTTCTATTGGCGGTGCACATCTACACAGGCCTGGGTGCACAGAACAACGTTTCTTCCGCACACGGATGGCACGACTTAGAGGGAACACTGCCCCCAGGAGCCGGCGGATGCAGCAGCTGCCGGTCGCCCGGTCCACAGGGAGCCCTTGGGGTAGGGACGCGACCCCCTCTCCAGGCACAGCCCGGGGCTCACTACCCCCGCCCGGAGACTTCCCCCAAGCCCTGCAGTGGGAGCCAAGGCAGGGCGGGGGCTGCCGGGGGTTGCGCCCAGCAGCTGCAGCAGGCTCAGATGAGGGGCCTGCCTGGGAAGCGGGTGTCATCCTGGGACCCCCCCCCCCGTTAGCTGTGCACTGGGAGGGGCAGAACTCAAAGGGGGGAGCTGGGGCGGACATGTCTCAGGAGGTGCCTCACTCCTGCACCCTCCAAGGCCCCCCAAACAGCAGCTCCGATCTGCAGCGCTGAGTTTCCCCCCGTGGCCAGGCACTTCCACCAGTGCTCCGTGGCCTGGCCCCCTCTGCTATTGCTCCCTCTGTGATCCGTGGCCTGGCCCCCTCTGCCAATGCTCCCTCTGTGATCCGTGGCCGGGCCCCCTCTGCCATTGCTCCCTCTGTGCTCCGTGGCCTGGCCCCCTCTGCCAATGCTCCCTCTGTGCTCCGTGGCCTGGCCCCCTCTGCCAATGCTCCCTCTGTGCTCCATGGCCGGGTGCTTCCGCCATTGCTCCCTTTGTGCTCCGTGGCCCAGCCCCTCTGCCAATGCTCCGTGGCCGGGCGATGCCGGGGTGTATTCCGCACACCAGAGCCATGCGACCTGAGCCGAGCTCTGCTACGCTCCCTGAGAAATGCAAATCTCGCTCGCTGGCGCCTTGGGCTGCAGGCAGCTGACGGGCTTAATTAGCCTCCTGCAAGTTATTAGCTTGGCGAGGGCGAGGTGTCTGAAAAGGCGACAACAAACATGCCCCAGGAATATGACTGACTCCTTTCCCACGCCGGCCTGGGCGCCTTTCCGGAGGGGCCCCTGGGAGCCAGGCTGAGCCGCCTGGGGGAGACAGCCCCTTCTGCTCCCGCGGGGCGGGTGGCCGGGGGAGGCCACGCTAGCTACACGTGTGGGCCCCATTGCTGCTATCTCACCTGGAGAAAAGCCAAGCGCTTGTCTGCTGGAAGCTCCACCCGGGGGCACAGAACCCCTCGGCTGCCCCGCAGCAAGCGCGATGGGTGAGGGTCCCAGCACACTGGGTGCACGCGGGGTGCTGGGCCCAGCCTCTCTGTGCTGGGCGCTGCCCTGAGTGAGGGCCTGGCCCTACGTACGGCAAAGGAAGGATCACTGGGAAACTGAGGCACGGCGTAGCTTCGGGGAAGGAGTGGGGGCAGAGCTGGGAGCTGAGCTGGTCTCCTGACACCCTGCCTGGGGCCTGAGGGGGGCCAGGCCTCCTTTCGGGGTCCCGGGTCTTTCTACGGCCTGAGCCGTGTGGCTGTTGTGGGCACCGGTGATTCCACGGGAGAGGCAAATGCCGCAGGCCAGCCCCCTGCCCGTCGGGCCCTGCTGCTTGGCCCGGGGCCCAGGGGCTCTTATGGCACGCGGTCTGTTCAGCGCCTGGCTCTGGTAGTTCGCACCAACCGGTCCTGCTGGGGCCAGCGCACGACTCCGGCAGCGTCAAAACATGCAGCCGGCTGCCGAGACATTTTCACGTCCATAACTTCGCCCAGCAGCCCTGGCACGCGCCCGGCACACGCAGCACTCGGGGCTGCGGCTTTGCCAGGGAAGGACGCGGCGGCTGCTGCCCCGTCGGCGACGTTACAGCCCCACTGCCTGCCCTGGGCTGAGCCGGGCCTGGGCACTGGGGGGCGGCAGCCTGGCTCCGTGGCAGGGCGATTCGGCGGTGCCTCGGTGTGACGGCGTCGGGTCCCCCGACCCTGCACCCGGAGCAGCCAGACCAGGCTCCGCCAGCCAGGAGAACGGGGGGTACAGCCCAGCACAGACGGGACGTGGCTGCAGGAGTCAGGGCCAGGACGCCTCAGCCCCCTTGAGATGGGTCCCTGGGCCCCTGGACTCCAGCCCCCTTCATGGTTCCAGCCCAGGACCACCCCTCCCCCAACTCCCTTCCCTTAGCCGGTCGGACCAGTCCGGTCACGGTCGTGGGGGCCCTCAAGGCGACACCCCCCCACCAGGCCGTGCTCACAGACAGAGGTGTGACAGACCGGGCCGTGGCTGGGCACAGCTAAGGGCATCCGCTCAGGGCGAATTGCTCAAATCCGGGGTTCCTTACAGCCCCCGACTGGCGACCTCTCCACACAGGCCACAAACCAGTCCCACAGAGCGCTTCAGCTGCCTGCCTGAAGCCTCCCGAGCAAAACCCCTCCGACACCCCAGCAATATCCGTGCCCCAGATGGCCCCGGGCCTATACACAGGTGGGGGGTCCTAGCACCCAATCCCACCTACCCCGAACAAGTTCTGTCCGGTTCCAAGAAACCAGCCACAGATCCCTGGTCAATTTACCCTCTGGACCTTACCCACAAATCACGCTGGGCCAATCCTTTAGAATCTATATCTAAAGGTTTATTATTACAGGAAAGAAAAGCATGAGAGTAAGGTTATTAAAGTACAGTACGTTACATGCACCGAATCTCCCAGTCCTCGATGCAGGCTCTAGCAGAGATGTTGCAGCTGCTGGTTTAAAAGTTCTTATTGCACATCCTACGATCAGGATGGGTTCACAGGTCTTCCGGGCTCTTCAATCCCTGCAGTGCTGCCTCTGGGATGAAGTGCTGAGCTGAGAACAAAATGGCATCGACCACATGGCCTCTTTATCCCTCCTTCCTGGCCTCTTCTAGTATGCAGCAAGTCACCTGGTCAGAGGCCAATCTCTATATTTCCTGCTGGCTGCCCTCAGGTGACAAATCCCATTCTTTGGGTGTGTCCATAGCCCATTGAGAGCCATTGTTCCACAGGGCTTTGCTACTCAGCCTGTCCATAGCCATGCTTAACCACATTCACAGAAATATTCAGCTTCCACACAGATTACAGATTCCTACCTACACACACAGACATTATACACTCACATAAACAGTGTACACAGGATCAGAAAACAACAAGCTCCCATTCAATACCCCACATGGCTCCCCCCACACCAATTTCTGGGGCCAACACCCCCACCTAGGGGTGCAGCAGCGATCTGGCTGCTTCCCTCCAATTCAGCAACGTGACAAGAGGCCGGGGGGGTCGCCCACAGCCCAGCGCCCAGCAAGGTCCTGACACTCATCACACTCGGCACCGGGCCCGTGGCCCCTGTTCCACGGGGTGAATCAGATCCAGCCCGGATCCCCTGGAGCCTGGCACGTCTCCAGCCGCCTGGGCCCCGGAGCCTCCTTCAGCCGCCCGGGGGTGTTCCGTGTTTAGTGCGGGGGAGGGGACTTTACTGCGTCGGGGCCGCTGCCCCCCAGAAAAATCAGTCGGGGGCTGCGCACAAGTGAGACACCAACCCAACCCCCCACATCCTCCCTGATGTGGCCCCCGACTCGGAGACAGACCCTCCCCACATTCCCCTCCCACACCAGAGCCGGGGGGGCCAGGCCAGGAGCCGTTGTGTGCTCCAGCCCTGCCGTGGGGCAGCGGGGTGGGCTGGAGGGCCAGTGCAGGCTCCCCAATGCTGGGGGGGAGCCCTGAGCCTCGGGGGCCAGACCCAGGCAAGCGGAGGGCCGCACCCGGCCCCCCCAGGTCTGAGGTTCCCCACCCCGGTTTGGTGGAACATGGGGGCTGCGTATCGAGTCCTGCTCAGTCCAGGCACCGGCTCCGGAGAGCGGGGAGGATCCGTGGAGAGCTGCGCTGAGAGCTGCCGGCGGGTGGAGCAGCCGCCACCTCTTTGCACCAGCCTGCGGGGAACGTGATGTGGAGCTGGCAGGCCAGTGGGTCCAGCCCCTTAGGACCTCGGGCGGGTTTGCCCCACCTCTTCTTCAGCCCCCCAGTGGTGGGGATTCCCCGGCCAGCCTGTCCCGGGCTCTTGGCTTTGCTCCGTGCGCCCTAGGACCGGGCCAGCTGCTGCTTCCTGGTCAGCCGGGCGCGGACCGCCAGGTGAGCTCGCTCCAAAACCTCCCAGGGTCAGACGCAGCCTCCTTCTACCCGCGCTGGCTCTGGAAGTCGCCCGCCTACCTGGCGGCCTGGCCTCTCCGTGCCTGAGGGGCTACAGCATCCTGCACTGAGCGGGGACACGTTTTCCCCCCCGGCGCTCGCCGCCACCATCCGCCCACCCTGCCCCGGAATGGACGCGGGTTCTCCAAGTTCCAGTCCAGCCCCTGGCTGTTCCCCGGCAGCCTCCCGTCGCTCGGCTGCACAGGAATCCAGAGCCCGAGGAACCGAGTTTCCTGCGCTGGCCGGAACGGGCGTGGCCCCTTTCGCAGCGCCTGGCACGGCACGCATTTCGGGTGAGACGGATCGGCTGCTTCCTCCCGCCAGCTGGCCGGCCCCTGGCTCCCTGCCGCTCGCGCCAGCCCAGGTGGGCCGAGTCAGACCACGTCCTGCGCCGATCTACGGTAACTCCTGCGCGCCACTCGCGGGACCCAGCCGCTCCCACTTCCCCCGCCGCCGGGAGCGGAACCGGCCGCCCCGCGAATTCCGCCCTCCCAGGGCTGCGCAGTAGGAGGCAGCAGCCACATTTGCCCCCAGCCTGCTCCTCGGCCCTGAGCGGCTCGGTCTCTTCTGGGCCCCGGAGAGTCCTGTCCCCGGACCGTTCGTGTTCCCCGCCCCCTGCCAGGTGTCTGCCAGGTGCCCGTCGCTCCGCCCTGACCGTGAAACCCGCCTGGCCGGCTTGGGCCCTGAGCCGGCTTCCCCGGGAGCTGGTTCAAGGCAGCTAGGGAGGGGGCTTGTTTCCTAGCCTTGTCGGGGTTCTGCTCCGGCAGCTCGGCAGGGTCAGGCTAGGTCAGCTGTGGAACGGGAGGCCGCCAGGCGTTGCAAGAAACGCGGGTGGTGAGTCAGTGGCTTCCTGGATGCCAAGGCCGGGAGGGATGATTGTGTAGCCTGAGCTCCCGCAAAACCCACAATCCCCTGCAGGAGCCTGCGACCGCCTGACCCGAGCGTGCCTGCCGGGGAGGCCCCATCTCGGTTTGAAGACGCCACGGGATGGACCATCCACCGCAGCTCTCAGCCAGCTGCTCGCACGGTCTGCTGCCCTCCCAGATACACACGAGAGCTTTGAACCCCTCCGGCCGGCGGATCTCACTTGGCCGTTGCCAGCCGGGCACAGAGCTCTCTGCGCCCAGAAATCCTCATTCCCGGGAGGAGCCGGCAGCCTGCGGGCAAGTCCCCTCGGAACCGCCTGAGAAACGCGTCGGCTGAGCTGCTTCCATCGCCGGCAGGCGGGCAGAGGTCCCGGCTCTTTGCTGAACCCTCGCTGATTTGGTCAAAGTCCCTGTGTTTGAAGTGGGGACTCCAGACCTGCGCCCCACATGTCTCCCTAGGGCCCCCCCGCGCTCCCCTCCATTCCGGGCAATGCCACAGTCACCGGATTTTACAAATCCGAACTCTCGTGACTCCAGCTACTTCCCTCTGCACTGGCACAGCCTTGTAATTGTGGGGGGCTGGCCTAGAGAGGAACTGGGGGCCGGGGCGTGTGACGGACCGGGCAGTGTCTGGGCACAGCTGAGGGCATCCGCTCAGGGTGAATTGCTCGAATCCGGGGCTTCTTACAGCCCCTGACTGGTGACCTCTCCACACAGGCCACAAACCAGTCCCACAGAGCGCTTCAGCTGCCTGCCTGAAGCCTCACGAGCAAAACCCCTCCGACACCCCAGCAATATCTGTGCCCCAGATGGCCCCAGGCCTCATACACTGGTGGGGGGTCCTAGCACCCAATCCCACCTACCCTGAACAAGTTCTGTCCGGTTCCAGGAAACCAGCCACAGATCCCCGGTGAATTTACCCTCTGGACCTTACCCACAAATCACGCTGGGCCAATCCTTTGGCATCTAACAACTAAAGGTTTATTAACACAAGAAAGAAAAGCCTGAGAGTAAGGTTATTAAAGTACAGTACGTTACATGCACCGAATCTCCCAGTTCTCGATGCAGGCTCTAGCAGAGATGTTACAGCTGCTGGTTTAAAAGTTCTTATTGCGCATCCTATGATCAGGATGGGTTCACAGGTCTTCCGGGCTCTTCGATCCCTGCACTGCTGCCTCTGGGATGAAGTGCTGAGCTGAGAACCAAATGGCATCGACCACATGGCCTCTTTATCCCTCCTTCCTGGTCTCTTCTGGTCTCAGCCGGTCACCTGGTCCTCAGCCTCTCTCTGCTGGCAGCTCTTAGGTCTCCGCCCTCCTGCTTTAGGTGTGTCTTTGGGCCATCAAGGGCCATTGTTCCACAGGGCTTTGCTACTCAGCCTGTCCATAGCAATGCTCAACCACATTCACAGAAATATTCAGCTTCCACACAGATACAGATTCCTACCTACACACACAGACATTATACACTCACATAAACAGTGTACACAGGATCAGCAAACAATAAGCTCCATTCAATACCCCACATGGCCCCCTTTTATACCATTGTTGGGGCCAGCACCCCCACCTATGGGTGCAGCAGCGATCTGGCTGCTTCCCTCAAATTCCAGTAACGTGACAGGGCGGTTGCAGGGGGGGGTGTAGCGCCGCCGTCCTTACTCCTGCCCTGTTGCTCGTGGCAGCGCTGCCTTCAGAGCTGAGCGGTGGGAGAGCAGCCGCTGGTGGCGGGACACCCAGCTCTGGAGGCAGCCCAGAAGTAAGAGTGACACGGCCACAGCTGCCCTACGTTAGCCTGGCGACCCCCCGGGGCTCCCCTTTGGGTCAGGCCCCGCAGTGAGGGACCCGCGGGTCTGCCCTGGGGGATCCCTGTCATGCAGGGACCAGCGCCCACCAGGCCGGAGTCCATGCTCCCGGACGCGGTGTTCAGGGCCGTGAGTTCGGTAGGGCCAATGCTGGATGTGCAGGACACACCCCGTCCTTCCCCTCCCGTTCAGCCCCCAGCCTCAGCAGCTCACCTGCGTCCTTCCTGTTGTGCCCCAGGACACAGGCCCCGTCGGGCGCGACCCCTGGGCCTTGCCCCTGGTGAACGACCTTGCACCAGGGTGTGAACACGCCCGTCGTTCCACCGGCCCCACCTCACCCTAAAAGTGAGGGGGGCAAACTAAGGCCCTGTCCTGCCTCCCTTTCCCCCCGCTGTCACACCATCGCTCCCCCCCCTTCCCCTCCACTCGCTTGGCTCAGCGCTGGTCGCTTGCAGCTGGTGAAAAGGGGGAGACTGTGGCTCCTATCCCCTCCTGTCCCCTGCGCACTGGGGCTGCCTGGCCCCCATGTGACCTGCCATCTGGAGCCGTTTGGAAATGTTGCTAACAAGGATTTTCAGTTTTCCACTGATGGCTGGTTATGTGATGCTGAAGGGCCAGGCCCTGGAGCACGTCGCGGTACGGCCCCAGAGCAACCCTGGCTGGGTTCTGGGACACACAGAGTCAGGGCCCCACAACACATCAGGTGCAGCCTGGATCAGCTCCCACTGGACCCCCTCAGATAGAAACACCCCAGGGACGAGCTGTTACTTTCCCAGCCCAGCTTGGGATCCCCTCACAAACCCCCCCTCAGCCCTGGCTCCCCAAGGCTGCGGCCTGGCTTCGACGCTGCCCCTGGTGCTTCCCAGACCTCCCACGAGCGCAGCCTGAAGCCAGCGGAGGCTGCTCAGCTGAACCGAGCGGGGACGTGAGTGGGTCCCAAACCCACAACCTGAGACTCCAGAGGTTGATGCTTCTTCATTAAGCCCCACCGACCTCCCGCTGATGCCAGCTCCAGCCCTGGGGGTGTGACGGGGTCGAATCAGGCTTGTGCAGCCCTGCCTGGTGTGACGGCGCGTTGGGGGTCCCCCGTCTCCTGCACCCCGAAATGGCACAAACAGACTGCACCAGCCGGTGGAATAGAGGAAGTTTATTGCCTCTCCAGGATACAGCACAGCACAGATGGAATCTGGTCACAGAGCTGGGCTAGGCTGCCTCAGGCCCCCTTGAGATGGGGGAGACTGGGCCCCTAAATTCCAGCCCCTTTCCCTAGGCTGTCTCCTCCATGCTCACAGACAGAAACTAATCAACTCTCTTCCAGCCCTGCCCCCTAGCCAGGGCAGCATCCACCTTCCTTTGTTCCTCTCCATGGGGGGTGTCTGGTTCAACCAGTTTGGCATCACCTTTGCATAGTGAGGTTTTCCCTGCTGGGTCTTGCTCCAGACAGCAGGGGTCACCACAGCCCAGCAAGCACCCCCACTACGTCACACCTGGCTGTTCAGATCCAGCCTGGCGCACAGCACGGTGCATGCGGCGTGTGCTGGCTGGGCCGGCTCCGGGCAGCCCCGCTGTGTGGCCAGTGGCCGCTGATGTTCCCCTCCCCCATCCCTCTCGCTTCACGGCGTAAGGAGACGGCGTCCCCAGTCGGCACCCGCAGAGGCAGCCTGGGTGCAAGGGGGTAGGGCCGGGTAGAGCTGGCACATGCCACCCACAGCAGGCCCAGTGCCAGGGGGGGTGAGGGACCTTCCCTCCCTCCAGGCAATTCACTGCAGTGTCTGGCCAGAGGGGCAGGAGCCCAGCCAAGTGCCGGCCTGGCTGGCTGGTGGGCGGTGTCAAGTGGCGCACCCCAGAATCGGTCTGGGACAGGTTGGGTTCAACATACTAATTCATGATCTGGATGAGGGGATGGATTGCACCCTCAGCTAGTTTGCAGATGACACTGAGCTGGGGGAGAGGTAGATACGCTGGAGGGCAGGGAGAGGGTCCAGAGTGACTTAGACAAATTGGAGGATTGGGCCACAAGAAATCCGATGAGGTTCAACAAGGACAAGTGCAGAGTCCGGCCCTTGGGACGGAAGAATCCCAAGTATTGTTACATGCTGGGGACCAACCAGCTAAGTAGCAGTTCTGCAGAAAAGGCCCTGAGGGTTACAGTGGATGAGAAGCTGGATGAGTCAACAGGGGGCCCTTGTAGCCAAGTATCAGAGGGGTCGCTGTGTTAGTCTGAATCTGCAGAAGCGACGAGGAGTCCTGTGGCACCTTAGAGACTAACTGAAGTGCAGGAGCAGAAGCTTTCATGGGCAAAGCCCCACTTCGTCAGATGCATGGAGTGGAAATTCACTTGTAGCCAAGAAGGCGAATGGCATATTAGGTGCATTAGGAGGAGCATTGCCGGCAGATCCAGAGATGTCATTATTCCCCTTTATTCAGCTCTGGTGAGGCCGCATCTGGAGTATTGTGTCCAGTTCTGCCCCCCCCCCCTCCAGAAAGCATGTAGGTGCATTGGAGAGGGGCCAGCGGAGGCAACCAAAATGCTGAGGGGGCTGGAGCACATGGCCTATGGGGAGAGGCTGAGGGATTTGAGAGCAGCCGGCAACTCCCTGCAGGGGGATCCGAGAGGCTGTTCTCAGTGGCAGATGAAGGAGCAATGGGCTCAAGTTGCAGAGGGCAACCAAAATGAAGTGGGAGCGGGAGCGCTCTGTCCGGGCAGTCTCTGGGCACTCGGCTTGGGCTCTGGGTGACCCCTGCTGGCCCGTGTCTGTAGCACTGCCCGGCGGGGGGGTCGCCCCTGTGGGCCTCACGTCACACAGACCATGGCCCAATCCGTTCTCCCCTGGCCGGGGAAGGGGGGGTGGCTACCCAGGGATGTGTGTTCGGTGGTTTGGAGAAGGAAGGGGCTGAGCTGGCCAATCGTGAAAAGAGACTAAGGTCTGGGGGTTCAGGGCCTGTGGACCCCCCCAAGGGGGCTGAGGCTGCCGGCCCCTCACTCCTGTGTCCACATGGAACCCGGGCCGGGCTGTGTCTTGGAGCAGCACTAACCCCTCCACACTCTACTGGCTGGCGAAGTCTCATCTTGCTGCGGACGGGGCTGCAGGGTCGGGGTCCCCGCCCCGCTGTCCCCGGGGTCTGCTGAGAGCTGCCGCGGGGCCGGGCCTGCCAGGGCTGCTCACACCGGGAGGTCTGCGTGGGAGCCGTTACGGAGCCGGGCTCTGCACGCGCGTTAACTGTTCTCTGGCCGCAGGGCCTCGAGCACCGATCGGGGGGGCCCGTTCCCCGCGAGCGGCTCGGCTGAACAGCGGGGCTGCCTGCACACGGCTCCTACGTGCCCCCCTGGGGAATTCTGCTGGGAACCCACCGCCCGGCAGGCACCCCAGGCCGCTCGCCGAGGGGACACGGGCAGGCCTGTGATCACGTGACCAGCTCGTTTGGGGGTCCCATCGCACGGGAGCACATGGATTTCCCTCCGCCCGCACTGGGGATAAAAGGGTCCCAGGGGCTCTTCCATCCTGCCCTGCGCCCCAGGGGCCCCTTTGCTTGGGGCAGAGGTGGGACGGATTCGCTGACCCAGCCTGACACGGGACCTGCTCCCGAGACTTCTAAGCCGGCAGCTTGTCACATCTCGGCAGCTGCACGCAGCAGGTGGAACAACGCGCGGCCTGCAAGCGCGCCGCTGAGAGCCTGCATCAATGGCCCGGTGCTGCGTGTGCGACGCGCTGCCTGTCACATTTCTGTTCCCAGCCTCCTCGTTTTTAATTAATAAACCTTCAGGTGGGAGCTGCTAAAGGACAGGCCCAGCCAGCTCTTGTGGGTGAGATCCGAGGTATAAATCGACCTGGGACTGTGGCTGGTACTTTGGGACGGGGAGACCCTGATTGGAGTTGGGGAGATGGGTTATAACCTCTCCCCTGTGTAAGGTGGGACGGGGGGGGGGGGGCACAGGGAGCACTGGGGTGTGAGGGGAGGTGGGAGATGGGTTATCACCTCTCCCCTGTGTAAGGGGAGCCTGGGCGGCACAGGGAGCACTGGGGTGTCTGAGGGGATGTGGGGGATGGGTTATAACCTCTCCCCTGTGTGAGGGGGGGCTGGGGGGGCACAGGGAGCACTGGGGTGTCTGAGGGGAGGTGGGGGATGGGTTATAACCTCTCCCCTGTGTAAGGTGGGACTGGGGGGCACAGGGAGCACTGGGGTGTCTGAGGGGAGGTGGGGGATGGGTTATAACCTCTCCCCTGTGTAAGGGGGGCTGGGGGGCACAGGGAGCTCTGGGGTGTCTGAGGGGAGGTGGGGGATGGGTTATAACCTCTCCCCTGTGTAAGGTGGGACGGGGGGGGCACAGGGAGCACTGGGGTGTGAGGGGAGGTGGGAGATGGGTTATCACCTCTCCCCTGTGTAAGGTGGGACTGGGGGGCACAGGGAGCTCTGGGGTGTCTGAGGGGAGGTGGGGGATGGGTTATAACCTCTCCCCTGTGTAAGGGGGGCTGGGGGGCACAGGGAGCACTGGGGTGTTTGAGGGGAGGTGGGGGATGGGTTATAACCTCTCCCCTGTGTAAGGGGGGGCTGGGGGGCACAGGGAGCACTGGGGTGTCTGAGGGGAGGTGGGGGATGGGTTATAACCTCTCCCCTGTGTAAGGGGGGGCACAGGGAGCACTGGGGTGTGAGGGGAAGTGGGGGATGGGTTAGAACCTCTCCCCTGTGTGAGGGGGGGCTGGGGGGCACAGGGAGCACTGGGGTGTCTGAGGGGAGGTGGGGGATGAGTTATAACCTCTCCCCTGTGTAAGGGGGGGCTGGGGGGCACAGGGAGCACTGGGGTGTTTGAGGGGAGGCGGGGGATGGGTTATAACCTCTCCCCTGTGTAAGGGGGGTCTGGGGGGCACAGGGAGCACTGGGGTGTCTGAGGGGAGGCGGGGGATGGGTTATAACCTCTCCCCTGTGTAAGGGGGGCTGGGGGGCACAGGGAGCACTGGGGTGTCTGAGGGGAGGCGGGGGATGGGTTATAACCTCTCCCCTGTGTAAGGGGGGTCTGGGGGGCACAGGGAGCACTGGGGTGTCTGAGGGGAGGCGGGGGATGGGTTATAACCTCTCCCCTGTGTAAGGTGGGGCTGGGGGGCACAGGGAACACTGGGGTGTCTGAGGGGAGGCGGGGGATGGGTTATAACCTCTCCCCTGTGTAAGGGGGGCTGGGGGGCACAGGGATCCAAAGAGGACGGGGGAGGTCTACGTGGGAGATTAGGAAAATCGATTTCCCTAGGCGGGGGGGAAGCGCTGGGCTGGGTTCCCTAGGGAGGGGTGGAGTCTCCGTCCCTAGGGGTGTTTCAGTCCCAGCTTGACCAAGCCCTGGCTGGGCTGACTGAGTCGGGTTGGTCCCACTTTGGGCAGTGGCGGGACAGGATGACTCCTGAGGGCTCTGCCCGCCCTGGGAGTCTGTGACCCTCAATCTCCCAGCCCCCGCTCTGCCCGGCTGCACCTCTCCCCCTCCTGCTTGTTCTTCCACCAGCTCCCCTGCCCGGCTCCTGCCCCCACAGCCCTGAGCAGAGCCCCGCTGCAGAGCTGCTTCCCCCTCCCCCGTGGGGGTGCAGGTGCTTGGGCTGCGTAGGGCCCCAGAAGGCTCCCTAAGTCTCCGTCTTCCCCTCCGTGGAGCGTGCACTAGTGTCCACGGCCTGAGCCGTGTCCTTTCCCCTGCCCAGGGCTGACCGACTCGCCTGGCTGGTGCCGGTAAAGGCCCAGGGGCTGCAGGCACCGTTGTCCTGTTCCAGAGCTGGGGGCCACAGCAGATGCCCGCTGCAGGCCGAGAGACCCGCCTCTGTGCCGAGGCAGCTAGCGCCACAGGGCACCAGGCCTGCGCCTCGGCTCTCTTGGCAGCTCACCGCCTCCCTGCCCAGCCAGAGAGCAGCCGGGCCAGGCGGGGGACCCCCACGGCTCCCCCGGGGTCTGTCCTGCAGACTCCTGGCACAGCGGCGGCGGGAGGACGTCCGGCGTTTGAATTTGCATGGCGAAGGCCTCGCTGACCCTGGTGCCGCAGCTTCTGTGTCTTCACCTTCTGCCGCGACTGCCGGCAAATGATGGAAATCCCGTCTCATTCGGATTAGCTACTTCCCCGGCTTCCGCGCCGCGATTCCTGCCTTGGAGCGGCACGCAGATTAGAAGAGGGTTTAAACAAACATTTTTTTTTTTAGCCAAAGCAGGTTATCAAATTTGCCAGGCATGGACGCCTCCATTCAGGGAAGAAATTAAACAGAGAGCTCGTGTGTGCGCACGTGTGTGTGTGTGGGGGGGGGGGGGCGCTAGTGTAGGCCTGGGCACATGCGGCCCGCGGGCCAGATCCGGCCCCTGAAGGCAGCGGGGAGCCCCAGGCAGGCTCCCTTGCTTGCCCTGTGTGCCGTAGTGGGGGTACCTGGCTGGTTTCTGTGCTGGGGCTGTGGTAACCCCACTGGCTGCTGCCGGTACCACAGCCCAGAAGGACAGGGATGGGTCATTATGCAAAGAGGGTCTCTCAACCAGTCTGACCAGTTACCCCCCAGGGAGAGGAACAAAGGAAGGTGGATGCCGCCCCTGGCTGGGGGGCAGGGCTGGAAGAGAGTTAGTCTGTCTGGGAGCATGGAGGAGACAGCCTAGGCAACAGGCTGGGGGTTTAGAAGCTCAGACCCCCCCCCATCTCAAGGGGGGCTGAGGCATCCTAGGCCTGTCCTGGAAGCAGATGACATCTGTGCTGGGCTGTACCCTGGAGAAGCAATAAACTCCCTCTGTTCTACTGGCTGGGGGAGTCTGCCCCTGCCATTACGGGGTGCAGGAGATGGGGGACCCCAATGCGCCGCCACACCCTGGCACTGTGCAGAAACACAGCTGCCTTTCTGTTTCACAACTGGAGGGGCGGGGGAAGCTTCAGGAGCCACCCCGCCCCCAGCACAATCCCAGAAACCGGCCAATGGGAGCTACTTGGTAGAAGAGTTTCCAACACTCCAGTCATGTGAAGTGGGCCGTGCCCAGGAGCGCTCGTGATCCCCTCGAGAGGTTTGGTTGGTCATTAAAGTGCCACCCAACCATTGGTTGTTTCTTAAGTTAGAATAACAGGCAGCCACGACGCATCGTGCCCCCTCTCTGCGGCTCAGTTATTCACTGAAGCACGTGCCCAGGCAGGCTGGGAAATGTTTTAAGCTCTGCAGGGGCTTGCAGGCTGGTAAGTCTCCTGGCCAGAGCCTGCCTCTGTCCCCCAGCCCCTCCTTGCCCCAACCCTCTGTCCCCCCCCAGCATACCCAAACCCTCTGTCCCCTTCTTGCACCCATGCCCCCTCCCAGACCTGGCACCCCAATCCCCTCCTACCCTAGGTCACATCCCAAACCCCGCACTTCAGTCCCCTGCCCTAGGTCCCTGCCTCCTTCAGCCAAACTCCCTCCCAGCCTCCAGTCTCCCTTCTGCACCCAGCCTCCAGGCCAGACCCTGCACCTCCTCCTTTGTATCATGGAAGAGCGCCGCCCTCGACCACTTTCCAAAATCTGGGAGCAGCCCCCCACCAAAAATGATTGCCCCCCTGTAACGGGCCCACCTGCAGGTGAGTGCCCTGCTGCAGCCAAGCGGCACCACAAGCAGGGTCCTTGCCTGGTTGTCCGGTCGTCCTCAAAGTCCTGGACCCAGGCCCTGACGAGCCCCGTCCATGGTGCTACGAGCCCCGTCCATGGTGCTAGCGAGTCTCTGCTTGTGGCTGGTCTTTGGCCACTGGGTCTTACCCAGATCCAGGCTCAGCTCACACTGGGCGCTGGCCGTGGTACTGATCACCGCCCCCCGCCCCCCCCCAGCAGGGGGATAGACCTGGCTGGGTCGAGCTCCTGAAGGGGACTGGCAGGCCTCAGCCCCGCAGCTTCTTTTATACCCCTCTGCTGGGTCCTGATTGGCTGCCGCAGAGACAGCCACTCTCTAGTGTCTGGAGGACCTCTTCTCCGCTCCTCCTGCTGGGATGGGGACGGCAAGGCCACTAGCCTCTTGTAGGGGGCAATGGAGCCTAGTCCAGCCCGTCACACCACCCCTGAGCTAGAGATAGGTGTGTGCGCCCCTCCCCGCCCGCATGCACGCACGGCTGCCTGGGCAGCGACACACGTGGCTGGGCATGTGCGTTCCATGGCTTGTCCTTGGCAGCCGCGCGGTCAGGCCCGACGTGCGGCCTGCAGTCGGGCTCGGGGGCCGGAGAGGCCGAGACGCGAGCGGAGCCGCCGTCCCGCGCCGGGGGTAGCGTGCCAGGCACGTTCCTGGCCTTGGATCTACGCTGGTCCCGCGTCGGGTGCCTTTCCTGTCAGCATCAATTGTCCTTGGCAAACTCACGCACCTTTCCCAGAAGAGGTCACCCGCCGGGCGAGCGCCTGCCCAGTCCTCATGGCGGGGCTGCCCAGCCCTCACTGTCCCCCCAGCCGGCGCATGGCCCTCGCTCCCAGCTGGCATCTGGCCCTTCCCCCCACCCGGCCAGCACCCGACCCTTCCCCACCCAGCCCTTCAACCCGGCCGGCCCCGGCCTTTGCCCCCAGCTGACTGGGAGGACGCAGCAAAGCACCAGAGTCAGGCGCCTGGAGAACGCCAAGCGCTCTGGGAACGTGCAGGGAGGTGGAGCGCTGGGTCCCCGGCCGTGGGGGCAGGCAGTAAGTCAGCCAGGCCCCATCCACCGCAGGGATCGCCCTGCAGGCTGGGAGCCCCCCCAGTGCCCAGACGACTCCTCCACCCGCAACTCCAGCCAGGGCTCTAGGTTAAAGGCAGCAGGTTGAAAACCCACCCACACAAGGAAGCATTTGGAACAGGGTTTCTTAAACTGGAGTTTTTTTTCCCCCTCAACAAAAAATCCCCTGTGTCCTCCTAACAAAAATGATCGTTCCGTGATCCTCGGCCTTAGAAAGTTGAAGAAACACTGATTTAGAAGAACATACGCCCAGGGCCGGCAGAGCCCTCAGGGCCATCGCGTCAGCCCCCTGCCCAGAGCAGGACCAGCCCCGACTCAATCCGCCCAGCCAGGGCTTGGTCCAGCCGGGACAAACACCCCTAGGGACGGAGATTCCACCCCCGCCCCAGGGAGCCCAGCCCAGCGCTTCCCCACCCGCCTAGGGAAAGAGTTTTTCCTAATATTCAACCTAGACCCCCCCACTGCAACTTGAGCCCATTGCTCCTCGTTCTGCCCCCACTGAGACCAGCCTCTCGCCAGCCTCTTTGGATCCCCCCTTCAGGAAGTTGCCGGCTGCTCTCAAACCCCCCCCCCCCCACTCTGCTCTTCGCAGACTGAACAAGCCCAGATCCCTCAGCCCCTCCCCATAGGCCATGAGCTCCAGCCCCCCAATCATTTTGGTTGCCCCCCGCTGGCCCCTCTCCAATGCGTCCACATCCTTCCTGTAGTGGGGGGCCCAGAGCTGGACACAACACTCCAGATGTGGCCTCACCAAAGCCGAATAAAGGGGAATGATGACATCTCTGGATCTGCTGGCAATGCTCCTCCTAATGCCCCCTAATATGCCATTCGCCTTCTTGGCTACAAGGGCTCCCTGTTGACTCCTATCCAGCTTCTCATCCACTGTAACCCCCAGGGCCTTTTCTGCAGAACTGCTACTTAGCCAGTCAGTCCCCAGCCTGTACCAATGCTTGGGATTCTTCTGTCCCAAGGGCAGGACTCTGCACTTGTTTAACCACATCAGACTTTTTTTGGCCCAATCCTTCAATTTGTCTGTCACTCTGCACCCTAACCCTGCTCTCCAATGTATCTATTTCTTCACACAATGCAGTTAACCCATGGAACTCCTTGCCAGAGGATGTTGACTATAACAGGGTTCAGAAAAGAACCAATTCATGGAGGTTAGGTCCAGCAGTGGCTATGAGCAGGATGGGTGGGGATGGTGTCTCTAGCCTCTGTCAGGGGCTGGGAATGGGCACCAGGGGAGGAATCACTTGATGCTTCCCTGTTCCAGTCACTCCCTCTGGGGTATGTCACAGACAGGACACCAGGCTAGACAGACCTTTGGTCTGACCCGGCCTGGCCGCTCTGCTGTTCATTCCAGGGCTGGGCACATTTCTGGGACCTTCTCTGAACTCTGTTGCAACCACTGGTCCCTATTTACAACGAACCATGTGCAAATGTGCCAAGTGAGGGGGCTATGCAAAGCTCATGGGCTGCTGGTTCTGCTGCCGGCATGTACCTGCTCGGTGTGCTGGCTCTGCCCTGGTGTTTCAGGTTTGCTCCTGGGAGACAGCAGCAGGGGCTCGCCCACCGTCTAGTGAAGGGCTGGTCCCGTGGATCCAACCTGGGGTGACAGTGGCCCTTGGGCCGTGCTGATCGCATCTGATGAGCTTTGGGACTGTTCAGACCAGCGGCCCCCACCGGCAAAGGACCCAGTCACGTGGGGGCAGTGATTGGGCCAGGTGACGCCAAGCTCGGCTGTGGGATGTGCTGGTCACAGGCAGGAGCAAGGTCACGTGGCCTAAGCCACTTACGGGGCCCTGGAAGACACGCGATCACGTGGCCTAAGCCACATACGGGGCCCACGAAGACACGCGATCACGTGATCTAAAACACATAAAGGGTCTAGGAAGACACGCGATCATGTGGCCTAAGCCACATACAGGGCCCTGGAAGACACGCAATCATGTGGCCTAAGCCACATACGGGGCCCTGGAAGACACGAGATCACGTGGCCTAAGCCTCATACGGGGCCCTGGAAGACACGCGATCACGTGGCCTAAGCCACATACGGGGCCCTGGAAGACACGCGATCACGTGGCCTAAGCCACATACAGGGCCCTGGAAGATCCCTGGAAGACACGCGATCACGTGGCCTAAGCCACATACAGGGCCCTGGAAGACCCCTGGAAGACACGCGATCACATGGCCTAAGACACATAAAGGGCCCTGGAAGACATGTGATCATGTAGTCTAAGTCACATACAGGGCTCTGGAAGACACGTGATTGCGTGGCCTAAGCCACGTAAAGGGCCCTGGAAGACACACGATCACGTGGCCTAAGACATGTAAAGGGCCCCGGAAGATACGCGATCACATGGTCTATGCCACACACAGGCCCCGGTGGTTCCTCCTTTTTGTCCTCAATCCAGCTTCTCACCTCGGCAGGAGCGTTGCTAAGAAGGGAAGCTCTGAACAAAGGGGCCGGCGACCCTGCCAAGCGGCGGCCGTGCGCCCGACCGGATTGAGGCCGGCAGTCCCTTCCCGTCCTGCTACGAGCCTGACCCTAGAGCTTGGCCTCGGGGGTGCGTTTGATTCCTTGAACAAGTTTAGCCTGGACCTGGGAGCTGGGCGCCGGGGCTCCGTGCTGGCACCCGCACCCCCAGCGCTGCCCTCCGGCCTCGACGCCCAGGTCTTGTGCCAGGAGCTGCAGCATGGCCGGGAGCAGCCGGGTCTGCTTGTTGGCCCGGGACCCTGCCTGATGCCCAGGGTTGGCTGGGCATATCTGGGGGGATTCCCCAAGGAAGAGCAAATACAACTGTGCAGGCAGCCCCTCCTCCCTGCCCCCACCCCGTCCATCTGCTTGGTGGGCCCAGGAGTCAACAGAGCAAACTCCCTCTTCTCCGACGGGACCGGCAGGGGTGCAGAGGAGCCGGGGCTCCTTCCGACCTGCTCTCCGGTGCGCCCGGCCCTTCCTGTTCTAGCCAGGCTCCCTGGCACCGTTAGTGGGAGAAGCTGTGTGAATTCCATTTCCGGGCAAGTAAAAGGGAGCCAAGCGGAAGCAGCGCCCAGGGACATCCTTTACTGAGGCAGGGCCTGGTGAACCTGTGGAACTCACCACAGCAGGACCTGGTGAACCTGAAGAGCTCCCTATGGCAGGGCCTCGTGAACCTGCAGGACTCACCGCAGCCAGGCATGGTGAACCTGCAGAGCTCCCCGTGGCAGGGCCTCGTGAACCTGCAGGACTCACCGCAGCCTGGCATGGTGAACCTGCAGAGCTCCCCGTGGCAGGGCCTCGTGAACCTGCAGGACTCACCGCAGCCAGGCATGGTGAACCTGCAGAACTCCCCGTGGCAGGGCCTCGTGAACCTGCAGGACTCACCGCAGCCAGGCATGGTGAACCTGCAGAGCTCCCCGTGGCAGGGCCTCGTGAACCTGCAGGACTCACCGCAGCCTGGCATGGTGAACCTTCAGAGCTCCCCGTGGCAGGGCCTCGTGAACCTGCAGGACTCACCGCAGCCTGGCATGGTGAACCTGCAGAGCTCCCCGTGGCAGGGCCTCGTGAACCTGCAGGACTCACCGCAGCCTGGCATGGTGAACCTGCAGAGCTCCCCGTGGCAGGGCCTCGTGAACCTGCAGGACTCACCGCAGCCAGGCATGGTGAACCTGCAGAGCTCCCCGTGGCAGGGCCTCGTGAACCTGCAGGACTCACCGCAGCCTGGCATGGTGAACCTGCAGAGCTCCCCGTGGCAGGGCCTCGTGAACCTGCAGGACTCACCGCAGCCTGGCATGGTGAAACTGCAGAGCTCCCCGTGGCAGGGCCTCGTGAACCTGCAGGACTCACCGCAGCCTGGCATGGTGAACCTGCAGAGCTCCCCGTGGCAGGGCCTCGTGAACCTGCAGGACTCACCGCAGCCAGGCATGGTGAACCTGCAGAGCTCCCCGTGGCAGGGCCTCGTGAACCTGCAGGACTCACCGCAGCCAGGCATGGTGAACCTGCAGAGCTCCCCGTGGCAGGGCCTCGTGAACCTGCAGGACTCACCGCAGCCTGGCATGGTGAAACTGCAGAGCTCCCCGTGGCAGGGCCTCGTGAACCTGCAGGACTCACCGCAGCCAGGCATGGTGAACCTGCAGAGCTCCCCGTGGCAGGGCCTCGTGAACCTGCAGGACTCACCGCAGCCTGGCATGGTGAACCTTCAGAGCTCCCCGTGGCAGGGCCTCGTGAACCTGCAGGACTCACCGCAGCCTGGCATGGTGAACCTGCAGAGCTCCCCGTGGCAGGGCCTCGTGAACCTGCAGGACTCACCGCAGCCTGGCATGGTGAACCTGCAGAGCTCCCCGTGGCTGGGCCTCGTGAACCTGCAGGACTCACCGCAGCCTGGCATGGTGAACCTGCAGAGCTCCCCGTGGCAGGGCCTCGTGAACCTGCAGGACTCACCGCAGCCAGGCATGGTGAACGTGTGGAACTTACTGCAGCAGGGCAGCAGCAGGGCAAAAAGCTCCAAGGGTCAGTGGACCCCTCCCCAGCACCGCTGGCAGCTGTCCCCTTGCTTTGCAAGGTTTCTTCAGCTGTGTTTGGTAAGGGGTCAGGGTGGGGTGTGTGACGGCGCGTTGGGGTTCCCCGTCTCCTGCACCCCGAAATGGCACAAACAGACTGTACCAGCCAGTGGAATTGAGGGTGGTTTATTGCTCCTCCAGCACAGCGCAGCACAGATGTAATCTGGTTACAGGAACTGGGCTAGGATGCCTCAGGCCCCCTTGAGATGGGGGAGACTGGGCCCCTAAACTCCAGCCCCTTCCCCTAGGCTCTCCTCCATGCCCTCCGACAGCCAGCAACCCACTCCCTAACTTCCAGCCCTGCCCCCCAGCCAAGGCAGCATTCCACCTTCCTTTGTTCCTCTCCATGGGGGGTGTCTGGCCACTGGTTTGCATAGTGACTCATCCTGTTTTGCTGGGTCGTGGTCCCCACGACAGCCAGTGGGGGTTCCCCCAGAGCCAGCAGCATAGAAACCAGCCAGGTACCCCCACTACGTCACAGGGTGGCATGAGGGGGCTGGGGTGGAGTAGGGCACGGCCACCGGACTGGTCTGTCGCTCAGCTCGAGGGAGGGGCTGGACTAGGCTAGAAGAGCTGGGTTTTGCCCCAAGGTGCTTTGCTAGGAAATGGGAGCCTGGCTGTTCGTATTTCCGCGGTGCGAGCCGTGACGCACGTCTTGCCGAGAGCCTCGGCGGAGCCCACCCAGAACCTCCCGCTGGCCCTTCCGTGCCCCAAGCAAGGGAGGGGCTGCCTGGCCCTTGGGAAATGGTGGCCAGGGCCGGCGCTCACCCTGCAGCACAGAGCCAGCCAGCGGCTTTCCCGTCACTTGCCGTGAGCCGCCAGGTCCGGCCCTGCCCCTGCCCCGGGGCCTCCGACTCAGCCCGTGCAAGGTGCGCGCCTGCCTCTCTGCACCTCGTGCCTCCGTCTCCCCACGGGGCCGTGCGCCGTGCACGAGCAGCAGGCTCCCCAGGGCGCTGCGGGACCTGCCTGAGAGGCACCAGACACCATGGGGATGGGCACAATATTGGAACCCAGAAGCCTCGGGTTTCCCTTGTCCCCCCTCGTATGTTGGCCCGGCCACCCCGAGCCCCTCCCTGCTCCGCAGCCAGCGCCCCCGGCCTGGTGTCAATAGCGCTTGAATGACAATAATCAGCTCCCATTCACTACTGCAACGTGCCACCAGGTGCACAGCGCTGCAATCACGGGCCCATTCACTTGCCTGGCCTGCTCGTTAGCACACCCATAACACCACGCCGGGGGCCGGGAGCCTCCGCACGAGCACAGCCACACGGCTTCCCGGCTGCAGCCTCCCCGGTAACCCAACCGCCAGCTCCTGGGCCAGGACCCACACCCACAGGGCCAGGGAGTAACTGGCCCGGAATCGCAGGGCACAGCCCCCGGCCGAGAGGGGAAACTTCCACCAGTCCAGCAAGAGCTTCTGCTACTAGCCTATGCGGATAGATAGATGGGGGTGGGGATAGATAGATAGATAGATAGATAGATAGATAGATAGATAGATAGATAGATAGATAGATAGGGGGTGTGGGGATAGATAGATAGATAGATAGATAGATAGATAGATAGATAGATAGATAGATAGATAGAGGGGGTGTTTGGGGATAGATAGATAGATAGATAGATAGATAGATAGATAGATAGATAGATAGATAGATAGATAGATAGGGGGTGTGGGGATAGATAGATGGATAGATAGATACAAGGGGTGTATGGGGATGGACAGATACATCGCTTGGGGCTGTCTGCAGACAGACAGAGGAGTGAGTGGGGACAGACAGGCAGTGAAGTGGGTGGGGACGGACAGACAGACGGGCTATCTGGGGACAGACGACGGGGTGTCTGGGGCTCTACAGCTGGAGGGGTGGTCCAGGGACAGACAGTGGCACGTTAGAACAGACAGACAGACAGCGCGGAGCGTGGGGACACAGTCTGGGGATGGACAATAGACAGAGGGATGTGCAGGGCCAGACAGACAGGGTGTCAGAGCAGAGACGGGCAGGGAGGCTGTTTCAGACACAGACAGCGGGTGTCCGGGGACAGACAGAGCCGGTGGGCAGAGCTGGAAGGCACCTGCCAATCAACGCGAAGCCGCACTGGCTAGGAGAAGGGCCACTGGGGGTGGGGAAGGCATCGGGGGGGGGGGGGGGTGTCATCCAATAACATCTGCCCCTGCCCCCCTCTCCTCCCCAGCTGTGCTGCTGGCTGCCCTTGGACTGCCTCCTGGCTCAGCAGCCCCTTGGCGCCCTGCGCCGGCCTCGGCCATGAGCCCCGCAGCCCCTCCTGCCCTGGGGCGCTGGCCCAGCCGTCCCTGCCTGAAGCCGGAGGGCGCTGGGGGTGCCAGCACCGAGCCGCCCCACATGAGTGCTGGTTGGGCCCTGGGGCTGCGCCCAGCGCGGGAGCCGGAACCTCGCGCCCTGCTCCGGCTGCCGCCCTCGCTCCTCGCTCCATCCCCGGGCGAAGGCGGCCAGGGCCAGCGGCTCCTCTGTGCCGGGGGCCCCTCCAGCCCGGCCATAAATCCCAGGCGGTCGCAGGCCCTGCTCCCTGGAGCCTGGCTGGAAACCACCCCCGACCCGGCCCTGCAGTGCCCATGGGGCCGGGCGCATCGCTGCCCCCTGAATCCCGGCAATTAAACCATGTTTATGCCCCAGCTGCCTGCGCTGGGAGGGGGAGGGGCGGCTGCCGCCACGGAGATTGGGGGGGTGGGGGGATTAAGCCCCAGCATGGGGGGAAGGGTGCTGGCTGCTGCCAAGGAGATGGGGGCAGGCTGGCAGCAGCTCTCCACCGGGGGTGCAGGGGATGTGGCCAGCCTTGCCCAGAGGCCAGAAGGCCCTGGCTTCCTCCTGCCTCAGTTTCCCCACCAGCACGGGGCCTAACCAGCATGGCCTGACTCCAGGAGGGGGAATTCTGGCAGGGAGCACTGGCACTAGCAGCCTCTGCCCCGCGAGGCCCAGTGACCGATGGGGGGCACCCGTTGCCCCCATGCAGGGCTGGGCGCCAGCCGAGGGACGTAACCCTCCCCTCGCAGCCGGGCAGCCTGGGCTCCCCTGCCCTCGCCCGCCTCCTCTGGGGCTGCAGACACTGGTGCCCAGAAGCAAAGGGGAGCTCTGGCAACCCTAACCACTGGGCCTCATGGCCGCCGCAGGGGGGACCGCCCTGGACCTGCCGTGCCCCGTGGCGGCGACAGACGCCTGCCGAAGGGCGGGTCCAACTTCGTCTCCAGCAGGCGCCTTGGGAGCTTTTGGCTTCCGCTATTCGTGCTGGAGCGTGAGGCTTTGGCGCCGGCCGCCTGCTTGTGCCCGGGAGCTAATCCGCTCGTCTCGCCGGACCCGCCCGCTGCAGCCCCCCCGGGCCCCCCGCTGTGCCTCAGTTACTGATGCCCCCACGCCATGGTTTACGCAGCGCGGTTCCAGGCTCCCCCCAGCGACTCCAGTTCAAAGAGCCCCCCCCGATGTTTGGGGGGCGGCCTGGCAGCAGAGGCGAGAGCCCCGGGCACGCGGCACTGGGGGCACCAGCCCAGAGGACGCATGGGGGGCTAACAGGCTGGTGGGGGCAGGGAGCCGGGGGCTGAGGGATCCCCAAACCCGCGCCGGGGCAGCCGGCAGGCACCGTGCACGGAGCGCTGGCTCCCGCCGAGGCGCTTGGCGGGCAGATCTGCCCTGACACGGGGGCGGGGGCGGGGCAGCCCCACTCGGACAAGCGACCGACGGTGAGAAGGGCCCATGAAGCGAAGGCGGCTGCCCGGCTGCGAGGGGAGGGTTACGTCCCTCGGCTGGCGCCCAGCCCTGCATGGGGGCAACGGGTGCCCCCATCGGTCACTGGGCCTCGCGGGGCAGAGGCTGCTAGTGCCAGTGGAGGGGGCTTCGAAAGCCCCCGTGAACCTGGCCCGACGCGCCTCGCGGCTGCCCAGACCCGGCCCCGGGGCACGAAGACAGGCCAGCGGCTGCCTGCCTCCCTCTGTGCTGCTCCCAGGAGCCGCCGGCACGTCCCGCCCCGGGCGCGTGGCCCCGCCCTGAGCACCGAGTCTGCGGCTCCCGTGGCTGGGAACTGAGACCTCCTGCCCCCCTGCCCGAGGGGCCTGCCAGTCGCACTCCAGCCGTCCCCGGCCCCTCCCGCACTCCAGCCCCTGCCCAGCCTGGAACCCCCCGAGCCGAGCAGAGCCCCGGGAACTAGACCTGCCGCAGGCGGGGAACTCGGCTCCAAGGGGGGAGGCTGGGCCAAAGCCGGGGCGACAGGACACAGCGAGAGGAAAAAGCCGAGTGAGGCAGCCAGAGGGCAAAGAGCAGCCTGACCTGCCAAAGGGCCGGAGGGGCAACGGGGCCACACGCTCAGAGACCTGCCTCGCACGCTCAGACACCAGCCTCGCACGCTCAGAGACCAGCCTCGCACGCTCAGAGACCAGCCTCGCACGCCCAGAGACCAGCCACCTGCCTCGCACGCTCAGAGACCAGCCTCGCACGCTCAGAGACCTGCCTCGCACGCTCAGACACCAGCCTCGCACGCTCAGAGACCTGCCTCGCACGCTCAGAGACCAGCCACCTGCCTCGCACGCTCTGAGACCTGCCTTGCACGCTCAGAGACCAGCCACCTTCCTCGCACGCTCAGAGACCAGCCACCTTCCTCGCACGCTCAGAGACCAGCCACCTGCCTCGCACGCTCTGAGACCTGCCTTGCACGCTCAGAGACCAGCCACCTTCCTTGCACGCTCAGAGACCAGCCTCGCATGCTGAGAGACTAGCCGCCTGCCTCACACACTCAGAGATCAGCCTCGCACGCTCAGAGACCAGCCACCTGCCTCGCACGCTCAGACCAGGCACCTGCCTCGCACGCTCAGAGACCAGCTTCACACGCTCAGAGACCTGCCTCGCACACTCAAGAGACCAGCCACCTGCCTCACACGCTCAGAGACCAGCCACCTGCCTCACACGCTCAGAGACCAGCCTCGCACGCTCAGAGACCTGCCTCGCACACTCAGAGACCAGCCACCTGCCTCGCACGCTCAGAGACCAGCCACCTGCCTCACATGCTCAGAGACCAACCTCGCACGCTCAGAGACCAGCCACCAGCCTCGCACACTCAGAGACCAGCCTCGCACGCTCAGAGACCAGCCACCAGCCTCGCACGCTCAGAGACCAGCCTCGCACGCTCAGAGACCAGCCACCTGCCTCGCACGCTCAGAGACCAGCCTCGCACGCTCAGAGACCAGCCACCTGCCTCGCGCGCTCAGAGACCAGCCTAGCACACTCAGAGACCAGGCACCTGCCTCGCACGCTCAGAGACCAGCCTCGCACGCTCAGAGACCTGCCTCGCACACTCAGAGACCAGCCACCTGCCTCGCACGCTCAGAGACCAGCCACCTGCCTCACACGCTCAGAGACCTGCCTCGCACGCTCAGAGACCAGCCACCTGCCTCGCACGCTCAGAGACCTGCCTCGCACGCTCAGAGACCAGCCACCTGCCTTGCACGCTCAGAGACCAGCCACCTGCCTCACATGCTCAGAGACCAGCCTCGCACACTCAGAGACCAGCCACCTTCCTCGCACGCTCAGAGACCAGCCACCTGCCTCGCACGCTCAGAGACTAGCCTTGTACGCTCAGAGACCAGCCTCGCATGCTCAGAGACCAGCCACCTGCCTCGCACACTCAGAGACCAGCCACCTGCCTCGCACGCCCAGTGACCAGCCACCAATATCACGTGACCAGGCACCAGCCTCACATGCCCAGCCACCAGCCTCGCATGCCCAGAGACCAGCCACCAGCCTCACACGCCCAGCCACCAGCCTCGCATGCCCAGAGACCAGCCACCAATCCCACGCCCAGCCACCAGGCTTGCACACCCAGAGACCAGCCTCGCATGCCCCCGCCAAGTGCCCTGCGGCGGATGCGCAATGCAGCATGTGAGGAGGACCAAACGCAATGGGGCACGGGAGCTCCCCAACGAGAGGCAGAGACGGCAGCCCCAGCCGTGGCCAGAGCCTTGCCCACCAAGCAGCACACCAGGCATGGCCTGCTGGGACACGCGTGCCCTGGGCAAGGCAGCAGTGTCACGTTGCTGAATTGGAGGGAAGCAGCCAGATCGCTGCTGCACCCCTAGGTGGGGGTGTTGACCCCAGAAATTGGTATGAAAGGGAGCCATGTGGGGTATTGAATGGGGATTGAATTGTTTGTTGATCTTATGTACGCTATTTATGTGAATGTATAATGTCTGTGTGTGTAGGTAGGAATCTGTAATCTGTGTGGAAGCTGAATATTTCTGTGAATATGGTTGAGCATTGCTATGGACAGGCTGAGTAGTGAAGCCCTGTGGAACAATGGCCCTTGATGGCCCAAAGACACACCTAAAGCAGGAGGGCGGAGACCCAAGAGCTGCCAGCAGAGAGAGGCTGAGGACCAGGTGACTGGCTGAGACCAGAAGAGGCCAGGGAGGGGGTATAAAGAGGCCATGTGGTCGATGCCATTTTGTTCTCAGCTCAGCACTTCATCCCAGAGGCAGCACTGCAGGGATTGAAGCGCCCGGAAGACCTGTGAATCCATCCTGATCTTAGGATGTGCAATAAGAACTTTTAAACCAGCAGCTGTAACATCTCTGCTAGAGCCTGCATCGAGGACTGGGAGATTCGGTGCATGTAACGTACTGTACTTTAATAACCTCACTCTCAGGCTTTTCTTTCCTGTAATAATAAACCTTTAGATGTTAGATGCTAAAGGATTGGCTCAGCGTGATTTGTGGGTAAGGTCCAGAGGGTAAATTGACCAGGGATCTGTGGCTGGTTTCTTGGAACCGGACAGAACTTGTTCGGGGTAGGTGGGATTGGGTGCTAGGACCCCCCACCTGTGTATAGGCCTGGGGCCATCTGGGGCACGGATATTGCTGGGGTGTTGGAGGGGTTTTGCTCGGGAGGCTTCAGGCAGGCTGCTGAAGCGCTCTGTGGGACTGGTGTGTGGCCTGTTTGGAGAGGTCACCAGTAAGGGGGGCTGTAAGGAGCCCCGGATTTGAGCAATTCGCCCTGAGCGGACGCCCTCAGCTGTGCCCAGACACGGCCCGGTCCGTCACAAGCGGCTTGGCGCCGGAGCGGATCTGCAGGGAGCGGAACACCCTGGGGCCGGAAGGGCCGCGGGGCAGAGCAAGCAGGGTTTCTGGTCCGGCTGGATAGGAGGCAGGAGCTGGGCCGGTTCAGGGGATCCCACAGGCCCGGCGCCTCCAATCTGGGCCCAGTTCCACCTGCACAAACTGGTCCCGTTCCCCAAAAACGGGGCTGGAGCGAAACGGGGCAGCCCTGGGACACGCCGGGGGGTCTGCAAAGTGGGGAAACGCCCCGCTCTGGCCTCCGACACGGCCGGGGACAGCGAAGCCCTTGGTGCGCTGTTCCGGCGGGTCACGGCCCTGCCGCAACGTGCGCTCGGAACTCGCCTGGCGCCTGCTCGCCGGCCCTGGGTCTCGGCAGCCGCGTGCTCCCTCGAGCGAAGGGCGGTCGTTTCCATTTCCGCCCCTTGGGCCGGTATTTACAGACTGAGAGCAAGTCTCCCCTCCGCCTTCTCTCGGGTCAACGCAACAGACTGGGAGAGAGATGCCGGGGGGACGGGACGGGCTAGAGGCCTAGAAGATCCCGACTGGCGTGGAGAAACGGGATGAGGAAGAGTTATTTACCCTTCTCACACAAGAACCAGAAATGAACTAGGCAGCAGCTTTACACCAAACAAAAGGAAGTTTTTTGGCACACAACACCGTTAACGTGGGGAACTCCTTGCTGGAGGATGTTGTGAAGACCAGGATTTAACAGGGTAAAAAAAAGAGCTAGCCAGCCATTGAGGGACCTAACCTCCAGGAATCTCTTAGCCAGGCTGGGCAGGGGCTGGGACTACGCGACAGGAGAGGGATCCCGTGAGGATTCCCTGTTCTGTCCACCCCCTCTGGGCACCTGGCAGTGGCCGCCGTGGGCAGACAGGACCCTGGGCTGGAGGGACCTTTGCTCTGACCCCGTGTGGCTATTTTTATTCCCAGCAGCGAGCCCACCAGGCTCCCCTCGTGCATCCCGGGAACGCGCTGGCGCGTTGGGCCAGGGCTCCCGTTTGGCTCGTTACCCAGCCCGGCTCCAACCCCCCCCCCCCCGGTGAGCCGATCACACTTTCTTACTCCGACTGGTGCGACAGCCGCTCGCACACTGCGCCGGAGCCACCGGGTCCCCGTCGCGGCCGCCTGCCGCAGCCCCCAAAGAACAAGGGCCCAGAGACCCGGGGGGGTTGCGTTCACTGCGGCGCCTCCCCCAACGCCCTGAGAGCCGAGTCCTGCACCAGCCGCGGGGTCGGCCTGCTGCTCCTCTTAACTCCTCTTAACTCTTCACAGCCTAGCGCTGCAGGTGAGGGGGGAAGGGGGTTATGAGAGATGGGGGGAGGCAGGGTGACCCTGGGGTGCGAGGGGGGGGGTGAGAGGCCGGGGGCGGGGAGGCAGGCCCTGGGGTGCGAGGGGGGGGGTGAGAGGCCGGGGGCGGGGAGGCAGGCCCTGGGGCGCGAGGGGGGGGGTGAGAGTCCGAGGGCGGGGAGGCAGGCCCTGGGGTGCGAGGGGGGGGGTGAGAGGCCGGGGGGGCAGGCCCTGGGGTGTGAGGGGGGGTGAGAGGCTGGGGGGGCAGGCCCTGGGGCGCGAGGGGGGGGGTGAGAGGCCGGGGGCGGGGAGGCAGGCCCTGGGGTGCGAGGGGGGGGGTGAGAGGCCGGGGGGGCAGGCCCTGGGGTGTGAGGGGGGGGTGAGAGGCCGGGGGCGGGAGGGCAGGCCCTGGGGCGGGAGGGGGAGTTGAGGGGCTGGGGGCGGGGAGGCAGGCCCCGGGATGCGAGGGGGGGGAGAAGTGGGGGGGCGGGGGCAGGAGGCCCTGGGGTGCGAGGGGGGGGAGAGGCCGGGGGCGGGGAGCAGGCCCTGGGGCGCGAGGGGGGGGGAGAGGCCGGGGGCGGGGGGCAGGCCCTGGGGTGCGGGGGGGGGGGTGAGAGGTGGAGGGGCGGGGGCAGGAGGCCCTGGGGTGCGAGGGGGGGGTGAGAGGCCGGGGGGCGGGGGCAGGAGGCCCGCAGGCCGTGGGTTCTCCTTGGCTCTGGCCTCCCAGCATGTGGCCCGTCCGGCCCGGCCCAGCCAGGGGCAAACGCCCCTCCCCCGGCCGAGTCCCCAGCTAGCGAGTCAGACGGGGGACCCCTGGGCGCAGCTGGGACCCCGTCGGGGCCACTCAGGCCATGACCCCTCCCCCACAGCTGCTGCCAGCCTGGCCTTTCCCGGCTCCAAGGCCTCCTGCCCTCGGCTCGCCGCCAGCCCCCCCCGCCCCGGGGCAGGGGCCGGAAGGGGCCCTTTGTACCCAGCGGGGCCCCGGCCCTGGCGCAAGGAGGCGGCGCAGCCGGGCGCAGCGGGTGATACTTTATTGGGCCCCCAAAGCTTTAAATACGGGCCAGAGCGCGGCTCCGGGCGGGGGCGGGGGCGGCGGAGGCCGGTCCGTGTGGGAGCCGCCAGCCCGGGGCTCGCTGCCCGGGTCGCAGAGCCGAGGCGCGGGGGCGGCGCGGGCGCCACGTGGTGCAGAGCCGGGCCCCGGGGGGCGCGGGGAGCAGACAGCGGCGCGGTGGCTGCGCTGGGGCCGGAGCCCGGGGCCGCTCCTAGCGGCTGTAGCCGAATTCATCCGCGTCGTCGGCCCGGAAGTCGCCGTAGCGCCAGAGGTTGAGCTGCGGGGGAGAAGGGCCGAGGTGAGAGCCGTGGCGGGGGCCGGCCTCCTGCCCCCTCCGCCCTGGGCCACACGGCTCCCCCACCCGCCCTCCGGCCCCGGACTCACCCGGTTGGACTTGGCCAGCTCCTGGGCATTCAGGTACTCGGTGATCTGCGGGCAACAAAGGCGTCATGGGGGGCTCCTGCCTGGGCCCAGCGGGGGGGCATGGGGTGGGCACCGGGCCTGGGAGGGTTGGAGCAGCTGGGCCCCTGGAGCCGGGGGCCTGGGCCAGTAAGTCCTGTCGCCCCCGGGGAGGGTGCAGCGGGGGTCGGGGGAAGGGCAGCCAGAAACCAGCGCAGGAGGCCCTGGCTCGTTACTGGCCAGGCCCCGCCGACGGCCTCCCGTGCACCGTGTGCTGGGCGAACGCCGGCCGGAAAACTGGGATCCTGCCCTGGCCCCAGGCACAGACCCACAGAACCCAGGGGCCCGGCTTTGGGAACCCCCTTCTCCCTGGGGGCCCAAAGTGCTGGGCAATGGCAGAGTCATTCTACAGAGGGGAAACCGAGGCACCGCACATTCCAGGGCTGCAGAGAGTGGGGCTGGAATCCAGGAGTCCCCAGTCTCAGTCCCTCTGCTCTAACCACTAGTCCCTGCTGCCCACTAAGAGCCAGGGATGGTCCTGGTTCCCCTTCCCTTTGCTGAGGCGGGATGGGTTACCGGCAGGAGGCCAGGGTGGCTCTGGAGAGTTTTGGGACCAGGCTGGTCCAGGGCCACTGGGCCCGGGCTCGGCCTCTGGGGGTCCCTGCCGGCCCCACATTGCCGTGGCTGTGGCGGGGCACCGGGCAAGGGGGCGGCAGTGGGCTGTGTCCACCCCCCGGCAGGGCACAGACACGGCACTGCCAGCCGAGCGGGCAGGGACTCCAGTGGGCCACGGAGGGCACCGGACAGCCCTGCTCCGACCCACGGCCACGCCTGCTGGGGTAAAGGGGGGCAGGCCACGTGGCATGCCCGGAGCGCCCCCCGGTCCCACCCCCCTGAGCACAAGATGCCTTGGCAGCTGCCAGCCAGGCCCCGCCACCACCCCGCAGGCCCCGCCCCCTCATGCAGGCCCCGCCCCCTCACGCACCACTGTCTGGAACTGCTTCTCCTTGCGCGCCTCCACCATGACCAGCCCTTCCTTGACCAGCCCCAGCCCCACGTCCACCTTGGAGTCGGCGAACTGCAGGGTGACGTGGGGGCAGCTGGGCCCCAGGTGCTCCACGTTCAGCAGGCACTGGGTGTTCTGGATGTCCCGCACCACGCTGTCCACCGCGTCAGCGCGCGCCTCCTCCTGCGGGCCGGGCAGAGTGTCAGGCGGGGCCGGGAGGGGGAGCCGGGCACAGCCTGGGTGGGGCGCTGGAGCCGAGAGGGGGAGCCGGGCATGGCCGAGGAGGGTGCTGGAGCTGGGATGGGGGAGCGGGGCCATGGTGCTGGGGGGGGGAGAGCGTGCCCGGAGAAGGGGCGGGGCGGGGCGGGGCGGGGCGGGGCGGGGCGGGGCAGCCAGATGGACACGTGGAGAAAACAGCCGACAGGACTGGTCCCTCCCTGCAGTCGGGAAGGGACGTATTTTGCCTGCTGTGGTAGCAGGACACTGGGCAGGCTGAGGGGCGGCCCTGCCCCCATGGAACCCCCGCCCCTGCTCCGCCCCCACGCGATCCCTCTGGCCCCGCCCCCACGCGATCCCTCTGGCCCCGCCCCCATGGAACCCCTGCCCCTGCTCCGCCCCCACGCGATCCCTCTGGCCCCGCCCCCATGGAACCCCGCCCCTGCTCCGCCCCCATGGACCCCCGCCCCTGCTCCGCCCCCACGCGATCCCTCTGGCCCCGCCCCCATGGAACCCCGCCCCCATGGAACCCCGCCCCTGCTCCGCCCCCATGGACCCCTGCCCCTGCTCCGCCCCCACGCGATCCCTCTGGCCCCGCCCCCATGGAACCCCGCCCCCATGGAACCCCGCCCCTGCTCCGCCCCCACGGGACCCCCCGCCCCGCACACTTACATCCTGAGGCACCTGGATGAAGGCAAACGTGTACTCGGTGGCCTGGGCGGGCAGGACGCGGGTGCTGAAGGCAGGCGGCAGGGTGCCCAGGCGCGTGGCGGGCAGCGTCTCTCTCTGCAGAGAGCGAGGGGGGTGGGTCAGGGGCCCGGCGCGGCAAGGCCAGACGCGCACCCCGCAGCGTGGGCCGTGCCCGTGCAGACGCCGGTGGCGGGGCCGCTGCGAGAGGCTGCCGGGAGCGACACCGCATGGCCAGGCAGCGCCCGGCGTGGGGGCGAGGGGAGCAGCCCAGCCAGGCCTGCCCGGGCGATGCCCAGCGGGTGGGGGCAGCGCGGCTTTGCCCCGCCTCCCGCCAGGTTCTCCAAGCTCTGGTGCCCGGTGGGTGGGAAGAGCCTGCTCAGGCCAAACGCACCCGCGGCCTGGACGGCCAGACGTGCCCAGAGCCAGCTCTGCTGTCACAGCTCCGCATGTCACCGAGGCAAGGGGCCCTGCGGCCGGCCCTGGGGGATGCAGGAGGAAAGGGGCCCTGCGGCCGGCCCTAGGGGATGCCGGAGGAAAGGGGCCCTGCGGCCGGCCCTGGGGGATGCCGGAGGAAAGGGGCCCTGCGGCCGGCCCTGGGGGATGCCGGAGGAAAGGGGCCCTGCGGCCGGCCCTGGGGGATGCCGGAGGAAAGGGGCCCTGCGGCCGGCCCTGGGGGATGCCGGAGGAAAGGGGCCCTGCGGCCGGCCCTGGGGGATGCCGGAGGAAAGGGGCCCTGCGGCCGGCCCTGGGGGATGCCGGAGGAAAGGGGCCCTGCGGCCGGCCCTGGGGGATGCCGGAGGAAAGGGGCCCTGCGGCCGGCCCTGGGGGATGCCGGAGGAAAGGGGCCCTGCGGCCGGCCCTGGGGGATGCCGGAGGAAAGGGGCCCTGCGGCCGGCCCTGGGGGATGCCGGAGGAAAGGGGCCCTGCGGCCGGCCCTGGGGGATGCCGGAGGAAAGGGGCCCTGCGGCCGGCCCTGGGGGATGCCGGAGGAAAGGGGCCCTGTGGCCGGCCCTGGGGGATGCCGGAGGAAAGGGGCCCTGTGGCCGGCCCTGGGGGATGCCGGAGGAAAGGGGCCCTGCGGCCGGCCCTGGGGGATGCCGGAGGAAAGGGGCCCTGCGGCCGGCCCTGGGGGATGCCGGAGGAAAGGGGCCCTGCGGCCGGCCCTGGGGGATGCCGGAGGAAAGGGGCCCTGCGGCTGGCTCTGGGGGATGCTGGAGGAAAGGGGCCCTGCGCCCGGCCCTGGGGGATGCTGGAGGAAAGGGGCCCTGCGGCCGGCCCTGGGGGATGCCGGAGGAAAGGGGCCCTGTGGCCGGCCCTGGGGGATGCTGGAGGAAAGGGGCCCTGCGGCCGGCCCTGGGGGATGCCGGAGGAAAGGGGCCCTGCGGCCGGCCCTGGGGGATGCCGGAGGAAAGGGGCCCTGCGGCTGGCCCTGGGGGATGCCGGAGGAAAGGGGCCCTGCGGCCGGCCCTGGGGGATGCCGGAGGAAAGGGGCCCTGCGGCCGGCCCTGGGGGATGCTGGAGGAAAGGGGCCCTGCGGCTGGCCCTGGGGGATGCCGGAGGCAAGGGGCCCTGCGGCCGGCCCTGGGGGGTGCTGGAGGAAAGGGGCCCTGCGGCCGGCCCTGGGGGATGCCGGAGGAAAGGGGCCCTGCGGCCGGCCCTGGGGGGTGCTGGAGGAAAGGGGCCCTGCGGCCGGCCCTGGGGGATGCCGGAGGAAAGGGGCCCTGCGGCCGGCCCTGGGGGATGCCGGAGGAAAGGGGCCCTGCGGCCGGCCCTGGGGGATGCCGGAGGAAAGGGGCCCTGCGGCTGGCTCTGGGGGATGCCGGAGGAAAGGGGCCCTGCGGCCGGCCCTGGGGGATGCTGGAGGAAAGGGGCCCTGCGGCCGGCCCTGGGGGATGCTGGAGGAAAGGGGCCCTGCGGCCGGCCCTGGGGGATGCTGGAGGAAAGGGGCCCTGCGGCCGGCCCTGGGGGATGCTGGAGGAAAGGGGCCCTGCGGCCGGCCCTGGGGGATGCCGGAGGAAAGGGGCCCTGCGGCCGGCCCTGGGGGATGCTGGAGGAAAGGGGCCCTGCGGCCGGCCCTGGGGGATGCCGGAGGAAAGGGGCCCTGCGGCCGGCCCTGGGGGATGCCGGAGGAAAGGGGCCCTGCGGCCGGCCCTGGGGGATGCCGGAGGAAAGGGGCCCTGCGGCCGGCCCTGGGGGATGCCGGAGGAAAGGGGCCCTGCGGCCGGCCCTGGGGGATGCCGGAGGAAAGGGGCCCTGCGGCCGGCCCTGGGGGATGCTGGAGGAAAGGGGCCCTGCGGCTGGCTCTGGGGGATGCCGGAGGAAAGGGGCCCTGCGGCCGGCCCTGGGGGATGCTGGAGGAAAGGGGCCCTGCGGCCGGCCCTGGGGGATGCTGGAGGAAAGGGGCCCTGCGGCCGGCCCTGGGGGATGCTGGAGGAAAGGGGCCCTGCGGCCGGCCCTGGGGGATGCTGGAGGAAAGGGGCCCTGTGGCCGGCCCTGGGGGATGCTGGAGGAAAGGGGCCCTGCGGCCGGCCCTGGGGGATGCTGGAGGAAAGGGGCCCTGCGGCCGGCCCTGGGGGATGCTGGAGGAAAGGGGCCCTGCGGCCGGCCCTGGGGGATGCCGGAGGAAAGGGGCCCTGCGGCCGGCCCTGGGGGATGCCGGAGGAAAGGGGCCCTGCGGCCGGCCCTGGGGGATGCCGGAGGAAAGGGGCCCTGCGGCCGGCCCTGGGGGATGCCGGAGGAAAGGGGCCCTGTGGCCGGCCCTGGGGGATGCTGGAGGAAAGGGGCCCTGCGGCCGGCCCTGGGGGATGCTGGAGGAAAGGGGCCCTGCGGCCGGCCCTGGGGGATGCTGGAGGAAAGGGGCCCTGTGGCCGGCCCTGGGGGATGCTGGAGGAAAGGGGCCCTGCGGCCGGCCCTGGGGGATGCTGGAGGAAAGGGGCCCTGCGGCCGGCCCTGGGGGATGCCGGAGGAAAGGGGCCCTGCGGCCGGCCCTGGGGGATGCCGGAGGAAAGGGGCCCTGTGGCCGGCCCTGGGGGATGCTGGAGGAAAGGGGCCCTGCGGCCGGCCCTGGGGGATGCTGGAGGAAAGGGGCCCTGCGGCCGGCCCTGGGGGATGCTGGAGGAAAGGGGCCCTGTGGCCGGCCCTGGGGGATGCTGGAGGAAAGGGGCCCTGCGGCCGGCCCTGGGGGATGCTGGAGGAAAGGGGCCCTGCGGCCGGCCCTGGGGGATGCTGGAGGAAAGGGGCCCTGCGGCTGGCTCTGGGGGATGCTGGAGGAAAGGGGCCCTGTGGCCGGCCCTGGGGGATGCTGGAGGAAAGGGGCCCTGCGGCCGGCCCTGGGGGATGCTGGAGGAAAGGGGCCCTGCGGCCGGCCCTGGGGGATGCCGGAGGAAAGGGGCCCTGCGGCCGGCCCTGGGGGATGCCGGAGGAAAGGGGCCCTGCGGCCGGCCCTGGGGGATGCTGGAGGAAAGGGGCCCTGCGGCCGGCCTGGGGGATGCTGGAGGAAAGGGGCCCTGCGGCCGGCCCTGGGGGATGCTGGAGGAAAGGGGCCCTGTGGCCGGCCCTGGGGGATGCCGGAGGAAAGGGGCCCTGCGGCTGGCTCTGGGGGATGCTGGAGGAAAGGGGCCCTGTGGCCGGCCCTGGGGGATGCCGGAGGAAAGGGGCCCTGCGGCCGGCCCTGGGGGATGCTGGAGGAAAGGGGCCCTGCGGCTGGCTCTGGGGGATGCTGGAGGAAAGGGGCCCTGTGGCCGGCCCTGGGGGATGCCGGAGGAAAGGGGCCCTGCGGCCGGCCCTGGGGGATGCTGGAGGAAAGGGGCCCTGCGGCTGGCTCTGGGGGATGCTGGAGGAAAGGGGCCCTGTGGCCGGCCCTGGGGGATGCCGGAGGAAAGGGGCCCTGCGGCCGGCCCTGGGGGATGCCGGAGGAAAGGGGCCCTGCGGCCGGCCCTGGGGGATGCTGGAGGAAAGGGGCCCTGTGGCCGGCCCTGGGGGATGCCGGAGGAAAGGGGCCCTGCGGCCGGCCCTGGGGGATGCCGGAGGAAAGGGGCCCTGCGGCCGGCCCTGGGGGATGCCGGAGGAAAGGGGCCCTGTGGCCGGCCCTGGGGGATGCCGGAGGAAAGGGGCCCTGCGGCCGGCCCTGGGGGATGCTGGAGGAAAGGGGCCCTGCGGCCGGCCCTGGGGGATGCCGGAGGAAAGGGGCCCTGCGGCTGGCTCTGGGGGATGCTGGAGGAAAGGGGCCCTGCGGCCGGCCCTGGGGGATGCCGGAGGAAAGGGGCCCTGCGGCTGGCCCTGGCGCAGGCACACGGCTGGGGACGACTGTGCCCGCACCAGCCAGGTACTCACGTTCCCGTAGTCGATGTAGAAGACGTGAACCTTGGTTGGCGACTCCACCTTCTCCACACGGGCCCGGTACCTGGCAGGCAGGGAACAGGGGGTGAGAACGCCCCCAGGACCGGCCCCCAGAAGACCCCAGTCGGGCCCAGCCCCCCAGCCCCGCCGAGCCCCCAGCGCAGCGGCCAAGGGAGGAGCCGCCGAAGGGGCCCTTGGAGCACAGGCCTGCGTATGCGCGGCACCCCAGGGGAGGGGGACCCCGGCTGGCCACGTGGCTCCGTGCCCAGCCCAGGGTGCGGGGGGACTCACCATTCCCCGTCCACGAACTTGGCGATGCAGCAGTCCCCGCGGCGCGGCGCGTAGGAGCCTTCCACGGGCGGGTGGCTGGCGATCTCGCTCCTCATGTTCTCCATCAGCTTCTCCAGCTGGGTCCCTGCGGGGGGCACCTGGTCAGGCCTGCCACCGGGGTCCCACGCCCGGCCCCTCCCCCTTCCCACCAGGGTCCCACGCCCCGCCCCTCCCCCTTCCCACCGGGGTCCCACGCCCCGCCCCTCCCCCTTCCCACCGGGGTCCCACGCCCCGCCCCTCCCCCTTCCCACCGGGGTCCCACGCCCCTCCCCCTTCCCACCGGGGTCCCACGCCCCGCCCCTTCCCCTTCCCACCAGGGTCCCACGCCCGGCCCCTCCCCCATCCCACCAGGGTCCCATGCCCGGCCCCTCCCCCATCCCACCAGGGTCCCACGCCCGGCCCCTCCCCCATCCCACCAGGGTCCCATGCCCGGCCCCTCCCCCATCCCACCAGGGTCCCACGCCCGGCCCCTCCCCCATCCCACCAGGGTCCCATGCCCGGCCCCTCCCCCTGGCCGACGCGGGAGCCGCCACTCACCCGTCTCCACGTCCTGCACGTAGAAGTGCAGCTCGTCGGTGATCTCGGTCACGAAGACGGGCTTGTAGCTGGCGGTTCGCTCCTTCTCCTCCAGCACCGGCACCACCTCCTCCACCCGCGCCTCCTCGTACTGGGCCCAGACCTGCCGGGAGGGGAGCCGGATGAGAGGTGGTGCACGGGCGGGGGTGGAGGGGAGGGGCACCGGCGGGGCTGGGGGGCAGGGGCTGCGGGGAGGGAGCGAGGGGCACCGGCAGGGCTGGGGGGCAGGGGCTGCGGGGAGGGAGCGAGGGGCACCGGCAGGGCTGGGGGGCAGGGGCTGCGGGGAGGGAGCGAGGGGCACCGGCGGGGCTGGGGGGGCAGGGGCTGCGGGGAGGGAGCGAGGGGCACCGGCGGGGCTGGGGGGCAGGGGCTGCGGGGAGGGAGCGAGGGCACCGGCGGGGCTGGGGGGCAGGGGTTGCGGGGAGGGAGCGAGGGGCACCGGCGGGGCTGGGGGGCAGCCCATTTCCTCTGAGCCCCTCATGCCGCAGCCCCGCCCGGCACGGGGAGCCGAGAAGCAGCCCGCCTGTCATCCAGCAGCAGGGAGTTCCACAGGCTAACAGCCACTTGCGGGGAAGGTCAGTTCGGCAGGTGCCGCTGTCCTCACGAGAGCCAGGAGTCCCCGATCTCACCCTCCCCCCACTCCGCGCCCCCTCCCCCATTCCCTGCCGCCTGGCCACCAGGCGCAGTGCTCACGGCAGAGCCGGGGCCGCCGGACAGTGCCGGCGCTTTACGAGGCTGATCGGTCGCCTCCTTTCCCCCGCGCTGCCCCTGACACAAATGCAGAGAGATGGGGCCTGGCAGGCAGGTAGCCGCCAAACAAGAGGGCGATAAAAAAACCCGGCCTTAATTGCCAAGTTAACAGCGGCTGGCACGCGCCAGGGGCACACCGCTCGCACGCCGCTCGCACGCCACTCGCACGCCGGGCTGCCCCGCGCTCCGGGCCAACCCCAGCGCCCGTCTCCAGCGCCCGGCCGTGCAAAGGGCTGCCCCGTGCCACGGAGCCTGCCTGGGACCCTGCGGGAGCCGGGCGTGTCCCTGCAGGAGAGCGCCCCAGCCTGCCCCCGGGGAGCCAGGGCCGGGCGCTCCCCCTGCGGGCGGACGGGCTGGCCAAGGTCCCGGGGTCTCCGCAGCCCAGCCCTGTCTCCTACCTTCTCCTTCTTCTGCTTGGCGGCCTCCTCGGCGGACAGCAGGGCCTTGCAGTAGGGGCTGCGCTCGGCCGTGAAGTGCACCTTGGAGAGCGCCTGCTCCACCAGCGCCACCGACAGGTTCAGCCCCTCCACGTGCAGCCAGCCAATGAAATTCCCCGCCTTGTCCATGCTCTCCACCTCCACCTCCACCTGCGGGCAGACGGGCCGGTCAGCGCAGGGCCGGGGGGGGAGGGGGCAGACGGGCCGGTCAGCGCAGGGCGGGGGGGGGGGGCAGACGGGCCGGTCAGCGCAGGGCCGGGGGGGGGAGGGGGCAGACGGGCCGGTCAGCGCAGGGCCGGGGGGGAGGGGGCAGACGGGCCGGTCAGCGCAGGGCGGGGGGGGGGGGGGCAGACGGGCCGGTCAGCGCAGGGCGGGGGGGGGGGGCAGACGGGCCGGTCAGCGCAGGGCGGGGGGAGGGGGCAGACGGGCCGGTCAGCGCAGGGCGGGGGGGGGGGGCAGACGGGCCGGTCAGCGCAGGGCCGGGGGGGGAGGGGGCAGACGGGCCGGTCAGCGCAGGGCCGGGGGGGGGAGGGGGCAGACGGGCCGGTCAGCGCAGGGCCGGGGGGGAGGGGGCAGACGGGCCGGTCAGCGCAGGGCCGGGGGGGGAGGGGGCAGACAGGCCGGTCAGCGCAGGGCGGGGGGGGGAGGGGGCAGACGGGCCGGTCAGCGCAGGGCCGGGGGGGAGGGGGCAGACGGGCCGGTCAGCGCAGGGCCGGGGGGAGGGGGCAGACGGGCCGGTCAGCGCAGGGCCGGGGGGGAGGGGGCAGACGGGCCGGTCAGCGCAGGGCCGGGGGGGAGGGGGCAGACGGGCCGGTCAGCGCAGGGCCGGGGGGGGGGGGGGCAGACGGGCCGGTCAGCGCAGGGCCGGGGGGGAGGGGGCAGACGGGCCGGTCAGCGCAGGGCCGGGGGGAGGGGGCAGACGGGCCGGTCAGCGCAGGGCCGGGGGGGAGGGGGCAGACGGGCCGGTCAGCGCAGGGCTGGGGGGGGAGGGGGCAGACGGGCCGGTCAGCGCAGGGCCGGGGGGAGGGGGCAGACGGGCCGGTCAGCGCAGGGCTGGGGGGGAGGGGGCAGACGGGCCGGTCAGCGCAGGGCCGGGGGAGAAGGGGCAGACAGGCCGGTCAGCGCAGGGCCGGGGGGGAGGGGGCAGACGGGCCGGTCAGCGCAGGGCCGGGGGAGAAGGGGCAGACGGGCCGGTCAGCGCAGGGCGGGGGGGGAGGGGGCAGACGGGCCGGTCAGCCCAGGGCCGGGGGGAGGGGGCAGACGGGCCGGTCAGCGCAGGGCCGGGGGGGAGGGGGCAGACGGGCCGGTCAGCCCAGGGCCGGGGGAGGGAGGGGGCAGACGGGCCGGTCAGCGCAGGGCCGGGGGGGAGGGGGCAGACGGGCCGGTCAGCGCAGGGCCGGGGGGAGGGGGCAGACGGGCCGGTCAGCGCAGGGCCGGGGGGGAGGGGGCAGACGGGCCGGTCAGCGCAGGGCTGGGGGAGAAGGGGCAGACGGGCCGGTCAGCGCAGGGCCGGGGGAGAAGGGGCAGACGGGCCGGTCAGCGCAGGGCCGGGGGAGAAGGGGCAGACGGGCCGGTCAGCGCAGGGCGGGGGGGAGGGGGCAGACGGGCCGGTCAGCCCAGGGCCGGGGGAGGGAGGGGGCAGACGGGCCGGTCAGCGCAGGGCCGGGGGGGAGGGGGCAGACGGGCCGGTCAGCCCAGGGCCGGGGGAGGGAGGGGGCAGACGGGCCGGTCAGCGCAGGGCCGGGGGGAGGGGGCAGACGGGCCGGTCAGCGCAGGGCCGGGGGAGAAGGGGCAGACAGGCCGGTCAGCGCAGGGGCACTGTGTTGCTGCCTCCCAGGAGCAAACGTGAAATACAGGGACAGAACCAACACTCCTCAAGGTGCACACAATGCTCCACACAACGTGCACGACACTCCGCACGGCGCACACACGACACTCCGCACGGTGCACACACGACTCTCTGCTCGGCGCACACACGACGCTCCGCTCGGCGCACACACGACGCTCCACACAGCGCACACACGACTCTCTGCTCGGCGCACACACGACTCTCTGCTCGGCGCACACACGACTCTCTGCTCGGCGCACACACGACACTCCGCACGGCACACACACGACGCTCCGCTCGGCGCACACACGACGCTCCGCACAGCGCACACACGACTCTCTGCTCGGCGCACAAACGACACTCCGCACGGCGCACACACGACTCTCTGCTCGGCGCACACACGACACTCCGCACGGCGCACACGCGACGCTCAGCTCGGCGCACACACGACGCTCCGCACGGCGCACACACGACACTCCGCACGGCGCGCGCACGACTCTCTGCTCGGCGCACACACGACACTCCGCACGGCGCACACACGACTCTCTGCTCGGCGCACACACGACGCTCCGCACAGCGCACACACGACTCTCTGCTCGGCGCACACACGACACTCTGCACGGCGCACACACGACTCTCTGCTCGGCGCACACACGACACTCTGCACAGCGCACACACGACACTCCGCACGGCACACACACGACGCTCCGCACGGCGCACACACGACACTCGCACGGCGCACACACGACTCTCTGCTCGGCGCACACACGACACTCCGCACGGCGCACACACGACTCTCTGCTCGGCGCACACACGACGCTCCGCACGGCGCACACACGACACTCCGCACGGCGCACACACGACACTCCGCACGGCGCACACACGACGCTCGCACGGGGTACACATGACGCTCCGCACGGTGCACACACGACGCTCTGCTCGGCGCACACACGACGCTCCGCACGGGGTACACACGACGCTCCGCACAGCGCACACACGACACTCCGCACGGCGCACACACGACACTCCGCACGGCGCACACACGACGCTCCGCACGGGGTACACATGACGCTCCGCACGGTGCACACACGACGCTCTGCTCGGCGCACACACGACGCTCCGCACGGGGTACACACGACGCTCCGCACAGCGCACACACGACGCTCTGCTCGGCGCACACACGACGCTCCGCACAGCGCACACATGACGCTCCGCACGGTGCACACACGACGCTCTGCTCGGCGCACACACGACGCTCCGCACGGGGTACACACGACGCTCCGCACAGCGCACACACGACGCTCTGCTCGGCGCACACACGACGCTCCGCACAGCGCACACACGACGCTCTGCTCGGCGCACACACGGCGCTCCGCACAGCGCACACACGACGCTCTGCTCGGCGCACACACGACGCTCCGCACAGCGCACACACGACGCTCCGCTCGGCGCACACACGACGCTCTGCTCGGCGCACACACGACGCTCCGCACGGGGTACACACGACGCTCCGCACAGCGCACACACGACGCTCTGCTCGGCGCACACACGACGCTCCGCACAGCGCACACATGACGCTCCGCACGGTGCACACACGACGCTCTGCTCGGCGCACACACGACGCTCCGCACAGCGCACACACGACGCTCCGCTCGGCGCACACACGACGCTCTGCTCGGCGCACACACGACGCTCCGCACGGGGTACACACGACGCTCCGCACAGCGCACACACGACGCTCTGCTCGGCGCACACACGACGCTCCGCACAGCGCACACATGACGCTCCGCACGGTGCACACACGACGCTCTGCTCGGCGCACACACACGACGCTCCGCACGGGGTACACACGACGCTCCGCACAGCGCACACACGACGCTCTGCTCGGCGCACACACGGCGCTCTGCTCGGCGCACACACGACGCTCCGCACAGCGCACACATGACACTCCGCACGGGGTACACATGATGCTCCTACAGGGATTCCTACAGGACTCAGCGACTCACCAGCTTTCTAGAGACACCTCACTGGGCCACTTTGGGCGGTGTTACTGCTGCGCTGGGAAACCCGCCCGGCCCCAAGGAGAGCACAAGATCATCAAAGCAGGCAGGCTGGGTCTGAGCAAAGGCCCATCCAGCCCCGTGTCCTGTCGGCCCACAGTGGCCAGCGCCAGGTGCCCCAGAGGGGGTGAACAGAACAGGTAATGATCACAGGATCCCTTCCCTGTCACACATTTCCAGCTTCTGACAAACAGAGGCTAGGGACACCATGCCTGCCCACCCTGGCTGGTAGCCACTGATGGACCTAACCTCCATGGATTAATCTAGCTCTTTTCTGAACCTTGTTAAAGTCCTGGTCTTCACAACATCCTCTGGCGAGGAGTTCCACAGGTTAACTGTGCGCTGAGTGAAGAAAAAGCTTCCTTTGGTTTGTTTTAAACCTGCTGCCTATTCATTTCATTGGGCGACCCCTAGTGCTTATATTGTGGGAACAAGAAAATAACTTTTCCTTATTCACTTTTTCCACCCCAGTCATCATTTTACAGACCTTTACCACATCCCCCTTAGTCTCCTCTTCTCTAAACTGAAAAGTCCCCGTCTTTTTAATCCCTTTTCAACCCCAAATCATTTTGTTGCCCTTTTTGGAACCTCTTCCAATGCTAATGTCTCTTTTCTGAGATGCGGCGACCACGTCTGCACGCAGGATTCAAGCTGCGGGCGTCCCATGATTTTACAGAGAGGCAAGAAGATCTTCTCTGGTTTATTCTCAATCCCCTTGGAACAGCCCCTCCTGTGCTCAGCGCTTTCCTTGCTGCCCACCGCCAAGCCAGGGACTGGCCAGCGCCACCGCCCCCACCTGGACAAGTTCAGAAGTAGGTGTGTGTGTGTCATAGGCCCTGTATGCTCGCAGCAGCTGGAGAGTCTCCTCTAGCTCATGTGCTCAGGGCTGTTGCTTTGAGAGCAGAGGGGGCGGAGTCCTAGCCCTGCTATTGCAGGGAAGCCCTGGGCTGGAGAGCCGGAGCAGCACGGGGCTAGTTTGCTCAGGGGCGGATGCCCTGTGTGCAGGGTCACCTCTCACCCAGAGCAAGCTGGTTCCTTGGCAAGGCCAGACTCCTGCTCAGGGTCAGGGCCAGGGCCGGTCACGGCCTGCCAGGAACCCCGAGAGGGGAGGGCCGCGGTGCTGGCGCCAAGGGCCTTTGGAGCAGGACAGAGGCTGGTCCCGGCAGGCTACGCCATGTCTGGGTCGTGCAAAGGCAGAGCGCTGCAGGCCAGGCCACCGAGGCTCCCAGGGCTGCAGAGACCTGGGGAGGCATCGAGTCCAGCCCCCTGCCCAAAGCAGGACCAGCCCCCACTCCATCAGCCCAGCCAGGGCTTGGTCAGACCTAGACAAACACCCCTAGGGATGGAGACTCCACCCCCTCCCCAGGGAGCCCAGCCCAGCGCTTCCCACCCGCCTAGGGAAAGAGTTTGTCCCAATCTCCAACCTAGACCCCCCCACTCCAACCTAGACTGAGAGCAGCCTTCAACTTCCTGAAGGGGGGTTCCAAAGAGGATGGAGAGAGGCTGTTCTCAGTAGTGACGGATGCAGAACAAGGAGCAATGGGCTCAAGTTGTGGTGGGAGAGGTCCAGGTTGGATATTAGGAAAAACTATTTCACTAGGCGGGTGGTGAAGCACTGGGATGGGTTACCTAGGGAAGTAGTGGAGTCTCCATCCCTAGAGGTGTTTAAGTCTCGGCTTGACACAGCCCTGGCCGGGTTGATTTAGTCGGGATTGGTCCTGCCTAGAGCAGGGGGCTGGACTCGATGCCTCCTGAGGTCTCTTCCAGCTCTGTGGTTCTAGGATTCTGTGACCCCCCCCACTGCAACTTGAGCCCATCGCTCCTCGCTCTGCCCCCACTGAGACCAGCCTCTCGCCAGCCTCTCTGGATCCCCCCTTCAGGGAGTTGCCGGCTGCTCTCAAACCCCCCCACTCTGCTCTTCGCAGACTGAACAAGCCCAAATCCCTCAGCCCCTCCTCTAGGTCATGTGCTCCAGCCCCCGCATCATTTTGGTCGCCTCCGCTGGCCCCTCTCCAACGCGTCCACATCCCTTCTGTAGTGAGGGGCCCAGAACTGGACACAACGCTCCAGATGTGGCCTCCCAGAGCCGAGTAAAGGGGAACAATCACTTCTCTAGCTCTGCTGGCCACGCTCCTCCTAATGGGCCGCTGGCTGCTGGGCGATCAGGGCGCCCCTCCCCGAGGGAGGCTGCTCACAAGCCCCGTGGCCCCGCACTGCCACGCTGGAGCCAGGCCGACGGCCACGGCCCCTCTCCGCACAGCGCTGGATGCCGCTCCGCAGGAGACCCCCCCCGTGCCAGTCCTGGGCCAGCGGCAGCGGCAGGGCCCAGCTCCCGGCTGCCAGAGCCGGGTGAGCGCCAGGGCCCTTCCCTCCTGCAATTCACTTGCCACCAGACTCTCGGAGGGAGCGACACTCGCAGCAGCACAACCCGTCACAAACCAGGTGTTGTCGTCGCACAGCCGCGCTGGCTGCCATGGCAACCAGGTTCACCCAAGGAAGTGCCACGCACCACCCGTGGCATCCGCTAAGCCCCGCCAGGCCGGAGGAGCCCCGACACCGTGCCGGGGCGGGCGAACGGGGCGCGTAGGGCTGCCAGCCGTGGCACGGACCCTCCAGCACCCCCACCATGCGCACAGCTGAGGGCGCCCAGCCCCGACCAGTGCAAGCTGCTGGGGCGCCGTGGCACAGGGCGCCGGAGGGCCCGGTCTGCACCCGCCCTGCTGCAGGACCACCCCCATCAGCAGCCCCCGCAGGTCGCACGCAGACCCCGCCGGCTCCTGCGCCATCCTTTGGGCCCCCCCAGCACCCTCCCTGCACCCCGAGGGCTGCGCTGGTCCAGGCAACGCCCGGCCTCCTGCACTCGCCACCCCAGGCGGGGCCACGGCTCTGTGCAGGCGCACTGATCCCCCGGCAGACCCTACAGCCCCACCCCGCTCTGGGCTCTAGGGCGCCGCTGACAGGGCCCAGGCAGGGCCGATCGCTTAGAGACAGGCCCCTGCAGCCCACGCCTGGGGTCTGCCACGACCAGGCACCAAACCAGCATCAGCCAGCGCTCCAGTTCAGCCCGGAGGAAGTCCCACAAACAACCCCTCAGACACCCCAGTGCCCCCTGTGCCCCCCAACACCCCTCACACAGGGGAGAGGTTATAACCCATCCCCCACCTCCCCTCAGACACCCCAGTGCCCCCTGTGCCCCCCAACACCCCTCACACAGGGGAGAGGTTATAACCCATCCCCCACCTCCCCTCGGACACCCCAGTGCTCCCTGTGCCCCCCAGCCCCCCTTATACAGGGGAGAGGTTATAACCCATCCCCCACCTCCCCTCAGACACCCCAGAGCTCCCTGTGCCCCCCAGCCCCCCCTTACACAGGGGAGAGGTTATAGCCCATCCCCCACCTCCCCTCAGACACCCCAGTGCCCCCTGTGCCCCCCAACACCCCTCACACAGGGGAGAGGTTATAACCCATCCCCCACCTCCCCTCGGACACCCCAGTGCTCCCTGTGCCCCCCAGCCCCCCCTTATACAGGGGAGAGGTTATAACCCATCCCCCACCTCCCCTCAGACACCCCAGAGCTCCCTGTGCCCCCCAGCCCCCCCTTACACAGGGGAGAGGTTATAGCCCATCCCCCACCTCCCCTCACACACCCCAGTGCTCCCTGTGCCCTCCTAGTCCCCCTTACAAAGGGGAGAGGTTATAACCCATCCCCCACCTCCCCTCGGACACCCCAGCGCTCCCTGTGCCCCCCAGCCCCCCTTACACAGGGGAGAAGTTATAACCCATCCCCCACCTCCCCTCGGACACCCCAGTGCTCCCTGTGCCCCCCAACCCTCCTCACACAGGGGAGAGGTTCTAACCCATCCCCCACCTCCAAACAGGGTCTCCCCATCCCAAAGTACCAGCCACAGTCCCAGGTCGATTTATACCTCGGATCTCTCCCACCAGAGCTCGCTGGGCCGGCCTCTTAGCGTCTCCCATCTGGAGGGAGGGAGGGAATCAAACGTGTGAAAGGACTCGACAGGCACCAGCTGCGAAGCTCTGGGTGGCGGCTGGCAGCGCGGGCGGCCTCTGGGGCAGGCCCCCTGCTAGGCGGGGCCGTTGCTGCTTCCGGGCTCCGTGCACAGCGCAGACGCTGCCGAGGTGAGGAGCTGGACTGAAGGCGAAGGGAGGGGCCCCGGCGCCCTCGTCCTGCGGCTCTCCCTGAGTGACAGCGCGCCCCGCGATGGAGCTCGCCGCAGGACAAGTCGCCCTCGCCGCGGGACTCAGCCCTTTCCCAGCAGACGGCCTCTTTCGCCAGCTCCCGCTTGCTCCTCTCGTGGCCAAGCGGCATCCGTCCCCACATGGACTGCCCCGGAGGTCTCACCCAGACGCCGCACCGGAGCCTGAAACGAGCCCTCTCCCGAGCTATTAACGGGGGAAAGGCCTGGGCATGGCAGCGGGTGAGAAGCTGGAGAGGAGCCAACAGGGCGCCCTGGCAGCCAAGCAGGCTGGCGCCGCATTGGGAGGAGCGTGGCCAGCAGAGCTAGAGAAGCGATCAGTCCCCTTTCTTCGGCTCTGGGGAGGCCACATCTGGAGCGCTGTGTCCGAGGGGACGGTCCTACCCAGCCGGTGCCAGCTCCGAGGCCCGTGCTGGAGGGGCGCGCCGGCTGGACTGGCGAGGGCTCGGCAGCTGCGAGCCGTGCCGGGAACGCGCAGGCACGGCCAGCTTCAAAGCAATGAGCTTTCCAATACCTGCGGGGTTTGCGGCCAGTCGCCCCGAGCAGATGGCGCCCTGCCGCGGCGGGCGCAGCTCTCCAGCTGACGGGCACCGGGGACGCTCGCCGGGAGGGGAAAGAACGTCAGGCTAGCGAACTGCTCTTCCCACGCCTGCGTGTGCCGCTCACTAGCGCCAGGGCACGGGGCTGCCAAGTGGTCTGGCAGCAGGGTGTAGAGTCCTGTTTAAGCCGCGTGTCGCCGGTTACCCGGCCCGCCGGAGTAGCCCACGGTGCAGCACGATAGGCACAGCTGGGCTGGCGGTTAACCAGTTATCGGTAAGGGGACTGCTTACCGGGTGACCCGTTTGCATCCCGCTCTGGCAGTGGCTCCTGTGGGCGCACAGCAGGCTCAGGGCAGGGGCCAGAGCGCCCCCCAGACCGGCTCTGAGTCCTAGACTTACATCTCACCGGCTAGGCCCCACACGCGGAGCCGGCCTCCCTCACTGCCAGTCAGAACACGAACCCCACACCAGCTGCACCGTCGAGCGCACCCCACGCCCACGCCCGCCCTGAGACACAGCACCCACCGAGGCATCGGCAAGGGAAAGGGCCCGAGAGCGACTGACGGGGAAAGCCCCCCACCCGAGTTACACCCTGTGACGTGGTGGGGGTACCTTGCTGGTTGCGATGCTGGGGCTGTGGGTGACCCCCGCTGGCTGCAGCACGGCCCAGCAGGACGGGATGAGTCACTAGGCAAGGGGCTCTCAACCTGTCTGACCACCTACCCCCCAGGGAGAGAAACAAAGGAAGGTGGATGCCGCCCCTGGCTGGGGGGCAGGGCTGGAAGAGAGTTAGTTTCTGTCTGGGAAGCAGGGGAGAAGGAGCTAGGGATGGGGCTGGGATTGTAGGGCCCAGCCACCCCCCATCTCAAGGGGGGGCACTGAGGCCTCCTAGCCCCAGTTCCTGTAACAGATGACATCTGTGCTGGGCTGTACCCTGGAGAAGCAATAAACTCCCTCTGTTCTACTGGCTGGTGGAGTCTGTCCGTGCCACTACGGGGTGCAGGAGACGGGAAAACCCCAACACGCCGCCACACAGCCTTACGCTCCGAAGGGCAGCAGACGCTCCTGCCCTAAGCAAGCTCTGTCTGGCCTTCGGCATGAACCAGGCCCTGGGATCTCTGGCTCACGCCAGGAAAACCTCGCGGGTGGCGGCCTGGGCAGACATGAGAGCCGGCTCTCCCGCTCCCTTCACCGTGGCTGCTCGTCTCTGCTGGCTGGGGAGAAACCCAGCACGGTCTTTGTCCGCATTAGTGCCCCGCTCGCGGGCGCCCAGCAGACATCCCGCCCCCCGGGGAGCAACGCTCCCACCAGACGCCTCTCCCTGCTGGCAGGTGATTTACCGAGGCTCCCGACACGAACCCGTGCAATCTGGGCCACAGATGTTATCCAGGAGACTCGCGCCGGCAGCCACTCAAGCCTGCCATAAATTGGAAGCACAGCACACGCTCGCAGAACTCCAGTCCCTGCGCTCCCCACGCGGGGCCGGGCCGGCACCTGTCTGCCTGCGCTCCCGACATCACCCGGCTTTGGGGCCAGCCGCTCCCAGGAGCTCAGCGGGAAGGGAGGAGAGGGGCGCGAGCAGGCAGGGGGTGGGGCAGGGCGTCTCAGGGCTGCCCAGTAGGGGAGAGCAGGGGGCTCACAGCCAGCAAGCCGGCCCCTGCCCGGTCACAGCTGCTCCAGCCCCCGCACGGTTCAGAGACCGACAGGAAAGAACCGAACACAGGGCAGTGTGGGCCCACGCCCGGGGGTGCCGGAGCTGCTGTGCAGGCACGCGCCGGGGGAAACCCTCGCCTGGCTCTGGCACGAGCACCCAGGGAGCTGCAGATGGGCGCGGAGGGAGACGCGGCGTGGTAGGTGCACACAGCCCCGATTAACGCCAGGCCCTGCACGTGCGGCCCCCCCACCAGCCATCCCACCACTCACACAGGTGACGCAGCGCCCGGAGCCTGCCCTGCCCCAGAGCTAAGGGGCGGCGGGGGCTGGCAGCAGGCGGGAGCTCGGGTCAGGCCGGAGCTGGCAGGCGGGGGCAGGAGATCTCACGGGGAGAGTCGGCTTCCAACACCATCTCATGGGGCCACCGCCCACCAGACGGGTGGCCCTGGCAGCTGGCGGTGGACACGCGGGAAGAGCAGCTCAAGGCCCTCGGGAGCCCGACCATCGTGTGGCATGAACACAGGCCGGCCTCGTCTCGGCGGGCGGGAGGCGGAGAGCACAGGCACCTGGCTTCCCCCTTTCCTCCAGGATGGCCTGAGACTCGGAGACACGACAACGGGCGGGGACCTCGAGAGTCATTGAGCCCAGCCCGCTGCCCGCCTGGCAGGACCAGGGACGTGCCAGTGCGGCCGATAACCGACGAGCAAGAGCCGATAGATTCATGCGACAGACCACTCGCATGCCCCCCACCCCGGTACAGTTTTAGCAGGCTGGCCAGCGGCCCAGCTCAGTCCTGGCTCCCGAACCCGCCCCCGCTGCGGCTCTGCTTTTAAAGAGTACGAGGAGCCGGGCGGGCAGGCGACCTGGCTCAGTCCTGGCTCCCAAACCTGCCCCCGCTGCGGCTCTGCTTTTAAAGAGTACGAGGAGCCGGGCAGGCAGGCGACCTGGCTCAGTCCTGGCTCCTAAACCCGCCCCCGCTGCGGCTCTGCTTTTAAAGAGTACGAGGAGCCGGGCGGGCAGGCGACCTGGCTCAGTCCTGGCTCCTAAACCCGCCCCCGCTGCGGCTCTGCTTTTAAAGAGTACGAGGAGCCGGGTGGGCAGGCGACCTGGCTCAGTCCTGGCTCCTGAACCTGCCCCCGCTGCGGCTCTGCTTTTAAAGAGTACGAGGAGCCGGGCGGGCAGGCGACCCGGCTCAGTCCTGGCTCCCGAACCCGCCCCCGCTGCGGCTCTGCTTTTAAAGAGTACGAGGAGCCGGGTGGGCAGGCGGCTCGGCTCAGTCCTGGCTCCTAAACCCGCCCCCGCTGCGGCTCTGCTTTTAAAGAGTACGAGGAGCCGGGCGGGCAGGCGGCTCGGCTCAGTCCTGGCTCCCGAACCCGCCCCCGCTGCGGCTCTGCTTTTAAAGAGTACGAGGAGCCGGGCGGGCAAGCGACCCGGCTCAGTCCTGGCTCCTGAACCTGCCCCCGCTGCGGCTCTGCTTTTAAAGAGTACGAGGAGCCGGGCGGGCAAGCGACCCGGCTCAGTCCTGGCTCCCGAACCCGCCACCGCTGCGGTTCTGCTTTTAAAGAGTACGAGGAGCCGGGCGGGCAGGCGACCCGGCTCAGTCCTGGCTCCCGAACCCGCCCCCGCTGCGGCTCTGCTTTTAAAGAGTACGAGGAGCCGGGCGGGCAGGCGGCCCGGCTCAGTTCTGGCTCACACTGGGTCCGGGAGTTCAGACCCTCCTTAGACAGGGGCTGCTGCATCTTTATCAGAGGCAGCAGCGCGGGGCGACAGGCAGCTGGTCCAGAAGGGGAGCTGGTTTTTAAACGGGCTCCCCTCTTGGACCAGCTCCTGCCTGGCGCGCTGCGCTGCTGCCTCGGATACACTGGCTGCCGGCCCCGCCCCTGGGGACTATAGAATAGTCAGTTAACTGATAACAATCCATGAGGTTACTCGACTATTCAATTAACCGATATTGCACATCCCTAGGCAGGAACAAGCACCGTCTGGACCAACCCTGACAGGCGTGTGTCCAACCTGCTCTTCAATATCTCCAGGGATGGGGATTCCACAACGTCTCTAGGCAATTCATTCCAGTGTTTCACCGCCCTGACAGGCAGGAAGTTTTTCCTAGTGTCCAACCCAAACCTCCCTTGCTGCAGTTTAAGCCCATTGCTTCTTGTCCTGTCCTCAGAGGCCAAGGAGAACAATTTGTCTCTGATACCAAACTGTTTAGGATAGTCAAGACAGAAGCAGACTGTGAGGGACTCCAAGAAGATCTCACCAAACTGAGTGATTGGGCAACAAAATGGCAAATGAAATTTAATGTGGATAAGTGTAAAGTAATGCACATCGGGAAAAATAACCCAACTATACGTACAGTATGATGGGGGCTAATTTGGCTCCGACAAATCAGGAAAGATCTTGGAGTTATCGTGGACAGTTCTCTGAAAACTTCCACACAGAGTGCAGCAGCGGTCAAAAAGGCAAATCGGATGCTAGGAATTATTAAGAAAGGGATAGAAAATAAGACCCAGAACATCTTACTGCCCCTGTATAAAACTATGGTACGCCCACATCTGGAATACTGTGTACAGATGTGGTCTCCTCACCTCAAAAAAGATATTTTGGCCTTGGAAAGGGTTCAGAAAAGGGCAACTAAAATGATTAGGGGTTTGGAACGGGTCCCATATGAAGAGAGGTTAAAGCGACTGGGACTTTTCAGTTTAGAAAAGAGAAGACTGAGGGGGGATATGATCGAGGTCTATAAAATCATGAGTGGTGTGGAGAGGGCCGATAAAGAAAAGTTATTTATTAGTTCCCTAAATAGAAGAACTAGAGGACACCAAATGAAATTAATGGGGAGCAGGTTTAAAACTAATAAAAGAAAGTTCTTCTTCACACAGCGTGTAGTCAACCTGTGGAACTCCTTGCCAGAGGAGGCTGTGAAGGCTAGGACTATAACAGTTTAAAGAGAAGCTAGATAATTTCCTGGAGGTTAGGTCCATAAAAGTCTATTAGCCAGGGGATAAAATGGTGTCCTTGGCCTCTGTTTGTCAGAGGCTGGAGAGGGATGGCAGGAGACAAATCGCTTGATCATTGTCTTCGGTCCACCCCCTCTGGGGCACCTGGTGCTGGCCACTGTCGGCAGACAGGACACTGGGCTAGATGGACCTTTGGGCTGACCCAGTCCGGCCGTTCTTATGTTCCTCCCTGTGACACCCTTTTAGATACTTGAAAACCGCTACCATGTCCCCCTCAGTCTTCTCCTTTCCAAACTAAACAAGCCCAATTCTTTCAGTCGTCCCTCCTACCGCTTGTTCTCTCGATCTTTCCTCATTCTTGTTGCTCGTCTCTGGGCCTTCTCCAGTTTCTCTGAATCTTTCTTGAAATGTGGTGCCCAGAACTGGACACAAGGCTCCAGCTGAGGCCTAGTCAATGCAGAGCAGAGCGGAAGAATGACTCCTCGTGTCTTGTGTCACGTTGCTGAATTGGAGGGAAGCAGCCAGATCGCTGCTGCACCCCTAGGTGGGGGTGTTGGCCCCAGAAATTGGTGTGGGGGGAGCCATGTGGGGTATTGAATGGGAGATTATTGTTGGTTGATCTTATGTACGCTATTTATGTGAGTGTATAATGTCTGTGTGTGTAGGTAGGAATCTGTAATCTGTGTGGAAGCTGAATATTTCTGTGAATGTGGTTAAGCATGGCTATGGACAGGCTGAGTAGCAAAGCCCTGTGGAACAATGACTCTCAATAGGCTATGGACACACCCAAAGAATGGGATTTGTCACCTGAGGGCAGCCAGCAGGGAACATAGAGATTGGCCTCTGACCAGGTGACTTGCTGCATACAAGAAGAGGCCAGGAAGGGGATAAAAGAGGCCATGTGGTCGATGCCATTTTGTTCTCAGCTCAGCACTTCATCCCAGAGGCAGCACTGCAGGGATTGAAGCGCCCGGAAGACCTGTGAACCCATCCTGATCGTAGGATGTGCAATAAGAACTTTTAAACCAGCAGCTGCAACATCTCTGCTAGAGCCTGCATCGAGGACTGGGAGATTCGGTGCATGTAACATACTGTACTTTAATAACCTCACTCTCAGGCTTTTCTTTCTTGTGTTAATAAACCTTTAGATATAGATTCTAAAGGATTGGCCCAGCGTGATTTGTGGGTAAGGTCCAGAGGGTAAATTGACCAGGGATCTGTGGCTGGTTTCTTGGAACCGGACAGAACTTGTTCGGGGTAGGTGGGATTGGGTGCTAGGACCCCCCACCTGTGTATAGGCCCGGGGCCATCTGGGGCACGGATATTGCTGGGGTGTCGGAGGGGTTTTGCTCGGGAGGCTTCAGGCAGGTTGCTGTAGCGCTCTGTGGGACTGGTTTGTGGCCTGTGTGGAGAGGTCGCCAGTCGGGGGCTGTAAGTAGCCCCGGATTCGAGCAATTCGCCCTGAGCGGACGCCCTCAGCTGTGCCCGGACACGGCCTGGTCTGTCACATCTTGCTCACAACGCTCCTGTTCACGCAGCCCAGAACCATGTTGGCTTTTTTTGCAGCAGCGTCGCACTGTTGACTCATATTTACCTTGTGGCCCACTCTGCCCCCTAGATCCCTTTCTGCAGGATCCTCCCTAGCCAGTCGCTGCCCATTCTGTGTGTGAAACGGATTGGTCCTTCCTACATGGAACTTCGTCCTATTGACCTCAGCCCATTTCTCCAGCATGTCCAGACCAATCTGAATTCTGACCCATGCCCCAAAGCCCTCGCAGCCCCGCCCAGCCCGGGATCATCTGCAAACGTAATAAGCGTCCTCTCTGGGCCGGTGTCTAACTGGTGGCTGAAGACACTAACAGACCGGTCCCCAGGTCTTGCTTGGCCTCCTCGAGAGCTTGGTGCTGAGGGGCCGTGTAAACCCGGCCGCGTGACCACGTCGTGCAGCCCTGCGTGTTCCGAGTGCTGGCGCAGAGCTCCGCCTGGGAGCGCCCACTCCGAAGGGCACGGCGCGACTTGCGGATGGAGAGCCGCCGGCTCCGCTTGCTGGCCAAGAGGTCCCCGTTCCCAGGAGGTGGCGGGCGTGCAGGCCAATGCCGCGCTGGATGCGGACAGCCGCCGGGCGGAGCAAGCCGATCGAGACGCCCTCTTGACAGAACGCTGGGGCCGCGCTGTCCGTGAAGTCCCCGATGGCTCTGCCCGCCAGGAGAGGGAGGGAGGCTGCATATGCCCTGTGACGCCGACGTGGAGAGCCGCCTCCTCCGCACACCAAGCTCCTCGCAGCTGGGAGCCCACCCCGGGTCGAAGCACCGGCCACCCAGCGCGGTACGTGGGACAGCGCAGGGAACCCCACGGATCCCCTGGGGGCAGCCCCTAAGCCGCCTGGGAACCCGCTTGCGGGACAGCAGGCGCCCGGCTAGGCGCTGGAGCGGGGGGCACCAAGGCTGATGGAGACCAGAATGAGGCTGGTATGGGTGCGGCATCGCGCACTGGCCGAGGACACCAATGCCCGGGCCATGGAGGAGTAGCGAGAAGGCTCCCCTGGAGCTGCTCAGACTGGTCCCGAGCCCTGTGCTGGGGAAGACGGAGCCAGACCCTGCATGGGGAGCGGTGCCGGGTGCCAGCGACCTGTCCCTCCAACGATGCTCAGAGCGCGGTGAGTCCCGGCCCCGAGCACACGGCCACGCTGGGGGGCACGCTCTGGAACTCTGCACCCGGGACCCCGCCAGCCTGGCCTGCAGGCCGCTGCGGCATCAGATCCTCTGCCAGGCCCTGCAGCTCCTGCCATGCGGAGGTGGGGCCAGGAGGGAGCGACGCCTCTGCGGAGACCGGGGCGGTGCTGCTGGTGCCCTCCTGTGGCACAGGCGCAGGCGTGGACACGGCGCCCTGGGCTGCCTGCCAGGTCTCCGGCCTCGCCGGCCCCCGGAGCTCTCCCATGCCGCTCTGGGAGGCAGCGGGAGAGTGTCGCTCCCCCGGGGTGCCGCAGATGGGGCGGGGCGGCTGGCATCAGACCCTGGAGATCTGCCTGCCTCGCCGTGGCTTGCAGTGCCAGAGGGGAGCTGCGGACTCACGGTCCGTCCTAGGCACACGCCCGGGCCCTCCACGGAAAGCCAACTTCCAAACGGACTTAGTGGTGCAGGTCTGACCCCTAGCCAGCCAGCGGGCCAACGGCCCAGGGAGCGGGCCCCCACCAGATCAGCTGGACATGTCACAGGCCTCTTGCTATGCCAAATGTGGAACACCCTGCAGGCACCCCTGCCCGGCACACACGCCGCTAACGGCTCCCTCCGCCCCTCACCCTCCGTGGCCGCGCCGCCCTGGGGATTGCAAGCGGCCGGGCGGCAGCCAAAGGTTGAGACGAAGCACCGGGGCGAGGCGGGAGCAGGTCGGAAGCCAGGCAGGCAGGATTTAGCGCGCGGCGGCGGCTCTGCCGGCTGCCCGGGAAGGGGCACGGCAGAGGCGAAGGGAGGAGGAATTTACGAGCTGGCGGGTCAGAGGCCCAGGCAGTCTGGCTGACGGACGGGAAAGCTCCCGGGACCCGGCGCTGCTATTAACGTCCCCTCATGCAGATGAGATATTGATACACAAATAAATCCTCAGCGCCCGAGGCCTGTGCTGCAGCAGCCTGCACCTCGCTCGCCCTGCTGGGAATCGGAGCCCTCACCTCCCTGCCCGGCGCGGCCCCTCTCCCCTCATTATTAAGGTTCCCAGTCCTGGTGGAAGGGCAGAACAAGTGGGGCTCCGCAGGGGTCTGCCTCGGGGCTGGTTCTGGGCGGCATGAACAGGAGTGCTGTGAGCAAGACACGAGGAGTCATTCTTCCAGGCCTTAGTTGGAGTTTAGTGTCCAGTTCTGGGCACCACATTTCAAGAAAGACATGGAAAAATTGGCAAAGGTCCAGAGACGAGCAACAAGAATGATGAAAGGTCCAGAGAACATGAGCTGTGAGGGAAGACTGAAGAAATTGGGCTTGTTTGGTTTGGAAAAGAGAAGACAGAGAGGGGACATGAGAGCGGTTCTCAAGGATCTAAAAGTGTGCAAATGGTCCCGCAAACCTGGGTTGGTGGGACAGGGAGTGTGCAACCCCCCCCCCAGATCTGTGGGACAGGGCATGTGCAAATGCCCCCCCCCCATGGATCTGTGGGATGGGGGGTGTGCAAACGGCCTCGCACTCCCGGGTTGGCAGGAAGGGGCGTGTGCAAATGGCCTCACACACCCAGGTTGTGATGGCGCGTTGGGGTTTTCCCGTCTCCTGCACCCCCGTAATGGCACGGACAGACTCCACCAGCCAGTAGAACAGGGGGAGTTTATTGCTTCTCCAGGGTACAGTCCAGCACAGATGGAATCTGGTTCCAGGGCAGGCCTAGGATGCCTCAGCCCCCCTTGAGATGGGGAACCTGGGCCCCTAAATCCCAGCCCCTTTCCCTAGGCTGTCTCCTCCATGCTCCCAGACAGAAACTAACTCCCTCACTTCCAGCCCTGCCCCCAGCCAGGGCTCCACTCCCCTTCTTCCCATTGTTCCACTCCCTGAGGGTATGTCTACACTACCCCGCTAGTTCGAACTAGGAGGGTAATGTAGGCATACCGCACTTGCAAATGAAGCCCGGGATTTGAATTTCCCGGGCTTCATTTGCATAAGCCAGGCGCCGCCATTTTTAAAACCCCGCTGCTTCGAACCCCGTGCAGCGCGGCACGAACTAGGTAGTTCGAACTAGGCTTCCTAGTCCGAACTACCGTTACTCCTCATTCTGCGAGGAGTAACGGTAGTTGGGACTAGGAAGCCTAGTCTGAACTACCTAGTTCGTGCCGCGTGTAGCCGCGCTGCACGGGGTTCGAACCAGCCGGGATTTAAAAATGGCGGCGCCTGGCTTATGCAAATGAAGCCCGGGAAATTCAAATCCCGGGCTTCATTTGCAAGTGCGGTATGCCTACATTACCCTCCTAGTTCGAACTAGCGGGGTAGTGTAGACATACCCTGGGAGATAACTGGTCAGACAGGTTTGGAGCCCCCTTTGCATAATGACTCACCCCCTGCCCTGCTGGGCCGTGCTGCAGCCAGCAGCCAGTGGAGGTCACTCACAACCCACTGCTCAGCATAGCAACCAGCAAGGTACCCCCACTACATCACACAGGTTGGCAGAACGTGGTATGTGCAAACGGCCTCGCACACCCAGGTCGGCAGAACGGCCACTCCCCAGGTGCTGGCCACACTGGGCATGCTCTGCTGGGGGGTCTCCGAGATCCCCTCCCCTGCCAGCCCGCTCCCATTCCCGTCCCCTGACAGGCTGTGCCCTCCCCACGAACACCACCTGGCGCAGCGAGACGGGGCACACGGAGCACTGAAGCCAGACAAGGCCCGAGTTCTACAGCCACCTTGTCGCAGGGCGAGACGGGTCCTGGGGCATCCCCCGGGCGTTTCCATGGCGCTCCCCGCGCGCTATCACACCGCTTCACACACATTAGCGGATTCCACACCACGATTCCCCAGTGCGATCCAGCAGGGTTCTCCCCCCGCTGACAGCTGGGAGACAGGCGCGGAGAGACGCAGGCGGAAACCGGCAGCACCGCCGGGTAGGTGTTGGCCCTCCGCTCCAGACACCCGGGGCCGGCGCTCCTGGCACGCTTACCCCCAGCTGTGCAAAGCGCAGCTCCCGTCGGCCTGGCATCCTCCCGGCAAGCGAGGGCCCCCAGCGAGGGGCCAGCCGCACCACGGCGCTGGGGCGCAGGCAGGCGATGCCACCTCCCCAGGGCAGCATCAGCCGCCTTCACAAGACCCTCCTCTCCCCTCCTGCATGCTCTGCCCCTGCACCGTGCACCCCGCCAGCAGCGGTCCTGCGGACACCAGCCCCGGTTGTCCCAGGCAGGCCCCTGCTGAGGCCGGTGTGGCACGCAGAAGGCAGGGGAGCCTCTTGCGACAAGGGGCATCAAGCTCAGGCTGCACAAACGACCTTCCCTGTGGCCTCTGCCGACTAGGAGGGCGCCAGCGGGCGTCCTTGGCGCGCTCGGCCTGGCTTTTGTGGATGTCGCTTCCAAACCAATCCCCCCAAACCCTCAAATTCCACCGTGCGGAGCCGCGCCGAGCCCGGCTGGGAGTCATTGCGGGAGGTGGGGTCGGCAGAGCCCCAGGCCGGAGCCCACCCTGGAGCGTGCGGAGAAGCCGGCAGCAGTAGCAGCTTGTTATGCTCTGCCCGCGGGCGCCAGAGCCTCACCCAGCCCCTGCAAAGCGCCGTCCCCCCGACCCCATGGGCAGGCCCGGCGGAGCCGAGTAGCCGAACCGGAGCCCCCACGTTCCGCAGCAGCAGCCGCCAACGGTTACAGCCGGACGCCCGCGGGAGCAGCAGAAACCGGGTCTGACGATGGAGGTGGGCGGCGAGCGCAGCCCGTTCACCACCTCGTCCGGCCGCGCCAGGGGCCGATGTCGAATGCAAGGGCAAGAGATTCCCAGGCCCCCGAGACCCCTGCCCGCCCACGGCCCCTTCCTCAGAGCATGGCACAGCGCGCCCGGAGCAGCAGCACAGACGGCGCTGTCAGTCAGCGCCAGGCTATTTGTCAGAGCCCCAGGCAGGCGCCGGCACCGCGCAGACCCCGACACGGCCCCTGGGCCAAGGCTCCTCGGTCCTCTCCATCGATGTGTTCAGCACGTCGCTGGCACACCCCAAGCTGGGGGGGCGGCGGGGGGGAGGGAGGTACAGCTCAGCCAGGCCGCCGCAAGGGGCCTGCAGCCCACTGGGATCCCGGCCCCTATGCCGAATACGTAAGAAGATCAGAGTGGCCAGGCTGGGTCAGACCAGGGTCCTGTCTGCCCACAGTGGCCAATGCCAGGTGCCCTAGGGGGAGTGAACCAAACTGGGAATCATCCAGTGATCCCTCCCTTGTCACCCACTTCCAGCCTCTGACAGAGGCTAGAGACACCATCCGTGGCCAGTCTGGCTCACAGCCATTGATGGATCCAACCTCTATCGATGTATTTGGCTCATCCGTCAACCCTGTTAAGCTCCTGGTCTTCACAACATCCTCTGGCGAGGAGTTCCACAGGTTGACTGTGCACTGAAGAAAAACTGCCTTTGGTTTCAGACCAGCTACCTATTCATTTCAGTTGGTGACCCCTAGTTCTTGTGTTATGGGAACAAGCAAAAATCTTTTCTTTATTTACTTTTTCCACCCCAGTCATGATTTTACAGACCTCTACCATATCCCCCTTAGTCTCCTCTTTTCTAAGCTGAAAAGTCCCCGGCTTTTCAATCTCTCTTCGTACGGGACCCGTTCCAAACCCCTCAGCATTTCTCTTCCCTTTGCTGAACCTTTCCAAGGCCAAGAGATCTTGCTGGAGATGGGGCGACAGCGTCTGCACGCCGGGCTCAAGCTGCGGGCGTCCCATGGACTGATACAGAGGCAATAAGAGATTCTCCGTCCTGTTCTTGATCCCTTCCTAATGATTCCCACGCTGGGTTTGCTTTTCTGACAGCCACTGTGCAGGGAGCGGGTGTTTCCAGAGCACGCGCCGTGCTGACTCCAAGCGCAGCCACGTGGAACGTCAGCTGAGGGCCCCTGGCTGGGGAGGCAGCAGCCCGGCCCCCCCGGCAGGTGGAGGTGCCGGCCAGGCGGCTGGCAGTGCTCTGCAGGGCACAAGGGGCCTCAGGAACCGCCCTGAAGGGAGCCAGGCTGCACTCACCTGCCTGCCCCCTCCTCGCCACGGGGCGCCACAGGCGGGAGCACAGCCCCACACCGTCCTGCATGTCACCTGCCCCCCCCGCCCAGGCTGGTGTTAGAGCAACTGCAGCCCCCCCACCCCACACCGTGATAAGGGCAGATCCCAGCCCCCCCCCCCCCCCGGCCACTCCAGAGCCCTGCCCTTATATCACAGGACGAGCCGACCCAGCCCCCGAGACGTGGGAGAGGGCAACGCCACACTCCTCTCCCTGGGCCACTGGACCCCCCCATCCCGCAGTCACCGGGGGGGGGGGCAAGTCCAGATCCCCCCCATCCCGCAGTCACCGGGGGGGGGGCAAGTCCAGACCCCCCCCATCCCGCAGTCACCGGACGGGGCAAGTCCAGACCCCCCCCCATCCCGCAGTCACCGGACGGGGCAAGTCCAGACCCCACCCATCCCGCAGTCACCAGGGGGCAATTCCAGACCCCCCCCATCCCGCAGTCACCGGACGGGGCAAGTCCAGACCCCCCCCATCCCGCAGTCACCGGGGGGGGGGCAAGTCCAGACCCCCCCATCCCGCGGTCACCGGGGGGGGCAAGTCCAGACCCCCCCCATCCCGCGGTCACCGGGGGGGGCAAGTCCAGACCCCCCCATCCCGCGGTCACCGGGGGGGGGCAAGTCCAGACCCCCCCCCATCCCGCAGTCACCGGGGGGGGCAAGTCCAGACCCCCCCCATCCCGCAGTCACCGGGGGGGGGCAAGTCCAGACCCCCCCCATCCTGCAGTCACGGGGGGGGGGCAAGTCCAGACCCCCCCCATCCTGCAGTCACCGGGGGGGGCAATTCCAGACCCCCCCATCTCGCAGTCACAGACGGGTCAAGTCCAGGACCCCCCGCATCCCACAGTCACTGGGGGGGGCGCAAGTCCAGCCCCCCCATCCCACGGTCACCGGACGGGGCAATTCCAACCCCCCCCCATGCCGCAGTCACAGGGGGGGCAATTCCAGACCCCCCCCATCCCGCGGTCACCGGACGGGGCAATTCCAGACCCCCCCCCATCCCGCAGTCACGGGGGGGGGCAAATCCAGACCCCCCCCATCCCGCAGTCACCGGGGGGGGGGGCAAATCCAGACCCCCCCATCCGGCAGTCACGGGCCCCGCGGGGAGACTCCAGCCGCCCCCCACTCTCCCCGGTCACAAGCGGGGGTGACCCCGCCCCCCCGGGGCTCCGGCCTCCCTCCAGAGCCCCGGGGCGGCGGAAGGGGGCGCCGGGAAAGCCGGGGGCGGGGACGGGGCACGTGGGGGACGCCGCGGAACGGGCGAAGCCCAGGGCTCCCGGTCGCCTCGCCGCTCCGACCCCGGCCCCGGGCAGCGGCCGCCCCGCGGAGGCGCCTCCCGCAGCCGGGCCGCCCGCCCGGCCGTTAACCCCTGGAGGGCCGGGGAGGGGGAGGCTCCGGGCCGGCGCGATGCGTCAGCAGCTCACTCCCGGTGCCACTGAAGGACAAAAGGATGCGAGAGCAGCCCGCGCGGCTGCCGCCTGCACCAGCCCCGCCGCGGGGAGCCCGGGCTGCCGCCGGCGCGGGTAGCCGGGGACGATGGTCCCGGAGCCTGGCGCGTCCCGTGCCGCCGCCGCCGCGCCGCCTCCGCCTCCTCGCGCCGCCGCCGCCGCAGTCGACGGGCCGCGGAGACGCTAACGGCACCGGAGGGCTGGCGCCGCCGCTCGCTGCCTCCGAGGCGCGGGGGAGCCGGCCGGGGCCGCGGGAGGGGAGCCGGCCGCCCTGCCCACCCTGCTGACGCGCCCGGCAGGACAGCGGCACTTCGGAGCGCGGGGAGGCTGCAGCCGGGCGAGGCGCCGCAGCCCCCAGCAGAGCCCCCGCGGCGAGGGGGGCGCGCACGGAGCCGCCGGGCCGAGGACGAGGGGCCGGGGCACGCTCCGGGGATGGGGCCGCAGCAGCTGGCAGCCGCCGGCGGCGCTAGGAGCCAAGGACACGTTCGCCGAGCGCCGGCAGCGCGGCTCCGCGGGGCACAAGGCAGCTATGCCCCCGCCTAGCCGAGCGGCCTCACCTCCAGCCCGGCGCCTTCCACGCGGCTTCCCCGGCTCCGGCTCCGGCTCGACTAGGAGCCATTTTGTCTTTCACCCCCTTCCCCTCCCCTCCCGCTTCCCCTTTGTTAACTCAGCGCTGGAGCCGAGCGGGGGGGCCGGCGGGAGCGCAGTCCTGCGGTGACACCGGAGAGTCGCGCACAGACCCCTTCCTGCCCGGCCGGGGCCTGGGGCTGGGCTGCCGCTTGGCCTGCGACCCCCGGCTGGCCGGCCGGCCGGCCGGCGAGAGAAGCCGGCGTTGGGTGGACGCCGGGGGACAGGGCCCCTTCTCCGCTCCGTGCCACATCCCGGACGATGGTGAATTATGAACGTGCCACATCATGAAGCTCTTGTGGCAGGTCACTGTGCACCACACCTGGAACGCCGCCCTGCTCTCGGTCGTCTACCTCACGGCGCAAGTGTGGGTGCTGGCGGCCGCCGCCGCCTGGGCCGGAGCCCCCAACTGCCCCGCCGTCTGCTCCTGCAGTAGCCAGTCCAGCAAGGTGGTGTGCACGCGCCGCGGCCTGGCCGAGGTCCCTCAGGGCATCCCCTCCAACACCCGCCACCTCAACCTCATGGAGAACAACATCCAGCTGATCCAAGCCGACACCTTCCGGCACCTGCACCACCTGGAGGTCCTGCAGCTGGGCCGCAACGCCATCCGCCAGATCGAGGTGGGCGCCTTCAACGGGCTGGCCAGCCTCAACACGCTGGAGCTCTTCGACAACTGGCTGACCGTCATCCCCAGCGGGGCCTTCGAGTACCTGTCCAAGCTGCGGGAGCTGTGGCTCCGTAACAACCCCATCGAGAGCATCCCCTCCTACGCCTTCAACCGGGTCCCCTCCCTGATGCGCCTGGACCTCGGCGAGCTCAAGAAGCTGGAGTACATCTCCGAGGGGGCCTTCGAGGGCTTGTACAACCTCAAGTACCTGAACCTGGGCATGTGCAACATCCGAGACATGCCCAACCTCACGCCCCTGGTGGGGCTGGAGGAGCTGGAGATGTCGGGGAACCACTTCCCCCAAATCAAGCCGGGCTCCTTCCACGGGCTCCGCTCGCTCAAGAAGTTGTGGATTATGAACTCGCAGATCAGCCTGATCGAGCGCAACGCCTTCGACGCCCTCGCCTCGCTGGTGGAGCTCAACCTGGCCCACAACAACCTGACCTCGCTGCCGCACGACCTCTTCGCGCCCCTGCGCTACCTGGTGGAGCTGCACTTGCACCACAACCCCTGGAGCTGCGACTGCGACGTGCTGTGGCTCTCCTGGTGGCTGCGCGAGTACATCCCCACCAACTCCACCTGCTGCGGGCGCTGCCACGCCCCCGCGCACATGAGGGGCAAGTTCCTGGTGGAGGTGGACCAGGCCTCCTTCCAGTGCTCCGCGCCCTTCATCATGGACGCCCCCATGGACCTCAACATCTCCGAAGGCCGCGTGGTGGAGCTCAGGTGCCGGACTCCTTCCATGTCCTCCGTGAGGTGGCTGCTGCCCAACGGGACTGTCCTGAGCCACGCTTCCAACCACCCCCGGATCTCCGTCCTCAACGACGGGACCTTGAACTTCTCCCACGTGTTGCTAACGGACACGGGGGTTTATACGTGCATGGTCACCAACGTGGCAGGGAACTCCAACGCCTCGGCCTACCTCAACGTGAGCACGGCCGAGCTCAACACTTCCAACTACAGCTTCTTCACCACCGTCACGGTGGAAACCACAGAGATCTCCCCCGAAGACATCTCCCCGAAATTCACCAAGCCCGTGCCCACGACGTCGACGGGGTACCAGCCGGCGTACACCACCACCACCACGGTGCTCATCCAGACCACCAAAACGCCCCGGCCGGCGGCGGCGCCCACCTCGGACTCCAGCGACAAGATGCAGACCAGCCTGGACGAGGTGATGAAGACCACGAAGATCATCATCGGCTGCTTCGTGGCCGTGACGCTGCTGGCAGCCGCCATGCTGATTGCCTTTTACAAACTTCGCAAGCGGCACCAGCAACGCAGCACGGGGACGGCTGCCCGGACCGTGGAGATCATACAGGTGGAGGAGGAGATACCCGCGCCACCGGCAGCTTCCGCCAGCGTGTCAGGTGAGGGGGCAGTCGTGCTGCCTACAATTCATGACCATATTAACTACAACACCTACAAACCCACACACGGGGCCCACTGGACAGAAAACAGTTTGGGGAATTCGCTCCACCCCCCCGTAACCGCCCTCTCTGAACCTTATAGAATTCAGACTCACCCCAAGGACAAAGTACAGGAAACGCAAATCTGACTTTTTTCAGAGATTCTACATGCAATAGAATGCACAACACACCCGAGACAGCAACTTTTGTACAGAGTGGGGAAGAGACTTTTTTTTCTTGTATATGCTTATATATTAAATCTATGGGCTGATAAGAGAAGCAGATTATATTAAAATTAAAAAACCCTTATTTTCTAACTCGTAAGTTCTATTTAAAAAAAAAAAAAAGAGGAAGCAAAAAATCAGAATCTGAACAAAAAAGCCAGCATGACTTTGTGGGAGGAGGCGAAGCGGCATGAGAGCGAAGGGGCAGGAGGGGAGTGGGGCAAGGACGGGTCAGTGCTTAGCAGCCGCTCCACAGAATGCGGTAAAGCAAAGCCCTTCCATAGCCCTCTTCTTAGAGCCCAGCATCGGTATTTACAGATCTATCCTATTTCCAAACCCCAGCGCACCGAGGATTCGTACTGTGCCAAAATGTTCCAAATGCAATAATGGGGTTTTTGTGCGCGTGGGTGGGGGGAGAGACGGAGGGGGAAGGGGGGAGGGGGGGCGATAGATATCTCCGTATTAAAGAAACAAATGCCAACATTGGCCATGTATCTCAGTGGGGAGGTGCTGGTGCCCGCGTGTCCCAGCTCCGTGGGCATCCGTGGACACGCAGGCACGTATCCCGATGGCTTCCAAAGAAAGAGCAGGGAGAGAGAGGAACCGGCCTCGCTTGCAGCCAAACGCTTCCACACTGCACCAGATCCCTGCAGTTCAGCGGAACCCGCTGGGCCCGGGGAGCGTGCGTGTGTGTGTGTGTGTGTGTGTGTGTCTTTGACTTTCCCAGGAGGGACAGGCGTGAGGGAAGGCTAGGTCAGGCTGGCTAGAGGACATCCTCGCAGCCGAGTGCGCTGCTCGGTGTGTGTAGCGATGGTGCGGGAGAGCTGGCAGATGGTTGTGAACCATGCTCCAATTTTATGATTTTTTTCACCTTTTTTAAGATGGCAAGAGATGAAGCTTTTCCCCGAACCCCAATTGCTGGGGTTCCCCAGTCAAGCGAGGGCTCTTTGGAGAACTGTCAACCGGCGTGTGCGTGGGTGTGCGTGTGGGGGGGAAATTAAACCGGAGCTGCTGCAAGGCAGGAATACGCTCGGCTGTTCATAGAAAAGCAACCAGAGTCCGCATGGGGTCATTTTCACATTGACAGTCTCTCTTGCTCACCTGAGCGGCTGGTGAACCCCAGCGGGGGGGAAAAGCTCGCCCCCCCATCCCAGCCACCCCCCAACAGAGCTCAGGAAAGGCGTGTGGGGAGCCGGAGAGCGGGGGGAGGGGTATGCGCATTTCCTTCTAGCCCATTTAAACCACGGAGCGACTTTCCTGTCTTAGCTGAGCTTTCGAAATCCAGGGACGGGGCGGAGGGGAGTGAGCACCGCTGCCTGTACTCTGAGAAACACGTGTATTTTTGTATTTTAATAAACACTGTTCCGATTTTTCATGCAACGTCCCTCCGGGATTAAACTGACCGGCTGACCGGAGAAATCCAAACAAGCCGATGGAAATCCAAAGGTCTTTGACCTGGTCGGTCCTGGTCAGAAAAGCTTCCCCTCCCCCAAACCGAGGGAGGAGGGAGGGAGGGGAGAAAAGCGGGAGAGGCTCATTAAAAAAGGACTGAAGGGGGGAGCTGTCCGGAGCCTTCCCTGGAGCTAAATAAACCCCATTGTGAGCGCCCGCAAAGCCAGGGGCTTCCCAGCTGGTGCAGGGCCGGAGCAGGTGCACGGGAAGGGGGAGGGCGAGAAATAAATGCAGCCTCATCAAAGCGCCCCAGCAAGCGCGAACCCAGCCCCCGCCCGGGGAGGGCTGCGATTAACGCTTGCTCAGGATTCCCGGCCGTCCCGCTGCCAGCTCTGAACGCTCTCGCCATTCCCGCTCAGCGAGCGCCGGGTGCCCGGAGGGCTGGCGCCCTGGCTGGGGGCCCGCTGGCCGAGCGGGGCGCTGGGGCCGGAGGCTGGAGACGCCCGGCGGGGCTCTCAGGCGCATGCTGAAAGGCCCAGGCCCATCGGCGCTAGGCTGGGAAGTGAGGAAAAGGCCAAGCGGGGGCAGGGCTGGCAGGGGCCTCCCTCCCTCCGTCCCGCGCCCTGAGGGGCTGAGGAGAAAGTCCGCAAGGAAGGCGGGGGGAGGGGGGACCTAGCTGACGGGACCTGGGTGGCAGCCTGGCGGATGGCAGGGCACCAGGGGAGCGGGGGTGCCCAACTGACAGGGATACGGGGGGGCAGCCTGGCTGATGGTGGGGGGGAGGGGGCTGACAGGGGTACCGGGAGGGGCAGCCTGGCTGACGGCGGGGGGGGCAGCTGACGGCAGGGAGGCGGGGGGGTGATGGCCCGGCTGACAGTGGGGCGACCCCCTCAGCAGAAGGCAGAGCAAGCAGGCATTGTGAGGGGCCATTAGCGCCGGAGCTGCGCCTCGATGGACTCGGCCAGCAGAGAAACCGTTCTGAGCGGCACTGGCCCGGGGAAGGGCCATTGGCCGCGCGGCGGGGAGGCGAGCGAGCTGGAAGGGGCGCTGCGGGACGAAGCCCATTAGCTCGGGGAGGGACGGCATTGGCCCCTTCCCCCCCGGCCTGCTCGGGCGCTAGGCCCTCCAGGCACACGGGGATTTCACCCCGCCCCGCGCCGGGAGATGGTCGCCGGGAGACGGGCCCCGGATGGAATTTCCCCTGCGGCCCTACGGGGGGCTAGTCAAGCGCCTGTCTGTGTCAGCCGAGGGTCATGGCGAGACCCCCCGTTCTCACGGCGATGGGCCAGTGCCCCGGGCACTCCGTGCCAGCCCATGCCGCGTGTGCAGGCCGGCCGGAGCTGCAGCTGAATGCACCATTCTTTCCCCAGGGGCCCCTGCCAGCCTGGCGTGACCCTCCCGGGCTGGAAAGGCCTGAACCCTCGGGCGGTCACAGGGGGCAGGATGGGCCAATCCCCCAGCCAGGCCCCGAGGAGGCCGGGACGTACAAGCCTCCCTGCTGTGAAGTGTGAATTTGCCATTGCAGGAGAGCGGGCGCTGTGCATGGCCGGAGCCCTCGCCAGTGGGTTCCGGGGGGCGCCAGGGCCGACACGGTGCCCTCCTGCTTAGCTGGGTGGTTGTGGCGACCGGCCAGCCAGAGCCAGGCCCTGTCTGCGGGGCCGTCGCTCACCAAACACTCCGAGGCGGTTGCTTGCCGGGGAGGCCGGCAGCCGCGAGGAGGGGCCCTCGGAGCCCCCTCCGACCACCATCCCCAGTGCCGGGGCAGGGAGCATAAGCACTGGTGCGGCTCCAAGCCCAGAGACCGTTAAACCAGCCCCCTCCCTGGCATCCTGGGATGCTGCAGGGAGGGGGGCCCAGCCAGGAGCCAACAAGGGACATGGTGTCACGGCGGGCTGTCCCCAGTGGGTTCCGGCATCCCTGGCCCACGGCCAGCCTCTGCCAAGATGCCAGCGCCAGGCGCTGAACCCCAAATCACCCTGCAGCCCTGCCCCCCTCCTGCCCCCGCGGGGAGCGAGAGGGCTGGAGGCAGCCCTGACCGGGGGGCTTGGGGCTATCTCGGGGGGGAGCCCTGGCTGCAGGAGGGAACGAGTGCAGGAAAAGCCGCCTGCTGTGCCCTGGGGCGAGAGGGTTGGGCCCCTGCGTCGAGATGCCAGCAGGCCCAGCACACGGATGCCCGGCGCTGGCTGCGGAAATAAGCCGCTGGCTGCAGCTTTTCTGCCTGGGGGGGGAGGCTCGGTGGCGGGGCTGCGGCAGCCCCGCACAGGCGGCCGAGTCCCAGGGTCTGATTCCCAGGCTACAGGCCTGGGGAGGGCTGGCGGCACCCTGCCCTCCTGTAGCCCCCCGGGAGAGCCCCCGCCGAGCCCAGCGCTCCGACCCCGCGGATGCAGGCAGCGCCGGCCCGGGAAGCGGGGGAAGGGCCCCGCCGGGATCCTGTACATTTAATTTAGCCGAGTTATTTATTTATTTCGTGGAAACCGGGAGCGCTTCTGTCAAAACATATGTCTGAGTGTATCCTCCCGGCCGGCTCGGCTAATGAAAGCGCCGCACCGCTCCCATCTCATTTCTGCTTCAGCTCCGAACCAGGGCTGTGCTCCGGGCGCTTCCTGCTCCCCCCCGTCTCGCCTCCGCCCTCCCACTCCTGCAGGGCCGGGGGGAGCCCCTCCAAACCCCTCCCACGGCAGCAGACAGAAGGGGGGGCTCACGGTGGTTTTAGTTAAGCGCTCCCTTTCCATCTGGGGTTTCAATTCAAACACCAAAGCAAAGGATGTTCCTGCTTCTAGAGGAAGCGAGTCGGGGGGCGAGGGCGCCTCTCTCTCGGGCGCTGCGGTAGAGCGCGGCAGGCTGAGTGCGGGGCCGGGGGCGAGCAGCAGCCCGCGAGGACAGCTGCGGGAGAGCGCTAGAGGCACCCGAGAGCAGGGACCGCTCGCCTCCCGCTCCCCGGAACTCTGCCAAACTTTGCTCCCTGAATATCGCTCAATAATAATTAAGGTTACAGGAGGCAGCTTGTGTGGGGGCTGCCGAGCGCGGCTGCTCAGCCAGCCGCCCGGCGAGCGCCGGTAGCCAGACGAACGGAGGGGCGGCGCGGGCCAGCCCGGGCACAGGCTTGGCCACTGGTTTCTGGCAGGTGTTGGGCTTGGCCTTCGAGAAGGCTTCTGCGGAGACGCCAGGGCGGCCCCCTGCGGGTTTGGGGCGCCGGGGGCCAGGCCTTGGGAATCAGCAGCTACTGCAGAAGGAATCCCCAAGAGGCAGCGATTCCTGGCAGAGCCGGGCAGGCGTCCAGGGGGAGACGCCGGAGCAGGGCCAACGGGCACGGCGGCGGGGGAGCTTCCATAAGAGCCAGGATCCAGGCCCCCGGCCCCTGCCTTCGCGCTGCACCGCATGGCCCCCAGCCGACGGGCAGCTCCCGGTCGCAGGCACGGTGAGGAAGGGCAGAGCAATCGGGGCTGTTCCCTGCCTTCACGCTGCACCGCATGGCCCCCAGCCGACGGGCAGCTCCCGGTCGCAGGCACGGTGAGGAAGGGCAGAGCAATCGGGGCTGTTCCCCTGCCTTCGCGCTGCACCGCATGGCCCCCAGCCGACGGGCAGCTCCCGGTCGCAGGCACGGTGAGGAAGGGCAGAGCAATCGGGGCTGTTCACCTGCCTTCGCGCTGCACCGCACAGCCCCCAGCCGATGGGCAGCTCCCGGTCGCAGGCACGGTGAGGAAGGGCAGAGCAATCGGGGCTGTTCACCTGCCTGCAGGGCAGGGCTCGGCTAGACGGGGGGCCTGCCAACTGGCACCTCCGCGGCCTGCAGCCTGGCCCCGGGGGAGGGCCGTGGGGCTTCAGCCCTCTGCCCTGGGCCCCAGCATGGCTGGGACCGGGTCTGCTTGTGGCTCTCCAAGGGGCCCTGGTTGAGAACCATGGGTCTAGCCAAGCCCTGCCTCCCGCTCCTTGTGCCCCAGGGCTGGGCTCGCGCCAGGGCAGCAGGGCAGCTGGGGGTCTCCACTGGGGCGGCCGGACTCCGACAGGCTCCCAGGCTGGGTCCCCAGCGGCCGTGCTCGTCGCTGCCTCCTTGCCGCTCCCCTGTGGCCAGCTCTGCTGCCCTGCGGGCCCAGACGCGGGCAAGGCCTGCCCTCAGCTGGCAGAATCTCTCAGCGCTGGTGGCGCTGCCGGACAGGCGGCCGCGGGGGGAGTCAAGCAGGCGGTTGGGGAGCCAGCGCCTTTCGGGAGCCAAACCAGGCCTTGCACATGGAGAGACGATCCCTGCGCCGCAGGCAGCCGCGGGCGAGACCCTGGGGCTCAGGTGACCATCGGCCCCTGGCGGCCTTCCAACGTGCCGGCTGCCCTCCCAGTGCGACTGACGGGAGGCAGCAGGACGCCAGGCGCCTGCCCATGGCTTCGGTCACTTCTGCCCTCTAACCAGGCCTCCCCGCCAGCTCCAGGCCGGCGGGCACAGGCTGAGGGGGAGCCCACGGGCGGCAGTCAGGACTCGGGCTCCGTTCGGAGTCGTTTCACCACGGAGCCGGCGGGTGCCCAGCGCGCGGCGCTATGGGGGGCTCCGAGAAGCTCCACACGGACCCGCCCGGGCGTTGCGTTCATCGTTCCTCCGGCTGCGCATACTTCAGGCTGTTGCTGCGGACGTGTGTGCAGATTTGCACGCGTTTCCGGGCACAGCAGCCTTGTGGCAGGCCGCCTGGCGGGGTTTCCTGTATCCCTCCCCGCCGGGTTCTTAGACTTTGAAGAGGTGTCCTAGGGTTACAATGAGGGACACCAGGGATGCGCGCAGTTTAAGACAGATTTAATGAAAAAAGGCCAACGGCGTCTTGGGCTGCATTAGGAGGAGCGTTGCCAGCAGACCCAGAGAAGCGATTAGTCCCCTTTACTCGGGGAGGCCACATCTGGAGCATTGTGTCCAGTTCTGGGCCCCCCACTACAGAAGGGATGTGGACGCATTGGAGAGGGGCCAGGGAAGGGCGACCAAAATGATTGGGGGGCTGGAGCACATGACCTAGAGGAGAGGCTGAGGGATTTGGGCTTGTTCAGTCTGCGAAGAGCAGAGTGAGGGGGGGTTTGAGAGCAGCCGGCAACTCCCTGAAGGGGGGATCCAAGGAGGCTGGCGAGAGGCTGTTCTCAGTGGGGGCAGAACGAGGAGCAATGGGCTCAAGTTGCAGTGGGGGGGGTCTAGGTTGGAGATTAGGAAAAACTCTTTCCCTAGGCGGGTGGGAAGCGCTGGGCTGGGCTCCCTGGGGAGGGGGTGGGATCTCCATCCCTAGGGGTGTTTAAGTCCGGGCTGGGCAGAGCCCTGGCTGGGATGAGTGAGTTGGGCTGGTCCTGCTCTGGGCAGGGGCTGACGCGATGCCTCCGGAGGGCTCTGCAGCCCTGGGGTTCTAGGATGGTATGAAAAAGGTGATTCCTCCTGTCGTAGTTTTCCCGTTTCCCGCAGAAGATGCAACCTGAGTACACGGCTGTGCACGCATTCACCAGAAGGGGGGGCCACCCACCACTCGCGGTGGAGTTCGAAGACCTACACTCCTGCACCTCACACTTGACTGATTAAATGTTGCCGTCAGCTTTTAGGCCCAGATGCACACCTGGGTGCAACGTACACTGGTGCGGACGTGTGCCTGGCTCCCGGTTGCCCCCCGTTCCCACAGGGCGGGCGGGGCTGTGGGCGGCCCTGGTGCACAGCGCGGTGACAGCTCAGCACTGCCAGGGCACGGGGCGAGTGCGGGTGTGCGCTGGTGGTGAGGCACGGCGCACACGCGGATTAGCAGAGACCCGATTCCGGGAGTGCGGCACCACCAGAAAACCACAAGCCACTTCCCTTCTTCCAGCCCGACGCACCGCCCAGGGCTGTTGTCAGCCGGAACGTGATTCCCTCCCCCAAATTAGCCAGCGCTGGGTTAGTCACAGGCCTGCTCGCTCCACCTGGCTGGTGAGTCAGCAGCCAGGCAGAGACAGCGTTTTAAAAATACACCCTCCCCCTCCTGCCAGACGAGGACGAGAAGGTATTTGGTTTCCCGTTTCCCACCTGGGCTCTGCTCTTCCCCTCGGTGGGCCCAGCAGGCGACACCCCCGTGGCTTTGCTCGAGCAGGGCCCAGCCCCGGAGCAGGCGCGGCCAGGAGCGCAGACAGCGCCCGCTCAGAAGTAACTGCTCCGACGGGCCCCAGCGTCGGCCGCTCTCAACACCGCTCCGGCCCCGGGAGCAGTCAAGGGGCCGGGGTGACACTGCCCATTGGCATCAGCCGCTAGGATTTCTCGTGGACGCTCCCACCGGTGGCACGGCGGGAATGGGGGGAGGAACAACGAGGTCTTGGAGCATGAGCTGGCGGACGGACCGGCCCCCGTGCAAGACGGGCGCTTGGCTCTCCGAGCATGCAAACACACACACACACGCGCGCGCACGCCCTCGACCGTCTTGCAGCCCAGCCCCCGCTGTCAACAGCACGCTGCCACGTGTGCAGGGTGGCCAGCCCGGGCCAGAACCCTGACCCTCCCAGAGAGCCGTGACCCCCAGCCCAGCGCGCTGCAGCCGGGCCCTCTGCTGCCTCGGTGGCGAGAGGAGCGGAAGCCCAAGGCAGGTGGGCAGTCCCAAGAGCGCCTGGCCATGACGCTAGGGACGAGGGCAGGCTCCTAATCCCGCTGGGGCCGTTTTACTCCAAACCTTCGCAGACGTGGCCGGTAAATCCTGCCCCTCCACAAGGGGCTGGAACGGGGGGCGGTCAGCTCTCCCCCCGCATTCCCTTCGGGGCTAGTCGGCCTTGCTGGCCAAGTTCTCTTTGCTCCTCTGCAGACCGGGCTGGGGTAGCTGCGGCTTTGGGCAGCGGGGCCAACTACCAGCCTAGGAAAGCGCCATTCAGTCCCGGGCTCTGCCACCGACTGGCTGGGTGACCTTGGACACGTCTCACAGCTCCACGCCTTGAGGCACCAGCCAACTCTGCTGTCACGGGGCTACAGGGAGAGTGAGCGATCGGCTTCCTAATGGGAATCCACAACCTCCCCAGGCAATGTATTCCAGTGCGTAACCGCCCTGACAGGCAGGAAGTTTTCCCGAACGTCCAACCTCAACCTCCCTGGCTGCAGTTTCAGCCCATTGCTGCTTGTCCTGACCTCAGAGGCCACGGAGAATCATTTCTCTCCCTCCTCCTCGTGACACCCTTTTAGGGACTTGAAAACCGCCGTCACGTCCCCTCTGTCTTCTCTTTTCCAATCAAAACAAGCCCAATTCCTTCAGCCTCCCTCCTAGCTCCTGTTCTCTAGACCCTTCCTCATTCTTGTTGCTCTTCTCTGGACCCTCTCCAATTTCTCCCCATCTTTCCTGCAATGCGGTGCCCAGAACTGGACACAAGACTCCAACTGAGGCCTGATCAGCGCAGCGCGGAGCAGAGCAGGGCAGAGCGGAAGAACGACTCCTCGTGTCTTGCTCACAACACTCCTGTTATGCAGCCAGGTCATGTTTGCTTTGTTTGCAACACAGTTGACTCATGTTCAGACTGTGGTCCACTCTGACCCTCAGATAGCACCCTGCAAATCTCTGAATAGAATCACAGAATATCCGCTTTATATCCACAGGTCCGGCGCTGGGCATCCGTGGTTCGTTTCTGCAGATACGGATGAGAATCCAAGTTTTGTATCTAGAACCTGGCCACTGCAGATCACGGCGGGTATCTGCACCTGGCCAGAGATGCGGATACCAGTTCTGTATTCACGCAGGGTGCTCCCCGAGATCCCTTTCCGCAGCGCTCCTTCCTAAGTAGCCAGTTCCCATGTCATGTGTGAGAAATGGATTTGCATTTGTCCTGATTGAATTTCACCCTATTTACCTGCGACCGTTTCTCCAGCGTGTCCAGATCAGTTTGAATCCTGACCCACCCTCCAACCCTCGCAACCCTCCCAGCTTGGGATCCTCTGCAGACTTAACAAGCGTCCTCTCTCTGCCATCAGCTAAATCACCGATGAAGATATTGAACAGGACCGGTCCCAGAACAGACCCCTGCGGAACCCGCCTCCTTCTGCCCTTCAGCTCGGCTGCGAACCGTTAACCACTCTCAGAGCGGTTCTCCAGCCAGTTCTGCACCCACCTGACAGTAGCCCCACCTAGGCTGTATTTCCCTCGTCTATTGATAAGACGGTCATGTGAGACCGAATCAAACGCCTTACTAAAGTCTAAGTATCCCACGTCCACCGCTTCCCCCTAACCCACAGACTGGCTGTCCTACGGAAGAAAGCTCTCCCATTGGTTCTTTACAAATCCCCGCGGCCGTCACCTAGCACCGTGTCTCTCCTAGGAGATTGCAGACGGATTCTCTAATGGTTTGTTCCATCCTATTTCCTGGCACAGAAGTGAAGCTGAGTGGTCTGGAGTGTCCTGGGTTGTTCTTATTTCCCTAGATTTGCCTTTTCCCGTCTCCCGGGATGTCGCCCGTCTCCCATGACTGTGCAAAGATCTCGTCACGGAGCCATCGGGAGACGGGATCCTTCTGTGCCCTGGACTCTCAGGAGCTGGGCTCGGGCGGATCTCCAAGGCTCTCCGGGCGTCTAGCTCGTGCCATCGGCTCTCCGGGCTGCACGGCACAGGCAGCAGGGCGCCTGTCGGGAGCTACAAAGCACTGTGAAATCAGCCAGGGACCTCTCCATCTTTGGGCCTCACCACGCCGCAGCCAGTCACACTGAAGCGCTGGCCACCGGGAGCTGGGAATGCCGGAGGAAGGGCCGCTGTGGTGAGGACACGCGAGACCCGATGGCTGGAATGAGGATCGAATAACGAGGGGACAGAGACAGAGGCCCTGGCGCGTGTGCTCCCCCTGGCTCAATTCAAGAGCAAATCCAAATGAACAAAAGAAAGAGGTTTCTAGGCAAGGGGCTGTTAATTGGTGGAACTCACCGCCACTGGGCGGCAGCGAGGTCGAGACTTCGCAAGATGCGGAAAGGGACTGGACTTTTCCCTGTTTTGTGCTGCTACAGGGAAGGGAGCTGACGTAAAGCCTCCAGCTCCAGGCCTGAGGCCACCCTCTGCCAGGGGTGGGAAGGGAACTTTGCAGGGGTCTGAGTAGCCTCTAGCTGCTCCCACACAGCCCTTGTTCCTTCCTCCGAAGCAGCGGTGCTGCCAGTGTCAGAGGGGGACACCGGGCGGGACAGATGGGGCGTGAGCCCTGGGCCATCCTGCGGCTCTGCTCAGCTGTGGGCACTCGGGTGCTGGCGTATGGGCCCTGGTCAGCAGCAGCCAAAGGGAAGGCACCCAGCAGGCAGCCCCTGGCATCTCCTCCTTGCCCGGCCATGTGCTGGCTCCTGTGGACCAGTCTCCGAGCCAGCGCTTGGGTGCTCTCCAGGACGCACAGCCCACCTGCCCAGTTACCTGCCTCATGTCTGGCGCGGGCGGCTGGGCCAGGCCAATGGGCCATCCAGCCCAGCATCTCGGAGCCAGCCAGGGGACTTCACACGGGACACTCCCGTCAGCCGTGGATGGGAGCAGCAGAAACCGCAGCGTGCGCCTGGCCCCACCCCCCCGGTCTCCTGGGGGCTCCAGTCGTGCCCCAGCCCACGAGGAGCCTCAGGAGCCGTTCCCCGAGCCTCACGGCCGTGCCGCTACACACAGAGCAGGCGTGTGCACATCTCCAGGCACCAGCTGAGCACACGTGGTGCCACCCAGCCCACGCCAGCGACCAGCAGAGCCTGAGCCTGGCCTGCATCGGCCCCGGGCATCCTGAGCCCGGGCAGGGCCATGCTGTGCTGCCAGGGGAGGGCCAGGCTGGAGGGACGGCCCCCTTGCCAGCCCCACAGAGAGGGGCCCGGTCGAGCAGCGAGGATCTCGCCGGCACGGGACAGAGCCCCCGGGTCCCGCCCAGCCGCTGAGCGCAGGGCAGCTGCCGCCGGCTGCTCTGGGACAGGCGATTACAGTGTGGATCCCGGGCGGTTGCGGAGCCGGTGCTGCGCCCGAGGCCGCCTGCCCACGTGGGATCAACAGCCCCGTGCCGCGGGAGGGGCGCCCAGCTGCGCTAGGGGATCGGGCCGCGCTGAAGCGGGGAGGGAGGCAGCCGGGGAAACGCCTCGCAGGGACCAGCGCTGGAGGGCGGCTGTGCACTGAGGAACCAGCACGAAGGCAGCCCCTGGCGCCTGGCGGGATCCGCTCCCCGGAGCCAGCTCTCGGGGATGTCAAAGCGGAAAGCCCCCCCGGATCACCAGTGTGTGGCTGGCACCTCCCCCCTCACTGCTCCGGGCCCGGCGGCTGCTGCAAGCAGAGACACAGCCGCTCACCCCGGGCTGGGCGCGCCGGAGCAGAGCGGAGCCGGGTGGACAGGCAGCCCTTGCAGCATTAGAAATCTCTCCAGGTGTCGGAGCAGCGGACGCTCGCCCCGAGACATTAACCCCGCCGGGCGAGGGGCTGGCCGGGCCCTGCAGACCGCGCCGCGAGCCCCTCGGTGCCCATCCGACAGCAGCCAAACAGCTCCAGGCGCGGGCCTGGAGTCATCTGCGATTCAGAGACTCCGAGAGGAGCAGCCACACCCCGACTCGCCCCCCTGCCCCGCCAGGCAGCCCAGCCCTGAGACAGCTCCCGGGGGGGTTGCTGGCTGGGGGAAGAAGCGAGGAGGCGAGGTGAGGAGCAGGGGGTGGGCACCGACAGCAGGGTCACCGACGGGGCCCCAGCAGGTCAGGCCCGGAGGGACATGCCATTGGTGCGGGCAAGGCCCATCCCTAGCGGGCACCGGCAGAGCCTTGGCCCAGGACGCTCTGGCCAAGCGGAGCACCCTCAGCACGAGGGCTAATGAGACGCTCGCCGGGGCGGCTCCCTTCGGTGCCAAGCCCCAGGGCCTTACTGCTCCAGGCAGGCCGCACGTGGCCAGCGGGCCGTACTCACACGCCGAGCCAACCCGCCACGTGGCAAGGCTGCAGTGAGCAGGGTCCAGTCGCTTTCGCGGCACGGGACGTCGGACGAGACTCCAATCCCACGCCCTGGGCGTTACGGCCCCGCCCGCCCCGTGGCACGAGCCGGGCTGGGACGATGCCCGGAGCCACACGTGCCGGGTGGCGCCCTGCTCCCCAGAGCTGGCTGCAGCCGGTGCCGGGCAAGCGAGCTGGGATCCTGGGGACGGCCGGCTCCGCGGAAACGCACCATCTCCTGCACCGGGGGGGAAGCCGGCAGCGTCGCTAACATAATTAAACCAGGCACCTTGTCGAAACGAGGCTGCTCACTCGCACAGAGCGGGAGAGCGCAGGGAGGGGAGGGGAGGGGCGGCCACGCTCCAGAACTCTGCCAGCGCAGGCGGCGTGCAGGCACCGAGCTCGCTGGCTGGGCTGCCCCGACATGCAGCAGCCCTGCGGGGGTCTGCCGCCGCCAGGCCCCTGCCCCAAGCGACCGGTGCGGGCGCACAAAAGCGACGCGGTGGGAGCCAGCGCTTGGGCCGGCCTGTCAGATCTAGGGCGGGCGGCCGGGCCCCTCTCCGCGCCCTCGCCCGTCCCCAGAGACGGGCTCACACCACAGCGCCTGGGCCCCCCGGCCCCACCCCGGCCAGCGCCGAGTGACCTGACAGAGGGCGGGGCGGGGAGGGAGCACAGGGGCCAAACGTCCTGACTGAGCCGGAGAACGCAGCGTCCGCGCCAGGCCCGCCCCAGCCGAGGGAGTCCACCCGCCCCATTGCACCAGCGGGATGCCAGGGCGGCCAAGTCCCTGCTCCCGAGCCTGGTCCCTGCTCAAGCCCCTCCCATCCCACGGCGCCACGAGCCGCTCGGCAACAGCTGGGGTGGGCAACGCCAGCCAGGCCCCGGCCCCGAGGGCGAGGGCGCGGTCCTGGGGCGCAGGGGGCTAGCGGTCAGCTCCTGGCGGGCGGGCTGGCAGGTCACCGCTCCCGTCCTGCGGGGCCCCAGCGTCACCGGCAGGGCCACCCTGTCGCACGGTTTAACCTCCACGCCCGCAGCCTTGGCAGGCGCCGGCAGCCTCGTGGGCGGCTTCCCCCGGGGCCCTGCTGCTGAAGCCAGACGGCTCCCCAGCGCTTAGCGGAGGAGCCCAGGGCGGCTGGCCTGGCAGAACTCTCACGGGGCCCTAGGGACGGACGGAGCCCCGCCGAGCCGGGCCAGGCGGTGCCGGTGCCGAGGGAGCTGCCTCCGTGCTCAGTCCGCGCCAGAGCCGCCCTCCAGCCAATCGCCAGCTCCAGCCCTGACCCCGTTCTAAAATTACCGGTTGACACCAGCAGCTGGCAGGCAAGCGGCCCAGAAATCCATATCCATCAGCAGCCAGGGGCCGGCGGGCCTCTCCAGCTCGCAGATTGCTGCAGCATTTCAGAGGCCGGGCCGGGCCCCGCGCGGAGACAGCGGCTTTGCACTTAATTAATTAATAACTCGCTAGGAGCGCGGGGGAGGGGAGACTGGCAGCGCGCGTCCCTCTCCGCTAGCCGACAGCAGTAGTAGGCTGTTTTCTTACAGTGGCTAATGGGGGAGGGGGCTGTGGGGCACAGGGCGCCAGCGGGGCACAGCCGGGGCATCACTTCCCGGCCCACGACTGGCTGGGGAGGGGGCAGCCGGGGGAGCGGAGAGGGGGCCGGGGGCGGCCGGGGGAGCAGGGAGGGGGCCGGCCTAGGGGGCTGCTCGGGGAGCAGAGCCCAACCTGCCTGGAGCTGCTAGCGGTGGCCGCACGGGGCAGCCCAGGCGGACCCAGCCCTGCCCCCTCGCCCTGGCCCTGCGGGCTCTGCCAAGGCCCCCCAAGGGCACTGCTGGCCCGGCCAGGGTGGGGTCTGCAGGGCGCAGGCGGCAGCACCGTGGGGGCAGGGTGTCATTAAGGACGTGCTGCCCGGTGAAGGTTTCCCAGTGGCAGGATGCAGGCTGGCTGGGGCCCGGCCTGGGCCACAAGGCCAGACGGACAGACGGACGGACGCACCTGAGCCAACCTGGCCACAGGCTCTGCCCTGCCCACGGGCTGGCCCACGTGGATCCCAGCTGCCTCGGGGGGCAGGGGGATGCCTGCGCCAAGCGGGGCTGGAACAGGGTCGAGGGCTCTGGATGGCGCCAGAGGAGGGATCCCACGCGACCCTCGGCAGCGCTCGGGGGCCAAGGGAACTACCCGCCACTAGAGCCACCCCGCCACTGCCCAAGCTGTCCCTGCCCTCCAGCTCTGCGGTCCCGGCTGCTCGCTGGCAGCAGCCCCCGGAACGAGCCCCCTGGCCCGGCAGCGATGCTCCGCCCTGACCTATGCAGAGAATCCCGCCCCGGCGCCCAATCTCAGGCTCCCGCCCCCCACAGGGCCCCGGCGTGGGGCACAGCCTCTAGCTCTCGCAGTAAGAGCGGGCTGGCCCCCCGGCACGTGGCCAGCGGCTGTGCAGCCCCGCAGGCGTGGCAGGCAGGGCCCGGGGCGGGCAGGGGCTGGGCCCAGTGGGGTTTCGCCGGGGCGGAGCCCACTCTGTGCTCAACTAGCCGTGAAAGCCGCGAGCCACGGGGCAGAGTGGAGCAGGAACCAGCACGTGCGCTCGGCCCTGCCTGCCCCGGGGCCTTGCACCACCCGGACGGGACACAACTAGGCCGGACGCCCCAGCACCCGGCGAGGCTCCGGGCATGTCCCCCTGCTCCTGCCCTCCGGCTGGAGGGCCCTTTGCGTGGGATTTAGGGCCTCCCCGTAGCAGGCCCCGTTGCTGCTGCCAGCCCCACAGGAGCACGGCGGCGACTTGCACCCAGGAAGGGCCGGCGGGAGGGGAGATCCCCGAGGCCCAAGGGAGCGGCATGTGGGCGCCTCCCGGGCACAGCTCCCGGCGCAGCAACGGCCGCATGAGGCTGGGGATTCGGAGCGTGGCAGCAGCCCCGGGGCCCACGCGAGGCCACGGCCCATCACGCTGGGCGCTGCTCCCCCCCACCGGCCTGCTGAGGCCGGCTGCGCCAGGGGGTCACGCGGGGTGGCCTCGCGCTCCTGAGCAGGGGCCGTGTTCCACCCCAGAGGTGGCTGCAGAAACCCCCGTGCCCAGGGAAGGTGGATACGGGATACGGGACACGTCACGTCCCCTCGTTAGTGACAGCCTGCTAATCCCCCGCCCCCATAGCCGCTAATCGCCGAACCCCGGCCGGGCGCGGAACCCCCTGCCGAGCTGTCTGCGGAGCGAGCAGAGCAGGGGGCTCGGAGCAGTGCGAAGGCAGGGCCGGGCCGGCGTCTCCCCCGTCCGATAACCGGGCGCCCGGCGCCCGCAGTCCCGGCTCGAGCGCCGCCAAGTGTCCTGCTGGGGCTAGAGCCGCCCGGCACGGCACCCAGGACGGCTCCGGCGGGGCCAAGGCCCAGCACGCACCTGGAGCACCAAACCCGGAGCGAAGGGGGGCAGGCCTGACGATGGCGGGGGCATTGCCCAGGTGATACAAAAGGGCTGGAGGAGCGGCAGGGGCACACTCCGGGCGGCTCGAGGGTGCGGGCTCCGCGGCGGGGAGAGGGGATTTAGCACCATCGCGGCGCGAGCAGAAACCCTGGGACCTTGGCAATCACTGCGCGGGGGGGGCGCCTTTCCCCTCCTGAAATCAGGAATCACCGAGCGAGCCAGCGCGCTGGTGCGACGCACAAGTCCCAGTCAGGCCCGTTGCACGAGTTAGTGAATTTTAATATCAAGAGACCTTAATGAGAGCACATTACAGCCGGGGAGAGGCAACGCGAGGAGACAGATCCCTGCAGACGCGCCGCGCTCCTCAGAGCCTGCAGCCAGCCAGAGAAATGGCCTTTCCCTTCTCCGCGGATCCGTCAGCGCCCGGCTGGCACCCCCCAGCACGCCCCCCCCAGCGCGCCCCCCCAGTGCCTGGCTGGCACCCCCCCAGCATCCCCCCCCAGTGCCCAGCTGGCACCCCCCAGTGCCCGGCTGCCACCCCCCCTGCGCGCCCCCCCAGTGCCCGGCTGGCACCCCCCCTGCGCGCCCCCCCAGTGCCCGGCTGGCACCCCCCCAGCGTGCCCCCCCAGTGCCCGGCTGGCACCCCCCCTGCGCGCCCCCCCAGTGCCCGGCTGGCACCCCCCCTGCGCGCCCCCCCCAGCGCCCGGCTGGCACCCCCCCAGCGTGCCCCCCCCAGTGCCCAGCTGGCAGCCCCCCAGTGCCCGGCTGGCACCCCCCAGTGCGCCCCCCCAGTGCCCAGCTGGCACCCTCCAGTGCGCCCCCCCAGCGCCCGGCTGGCACATCCCCCCCCCCAAGCGCCTGGCCGGCCAGCCCCTCCCCCCCCAGAGTCTCTGCAGAGCAGCACAGGGCAGTAGGGCCTCACCCAGCAACCAGTGACTGCCCAGCCAGCGCGGACCCAGGGCCCCACGTCACACAGTCCCTGCCCCCAGCCCCTCCAGTGCCCTCGGAGGAGCCCAGGCAGGCCCCAAGCCCAGCCCGTCCATGGCGGAGCTAGCGCAGCGCTCTGGAAAGGGCCCCGCTTGCAACGTCCCCTCGCCCCGGCCCACTGCCCCAGCCTCCACTTCCCCCTCGTCTAGGCGGCTGTAAAGCCGTGGGCGGCGCGGAGCCCGGCCCCCAAGGACGTCGCCTGCCGCTGCCTGCTCTGCGGAGACCGAGCCCCACCGGCGACGCGCTTTCCTTGGGAGGCTGTTCCACAGGCCAGCCAGGCCGCCCCTCACACCGGGGGGCTGCCCCGGGGCTTCTACCGGCTCCCCTCTGCCTCCTGCCCTACACAGCTCCGCCCCCCGGTCCCTACACAGCTTCGCTCTCCCGCCCCGCCCCTACACAGCTCCGCCCCCCGGTCCCTACACAGCTCCGCTCTCCGCCCCCCCCCCCCCCCCCGGTCCCTACACAGCTCCGCCCCCCGGTCCCTACACAGCTCCGCTCTCCCTCCCCCGCCCCTACACAGCTCCGCCCCCCGGTCCCTACACAGCTCCGCTCTCCCCCCCGCCCCCCGGTCCCTACACAGCAGCGCAGCTCGGAGCCAGCTCGCTGGAAGGAGCCGCCCGTCTCTACCGTGGGTTCCAGCGACCTCCGAAGCGGCAGTGCCACAGCAGGGGGTCGTGCCGGGCCGGAGAGACTCACCAAGCGGAGCCGGGCCCCGAGACACGCAGCCAGGGCCGCAGGGTAACGTGGTGGCGGCGGAGGGCTGGCGGCAGCAGTGTCTCGAAGCCGGCTGGCTCCATGCAGCGGGCGTGTAAGCCGCAGTTAAGGGGAATTGGGTTGACAGGTCTCGAGATAAGCGGCTCTTAAGCCAAGGCAGCGCGGACGGGTGGGAGTCGAAACACAGGGCCGGGATGCAAAACGGAGACCTGAATATTCCTGGCCTGACGCTCCGAGCCCTTGGAGGGGAGGGCGACGAATGAATAGAGCAGAGCGCGCAGCGGAGGGGGAGGCGCGGCCGCCGCACAGCGACACCTGGCCGGCAACCTGCCCCGGCCTCCGAGCGACCGCGCCTATCCCCACCCACGACGCGCTAAGGGCTGGAGCCCCCCTCGCCCGCCCCGGAGCAGGGCGGGGGCCTGTGTCACGTTACTGGATCTGGAGGGGAGCAGCCAGATCACTGATGCACCCATAGGTGGGGGTGTTGGCCCCAAGAATGGTATAGAAGGGGCCATGTGGGGTGTTGAATAGAAGCTCACTGTCTGCTGATCCTGTCTACGCTATTGATGTGAGTGGATAATGTCTGTGTGTGTAGGTAGGAATCTGTATCTGTGTGGAAACTGAACATTTCTCTGAATGTGGTTGAGCATTGGGCGGAGCCCGGCCTATGGACATGCTAATTAGCGAGGCACTGTGGGACAATGGCTCTCAATGGGCCAAGGACACACCTAAAGCAGGAGGGCGGACACCTAAGAGCTGCAGCAGAGAGAGGCTGACGGCCAGGTGACCTGCTGCGGCCAAGGAGAGGCCAGGAAGGATGTGTAAATAGGCCATGTGGGGGACTCCATTTTGTTCTCAGCTCAGCACTTCATCCCAGAGGCAGCAGTGCAGGGATTGAAGAGCCCGGAAGACCTGTGAACCCATCCTGATCGTAGGATGCGCAACAAGAACTTTTAAACCAGCAGCTGTAACATCTCTGCTAGAGCCTGCATCGAGAACTGGGAGATTCGGTGCATGTAACGTACTGTACTTTAATAACCTCACTCTCAGGCTTTTCTTTCTTGTGTTAATAAACCTTTAGTTGTTAGATGCTAAAGGATTGGCCCAGCGTGATTTGTGGGTAAGGTCCAAAGGGTAAATTGACCAGGGATCTGTGGCTGGTTTCTTGGAACCGGACAGAACTTGTTCGGGGTAGGTGGGATTGGGCGTTAGGACCCCCCACCGGTGTATGAGGCCCGGGGCCATCTGGGGCACGGATATTGCTGGGGTGTCGGAGGGGTTTTGCTCGGGAGGCTTCAGGCAGGCTGCTGAAGCGCTCTGTGGGACTGGTGTGTGGCCTGTTTGGAGAGGTCACCAGTCTGGGGGCTGTAAGGAGCCCCGGATTTGAGCAATTCGCCCTGAGCGGCGCCCTCAGCTGTGCCCAGACACGGCCCGGTCCGTCACAGCCTGCCCCTCCTCCGGACCGTTCGGCTCGCCCAGGGCTCGGGAGCAGCTGCGAGGGGAAGGGCATAAGCAGCACTCGACAATCTATTGAATCTACTCGCCTGTGGCGCCCTGTTCACCGGCAGGCAGGCAGGGCCGGAAGCCCCCGGGTCAGGAGGGGCCTGAGGCCCAGGCAAAGTCCCCTCTCCCAGGTGGGCTATGCTGGGCACCCTGCCGCCCACAAGAGCGGGCAGCTCCCTGCCATGCCCAGACCTCGCCAGCGTGCTGGCACCCGGCCCCTGGGGCACAGCAGGAGCAGGGGGAGCCGGGCTGGGTCTCGCCGAGCCGCTGTGAGCCAAGGGGTGGGCTGAGAACAAAATGGCATCGACCGCATGGCCTCTTTATACCCCCTTCCTGGCCTCTTCCTGTATGCAGCAGGTCACCTGGTCAGAGGCCAATCTCTGTGTTCCCTGCTGGCTGCTCTCAGGTGACAAATCCCATTCTTTGGGTGTGTCCATAGCCTATTGAGAGTCATTGTTCCACAGGGCTTTGCTACTCAGCCTGTCCATAGCCATGCTTAACCACATTCACAGAAATATTCAGCTTCCACACAGATTACAGATCTACACACACAGACATTATACACTCACATAAATAGCGTACACAGGATCAGCAAACAATAATCTCCCATTCAGTACCCCACATGGCTCCCTTTTATACCCATTTCTGGAGCCAACACCCCCACCTAGAGGTGCAGCAGCGATCTGGCTGCTCCCCTCCAATTCGGTAATGTGACACTGCCACACCGGGCGCGCAGCGGGACCTTAACCAGGGAGCTGGCTCGGCCGGGCCGGGCTCCTCGGACGGAGCTGTGTGCTGCCCCCCTTCGAGGTGCCCGTCCGGCCTGGGTCATGCGGGCATTTGCAGCCCTCTGCCAAGCGTCCGGCCCGGCCAGCCCGGCAGGCACAGTGCCAGCGTGGGGCCCTGTGGGGCCGGGAACACCCGGCTGAGCAGCACCCTGCCACACCGCAGACCTGAGCGCCAGGGCCATGCGCACCCCAAACGCAGACGCGGCTCCTGGAGCCGGTTACCAAGGGAGCGGGGGCGGCAGGGCCGGTCTGCCCCTCCAGCCTGGGAGCCCGCCCAGCCAACGGCTGTGACTCGTTGGCAGGGGGCACAGCCCCAGGAGCTGCCGACAGGGCCCCTCCAATCCCAGCGCTGGCTCCCTCTGCTAGAAATGGTCCCTCACCCTGCGCCGCCAGCGAGGCCACAACACCACAACCCGCTCCCGCCGCGCCATCGCCGCCACCGAACCACGCTCCACGGCACCGGCAGGAGGGCTCTGCCACACAGAACCGCGATGCCCCAGGCAGCAAGCGGCTCAGCAAGCCCTGGCGCGAGTCCCGTGCCCACCTGGGCCCACCGGCCTCAGGGCCACCGCCTCTCGCAAGCCAGAGCCCGAAGGCAGCACACGCCTGGGGGAGGGGACGGGGGAAACGGGCCCTACCTCGCGCTGCAGCACCAGCTCCTTGGTGAAGACGGTGGCCTCTTCGCTGAAGGGCTCTCCCTCCTGGACCAGGCCGGGCAGGTTCCGTGCACCCCGGGGACACTCGATGCCTGGGAGGGGGCGATAAAACACCTTGGTTAAGAGACAAGGGGCGGCCTGGGGCGCGGGAGGGGCTGGCTGCTGCGGCATGGAGCTGCCCGGGTCTCGGCCTCACCAGAGCCAGGGATCAGAACATCAGAATGGCCGGACTGGGTCAGACCAAGGGTCCATCTAGCCCAGTATCCTGTCTGCCGACAGTGGCCAGCACCAAGTGCCCCAGAGGGGGTGGACCGAAGACAATGATCAAGCGATTTGTCTCCTGCCATCCCTCTCCAGCCTCTGACAAACAGAGGCCAGGGACACCATTTTATCCCCTGGCTAGTAGCCTTTTATGGACCTAACCTCCAGGAAATTATCCAGCTTCTCTTTAAACTCTGTTCTAGTCCTAGCCTTCACAGCCTCCTCTGGCAAGGAGTTCCACAGGTTGACTACACGCTGTGTGAAGAAGAACTTTCTTTTATTAGTTTTAAACCTGCTCCCCATTAATTTCATTTGGTGTCCTCTAGTTGTTATATTATGGGAACTAATGAAGAACTTTTCTTTATTCACCCTCTCCACACCACTCAGGATTTTATAGACCTCGATCATATTCCCCCCTCAGGGTATGTCTACACTACCCCGCTAGTTCGAACTAGGAGGGTAATGTAGGCATACCGCACTTGCAAATGAAACCCGGGATTTGAATTTCCCGGACTTCATTTGCATAAGTGGGGAGCCGCCATTTTTAAAACTAGGCCAGCCGGTGTAACAAGGTGTAACGAGGTGTACCGGTAGTCCGGAATGGGAAGCCTAGTCCGAACTACCTAGTTCGTGCCCCGTGTAGCCGCGCTGCTCGGGGTTCAAACCAGCGGGGATTTAAAAATGGCGGCTCCCCGCTTATGCAAATGAAGCCCGGGAAATTCAAATCCCGGGCTTCATTTGCAAGTGCGGTATGCCTACATTACCCTCCTAGTTCGAACTAGCGGGGTAGTGTAGACAGACCCCCAGTCTCCTCTTTTCCAAGCTGAAAAGTCCCAGTCACTTTAACCTCTCCTCAGATGGGATCTGTTCCAAACCCCTCAGTATTTTAGTTGCCCTTTTCTGAACCTTTTCTAACACCTAAATATCTTCTTTGAGGTGAGGAGACCACAGCAAGGAACATGTCTTCTGGGGCTGCACCCCCCTCTCCTCCGACAGGCAGTCTGGGACGCAGGAGACCTAGGTTCTAGTCTGGCTCCATCACCTATTAGGGGGCCTGGGATGCCCCGTGTCTCAGTTTCCCCTCTAGCCTGGGCTCAGTCAAAGGAAACAAGCCCCAGGCCTCCCCTTCAGCTGCTCCCCTGGGACGACCGGCTTGTCTGCCAGGGCCTGGATCTCGCTGCACTGAGCCAGGCCCCTCAGCTTCCCTGGCCAGGAAGCTGCACCCGAGGGCAGATTTTCAAGCGCCCGAGCCCGGCACAGCTGTGTCAGCGCTGCCCCTCGCGAGAAATCCCTGGTGGTTTGAGCCACGGCCCACGGAGCCTACCCGAGTCTCTGCAGCCACTGCGGGGACTTGCGAGCAGGGCCAACGGGCCCAGGGCACCCCCAAGGGCTCAGGGGACCTGCCTATGGAGGAGGGAGGAGCCCAGATGCTGCGGTGATGGGCACCGTGGAGGCCCTGCAGGAGCAGACAGCTGAGCGCCCGCTGAGGGGAGCAGGTGGGCAGAGAATGCTCTGAGCATGAATTAGCCCCTGCGCTCTGGTGTCGGGGGGGCAGAGACGCCAACGCTACCTGGGGGCGCAGGAGGCCATGCCAGAGAGACGGCAGAGAGAGGGGGGGGAAACTGAGTCACAGAGCGGCGATCTCGGATCACCAGTGAGCGGAAAAGGTCGGCCCTGCACATCGCCAGGCCCGCCGGGGCTCTCGCTGCAGGGCGCCCTGTGGTGACAGAACCGCTCCTCTCCACGCAGCCACGTTCCCACGAGTCCCCTGGCGCCGGGGCGGTAGCGAAGGGGAAGCGTCTGCCTGGCCCCGAGCACCAGACGGCAACAGGCGCAAGTGACCCCGCTGGCCTGTAGGGCTGCCAGATACTTTCACAAGAAATACTGAACACGGCGGGAAACATTGGTTGAGAAAAAAAATAATTGACATGTCCGGTATTTTGGGGTTTTTACTGGACAGAGGCCGCAAATCCGGACTGTCCGAGCCAATCCCGGACACCTGGCAGCCCTATTGCCTGGCCAGAGAACATCTCTGGCTCCAGGGCGGCCTCCCCTCCGCCCCGCGCCGGAGGCAGCTCCGCCTTTCACGCCTGGCTGCCCGGGGGGAGCAAGAGCAGCAGGACCAGGCAGAGTCCCGCGACCTGTCTCCGGCAATGGCGACCAGGCAGGCTGCATGGCTGGGCCGGGTACGTGTACATGCCTCTGCCGGGGCCAGAAGGGCAGGCCAGGGCGCAGCTCCTCTCAGTCTGGCTCTGCCTCGCCCCCAGTCACACCCCCAGGAGCAATCCTCCCGCTGGGGGGCCGCCGCGGGAGTCCCATGGCGTCCACGAGCCCAGGGAAGCAGCCTGCCCCCCGCCGAGCACACCCGGCCTCCTGCTCAGGGCTGGGGACGGACGAGCCCCCGTCCCCGCGCCGACCCGAGCGCCGGTCGCCCGGCTCAGCGAAGCAATTCCACCCCCGCCCTGCCAGGAGAGGCCGGCTCAGCCCATCAGTCCTGCCCCGGTGATGGACGGCGCTGCCTGGCAGCCGGGCTCGTGTGGGGGTGATGGGTTATGACGAATGGCGGCACCTGGAGCAGTGACGGGGGAGGGCGACGGAGTTCACGCGCGCGAAGCCCTGGCGTCAGCAGGCGCGCAGAGCATAAATCTGCGAGGCGCCCGAGGCCGGGGAGACCGACGGCCAGAGCCGGGGGATCGCTGAGGCGCGCGGCCGCGGCTCGCACCCGGCCCAGCACTGCCGAGGCATCCGGCCATCGCCGGGTGGGGGGGCTCCGGCCGAGCAGGCGGCCCCACCCCGGCGGGACAAGCCAGCTCGCTGGGATGCCGGGCTGTAAAACCCGCCTGCAACAGCCAGAAGCAGGCAGGGTCGGGAACGCTGGGGCCCACCCCGCGCCGAGCAGCGTCCCCTCTCAAGGGCCCCGGGGACAGGCAGAGCCTGAGAACATGGGGACAAGGGGGCGCAGCCGCGCCGTGGGCCGAGCAAGGGCTTTTTGGCCAGGGAGCCGCGCCCCCAGGAGGGCTGGACCCAGGGGGGAGGGCGAGAGACTGGAGGCGGCGGCAGAGCCGGTAGGGCATCGGGGAGGGGCCCCACAGCTCCATTCAGCCCACCGGGCCCAGTGACGCGCGTTGGGCAGGCGGGAGCCCAGCAGGACGAGGCCGCGCCGGGAACAGGGCCCCAGGTGGGGAAGAACGTGGCCCCGGCCGAGCCGGCTGCCGGGGCCGCACGCAAGAGCCACGCCCAGCACCCGCCGGCCTCAGCCCCACTGCCCGAGCAGCGCCCCCCCGCCTGGCACGCGCCCCTCTGGCGCCGGCTCCTGGCCCCGCTCCCAGCACAAAGAGCATCTGAGGAAAGGGGAATAAATCAGGGAAAGTGCTTCGTGCAGCACCAGCTCCCGGCACTGCCACGTAGCCACGGCCGGGGGAGGGGCTGGCGTGGAGGTGGCTCAGAGGTCTGAGGGGTAGTGTGAGGGGGCTCTGGGCGGGGGCAGAGCGGGGGGACAGGGCGCTCCGCAGGGAGGGCAGCGGGGGCTCCGGCCCTCCCCCAGCTCCGTACCAGGAGGCGGCTCGCTGCCCTCGGACCCGCCCCGCCGCAGAGCACAACGGCTCAGGCCGCACTCGGCTCTCGCTCCCTGCGGGAAAGGGCCCAGCAACCCGCGTCCCCGCCCGAATCTCGGGGGCGAGTCAGCCGCTCGCCCCACCGGCCGGTTCCCCAGCGCCCGCGGAGGCCTCGAGTCGGGGGGGCCCCGCGGGGGCAGCTGGAGCCGTTGTGGGGGGGCGAGGCGCAGAGCGAGCTGAGAGCTCAGGCAGGGCCCGGCTCCCCAAGGTGCTGGCCAGCCGCCGGCCTGACCTCCAGCAACGCTCCCGCCTCAGCCCTGGGGCCGGCCTGCTCCCCGGCTTCGGCCGCTCCGCAAGGAAGCCTGCGGGTGTGAGAGCCGGAGGGTCGGGGCCCGGCGACTGGAAGGAGCAGGCGGCGACCGAGGCTGCCGGGGAGCCTGCCCCACGGCACAGCCCAGAACCGACAGGAGCCCCCGGCCCGGCGCTCGGCTGGCGGAGCCCACGCCAATTCCCATCTCTTCCCTTCGACGCCCCCACCCGTGGGCGCCAGGCCGGCCGCAGCCGCCTCGCGGGGCCCCTGGGCGAAGGTGGGGGCCGGGCCCAGCACGGCGGGCAGGGGCGGAGAGCTGCGCAGGCATTTTTAGAAACCGCTGATTAATCCCGAGCGGCTGCAGACAGATGTGGCGCTTCCTGTCCTCCCCCTGCTCCGCCGCTCTCCCCTGGGCGGGCTGGGGGGGATCAATCAAACCCAGGGCAAGCGCAGCCGGGCCCACGCCGGCCCCAGCGGGTGCCTGGGGTCCTGCCGCCCTGCCTGACGGGGGCGTGGCTGGCGTCAGACACGTCAGGGCGCCCCGCCTCGGCTCCCGCCCGCGCACGAGGGGCTCCGGGAAGCTGGAGCAGGGGGAGGAGCCGGAGGGCTGCTCTGTGCGTGGCAGCTCCCCTCCGCCTCCCTGCCAGCGTGGCCCGTGACGGAGTCTGCTCGAGCGTGACCGAGACGTGGGCAGTTCCCCGCCTCGCTCAGCCGCCGGGCCCTGCTGGCCGGGGGCCCAGAGCACAAGGCCCAGCTCAGAATGTGGGTCAGCCGCAAGGTCGGCTCCACTGCGGGTGCCTGCGCGTGGGCCCCAAGATTTGGAGCCCCCCAAGCACCAGCACAGAGGGGGGTGCCAGCGCTGCCCAACACCCGAGGGGACACCTACCCCTCCTTCCCTGCCAGCCCACCTTCCCACACAGCTCCAGCGCCACCCCGCCCCTGTCTCCCCGACAGCTCCAGCGCCGCCCCGCCCCTGGCTCCCCCACAGCTCCAGCGCCGCCCCGCCCCTGGCTCCCCCACAGCTCCAGCGCCGCCCCGCCCCTGGCTCCCCCACAGCTCCAGCGCCGCCCCGCCCCTGGCTCCCCGACAGCTCCAGCGCCGCCCCGCCCCTGGCTCCCCCACAGCTCCAGCGCCGCCCCGCCCCTGGCTCCCCCACAGCTCCAGCGCCGCCCCGCCCCTCGCTCCCCGACAGCTCCAGCGCCGCCCCGCCCCTCGCTCCCCCACAGCTCCAGCGCCGCCCCGCCCCTGGCTCCCCGACAGCTCCAGCGCCGACCCGCCCCTCGCTTCCTGCCCCTCGCTCCCCGACAGCTCCAGCGCCGCCCCGCCCCTGGCTCCCCCACAGCTCCAGCGCCGCCCCGACCCTGGCTCCCCCACAGCTCCAGCGCCGACCCGCCCCTGGCTCCCCCACAGCTCCAGCGCCGCCCCGCCCCTGGCTCCCCGACAGCTCCAGCGCCGCCCCGCCCCTGGCTCCCCCACAGCTCCAGCGCCGCCCCGCCCCTGGCTCCCCCACAGCTCCAGCGCCGCCCCGCCCCTGGCTCCCCGACAGCTCCAGCGCCGCCCCGCCCCTCGCTTCCTGCCCCTCGCTCCCCGACAGCTCCAGCGCCGCCCCGCCCCTGGCTCCCCCACAGCTCCAGCGCCGCCCCGACCCTGGCTCCCCCACAGCTCCAGCGCCGACCCGCCCCTGGCTCCCCCACAGCTCCAGCGCCGACCCGCCCCTCGCTTCCCGCCCCTCGCTCCCAGGCCCAGCCTCCAGGAGGAGTCCGGGGTAGGGGGTCTGGCCAGAGAGACCCTGCTGGAACCAGTGTGCCTGGTGCAACTGCTCAAGCCTCCTGCCCCAGCCGGCTTTCCCCTGGTCCTTGGGCAGCCAGGTCTGCCCAGCTGCCGCCTCCCCATCTGCTTCCTTCAGGCTGCGGGAGCAGGACGGGGCAGGTAGCCGGCCAGGCGGCTGTGTCCAAGGGAGGAGGGCTTGCGGCTGACACTGCCCCCCATGGCTCCCAGCCTGTGCCGCCAGGCTCCGGCGCGCCGAGGGGAGACGCACCAGCACAGGCGAGCAGGGCCGGGGCGAGCCAGGCAGCGAGCCAGGCCAGGCGAACAGATGGGCCCCGCTTGGCAGCTTTATGCTGAACCCAGAGCAAGCAGGAATTTGCTTTTTGCTGCACATTTCCCTCCCGTCGGCCCGGAGCAGACGCACGAGCCAAGCTCTCTGGTGCGCTCAGCTCCGCGGGGCTGCAGCCGCTCCGGGCCTCGCCCGCCGGCGCACGGCAGGGAAGGGCCGCGGGGCCCCGGACTGCGAGGTCTCACCCCCCCGCTCCGCGGCAGCGAAATTACAGAGCAAAGCCAATAGGCTGGCAGGCTTGCAAACGGCCAGGCTCCCTGGCCAGCGAGGAAGAGGAACCGGGAGGCCGGGAACGGGCTCTAGGAGCGGCGAGCTACAAACAGAAGGGACTTTCCAAAGTGGCTGGAGCCGTGAACCCGGCAGAGGGGAAGCGCCGCTCCCGCCTCCGAGCCGCGCTCCGCCCGAGGGACGGGAACTAGCCCCCGGGGGAGCGCCCGGCGCAGAAACCCCGCCCGGCCCCCTGGAGCCTTCCCGCTGCCCTGGGGAAGCGGCAGCCGGCAGCTCGCCGTGCACGGGGCCGGTTTCTCAAAGCGCACCCGGCGCTCGAGCAGCCCCGAAACGCGCCCTCTGCCACGCGGGAGGGGAGGGCCAATCGCCGCCCCGAGAAGTGCAGGGCCCGGCGCCGGGAGGGCAGAGGGGCGACGCGGTTCACGGTACAGCAGCGTTTGGCCACCGGCGCCCCCCCCAGAGTAACTCCACCACAAAACAGCTGTACTTGGGCCGGGCAGACTGCGCTTAGGCAAGCCAGTGACCCTCGTGGGAAGCCCCCCACCCCTGCAAGCCCAGCCCCGGCCACCCCGAGCCTGGCTTGCCTGCACTCGCACGCCCGCAACCCCTCCCGCCCGGCCTGCGGCACCTCTCTGGGAGGCACCCGGGCCAGGAGGCGTGGGGCCGGCCCCACGAACTGGCTCAGGCTGCGCCCGCAAAGCGCGCTCCGTGTGGCGAGGAGCCAGGGGACAGACGCGCGGCGTGGCCGGGGCGAAGCAGCTCCCAGCCCAGCTGGGGAGAGGAGCCGCTTGCAGGGGTGGGGGGCTCAGGCCTGAGATCTGGGACACCAAGGCCCGAGGGAGCCGGCTGCCTCCGCACTGCCGGGGGCATGGGAGCACTGGAGGGGACGGTGCCACCTCCTGGGCCCCCCAGACACCCTGGCAAGTCGCCCTGCCTCAGACGTCCCTGGTGCCCAGCCAGGGCCTGCAGCTCCGCCCGGGCACCCATGGTTCCGGAGCCGACCCCCGCCCTGTGAGCAAGCGGAGGGCGTGGGCTGCCACGTGGCGGGTCCTTCCCCTCGCAGTGCGAGGCACCAGGAAAGGCGAGTTCGCCTCTTCCTGCCGACCCCTCCCACGGGCCTGGCGTGGGCCCCGGAGCGCCCTCCCGCCCGCCCACGAGCACCGCGTCCCCCTCTCAGGCGGAGAGCCGCGGGCAGGGAAGAGCGGCCAGTCTCCAGCGCAACCCCCTGCCCTGCCGCAGCGACGCTTCAGAGCCGGCTGGCTTCACCCGCAGCCCAACCCAGCGACTGCAGCCCCGGGTAGAGCCAGGCCGCGGCTTGGCAGAGCGCCACCGGGCAGGGCTCACTCGGGCACGCGCGCCCATCGCCGGGGGAGGGGCTCACCGAGCGGCACAGCGCCAGCGAGACACGGCGGGTGCGTTCAGGAGCGCCACTCGCCTCTCATGGGCACAGCTCCCTGCTCCAGCAAAGCCCCGCGGCGGGCCGGGCGCGTTTCCGCCTGCGCCGCGAGGGGAGGGGAGAGGGCCCCCACGGCCTGGCCGCTCGGCGCTACTCTTGGCCGGGGGCTCCAGCCCCTTTAGAAACACAGAAGCCGCCCGAGGGAGGACAGCAGCAGCTTGTCTGCCCGTCAGCGCCGGAGCCACCCGGTCCTACGGCCAAGGCTCTGCGGCCAGACCTGAAATCCCGCTGCACCTCCCCGGGCTGGAAAGTGGGTGCGGGGAGCCCCCCAGCGCCAGCAGCGACCTGCTCTGGGGGAGGGGCCGGGCGCCAAGGCAGGGGGGGCACAGCCCCCAATGGGCATGGTGGGTGGGGTGGGGGCTCCAGCCGGCGCAGCGTCCCATGGAGGGGGGGCCAGCGCGGGGCCCTGTGGGAGGCAGTCCGGTTCCTCGTGGTGACCAGGCTTTCACCCAGAGCTGGGGGGCGAGCACAGCAAAGCTGCCCCAAGCTGTGGGGCGAGGGGGGTGGGGCAGGGCCCCACAGCCCCTCTGTGCCTCTCCCGGGCTCCTCTCTGCGCCAGAGGGGGGCAGTGAGCGGAGCCCAGCCTGGGAAAGGCAGGAGCTGCTCCGCCAGCAGCCCCGCCCTGCAGTAAGGGACTTGGCCAGCTCCCCCGGCCAGGCCTGGCCCGGTTCCCCGCGGCCCTCGCGCCTCCCGCACTGCGGCGCGGCGGCTGGCGCTTGCTTCCTCGTGCAGGCAGCAGCCTCCCGGCGTTGGCACGAAGCCGGCCAGCACGCAGTCGTGACGGGCGCTTGGCTGCTGAGCAGAGCCAGCGTGGGAGCGAGCGGATTTTTAACAGCGTCCCTACAAAAATAGCGGCTGCAGGGAAGGGAGACCAGGCGGCAGCAGGGAGAGGCCAGGCGGCAGCAGCAGCCCACTTCCCAAGCAGACCTGTGGGCGCCTGCTCAGAAGGCAGAGTCTGGACTCACGGGCTTGAAAGAGGCAAGCCACGTACAGCAGAGGCAACTCACTCCCGGGGAAACCACCTCACGGGGCCCCCAAGGAGATCGCGGCCTCTGTGCCGTGTGCTGCATGGACACCGAGCAAGCCACGGCTGGGAGGGGAAACTGAGGCACAACGGAGCTGTGACCTGACACAGGATCAGGAGGGCTGGGTTCTTTCCAAACCAGCTGGACTCCATCTGGTGTCCTAGCCGTGGGGACACGCTGACCCTCGGACGTCAGCCCAGCCCCGCGCCCTCCTGCTTTCAGCGCCTGGGCACTGCCAGGCCCTGCTCCAAGGGAAATCGGAGACGTGACACAGGAGCCGAGGCGCCAATCCCGCTGGGAGCCTGCACGTGGAGGGGTCGGCCCCGGGCCCCTGGGCCCGGCTGTGGACAGCTCTGGGCAGCGGAGGCTGGAGGGACTCGGCCAGAGGGTTTCTCTTGGGCCCGGAGAGCTGAGCAAAGGGGCAAGTGGAGGGAGAGGGGCCGCGGCAGGAAGAGCCGGGGCAGGACTGTCCAGGCGGCGGTGCAGGCAGAGCACCGTGGCACGGCCTCCGTGGCCAGGAGGGGCTGCAACCCGCCGTGCGAATTCGGCCATGGGCCCAGCCCAGCCGCACGGGGGGCAGGCAGGCTAAGCACGGCACTCAGGGCCTGCAGCGAGCTGGCCCGTCCCAGCACTGACACCCAGGCTGGCCAAGCCCCAGAGTGCCAGACGAGGGCCGTGCCCTGCAAGCCCAGCCGGCACAGGCGGGTTGTGGGGGGGGCTCAGGGCCTGTTGTGTGCCCACCTGCCCAGAGACCTGGCCTTCCTCGCTCCCCTGGGGCAGGGCACTTCCCATGGGCAGCAACCGCAGAGCAGCCCAGCCCAGGAGCCGGCCTTGGCCTTGCGCGGGGGGAGACGGGGACGCTCGGCTGGAGGGAGCCAGAGAAAAGCAGCAGCCTGTAGCGACTGGGTGTTAATATCGATCCACGCCGTTAACCGGTTGTGACGTAGTGGGGTACCTGGCTGGTTTCTATGCTGCTGGCTCTGGGGTAACCCCCACTGGCTGCCGTGGGTACCACGGCCCAGCAAAACAGGATGAGTCACTATGCAAAGGGATCTCTCCACCGGTCTGACCACTAACCCCCATGGAGAGGAACAAAGGCAGGTGGATGCTGCCCTGGCTGGGGGCAGGGCTGGAGGAGAGTTGGTGAGGTCCTGGCTGGAAAGCAGGGGAGAAGGAGCTGGGGAGGGGGCTGGGACTCCCCTATCTCAAGGGGGCACTGAGGCCTCTTAGCCCCAGTTCCTGTAACCAGATTACATCTGTGCTATGCTGTATCCTGGAGGAGCAATAAACCACCCTCAATTCCACTGGCTGGTGAAGTCTGTTTGTGCCATTTCGGGGTGCAGGAGACGGGGGATCCCAACGCGCCATCACACCGGTCACCAATCACACTGGTACCAGCTAACGGGGTCACCGCCGGCGGGCGCAGGGCGGGGTCTCACCAGGGCAGGCAGAGCGGGGTCTCACCAGGGCGGGGGTCTCACCAGGGCGGGCAGGACGGGGTCTCACCAGGGTGGGGGTCTCACCAGGACAGCAGGGCGGGGGGTCTCACCAGGGCGGGGGTCTCACCAAGGCGGGGTCTCACCAGGACGGGGGTCTCACCAGGGCGGGCAGGGCGGGGTCTCACCAGGGCGGGGGGTCTCACCAGGGCGGGGGTCCCACCAGGGCAGGCAGGGCGGGGTGTCTCACCAGGGCGGGGGTCTCACCAGGGCAGGCAGGGCGGGGGTCTCACCAGGGCGGGGGGTCTCACCAGGGCAGGCAGGGCGGGGTCTCACCAGGGCGGGGGTCTCACCAGGGCAGGCAGGGCGGGGGTCTCACCAGGGCGGGGGTCTCACCAGGGCAGGCAGGGCGGGGGTCTCACCAGGGCGGGGGTCTCACCAGGGCAGGCAGGGCGGGGGTCTCACCAGGGCGGGGGTCTCACCAGGGCGGGCAGGGCGGGGGTCTCACCAGGGCGGGGGTCTCACCAGGACAGGCAGGGCGGGGGGGTCTCACCAGGACGGGGGTCTCACCAGGGCAGGCAGGGCGGGGGTCTCACCAGGGCGGGCAGGGCGGGGGTCTCACCAGGACAGGCAGGGCGGGGGTCTCACCAGGGTGGGGGTCTCACCAGGGCGGGGGTCTCACCAGGGCAGGCAGGGCGGGGGTCTCACCAGGGCGGGGTTCTCACCAGGTGGGGTCTCACCAGGGCAGGGGTCTCACCAGGGCGGGCAGGGCGGGGGTCTCACCAGGGCAGGCAGGGCGGGGGTCTCACCAGGGCGGGGGTCTCACCAGGACAGGCAAGGCGGGGGGTCTCACCAGGGCGGGGGGGGTCTCACCAAGGCGGGGTCTCACCAGGACGAGGTCTCACCAGGACAGGCAGGGCGGGGGTCTCACCAGGGCGGGGTCTCACCAGGGCAGGCAGGGCAGGGGTCTCACCAGGGCGGGGGTCTCACCAGGACAGGCAGGGCGGGTCTCACCAGGGCAGGCAGGGCGGGGGTCTCACCAGGGCGGGGGTCTCACCAGGGCAGGCAGGGCGGGGTGTCTCACCAGGGCGGGGGTCTCACCAGGGCGGGGCTGCTGCGGCGTGGTACAGCTGTGACGGCGCGTCAGGGAGCCCCCGCCCCCGCGTCCGCAGCCAGACGTGACTGTCGGGCCATAGGACAGAAGGTTCGTTGCTTCTCCGGGATACAGCGCAGGCGCCACGTGGCAGAGGAGCCAGGGCAGAGCCCAGTCCGCCTGGGGGGAGGGGTTCCCAGGCCCCCGAATCCCCTGTCTGGACTCAGTCTGCTTCCTTCATGCTTCCCTCCACCAAGCCCAGGGTGGATCCAGGGTCACAAGAGCAGACAGCCCCCCCCCCCCCCCAGTAACAGCCTGGTCCTGTCTGTCCCACCACCCTGCCATGCAGCCTGGCCTACCCCACCCCGGCTGGCCCCACGGGCCTGGCAGCCTGGTGCACTGGTTCCACCACCCATTCCACTACCCCAATGCGTCCTGGGGAACTGGGTGACCTTCTACCTCCCTGCTAGCAATGCCGGGAGCCCCGGGCTGGCGGGGGAGGCCGCCGCGGCTCAGCCCAAGCTAGCCCGCCTTTCCTCGGGGGTCTGCCTGCGACGGCTCCCTGCGGCTCTGAAGGCGCCCGTCCCTGAGCGGGCCGTCCCCTCCCCGCCCAGCCGCTCGCACCCAGCCCCGCTGCGAGAGCGGCACGAGGGCTGGGAGCAGCCGCCCGCCTGTCCCGGCACCGCTGCCAGTCCGGCTCCTCACGGGTCCTCAGGTGTCGGACGAGTCGACTCGGCGCCGAGCAAAAGCGTCTGGCAGTCGAGTCGGCGCCGCCCCCCCTCGCTGCCTGGCAGACAGACAGAAGGGGGCGGGGCAGCGCCACGGCTGGGCCCGGGCCCCGGGCCACGCTGCGGATTTGAAATGCACAAGGGCCGTGGGACGTCCCGCTGGCCCCGGGCTGCACGTGTTCACGTTCCTCCTTTGCAATGTACAGGGGCCAGCGGGGGCCCTGGTGCATTCAGAGGAGGAACGCGGACGCGCCGATTATTAACCGCGATTTGACGTCCTTCGGGGACCCTGGGCAGAGGCGGGACCAGGGGACCACGCGAGGGCCTGGCGAGGGCCGTGCACCAGACCTCCGGGCTTGCTGCAGAACAGCCAGGCGGGCAGGGACTGGACGGCACGCTGGAGAGCTCTGAGTGGCCTGGCCAAACCGAGGCGGGGAGCGTGGGCAGAGCCTGCAGCCGGGGGAGAACCGCACGCGCCGCGAGAAGCCCCAGTTCGCGGGGCCCTCCACAAGCAGAGGCGGCTCAGGCCTCGCTGGCGACAGTCCTGCGCCAGCCTCCCGGGCATCTCCCCTCCCCGCCGGCTGGGGGGCGCTCGGGTCACGTGCCAGACGCAGAGTGCCGGGCTCCTCGCCAGCTACGGGAGCACAAGGGCAGGGCTGCAGGCTGAGCGCCCCTCGGGGGAAGGGAGCCCCGAAGCGCTCTGCCCGCAGGCCCAGCCCGCCCCAGGGACGGGGAGAGAACGCCAGCGACCCCGAGGCCTGGCCTGCAAGGGGAAATCCTGGAGCTGGCTGACAGCAGGTGACTGCCGCAGCTTCCCGAGCCCAACCTGGGCCCCGCAGACCCGCCCTGAGCTGGCACCCTGGCATCAGCGCCCGAGCCCAACCTGGGCCCCGCAGACCCGCCCTGAGCTGGCACCCTGGCATCAGCGCCCGAGCCCAACCTGGGCCCTGCAGACCCGCCCTGAGCTGGCACCCTGGCATCAGCACCGGAGCCCAACCTGGGCCCCGCAGACCCGCCCTGAGCTGGCACCCTGGCATCAGCACCGGAGCCCAACCTGGGCCCCACAGACCCGCCCTGAGCTGGCACCCTGGCATCAGCGCCCGAGCCCAACCTGGGCCCCGCAGACCCGCCCTGAGCTGGCACCCTGGCATCAGCGCCCGAGCCCAACCTGGGCCCCGCAGACCCGCCCTGAGCTGGCACCCTGGCATCAGCGCCCGAGCCCAACCTGGGCCCCGCAGACCCGCCCTGAGCTGGCACCCTGGCATCAGCGCCCGAGCCCAACCTGGGCCCCGCAGACCCGCCCTGAGCTGGCACCCTGGCATCAGCGCCCGAGCCCAACCTGGGCCCCGCAGACCCGCCCTGAGCTGGCACCCTGGCATCAGCGCCCGAGCCCAACCTGGGCCCCGCAGACCCGCCCTGAGCTGGCACCCTGGCATCAGCGCCCGAGCCCAACCTGGGCCCCGCAGACCCGCCCTGAGCTGGCACCCTGGCATCAGCGCCCGAGCCCAACCTGGGCCCCGCAGACCCGCCCTGAGCTGGCACCCTGGCATCAGCGCCCGAGCCCCGCGCCAGCAGAGAGACTGGCAGCATGAGCCACGCGTGGGCCGCAGCTCCCCAAGTGCACGGCCACGGCCTGGGGTCCATTCCATAGAACCACAGAGCTGGGAGAGCCCTCCGGAGGCATCGCGTCAGCCCCCAGCTCAGAGCAGGACCAACCCGACTCCATCAGCCCAGCCAGGGCTCTGTCAAGCCGGGACTTAAACACCTCTAGGGATGGAGATCCCACCCCCTCCCCAGGGAGCCCAGCCCAGGGCTTCCCCACCCGCCTAGGGAAAGAGTTTGTCCCAATCTCCAACCTAGACCTCCCCCCACTGCAACTTGAGCCCATCGCTCCTCGCTCTGCCCCCACTGAGACCAGCCTCTCGCCAGCCTCTTTGGATCCCCCCTTCAGGGAGTTGCTGGCTGCTCTCAAATCCCCTCACTCTGCTCTTCTGCAGACTGAACAAGCCCAAATCCCTCAGCCCCTCCCCATAGGCCATGTGCTCCAACCCCCCAGTCATTTTGGTCACCCCCCGCTGGCCCCTCTCCAATGTGCCCGCGTCCTTTCTGTGGTGGGGGGCCCAGAACTGGACACAATAAAATGTCGAGAGCACCTTTGTCACGTTACTGGATTTTAAGGGGAGCAGCCAGGTCACTGCTGCACCCACGGAGGGAGGGGGAGGGGGAAGGGGGTGAACCAGGTCACTGCTGCGCCCACGGGGGGAGGGGGAAGGGGAAGGGGGTGAACCAGGTCACTGCTGCACCCACGGGGGGAGGGGGAGGGGGAAGGGGGTGAACCAGGTCACTGCTGCACCCACGGGGGGAGGGGGAGGGGGAGGGGGAAGGGGGTGAACCAGGTCACTGCTGCACCCACAGGGGGGAGGGGGAGGGGGAAGGGGGTGAACCAGGTCACTGCTGCACCCACGGGGCGGAGAGGGAGGGGGAAGGGGGTGAACCAGGTCACTGCTGCACCCACGGGGGGGAGGGGGAGGGGGAAGGGGGTGAACCAGGTCACTGCTGCACCCACAGGGGGAGGGGGAGGGGGAAGGGGGTGAACCAGGTCACTGCTGCACCCACGGGGGGGAGGGGGAGGGGAAGGGGGTGAAACCAGGTCACTGCTGCACCCACGGGGGGGAGAGGGAGGGGGAAGGGGGTGAACCAGGTCACTGCTGCACCCACGGGGCGGAGGGGGAGGGGGAAGGGGGTGAACCAGGTCACTGCTGCACCCACGGGGCGGAGGGGGAGGGGGAAGGGGGTGAACCAGGTCACTGCTGCACCCACGGGGCGGAGGGGGAGGGGGAAGGGGGTGAACCAGGTCACTGCTGCACCCACGGGGGGAGGGGGAGGGGGAAGGGGGTGAACCAGGTCACTGCTGCACCCACGGGGGGGAGGGGGAGGGGGAAGGGGGTGAACCAGGTCACTGCTGCACCCACAGGGGGAGGGGGAGGGGAAAGGGGGTGAACCAGGTCACTGCTGCACCCACGGGGGGGAGGGGGAGGGGGAAGGGGGTGAACCAGGTCACTGCTGCACCCACGGGGGGGGAGAGGGAGGGGGAAGGGGGTGAACCAGGTCACTGCTGCACCCACGGGGGGGAGGGGGAGGGGAAAGGGGGTGAACCAGGTCACTGCTGCGCCCACGGGGGGGGAGGGGGAGGGGGAGGGGGAAGGGGGTAGGGGGTGAACCAGGTCACTGCTGCGCCCACGGGGGAGGGGGAGGGGGAGGGGGGAGGGGGAGAGGGGGTGACCCAGGTCACTGCTGCGCCCACGGGGGGAGGGGGGAGGGGGAGGGGGAAGGGGGTGACCCAGGTCACTGCTGCGCCCACGGGGGGGAGGGGGAGGGGGAAGGGGGTGACCCAGGTCACTGCTGCGCCCGCGGGGGGAGGGGAGGGGGCCCTGCACAAAGGGGCTGCAATGGAAGCCTGTGTCCTACTGATGCTGCGTGTGCTACTGGGCCGTGGCGTCAGGACCTTGCTGGGCGCTGGGCTCGTGCTGGGCGACCCCCACGACCGTGACCGGACCGGACCGACCGGCTAAGGGAAGGGAGTTGGGGGAGGGGCGGTCCTGGGCTGGAGCCATGAAGGGGGCTGGAGTCCAGGGGCCCAGGGACCCATCTCCAGGGGGCTGAGGCGTCCTGGCCCTGCCTCCTGCCGCCACGTCCCGTCCGTGCTGGGCTGTACCCCCCGTTCTCCTGGCCGCCGGAGCCTGGTCTGGCTGCTCGGGGTGCAGGCTCGGGGGACCCGACGCCGTCCCAGCCACTCATGCACCTGGGGGAGGTCTGTGGGGTCTGGGCACGGGCTCCGGGCTGGCGCGGGGTGTTCTCTGCCTGCTGCGAGGACGGACTGGCCAGCCCCCCGCCCGGGACCAGCCAGCTCCAAGCCCCCAGCCTCCAGGGGCAGCGGCCACGGCGCAGGGCAGAGCTGACCACGGCACCCCCCCACCCCGCTTCCCCCTCAGCCGGCCGCCAAGAGCAGAGTCCGGCCGGCCCCACCTCGCTTGACTGCAGCCTCGGCCCCCCGGCTTGTTACAGGCCCACCCCCTCCACAATCGCCCTCAGCCCCCCAGCGCTGCCCCTCCTCTTCGCCTTCCTACCCCTGTGCCCACAGGGCCTCCTGCCAGCGCCCCAAGGGTCAGATCCTGGCACCCTCAGGGTCCGGAGCTCGGCTGTGAGCACCACGCAACCAACACCCAGGCGGGAGCCAGCACAGCGCCGGGGCGGGAGGCAGGCACTGTGGCCCCCGCGCAGGGCCCGGCCAGCGCCCGAGCCCCTCGGAGCGCCGCGAGCTCCCCGGCAAGCCCGCCAGCTCCGCCGCCACGGCTCACTCACTGCCGAGAAGGCAGGATTCAGAATCTCTCTGGGAGACTCGACCGCGCCAGCGAGATTCAATTATGACTCTATTTGCAAATATTTATAGCCCCGGAATAGCTCTATTTCAGCCGGGAAGACAGCATCAATCTCCGCCGAGCGGCTCCCTCGAGGCAGCGGCGGCCTGGCTTCTCCGGCACGCGGGCGGCACGCGGGCGGCCAGGCCGCTCCCAGGGGGGCGTGCTGGCGCGCACGAGGGAGCCGGCGCCGGGGGACGCGTGGGGCGGCCGGGGGGTCCAGCTCTGATGAGTAGCGCCGCGCCGGCCCTGCGGGGAACAAGCCACCGGCCAAGCCACAGGCCCGCGGCGGGTGCGAGGCGAGAGACAGAGGAGTCCATGCCGAGAGCACCCGGCTCAGGGACTGGCCGGGGCAGGTGCGAGCACGGGGGGGAGGGTCCACCAAGGGGACCTGCCCTGGGCAGACAGGGGGGGAACTGGGAGAGGAAGTGGCGGAAAGGGAAGGGGAGGCCGAGGGGAGGCCCGTTCGCTCCCAAGGGTGCGGGCAGGGCAGGAGCTGGCCAGGGCACAGCCGCGGGGAAGGGGCCATAGCTCCTGCAGCCAGGCCCTGCCAGGACATGGGCTGTACGGTCCCCAGGGCTGCACAACCCAGCTGGGCCCCTCCAGGCTCGCCCGCCCCCAGCGCACAGACGGCCCCTGCCCAGCCCTGCCGGTGCCCCTGCTCGCACAGGACTCCGGCTCCGCCCTGAACGCCAATGGGGCTGCTTGGACAGGGGCCAGCCTGCTCCCCAAGGGGTCTCTGCTGCGGCGCCGGCCCCCTAGGCCCCGGGGAAGCTCCGCGCTGCTGCCTGGGGCGGGGCACGGGTCCAACAACTGCGCTGCAAGTTCCCAAACAAGCCCCGTTGCCGGGGGGGGGGGGGGGGGGGGCTGCCCCGGCAGGGGCTACGGAGCCGTGACGGGCCAATCACTCCCCACACCCAGGTGGGACCAGCCCCAGCAGGGAGGAGCCCGCCCAGAGGGGCAGACTCGGTGACCTCTCAAGGGTCCCAACACAGCCGCGGAATCAATACGGCCCCGCGCTCCCGGCTCCGGGGCAGGCTGCGATCGACTGGCAGCTGGGCCCGTTACTCAATAGGATGCAATTACTGTGGCAAATAATCAATTTGCCAATTATCACCAATTGTTCTCCAGCCAACGCCCCCTCCAGCGGGCCCTGGCACGGCCACGCGGGCTAGCGCCACAGAGCGTTGGACGAGAGCCCGGGCGCCACGGCCACGCAGCCAGCAGCGCAGATGGGGCGTGGCTCCCACGCAGGAATTCACCCTGCGGCCCTGGGTTCTAGTCCAAGCACTGTTACTGCCCCCGTGCCTCAGTTTCCCTACCTGGAGAAAGTGCCTAATAACGCTGCCCTGCCCTGCCCTTGGTGTTTGTAACAGGAAAGGACTCCTGGCCTCCCCCGTGTCCTCCTCCCTGTGTCCTACAGCTGTGGCCTCAGGCCACCAGCTGCCGAGAACACAGGAGAGCCACACGTTCCCGGCCCCGCTCCCAGCCCTACTGCTATGGGCTTTCCGGCGCCAGCGAGGGGGTCTTTGCTTTCCCACGCTGGAGGAGACACCCCAGCAAGACCGGGCTCCTCAGCAGAAGCCGGCCCGAGCCAGGCGGGCGCAGACACGGGCCGCGGCTGGCGCTTAGCGCCGACAGAGACTGAGGGAAGCACCTTTCCCTCCCCCACGAGGGTTTAACCCACATTGCAAACCAGCCCCGCCCGCTCAGCGTCTCCCGCCCAGCACCTGTGACGGCTGGCAGCATTGGCCCCAGCACAGGGACGGCCCCGGGACAGACAGCACACGGGCTCGGGGGGGGGGGGGGGGGGCAGGGTCAACCCCACTGCCCTCGAGAACTAGAGCACAGGCCCCCACACGCAGCCCTACGCCCCCCAGCACAGAGCCAGCCTCAGCGCCCACCAGAGCTAGAGCTCAACACCCCACACGCAGCCCTATGACCCCGCAACCACCCACCGGAACTAGAACCCAGCCCCCCCGGCACACAGCCAGCCCCCCCACACACAGCCACACCCCCCCCAGCACAGAGCCAGCCTCAGCGCCCACCAGAGCTAGAGCTCAACACCCCGCACGCAGCCCTATGACCCCACAACCACCCACCGGAACTAGAACCCAGCCCCCCCGGCACACAGCCAGCTCCCCCCCCCCACACACAGCCACACCCCCCCCCCCGGCACAGAGCCAGCCTCAGCGCCCACCAGAGCTAGAGCTCAACACCCCACACGCAGCCCTATGACCCCACAACCACCCACCGGAACTAGAACCCAGCCCCCCCGGCACACAGCCAGCCCCCCCACACACAGCCACACCCCCCCCCAGCACAGAGCCAGCCTCAGCGCCCACCAGAGCTAGAGCTCAACACCCCACACGCAGCCCTATGACCCCGCAACCACCCACCGGAACTAGAACCCAGCCCCCCCGGCACACAGCCAGCCCCCCACACACAGCCACACCCCCCCCCAGCACAGAGCCAGCCTCAGCGCCCACCAGAGCTAGAGCTCAACACCCCACACGCAGCCCTATGACCCCGCAACCACCCACCGGAACTAGAACCCAGCCCCCCCGGCACACAGCCAGCCCCCCCACACACAGCCACACCCCCCCCAGCACAGAGCCAGCCTCAGCGCCCACCAGAGCTAGAGCTCAACACCCCACACGCAGCCCTATGACCCCGCAACCACCCACCGGAACTAGAACCAGCCCCCCCGGCACACAGCCAGCCCCCCCACACACAGCCACACCCCCCCCAGCACAGAGCCAGCCTCAGCGCCCACCAGAGCTAGAGCTCAACACCCCACACGCAGCCCTATGACCCCGCAACCACCCACCGGAACTAGAACCCAGCCCCCCCGGCACACAGCCAGCCCCCCCACACACAGCCACACCCCCCCACACACAGCCACACCCCCCCCCGGCACAGAGCCAGCCGCCCCCCCACAAACAGTCACACGCCCCCCCCCCCACACACACACAGCCACACGCCCCCAGCACAGAGCCAGCCCCATCGCCCATGGGAACTAGAGCCCAGCCCCCCCACATAGCCTCACAACCCCCCCCCACACACAGCCACACCCCCCCCCAGCACAGAACCAGCCCCCTCCCCACAGCTGCACGGCCCCCGGCACAGAGCCAGAGGGGACAGGACGACACATTTACATGCCCCCGCCCCCCCCCGGCAGATGGCCAGCAGGGTTTGCCTTTGACTCCTCGGCAGGCTCCCTGTTCCCCAGGCCACGGGCCAAGGCGCGGCCAGTCCCAAGGACTCAGCGGCCTCCTTCCTAGCGAGCCGGCTGAATAACCCATCCACCCGGCCCAGGGCTCAGAGGGAAAGATGCTTCAGTGACCCAGTTCGGCCTTTGCTTACTCGGGGCGAAAGTTGCATTTTCCACCACGTTCCCTCCAGGCATCGAGCAATGGCTCGGCCCCACCTCCCCCGGCTCGGCCCGCCCGCCAGGCCGCTGGCCTCCCCCTCCCCAGCCTGCCCTGCCAACACTTCGCTCTTTCCGCTCGGCGCCCCGCCAGCCCGCGACCCTGGCTTGGTGCGGAACGCGCCCCATCACCCGAGTCTCGAGGTGAGCAGCCGGTGGAGACGGTGCCGGACACAGGCTGCCAGGGAAGAGCATAAGAACATAAGAACGGCCGTACCGGGTCAGACCAATGGTCCACCTAGCCCAGTATCCTGTCTGCCGACAGTGGCCAGCACCAAGTGCCCCAGAGGGGGTGGACCGAAGACAATGATCAAGCGATTTGTCTCCTGCCATCTCTCTCCAGCCTCTGACAGACAGAGGCCAAGGACACCATTTTATCCCCTGGCTAATAGCCTTTTATAGACCTAACCTCCATGAAATTATCTAGCTTCTGTTAAACTCTGTTTATAGTCCTAGCCTTCACAGCCTCCTCTGGCAAGGAGTTCCACAGGTTGACTACGCGCTGTGTGAAGAAGAACTTTCTTTTATTAGTTTTAAACCTGCTACCCATTCATTTCATTTGGTGTCCTCTAGTTCTTCTATTTAGGGAACTAATAAATAACTTTTCTTTATCGGCCTCTCCACACCACTCATGATTTTATAGACCTCTATCATATCCCCCCTCAGTCTCCTCTTTTCTAAACTGAAAAGTCCCAGTCGCTTTAACCTCTCCTCATATGGGACCCGTTCCAAACCCCTCATCATTTTAGTTGCCCTTTTCTGAACCCTTTCCAAGGCCAAAATATCTTTTTTGAGGTGAGGAGACCACATCTGTACACAGTATTCCAGATGTGGGCGTACCATAGTTTTATACAGGGGCAGTAAGATGTTCTGGGTCTTAGGGTATGTCTACACTACCCTCCTAGTTCGAACTAGTGGGGTAATGTATGCATACCGCACTTGCTAATGAAGCCCGGGATTTGAATTTCCCGGGCTTCATTAGCATAAGCGGGGAGCCGCCATTTTTAAATCCCCGCTGCTTCGAACCCCGTGCAGCGCGGCTACACGGGGCACGAAGTAGGTAGTTCGGACTAGGGTGCCTATTCCGAACTACCGTTACTCCTCGTGAAATGAGGTGTACCGGTAGTTCGGAATAGGCACCCTAGTCCGAACTACCTAGTTTGAGCCCCGTGTAACCGTGCTGCACGGGGTTCGAAGCAGCGGGGATTTAAAAATGGCGGCTTCCCGCTTATGCTAATGAAGCCCGGGAAATTCAAATCCCGGGCTTCATTAGCAAGTGCGGTATGCATACATTACCCCACTAGTTCGAACTAGGAGGGTAGTGTAGACATACCTTATTTTCTATCCCTTTCCCAATAATTCCTAGCATCCTATTTGCCTTTTTGACCGCCGCTGCACGCTGTGTGGACAGAGAACTGTCCACGATAACTCCTAGATCTCTTTCCTGATTTGTCGTAGCCAAATTAGCCCCCATCATACTGTACGTGTAGTTGGGGTTATTTTCCCCGATGTGCATTACTTTACACGTATCCACATTACATTTCATTTGCCATTTTGAGCCAGCCTGGGCCGCACTAAGCTCGGCTCCCTCTGCTCTGTTTCCAGCCTCCTCTTGCTGTGCCGCGCCACCTGGACCCCCAGCAAGGGATGGATCTAGCCACAGGCTGTGGGGCAGAGCTAAGGGGGGAGCCAACACGCCCTCTCACAGCCACTAACAGCAGAACCCTCCCCCCACCCCACCGGGCCTAGGGAGCCGCGCAATCTTGTCCAGAGGGGCCCGGGCCGCAGCCGCAGCATCTCCCCGTCACCCCCTCGCTGCCGACGCCCACCCCAAACCCGGCCACCGCTGGGCAGGGGCAAGGCAGCCGGGCCACGACGCTGCGAGGGGGCCGGGGCAGCACGCGGACGGGTCGGCGGGAACGCAGAGCCACGTGCGCTCTCGCGGCTCCGGCGGCAGCCTCCGCTCAGGCGCTGCGCTCGGGGCAGCCTGGCAGGCGAGCGGGCCGCCGGCAGAGGCAACACCGGCCTGTGCTCGGCCCTGGAGCGCTGAGCCAGCGACACCAGCCGATCGCAGAGCCGGCTCCTCCCGCCAGGCAGCTCGGTCCTGCCCAGCCGCCCGTCACGCCAGCAAGTGGCTGTGCTGCTCACGCGGGCTGGGCCCCGGGCCCCGGGCGGGGCTGATCCTGCACAGAGGATGCTGGGAGACGGGTGGCGGGTCGCTGCCAGGCCAGGGGGCCAGGGATTTCCAGGGGGGTCGGCTGCCAAGCCCCTTTACAAACCCCGGCTGCTGGATCTCCCCAAGCTCTCTTGGCAGCACCCCAGGGACCGTGTGCAAGGAGCCGGGGGAGGGGAAGGGGTCCCACCACCCCCCGCCCATTGCACTGGGGCTGAATGCCTGCCCCCCCCATGTCTGCAGCCAGGAGCAGGGGCCACGCCCCGTCAGGTTTGCGCGCCCAGGCCAATACCCGGCGGGCCCGGCTGCAGCAGACACCCGGCGCGGAGGAGGGTGCGGAGCCGGCTCGGATCCCAGCCCGGCCCCATCTGAGTCACTCCGCCAGGCTCCCAGCCAGCGAGGGCAGGGCTCCAAGGCTGCGCCGCATCTCCCCCGTGCTGCGTTCGCTGCCCGGGAGCTGTGCTGGGGGAGGCAGGCGTGGGGCGGCGCAGACAGATGCAGCCCGGCCCCGCGGCGCACTGCGTGCAGGGTGCGTTGGGAGCGCGGCGGCAGCCCTGGGGACCCTGACAAGCTATTCCAATTGCAAGCGTGCGCCACGCTCTGCTGCACGCAGGGGAGAACAGGGGCCAGCCGGCGCAGCGACCCCCGCTCTGCTAGAAAGCGTTCCCCATGCTAGGGCCCTTCGCACCCCCCGGCGGGCGCAGCCCCGTCCCCGCTGCTCCGACGCTGCCCAGGCGGGCTCAGTGCCGGGTGGTGGTCCCTGCGGCCAAGCCCTGCTCCCTGCCAGGACAGATCCCTGGGCTGCCGGGGCCTCCGAATTCGCAAGGGCCCAGCAGCGCACGCAGGGTGCCAGGGGTGCGGCTCGAAGCGGACAGTCCAGTACTGGAGCTGCCTGTCCGGGAAGCAAACGGAGCCAGTAGAGCTGGCGGATGATCTCTGTAGGCTGCGGTGGCCCGGCAAGTGTGTCCAGGGCTTTTGTGTTTGAAACCCTCTGGCAACTCTAAGCGCAGGCCGCGGCACGCCGGACACAGGCCGCCTGGCTCCCACACACGGCTCTGCCTGCCCCACGGAGCCCCCCGCAGGCGGTCGGCAGCTCCCCCATCATAGCCCATGCTCGCTGGGGAGGCTACGTCTGCCCGTCATGTTCACCCCTGGCTTCTGGGCTGCCCCGGCTGGCCGGAGGGACAGAGAGAGGGAGGGAGGGCGGGCGGGCGGGCGTTCCCGGCCACAGCACCCCAAGGCCGCTGCAGGGCGAATTAGAGCACCCGAGTGCACAGGCCCCAGGCCGCCCGCCCAGAGAAAGGCCTCGCCAGCAGAGGAGCGCATGGCTGCCGCCCGGGAGCGTGTACACAGGGATTTCCTGCAAGGTGAGGGAGCCGCTCGTGCGTTGGCCGCGCACCCGGTGTGGGGAGGGGGCGCGTCTGGCGGTCGTGTGGCCGGGCAGTTCCGACGCACACGCGGGGCGGGGGGGGGGGAAGCACATCTGGTGGCCGCGTGGCTGGGCTGGGCGTGTCTGGACGCACACGCGGGCGGGGGGAGGGCGCGTCTGGCGGCCGCGTGGCCGGGCTGGGCTGGGCATGTCTGGACACACACGCGGGTGGGGGGGGGGGGAAGCACATCTGGCGGCCGCGTGGCCGGGCTGGGCTGGGCGTGTCTGGACGCACACGCGGGCAGGGGGAGGGCACGTCTGGCGGCCGCGTGGCCGGGCTGGGCTGGGCGTGTCTGGGACGCACACGCGGGCAGGGGGAGGGCACGTCTGGCGGCCGCGTGGCCGGGCTGGGCTGGGCGTGTCTGGACGCACACGCGGGCAGGGGGAGGGCACGTCTGGCGGCCGCGTGGCCGGGCTGGGCTGGGCGTGTCTGGACGCACACGCGGGCAGGGGGAGGGCACGTCTGGCGGCCGCGTGGCCAGGCTGGGCTGGGCGTGTCTGGACGCACACGCGGGCAGGGGGAGGGCACGTCTGGCGGCCGCGTGGCCGGGCTGGGCTGGGCGTGTCTGGACGCACACGCGGGCAGGGGGAGGGCACGTTTGGCGGCCGCGTGGCCGGGCTGGGCGTGTCTGGACGCACACGCGGGCGGGGGGGAGGGCGCGTCTGGCAGCCGCGTGGCTGGGCTGGGCTGGGCGTGTCTGGACGCACACGCGGGCAGGGGGAGGGCACGTCTGGCGGCCGCGTGGCCGGGCTGGGCTGGGCGTGTCTGGACGCACACGCGGGCAGGGGGAGGGCACGTCTGGCGGCCGCGTGGCCAGGCTGGGCTGGGCGTGTCTGGACGCACACGCGGGCAGGGGGAGGGCACGTCTGGCGGCCGCGTGGCCGGGCTGGGCTGGGCGTGTCTGGACGCACACGCGGGCAGGGGGAGGGCACGTTTGGCGGCCGCGTGGCCGGGCTGGGCGTGTCTGGACGCACACGCGGGCGGGGGGGAGGGCGCGTCTGGCGGCCGCGTGGCCGGGCTGGGCTGGGCGTGTCTGGACGCACACGCGGGTGGGGGGAGGGCGCGTCTGGCAGCCGCGTGGCTGGGCTGGGCTGGGCTGGGCTGGGCGTGTCTGGACGCACACGCGGGCGGGCGGGGCGCTCAGCAGCCCAAGCAGCCCAAAAGGGAGCGGCTGGAAGCGCGGAGCCTGCAGCCACCGCAGGAGCCAGAGCCCGAATTAGCCCCGGCAGCGCTCGGGCTCCCCAGCTGGGGAAGGCAGGCGCGGCCGCTGTTCGCCATGCAATTTACCTGCCTCGCAGTCCGTAATTAACGTACACAACTTGATTAGCGCGCTGGGGGCGGGGGATGCCCAGAGCCAGGCAGGTGGGCTGCCGCCTGCTATTTACAGCCTCCCCGAGGAGCCGCAGAGCACGGGGAAGAGCCAGGCCCCGCTCCGGCTCCCAGAGGCTGGGGGGATGCCGGAGCCGCGCACGCTGCACTCTGGCTCCGGGCTGCTGCTGCCGGACAGGCCGGGGGCAGCTGGCGAGGGGTTTTCCGGGAGGGCGCCGGGACTCTGCCACTCGCTTCCCCTGCACCCGCTGAGCACGACCGCCTGGCCCCGGGGGCAGCTCGAGGCTCTGGCCCCACCGCATTGGGGTGGCAGGGGCCAGTCTGCTGGCCGAGCGCAGGGTCGTAAAGCCGCTGGCCCGACAGGGACGGGTCAGGGCACCAGCAGCTCTTGGAGGGTGGCCACGTTCCCGTGGATTTCAAGGCAAGGCTCTGCCATCGGGCTGCAGCCCGCAGGGGAGCCCCAAGCCACCGAAGGCTCGGGGCCCGGTGACAGCGCAGCGCGCCATGGGGGAAAGGCCGACAGCGAGGCCGGAAGCAGCTGCCTTTGGATTGGCCGGGGCAGCACCTTGACTCTTGCCCAGAGCCACAGCCCGGCCCACGGGAAGCAGCCCCACGGCGCGGCCCCGAGGCCGGGCAGCGGGGGCAGGGCGAGGGCAGGGCTACGGCAGCCCAGCCCCCGGTTCTCTGAACTTGGAGAACTTTTCTCCAGGAAATCGACCCTCTGATCCGGGCCCGTCGGTTCCCATGGCAACGGGGATGAACTCACTCCCAGCGAGTGCCACTCCGCCCCCCAGGGACCGTCCATTCCCCGGGCTCAGCGCAGCCCCCTGGACGCCCAGGGACCAGCGCCAGGGGAAAGGGCGGGCGCGTGTCCCCGCGGTTCCCAGGGACCGGCCGACAGGGCCTCCCCTCCCCTGGCAGAACCTGGGCACCCTGGGAACACCCCGCAGCCTGCGCTGGAGGTCCGGCCCCGCGCCAGCCTCTGCGCCCGGCCCCCCGCCGGCCTCTGCGCCCGGCCCCCCGCCAGCCTCTGGGCCCGGCCCCCCGCCAGCCTCTGGGCCCGGCCCCCCGCCGGCCTCTGGGCCCGGCCCCCCGCCAGCCTCTGGGCCCGGCCCCGCGCGGGCCTCTGGGCCCGGCCCCGCGCGGGCCTCTGGGCCCGGCCCCCCGCCGGCCTCTGGGCCCGGCCCCCCGCCGGCCTCTGTGCCCGGCCTCGTGTCCAGAGCTCTCGGCTGGGACTTAGGTGAGGTGGCTTCTGCTCCGAGCCTGCCTGCTAGGGCATGTTGGGCACGTCACTGCGGCTCGCTGTGCCTCGGTTTTCCCCATCTGTGCCATGGGAACAGTGCTACCACCACACCCCTCACCGCTCTGCCCAAACTCCCCCATGGCGCCCATCACCCCTCTGAGGCAGGTAAGCGACACGGCCGGGGCAACGGGCAGCGAGAACCAGGCAGTCTCAGGCGGGCTCTTGGCTCCCCAGCCCTGGGCTAGCCCCCGGAGGGCTCCAGCCACACACACCAGCCCTACCCGGCATCAGCAGCCCTGCGCTCCCCTGGGAACCGGGCTCTCGACAGTAACCCAGCCCCGCCGCCTTCAGCCACGGGCCGTGACCCCTTCCCTGGGGAGCCCAGGCAATTAACCCCGGCCACCGAGACCCGCGATCCATCTCGCTGGGGCGGCTCGCTGCACCCGAGGACAGTCCCTGCCCGAGTCCCACCCAACAGGAATTCAATCACAGAGCGCGCCGAAGCCTCAGCAGCCCCGCTAATTGCCTCATTAAGGGCAGAGACGCGGGGAAGGCAATCACACCAGCCAGCTGAATCACTCCTGCCCCTGCGGCAGCCCAGCCGGGGGCGTCTCTCTGCCCCAAGCTGGGGGGGGGGGAGGGGGAAGGGGCCGGCGGCCAAGCGCATCCCCACACCCTTCCTCTGGGCGCCGCGCCTGCCGGGGGCTCGTGAGCGGCTGCCGCCCAGGGGCAGGAACAGCCTCCAGGCCAGGCCAGCGGGAGGCCGGGTGCAGGGAGGGCTGGCGCAGCCCCCAGCGAATAGGGACCCTATCCGCACAGTGCCACGCGGGAAAGGGGGTCTCCGAGCAAGCTGGGAGAACCCCGGGGGCCAGCGGGTCCCAAAGCTGCAGCCGCAGGTGGCTCCCTGGCGGGGGGAGCGTGTGCCGCTCCTGCGGGCGGGGACCCTGCCTGGTGCAGCCACTTCACGGCTAGTTATTGCCACACACGACGCTGCGGCGACGGTGGCGCGCACGGAGGAGCTGCCTTGGCCCCCCCGCCCCGGCACGGCTCTAGCCTTGCGAGGAACGGCCCTGAGCCGGCCCCAAAGACCCTGCGCCCACACCCAGCGCCTGCTTTCAGGGGCTCGGCGCCCACCGTGCCTGGGACTGCCTGCGGAAAGCTCGCCTGACCCCCCCGCAGACACAAACCGCGCGTGTGCGTGTGCGCGTGTGCATGTGTGTGTGCGTGTGTGTGTGCGTGCATGTGCGTGTGTCGGGGCGCTTCCTGCCTTCCCCGGCACCGCAAGGCGCAGCCGGGGCCAGGGCTATCCTTTGTGTGCGGCTATCTCCATGGCAACAGGAGCAAACGCCATCCACACAGCCCCCATTGTCTCCCATGGACGGAGCCAGGCGGGGAGCTCTGCGCGCCGCAGTGTGCGCACTGAGCCGGGGGGGGGCTCCGCCGCCTCGGGAAGGGCGAGCCGCCGGCGAGGGGGCACTTCGGAAACTGACCGGCAACAGAAGTTCTTAAAAAAACCCATTCACTGTTTTTGTAGGCCCTACAGGAACAAACCAACCCTCCTTCCCTTGCCGATCCTGCCACGGTAGCCATGTGGGTGCAGGGCTCAGAAATGAACCGGTTTTGTCGGGGGCAGGAGGATGCAGGCACCCCTGGACAGCGTGTCCCCGGGTCGCTTGCACCCCCCTGCCCCCCGCGGGCGATCAGAGCTCAGCCTCAAGGGGCCTGCGGGGTCCCCCCGGCAGGGAGCAGCCCCCGCAGCAGAGAGCCGCCGCGCAGAGCCCCCGGAAGCGCGTAAGATGCGCCACTGAGCTGGACAGCCCGACTCGACGGGAGACAGCCGCAGGCTTTGCCCAGGTCCCTTTCCCGCGCCCTCGGCACCGGCTGCCCCGAGGCGCACGCAGAGGTCTCTGCACAAACCCCAGGCCTTGCGTCCTGGGGAGCAGGGGCTGGGCTGGGGGAGGGGGGTACCCGTAGCTCCCACGCCCTGGAGCGCAACACACCCACGCAGGCGGCCACACCACAGCTGCCTCAGCTCCCCACCTGGCGGGAGGGCCTGGCCGCCTCGGAGCAGGGGCCTGCCGGCCACGGGGCCCCCCAAAGGTCCAGCTACGCCCCCTGCTCCTTCCAGTGGCCCAGCGCACCTGACACGGGCACCGGCAGCGGGCGCTGTGGAGCCAGCGCACGCCCTGGACGGACCCCAAGGCTCCGTGAGCGGAGCGGCCGCTGCAGGGCACGGCTCCCGCGGGCGGTGGCAAAGGGCCGGCAGGAGGAGCCATGACAGGCAGCTCGGCGGCTCGCTGGCCCCCCGCGGCGCTGCTGGGCTGGGGAGCAGCGGGAGAGGGGGAAGGGGGAAGGGAAGGCAGGGGGAGGGGCGAGGACCGGGGACCCGAACCAAAGCCAAGCGGGTCTCAAGGGGAAGGTTCCCAGTCACCGGTGGAACCGTGGCCCCCCCCAGACAGCGTGGGGTGCGGAAATGCCTCCCCTCCACCCGCAGGTCCGGCCCCTCCCTGCCGAGTGCAGCCCAGCGTGGGCCATGGGCCAACGGCCAGCCCCCCGGCCCTGCCCCTTCCACACCCACCGCTGGCTGGCCCCATGTTCCCCCCGGAGTGCCGGGCAGCCCCCTCCCCCGCCGGTCGGCCACACTGCCCCTTCCCTGCTGTGGCGTGCCAGGAAGCACGGAGCACGCTGCCAAACCCAGCCCCGGCTGCCCCGTTCCCTCCAGCCTCAGGGAGGGCGGCCCGGCCGGGGGCAGGGCAGCCCATGGGCGATTGGGGTGGCCCTTGCCCTCACTGGCCGCGCTGGGTCGGGCGGCGGAGCAGCTAACGCATCGGCCAGCAGCCGGGCTGCAGAGGAGCCGTGCCCGTCCTTGGCCTGCCCGGCCGGCGGAGCACCCGCAGGTCCCCAAACGCCTGCCCGCCCCCTGTGGGCACCAGCAGCGCGCAGAGCCGGGGAGGGTGGGCGTCCCGCGCAGAGCAGCCTCGCGCAGGCGGCTCCCAGGCCAGGGCGCGGCAAGACGGCAGAGCTGGAACGCCACGGGGGGTTCTCCAGCCAGCCACTGCAGGCGCAGGAAGTGCCCACGTGCGCCGTGGCATCTTGCACACGCGCCCGCCCAGCCCCGCTGCCCGACCGAGGGCTTATCGGACACAAGGCCACAGCTGTGCCCCCAGCCCGGTGCCCTCGGGTAAGACGCGGCACACCCGCTCAGCTCGGATGCGGGGCCAGACTCTGGGAGGGCTGCAGCAGACGTGGCCTCCTCTCGGACTCTGCCCGGGCCATGCCACGTGGAGCCAGTGCGCGGAGGGCCAGGGCGCTGGGACACACCCCAGCCCGGCGGGACGGCTGCCTCCCCCAGGGGGGCGCCCAGGTGGGGGTGCAGGGAGAAAGGGAAGCGTAACCCCAGGCGGGGACGCGGAACCGGAGCCAGCTGTTTTGCGTTCCTGCAAGCGCGACTGGGAGCTCTCCCCGGGGAGCCGTGGCGGGAAGGAAGCCGAGAGCACTTCGTAGCCAGGACTCCGGGGCCCCGAGCTGCCTCTGCACCGGCTGGAGGATCCCCGGTGAGAGCAGGGCCGTGCAGACCCCTGGCACCGTGGCCATGGCTGCGGAGGCGCCCAGCTCACCAGGCCGCTGGGGGCGTGGGAGCGCAGCTCCAGGAGAACCGGCAGTGCGCAGCAGCCGGGCTCTCGGCCGTTTCTCTCAGCAGGACGCTGCGCAGCCTGCCACCCCCTCCACCTGCAGAGAGCAGCGGCCGGGCGGGTCCCAGCGGCCACCGGGGGCAGCACGGCGAGAGCGACGGAGGAGACCGAGCAGGCTGCCCAGGTGCGGTGCCCAGCCCCCGGGCGCGCGAGCAGGACTCCACGCACGGCGGACTCCTTGGGGAGACACGAAGCCCGTGGCTGCGGGAGCGGAGCAGTGAAAACCGGGCCAAGTGCAGGGCTCGCGGAGAGGGGAAGGAGCCAAGCTACCCGGGTACGGAGCAGATGCTGGAGCACCCCAGGAGCCAAGGGGCCTGTGCAGCCGGGGCGCAGGTCGCCAGGGCTGGGGGCGGGTGCTTGCTCCCTGCACACCGGGAGCTGAGGCTGGCAGGGCACTGACGGCAGCTCGCCCCACGCGGGGAGGGGAAGCACGCTGCCCCCGCCTTAGAGCCAGTTACAAAGGGACGGACCAAGGACCTTCCCCTGGTCCCAGCCCTTCCCCCGCTGCGGCCCAGCTGGCCGGGAGCACCCGCCCAGCGAAGGGAGACGGCCGGCCACGCCCCCAGGGCAGGCTGAGCCCCGGGCGGATCCACCCCGCGAGGGACCCACGCCGGGGGGCACCGGGCCCGCTCACCTGCTAGCAGGAAGGTGATCAGGCAGGTCTCCTTGGGCAAGTAGAGCTTGAGCCGAGAGCCGCTGAAGACGTACTCCACCACCGCCTCGGAGCGGCCGGCCCGCTGCAGGAAGGGCAGGAACTGCTTGGCCTTCTGGGTGTCCTGCGGGCAGGGAAGGAGGGGCAGTGAGTCACGGGGTGGGGTGGGACACGCTACAGCAGCCAGCCAGACGCGGGCAGGCGAGGAGCGACCTGGAGCCCCCGCTCCTGCCAACGCCGGGGACCGAGCCCGCCACGGGGCCGCCAACGCTGGGGCGGGACCCCCAGCCAGAGGGGGTAGCGGGTCCCACCACCATTGGCAGCTCTCGGGGCTGGGTGGCTTTTCGGCCTGCGGCCGCACGGCACCCAGTGCGATAGCCCGAGTCCCGGCCGGCCCCCGGAGCAGGGGTAACAACCCGCACAGGGCTCGCCTCTCCCCCGCCCCGCGGCCTTCGTTCCCGGGACCCGGCCCCGAGCCTGGCCTCCCTCGGGGGGGGAGCGCGTCTCAGGAGGGCCTCTGCTGCGAGCGCACACCCTGCCCTCCGGCCCCGAGCCTGGCCTCCCTCGGGGGGGGAGCGCGTCTCAGGAGGGCTTCTGCTGCGAGCGCACACCCTGCCCTCCGGCCCCGAGCCTGGCCTCCCTCGGGGGGGGAGCGCGTCTCAGGAGGGCCTCTGCTGCGAGCGCACACCCTGCCCTCCGGCCCCGATCCTGGCCTCCCTCGGGGGGGAGCGCGTCTCAGGAGGGCTTCTGCTGCGAGCGCACACCCTGCCCTCCGGCCCCGAGCCTGGCCTCCCTCGGGGGGGGAGCGCGTCTCAGGAGGGCCTCTGCTGCGAGCGCACACCCTGCCCTCCGGCCCCGAGCCTGGCCTCCCTCGGGGGGGGAGCGCGTCTCAGGAGGGCCTCTGCTGCGAGCGCACACCCTGCCCTCCGGCCCCGAGCCTGGCCTCCCTCGGGGGGGGAGCGCGTCTCAGGAGGGCCTCTGCTGCGAGCGCACACCCTGCCCTCCGGCCCCGAGCCTGGCCTCCCTCGGGGGGGAGCGCGTCTCAGGAGGGCCTCTGCTGCGAGCGCACACCCTGCCCTCCGGCCCCGAGCCTGGCCTCCCTCGGGGGGGGGAGCGCGTCTCAGGAGGGCTTCTGCTGCGAGCGCACACCCTGCCCTCCGGCCCCGAGCCTGGCCTCCCTCGGGGGGGAGCGCGTCTCAGGAGGGCCTCTGCTGCGAGCGCACACCCTGCCCTCCGGCCCAGAGCCTGGCCTCCCTCGGGGGGGGAGCGCGTCTCAGGAGGGCCTCTGCTGCGAGCGCACACCCTGCCCTCCGGCCCCGAGCCTGGCCTCCCTCGGGGGGGAGCGCGTCTCAGGAGGGCTTCTGCTGCGAGCGCACACCCTGCCCTCCGGCCCCGAGCCTGGCCTCCCTCGGGGGGGAGCGCGTCTCAGGAGGGCCTCTGCTGCGAGCGCACACCCTGCCCTCCGGCCCCGAGCCTGGCCTCCCTCGGGGGGGGAGCGCGTCTCAGGAGGGCTTCTGCTGCGAGCGCACACCCTGCCCTCCGGCCCCGAGCCTGGCCTCCCTCGGGGGGGAGCGCGTCTCAGGAGGGCCTCTGCTGCGAGCGCACACCCTGCCCTCCGGCCCCGAGCCCCCAGCACACGAGACACCCCCCTCCAGACCCTGCAGCAGCCCCACACCTCTGAGGGCTGTCCCTACCTCATTGGCTAGCGGCCACCAGGTCTTACGTGAGTCTCCCCCCAGGCCTGGGCACATGCGGCCCGGCCCACCCACTGGGGGCACCAACCAGCAGGAACCTCTCACCCCCCCCACGCGGTACGTAGCTGGGAGCGGGCGTGGCCCCGAGAGGGCGGGTCTGTCCCCGAGGAGCCAGCAGGCCGAGAGGCGGAGGGACGCGGCTTTCACACCCGGCCCGCACGGGACAGGCCCAGGCGCCGAGCGAGGGCCCGGCCCAATGTTTACAGCGAGGGCGTCGGTCTTTGCAGGCCGGGCCCGGCGTGGCCGAAGTCAGGTCACCTCCCCCGCTCACGGCCGCTTTCCTCCTGGGGAGCCATGGAAAGCCCCACCCGGCCCACGGCAGAGCCGAGGCAGGACAGCAGACACCGCGGCCGCACGCCGCTAGCGCCTCTCGGCCCAGCGCTCACAGGCGGGGCCCGGGACTGCACAGCCTCCTCGACCCGCTAGGTCAGGGACTTATTCCGAACCGGAGGCCTTTGCCGAAAACGGAGCTCTCTGCATTTCAGACAAGCCACTGAACGTCACAGGCTCTGATCTATTGCCGCGGGGAAAGAGCTCCCAAAATAAAACGCAGCCAGGTGGCTTCTCATTGCGCTGGGCCTTAATTTAGAAAAGGAACGGCAAAGGAAGGAAAGGGAGAGACGAGCGGCCGCCAACACCCCGCTTCCCTTCAGTCGGTTGGCGCTGGCTCGCCGGGGACTGCCTGACCGGACTGCCACGGCAGAGCCGGGCACGCGCTCCCCAGCAGCCGACTGCCCCCGAGACCCAGCCTCACCGGCAGCTCGCCCGGAAGACGGGCCTTCCGGGGACGAGCAGGGCAAACCCAACGGCACAGCGCGTGGCCGAGGCCGGCGCAGAGAACTCGCGTGCCAACGGGAAGCAGCGCTCCGGCTCAGGGACTCTGGGCTGCGGGCGAGGGAGAGGAGGTGGCGTTCCCGAGGCGCAGCGCCAGCCGGCAGCGCTGGCACGCCTGTGGGTCCCCCGGGGAGTGGGTCCACCAGCCATCCGCACCCATTAACGCAACACGACCTGCAGCGGCTCAGAGGGGAGCAGGAAGGAGGCTAAGGCGGGGCCGGGAGAGAGGGGGCAGCCAGAGATCTTGGGGGCAGACTCCGTGCCAGGGCAGCGAGAGGGGCCGTGGCTGTGGCAGGGCGGAGGAGGCAGGAGACCAGCCGGGCCCAGCGGGAGCAGCCGATCCCGGGGGCACAAGAGAAGCCACGACAGCTTCCTGGCACCAGAAGCTAATGTGGCAACAACGCTGTGTGCTCCAACTGCACAGCAGCTCAGAGAGGACGGATGGCTCAGTGGTTAGAGCGCTAGCCTGGGATCAGAGCGACCTGGCTGCGCCACTGACTCCCTGGGAGGCCCTGGGCGAGTCACTTCACCCCCTGGTGGGTAGCACGGAGGGTAAAAGCTTGGGACACTCGGCTGAAGGGGACCCGAGGGCCTGGCAGCCCCACGCAGACGCTGAAGCCCAGGCAGCACACAGCTCCTCCACACCCTGGGCCAGAGAGCACGCAGGGAGCCAGGCACCGACCCCCCCAGCGCTTGCAGGCACTAGCATGCGCAGCCGAGACACCGCCTCGCTCGAGCGCCGCAGGAGAAGTTATTTTGGGCTCCCTGCCCTGGGGCGGGAGGAGCAGCGCAAGGAGCTGCCTCGGGGCGGTGCCCATCGCAGCCCTGGGCGAAGACCACGGGCCAACGGCCCCGCACGGGCAGACGCAGAGGGGAACAGCACACGGGGAGAGTCGTGGGCTGAGATGCGAGGGCGCGGGGCACAGGAACGGCTGCTGGAAGCTCAGCGCTCACTAGAGGAGGCCCGGCCGGGCGCGTGGTTCCGTGGCCCAGGGCACTGAGCAGCCAACGGGACAGGAGGGACGTGGGAACACCCCCGGCCACCAGGCAAGCAGGCCGGGGATGGCAGGCTGGGCTGGGCTGGGCTGCCTGGGAGAGCGCGGCTCGCTCGGCCTCACACGGGGCAGGCTGAGGGGTCTGACTGCTCGGCACAGGCCTCGGGTAGCCGCCCGTGCTGCAGGGCCACGCTGGCACCAGAGCCAAAGGGGCAGAGTGGCCTGGAAACGGACAGTGGGTTCCTAACTGCTGGGAGGGGCTGGGGGTGCTCTCGAAAGAGCCTCGCACTAGGCCTGGCGTGGCCGGGGGGGAGGGGAGACTCTGGAACAGCCTTGCACTAGGGCTGACGTGGCCGGGGGGAGGGGAGACTCTGGACCAGCCTTGCACTAAGGCTGACGTGGCCGGGGGGAAGGGGAGACTCTGGACCAGCCTTGCACTAAGGCTGACGTGGCCGGGGGGAAGGGAGACTCTGGACCAGCCTTGCACTAAGGCTGACGTGGCCGGGGGGAAGGGGAGACTCTGGACCAGCCTTGCACTAAGGCTGACGTGGCCGGGGGGAGGGGAGACTCTGGACCAGCCTTGCACTAAGGCTGACGTGGCCGGGGGGAAGGGGAGACTCTGGACCAGCCTTGCACTAAGGCTGACGTGGCCGGGGGGAAGGGGAGACTCTGGACCAGCCTTGCACTAAGGCTGACGTGGCCGGGGAGGGAGGGGAGACTCTGGACCAGCCTCGCACTAGGCCTGGCGTGGCCGGGGGGGAGGGGAGACTCTGGACCAGCCTCGCACTAAGGCTGACGTGGCCGGGGGGAAGGGGAGACTCTGGACCAGCCTCGCACTAGGCCTGGCGTGGCCGGGGGGGAGGGGAGACTCTGGAACAGCCTCGCACTAGGGCTGACGTGGCCGGGGGGAGGGGAGACTCTGGACCAGCCTCGCACTAAGGCTGACGTGGCCGGGGGGAAGGGGAGACTCTGGACCAGCCTCGCACTAGGCCTGGCGTGGCCGGGGGGGAGGGGAGACTCTGGAACAGCCTCGCACTAGGGCTGACGTGGCCGGGGGGAGGGGAGACTCTGGACCAGCCTTGCACTAAGGCTGACGTGGCCGGGGGGAAGGGGAGACTCTGGACCAGCCTTGCACTAAGGCTGACGTGGCCGGGGGGAAGGGGAGACTCTGGACCAGCCTTGCACTAAGGCTGACGTGGCCGGGGGGAAGGGGAGACTCTGGACCAGCCTTGCACTAAGGCTGACGTGGCCGGGGGGAAGGGGAGACTCTGGACCAGCCTTGCACTAAGGCTGACGTGACCGGGGGGAAGGGGAGACTCTGGACCAGCCTTGCACTAGGGCTGACGTGGCCGGGGGGAAGGGGAGACTCTGGACCAGCCTCGCACTAGGGCTGACGTGGCCGGGGGGAAGGGGAGACTCTGGACCAGCCTCGCACTAAGGCTGACGTGGCCGGGGGGAAGGGGAGACTCTGGACCAGCCTTGCACTAGGGCTGACGTGGCCGGGGGGAAGGGGAGACTCTGGACCAGCCTTGCACTAGGGCTGACGTGGCCGGGGGGAAGGGGAGACTCTGGACCAGCCTCGCACTAGGGCTGACGTGGCCGGGGGGAGGGGAGACTCTGGACCAGCCTCGCACTAAGGCTGACGTGGCCGGGGGAGGGGAGACTCTGGACCAGCCTTGCACTAAGGCTGACGTGGCCGGGGGGAGGGGAGACTCTGGACCAGCCTTGCACTAAGGCTGACGTGGCCGGGGGGAAGGGGAGACTCTGGACCAGCCTCGCACTAAGGCTGACGTGGCCGGGGGGAAGGGGAGACTCTGGACCAGCCTCGCACTAAGGCTGACGTGGCCGGGGGGAAGGGGAGACTCTGGAACAGCCTCGCACTAGGCCTGACGTGGCCGGGGGGAAGGGGAGACTCTGGAACAGCCTCGCACTAGGCCTGACGTGGCCGGGGGGAAGGGGAGACTCTGGAACAGCCTCGCACTAGGCCTGGCGTGGCCGGGGGGGGAGGGGAGACTCTGGAACAGCCTCGCACTAGGGCTGACGTGGCCGGGGGGAGGGGAGACTCTGGAACAGCCTCGCACTAGGGCTGACGTGGCCGGGGGGGGAGGGGAGACTCTGGAACAGCCTCGCACTAGGGCTGACGTGGCCGGGGGGAGGGGAGACTCTGGAACAGCCTCGCACTAGGGCTGACGTGGCCGGGGGGAGGGGAGACTCTGGAACAGGCTCGCACTAGGGCTGACGTGGCCGGGGGGGGAGGGGAGACTCTGGAACAGCCTCGCACTAGGCCTGACGTGGCCGGGGGGGGAGGGGAGACTCTGGAACAGCCTCGCACTAGGCCTGACGTGGCCGGGGGGGGAGGGGAGACTCTGGAACAGGCTCGCACTAGGCGTGGTGCCCCCACGTGGGCCATCTGAAGGGAACACCACGCTGGGCAGCCTGCAATAGCACAGGCTGGACTCAGTCCCTCCCAGCCCCACGTCCAACTCCCCCCTTTACCCTCCCTGTATCGGCCCCCCAGGGACCAAGCTCACCCCCAGCTGCGGGCTGATGGAGACCGTACACTGGTGTCCAGGACTGGAACTCTCCCCCCACCCCGCCCACTGCACCTGGGGAAACGCCTCCCAGGATACCCCCGGAGCCGCCTGCCGGGCCCTGAGCCGGGCGCGACAGAGGACGGGAGAGTCCAGAAGATGCTAGCGCCTCGCTAGACCAAGGGAACAGAGACCCCCCCGGAATTACAGACCAGGCAGCTCGCCCCCGCGCCCGGCCGGCCCCCTGCAGAGAGAGCCAGGCGAGGGGTGGCCGCCCGCACGGGTTCCCGTCAGACCAGCCCAGCTCTCTCCGACAGGACAAGCCTGGTGGCGGGGTGGCTCCGAGGCCCGGTGCGGCCTGAGGCGTTGGGGAGGCTTCCAATACCGCCGCCCACGAGGAGTCTCAGCCGGCGAGAGGAACCCAACCCAGGCAGAGCGACTCGGACGGGGGTGCAGAACTGGTGGGAAACCGGCTCTCAGGGGAGGTCTCCACGGTTCCCAGTCAAGCCCGATGGGACCACTGGGTGGGGCTCAGCATCTCCCGAGCCACGGACGGCGCCACAGAGGACACGCAGGTCTGCGGACACCCAGCGCTTGGGAGGGTGGGTCAGAATTCAGGCTGAGCTGGGCGCCCTGGAGAACTGGTCCCAGGTGAACAGGGTGAGGTTCCATGAGGACAAATGCAAAGTGCTCCGCCTAGGCAGGAGCAACCCGTGTCACACAGACCGGGCGGGGAGGAGTCCTGCAGAGAGGGACCCGGGCTCAGAGCGGACACACGCTGAAGAGGAGTCGGGGCGTGACCCTGTGGCGAGACCACGCAAACGTGGAGCGGCAGGAGGGCTGGGAGGCGGGACGGACACTTTGCTGTGTGCGGACTAGGCCCCGGCTGGAGAGCTGGGTCCAGCTCCGGGTGCCACGTTTCAGGACACAGGCGGACAAACGGGCACACCGGGCCCAGAGGACGACTGAACCAACCCGACGTGTCCAGCCTCAAGAAGGGGAGGCCGAGGGGCATGGCAGGTTCCCAGGCACCTCCGAGGGCGCTCCCCGGGGAAGAAGAACACTGTTCTCCTGGATCCCTGAGGAGGGCCGAGCACGGGGGACTCACACGCAGCGAGGGGGTGTAGGTGGCGATCGGGCGGCGCAGCGCTGGACACATCCCCGGGGAGGCGGCGGCCCTGGAGGTGTTCCGGAGCAGCTCAGACACCAGTGTGGCCTGGCCCAGCCCTTGTGCAGTCCTGCCCGTCTACGGTCACCAGCCAAGGGACGCCTGCGCCCCGGAGCCCAAGCCAGGCTGCAGCCGCTCTCAGAAGAGAAGAGCCGGGGATGGGGCATTCATCTCCGCCCTGTGCCAAGCGCACACACGCCAGATGGAGCCGCCCGCTCAGGGGGCCCCAGTGTTGCCTTTCCCAACCACGGTTCCCCCGGTGTCGTACCAGGCCGGCTGTGGAAGGGACCTGCGCCACGTCCGCATCTCGCACAGAGATCAGAGGCGCCAGACTCCGACTCCCGGGGCTGGCAGAGCCCCCCGCCCAAAGCAGGACCAACCCCACCTCAATCAGCCCAGCCAGGGCATCCCGGCTGTGTCCTTCCCATGCCCTCGCGGAAGGCGCTGGCCATCTGGGTTCAGAAATAAACCCCCAGGGATGGAGAATCCACCCCCACCCCAGGGAACCCAGCCCAGTGCTTCCCACCCATTCGTCCTGATATCCAAGGGTCTGTCTACACTACACAGTTAATCTGAAAGAGCAGCCGTTATTTCGAATGAACTTTACTAGCGTCTCCACAGCCAAACCGTTATTTCAAAATACATTTGAAACAGTGGAGCCCTGATTTCGAATTTGGTAACGCTCATTCCACGAGGAGTAACGCCACAGTCCAAAGAGCTATTCCGAATGAAGCGCTGTGTAGACACTGAATTCGAAACGGGGCCTCCGGCCCTTCCCAGGGAGCCCTGGTGGCCACTCTGGGCACAACCAGGAAAGCTTCCTCTCCTCTCCCCCAGCCCCGGAGCCATTAAAGGGGTAGACCCTGGCCACCGGGGCCAGCAACATGAGGCAGCGAGCCACTGGCAGCCAGCCCTCCACCGCTCCCCAGGAGCAGTCTGCCAGCTCCCCGGAGCCTGATGGGGGCTGGAGAAGGCGGGCGCCTTCCTGGTCCAGGGCGGAGATCATGGACCTTAGTCAGGTTTGGGGGGATTGCCCCCAACGTCCATGATCTCAGCCCTAGACGGAGGAATGCAGCCGTCTAGGGCAGTATAGCTGCCAGCCTGGCACCAAAGGCCACATGCGAACCCAGGAGCAGGTTGGCACGAAAATCAAGTAGGTCCAGCAAGACCCCCAACCCTGGGCCCTGAGCTTCCCCTCCCCCTTCTTCCCCTGGCTTCCCCCTTCCAGCTCCCTCCTCCCAGGTTTCCCCCTCCCCTCTCCCACCCTCTCTCTTCCCCCTCCCACCTCCTTTTCCCAGTCTCCCCAGATGTTCATCCCCCCTCCCCCTCCAGTTTTGTTCAATAAACCCAGTGTGACGTAGTGGGGGTACTTGCTGGGCTGTGGTGACCCCTGCTGTCTGGAGCAAGACCCAGCAGGGAAAACCCCACTAGGCCAAGGTAATGCCAAACTTGTTGAACCAGTGGCCAGACACCCCCCATGGAGAGGAACAAAGGAAGGTGGATGCTGCCCTGACTGGGGGGGCAGGGCTGCAAGGGAATTTAGTTAGTTACTGTGGGAGAGCATGGAGGAGAGCCTAGGAGAAGGGGCTGGAGTTTAGGGGCCCAGTCTCCCCCATCTCAAGGGGGCCTGAGGCATCCTAGCCCAGCTCTGTGACCAGACTACATCTGTGCTGTGCTGTATCCTGGAGAGGCAATAAACTTCCTCTATTCCACCGGCTGGTGCAGTCTGTTTGTGCCATTTCGGGGTGCAGGAGACGGGGAACCCCCAACGCGCCGTCACACCCAGTTTCTATTTTTGAACTTACGTGTCTTTTATTTGATATCAGGAAGGGGGCTAGGGAGAGGAAGTGGAAGGACGTGAGGGAGGAATGGGGCACGAGCCCCCAGTGGGGGGGACCGGGGAGGCTCTGAGGGCTTTTTGGGGTGGATACTCTCCCTCAGGGCCTCCTGGATCCTGACAGCCCCCGATGGACCCCATGGATGGCAGCCTGCAGGAAGTGCAGCCGGGCTGATGGCAACGACCCCACGAGACGCACTGGCGTGCCCAGGGGCAGCTCTGGCTCCATGTGGCCGAGTGCTGTGGTGTGCCGCGTGTGGGCACTCAGGGCACTCCAAGCCAGGACTGCTTTGCTGTTCCTCATCGAGGCAGACAAGCAAGCGGGGAACCCTGAGAACTGTCTGTCCGGGGTGGGGGTCAGGTTCCTTTTAGCACGGAGCTCAGTTAGCCCCACACGCTAAGTCCTAGCCTGATGCCCTGCCAGCACTGGTTCCGGCCAGCCTGAACTTCGGTTCAGGGTCCACTCAGTGTGGACGTGCTATTTCAAAATAGTTTTTGTGTCTAGATGCGTTATTTCAAATTAAGTTAATTCGAAATAGCGCTGTCGTGTAGACATACCCCAACCTAGACCCCCCCCCCCACTGCAACTTGAGCCCATTGCTCCTCGCTCTGCCCCCACTGAGACCAGCCTCTCGCCAGCCTCTTTGGATCCCCCTTCAGGGAGTTGCCGGCTGCTCTCAACCCCCCTCGCTCTGCTCTTCTGCAGACTGAACAAGCCCAAATCCCTCAGCCCCTCCCCATAGGCCATGTGCTCCAGTCTCCTATTATTTTGGTTGCCCCCTGTGGCGGTGCGTCGGGGTCCCCCGACTCCTGCACCCCGTAATGGCACGGACAGACTCCCCAGCCAGTAGAACAGAGGGAGTTTATTGCTTCTCCAGGATACAGCACAGCACAGATGGAATCTGGTCACAGAGCTGGGCTAGGATGCCTCAGCCCCCCTTGAGATGGGGGAGCCTGGGCCCCTAAATCCCAGCCCGTTGCCTAGGCTGCTTCCTCCATGATTCCTGACAAACTAAAACTCTCTTCCAGCCCTGCCCCCAGCCAGGCGCCCCCCTCCCTTTGTCTCTCCCTGGGAGCTGAGCCGGGGTGTCTGGGTTAATCCACATTTGGGAGAGTCGGTGAGAATCTCCCATCCCAGCGCAGGGGGCCCGGGTCACAGAGCAGACAAGCCCCCACTATACCCCCCCACCTTCTCCAATGCGTCCACATCCTTTCTGTAGCGGGGGGCCCAGAACTGGAGGCAACAGTGGCGGCGTGGCAGTGTCTGAGCTCCCGGACCCGGCAAGAACCAGGACTGAGCCAGGCTGCCTGCCCGCCCGGCTCCTACTGCACTTGAAATGCAGCGCCGCAGCGGGGGCAGGGTGCGTGCAGTCTGTAGCCTTGTGCTTCTTCGTTAATCGACTGCACTATTGCATCCCTAGCACCGACGCCGAGCTCCCTGGGAAATCAACCACGCCACAGACCAGACACAAGCTGACTCTGCCTCTCCGAGTTTCACGTGCAGCCCCTAGCGCTGGGCACAAGCCTGTCAGCTGACCAGCCGTTCGTCCAAACACGCACGGCGGGGGCACCGCAGCGAGTCCCAACTGCGGGTCACGCTTAGCAAACCGCTGGGATCGAAGCCCACGGCCAGAGATCCAGACGGGTCCCTTCCAATCGGCATTTTCATTTCGAAAGGGCTTTGCCGACCGCCGCGCCGGCCGCTCGGCTCCACCCCCACCACGTGTCTCCCGGTTTTGGTTTGAGGAGGAGGAAAAGGTGAAGGAATTCCGGTGGGGTGAACACAACTGGCATTTTATTCTGCCAGCCAGACACTGGCTCCTCAGACTCAGACTGCCTGCGCCCGCCCCACAGAACAAGGCATCCCCAGGAAATCTGCTTTGGAGACCACGACCCTACGCCACGGGGCCTCCGCATGGCCCTTGGCCAGGAGGCGCCTTTGCTGTCACCGGTGCCAGCCCCAACACACGTGACCGAAAACTTATTTAACAGCTGGGCAGTCATGAAGTTAATACAACACATGTAACCACAATCTGCAAGCAAAGGGAAAAAATTCATTACCCACCTATTAACCACTTAGGTTTAACATATGCAATTCTAACAGAGAAGCTGCTAATGAAGGCTACTAATTAGAGGTAATCACTACGCAGCCACGATTGGATTCGCTTGCAGACAAAGGGAGCTCGCTGCCAGGGAGGGAAGAGTCCCGCAGTGAGCTCAACTTGCCAACTACCCCCCCAGCCGAGGGGGGGCTTAGGGGCACCCCGCCATTCCCCGCTTCGCCCAGGAGCGTGGCTGCAGCAGCTCAGGCAAGCAGATGTAGGGGCACAAGCCTGCAACCGGCGAGCGCGGGCCAGCTGCCACCAACAGCTACAATAAGCAGCAGTGTTCAAACACGCTCAGGAAGGCCCGTAAATCCGCGCGGCGCCGCGAGCACAAAGCAGGCTCCCGCCCCGCCCGCGGGGGAGAGACAGGCCCGCTGAGCCCGAGTGCGGAATGACAAGTGGAGAGTGGCAGGGCGCCAGCGGGGCAGCAGGCGGACACCCAAGTGACAGATTACGACTCCCGCCCCAAAGCTTCCGGTCGCACGGCTCCCAAAGTCCCGTTCCTTCTCCGCTGGGCGCTGCAGGCGCTAACGGACAGGGGGCAGCACGTTCGGAAATGGCGCCGGGACCCGCGAGGGCACCTAGAAACTGACGCAGCACGGAGGAGCCGGAGCCCCTGACCGGCACCCGCCCAGGAGGCATCCTGACGACCCAGGGGGGAGGTGAGCCTCAAGGCCCCGGGCCAGAGAGGCGTGGAGGAGGGGGGGGCGCGACGAAGAGGGCTCCCGAAGTCCCTGCCCCAGAGGGCAGACCTGCAGAGGCAGAAGAGGGAGAGGAAGCAGCCCAGGGCGCAACCAGGAGGGGTTGGCGGGCTGGCGCGTTTCGGCTTTACGCCCCCGTCAGCCGGACCGGATCGCAGAGGATCCGTGTCCTTACGGCCCTGGGCTGGGGCCCGTGAGTGAGGGCGGGCCCGGGCCCCCCTCGCCCTCTCTGAGCCAGAGAGCATGGGACGCCTGCTGTCTGCCCGTAGAACGCGTCCAACGCAGTGCTCACAACACGACTCGCACTTGGGTGAGGTGTGGGAACTGCTAGTGCCAGAAGAGGGACCGCCTCCAGGGGTCGGGCGTCCGGGGCCGTTGGGTGCTGCCCCAGACGGGGGGCTGGACAAGGCGACCTCGCCAGGTCCAGTGCGGCCACTGCGCACTGCCGGGACCCGGACCTGCTCCTGGGTTCTGCCTTGCTCACCGCCCACCAGCAGGCCGGCCACTGGAGCATGGCTCCCAGAGCCACGTGGAACACGCAGAGCCACGTGGAACACGCAGAGCCACCAAGAGCCCGGGCATGGGCATGGGCTGGGGCCACAGGGCTGGAGGAACAGTGGCTCGCTGCAGGCTCCATGGCGCGTGGCCGCGCAGGGGCTGGGACCAGCTTTCCCACCTGTCCAGCGGGCCCAGAGCCAGCCTGCACCGTAGCACAGGGGGACGCTTCCGGGCAGCGCGGGAACAAGCCCCCTCCAGTCACGGGGCAGGGAGCAGCGAGCCACGGACACAAACCGTTCCTCTAACAGGCCTCCGGGTGCACCCCCAGCCTCTCCCGGCCGGCCCGCCCACGCCAGCTCCCCGTGCCACCGTGTTCACGTGCCCACCGGCTGGGAAGGGGATCGCCGCGTAGACCCAGCGAGGAAAGAGACACGCAGCTGCCCGGCGCTCCGCGGGAGAGGCGAGCCAACACGCATTTGTCCTACAGCAGTTACATTATTTAGTAAATTGCAGGGGAGGGGAGGGACAGCACGGCCTCCCCCGAGCGCGGGGGACGGACCCGCACGCCAGCCAGCGAGACGACAAACCGCGGCCGGAGGGGGGCCGAGGGGGCCCTTGGCAGGCGGCAGCACTAAGAGGCAGCGCTGCGGGGACAGCGGCTGGGAAGTCTGTCGCATCACCTGCCTGCGCTTAACGAGCGGAAGTCTAATTTGCAGCTGCTAAGTGGAGCTGTCAAGGGGCAGTGACGAACACGGCGCCGTGCAGCCCCGGAACGTGCTCCTCCCCGCAGGGCCGAGGCGCTCGCTCTGAACTGGCTCCGGGGGCTGGCGGCTGCCCCCCGCCAGAGCCGGGGGGTCCTCTCCCGGGACCCAGCCCCACGGCGCGCGAAGGGCTGTCCTCCTGGCCCACGTTAGTCCTAGCCCATCCCGCTAACGCTTTCTTTCTTCCTCTCTGCGGGCTCCCTGCGCCCGGCAGGCTGCTCCGGGTGTGCAGGCAGGCACCGCGCGCGACTTCCCGCCCCTCTCTCAGCTGGGCTATGCTCCGACCTCCAGCCAGGTCTCCGGAAACCCGCCCCCGGAGCCAGCGGCTGGCGGGGCAGAGACGGGGCGGATCACAGGCAGTGGCGGGAGGCCGCCGGGCCGATGCAAGAGGCGTTCGTGGCCTGGCTTTCAGGAGCGAGGCTGCGCAGATTCGCACCGCGTGGGAGGGCGCCGGGAAAACAACTGGCCAGTCGCTCCCCTGCAGGGCTTAGCAGGGACAGCCCTGGGCTCTGCGAGTCCCTACGCCAGCTGCCGGAAGCTGGGGGTGGGATCGCTCCCCCTGGGGCACCTGCCCTGGCCGCTGTGGGCAGCCAGGGTGCCGGGCGAGGAGACAGGCCATCGTCTGCCCCAGCACGGCCGGCTTCGTTCCCCTGACACGCAAACAGGGAGAGCGCCAGCTTCCGTGCCCCCTCGCTGCTGAGACGCCTGATTCAGCCAAGCCGACAGCAGGGCAGGGACCTTGTCTGGGCCAGGGGCCACTGGCCCACGGAAAAATCAGTTGGGGGCCGCACACAAGTGAGAAGCCAAAAAACCCCCAAACTCTCCCTGCCGTGGCACCCGGCTGAGCAGGGGAAAGACCCTCCCCACGTTCCCCTCCCACCCCACAGCCTAGGGGCCCAGGCTCGTAGACGGTGTGGGCTCCCCAGTGCTCAGGGGCCGATCTGGCCCCGAGGTTCCCCTCCCCTGCCCTAACTGAGCCTGGAAGAGCACAGCAGGAGGGAGTGGCCTGTCTCTTCGCCCTGGCAGCAAGGGAAGGCAGCTGCCTGCTCCACGTGTGCTTGCGGCTGCTCCACAGCAGGGGCCGGGCTCGCCATGTGCGCTAGGGCCGAAGGCTTTCCCCTTGCAGTACCCGCGGGGGCGCCTCTAGCAAGCCCTTGCGTGGCACCTCCCTGGCGTGGCCTAGGGGCTCCGCGTGCCCCCCCGCCCTCAGCTCCCGGCTGCCGGAGACTCGGACCGTGGAGAAGGAGGGCGGGTGCGGAAGGGACACGAGCAACATCTGCAAGAACCCCAGGAAGGGAAGACGGCCGTTCCACGGCAGGGGGCTGCCAGCAACACCCAGGGAAGGCTGCAGGGTCGCCCTGCCCACCCAGCGTCACCCTGAGCCCGGGAGCCAGCGGCGTGAGTGGACAGAGCCATGGGCCAGGCCACCACCGCTACCTGCACCCTCTGGAGCGCACCCGGGGGGGAGGGGGGGGCAGCCAGCACAGACACACGGAGTGATCCAGGTTCGAGTTCTCCCCCCCCATTCACTCAGCCACGGAGATTAACGAGCGGGTGGATTTCTGGACTAGCCGAAGTCTCCCCCAAGTAAAAGGCCTGGGGCTGCCGCACACGAACGCACGTCCCGTCACAGGAGGGGTCTGGGGCAGAGAGCCGGCAGGAAAAGGCCCTGGCCCGAATGCAAGGCGCTCACCATTCCCGGTAGAAAGGCCGAACGTGGCCGGAGCTGCACCTGGTCCTGAGGGAAGGCCACACGCGGGGCCCCGAGATCAAGGCTCGAAATTCAGGAACCCGGCCAGCTGACTGATTCTTCGGTCAGAGAGCTCCTCTCCTGGAGTCTACTTTGGGGGTGCCACGGGGAGGCACCCTCGGTGGTTCGTGGCCTCCACCCCCCAGGTGACCTGCCAACAACTCACCAACGCTCCATTCCACAGGCTACGCCCCTCTGAGCCACGGGGGAATACCAGAAGGAACGACCCCACCCACTCAAGAAACTCCCGGCAACAGCCTGGGACCAAATCCGGACACTCCCTAGGATACACCCAGTCGGAGCATCATCTGCTCCCCACGATCTGGAGCCCCGGACGCCCCCCGGCTCAGGCACTGGCCCCCTTCCAGCAGGGTCATGCGGCCCGGCTGACTCTCCCCAGGCCGTGTGCTACCAGCACCCCGAGCTCCCCTCGAGACACCACCCGCTTGCGAGGAAACCACAGAGCGGCGGTCGTCTCCCTGAACACACCGGCCTGGCCCCAGGGACGCAGCAGCTCCTCCACCCACGCTCCCCACAGGACAGACGAGGGGCTGCCAGGAACAGTGTCCCCGAGGCTGCCCCAGCATAGCTGAGCTATGGGCAGCCACAAGCCTTTCCCATCTGGGGACAACTTATCCCTTCAAGGCAGCAGCACGGCCATGGGCACCCACAGGGCCCCCCAATGTGCCAGCGTCTGAGCTCGAACGTTTCCGCAGCTCGTGCTACATTGACAACGTCCACGTCAGCTGGGCCCGTGGGAAGGAGGCTGGCATGGTCATGGGGGATGGGCAGCCTGGGGTGCCCCTGGGGCTGGTTTCAAGAGCCCACCCCGTTTGTGGGTTCACAAGCACCCGATGGCGGCAGTGGATTATTTTATCCCCAACATCGAGGTGTTCAGGGTTTCGGGGGGAAGTTTCAGACCAAAGCCTGGAGAGATCAGGTTGGGGGTTGCTTTTGCAGACCCCCACTTCTGCAGCGGAGACTCAAGCCTGGCAGAGGCCCTGGAAGAATTCCACGGGGATTTCAACAACTGCCTCCCACCATCACCCTCAGCCTGGACCCGGCCACCCAGGAGAGCCACGTCTTAGACACGCCAGCACAAGTAAACGGTGGCCACAACCACCACCCTCTCCCAGAACCCTACCGACCGCTCTTCCTACCTGCATGCCTCTGGCTTCCGTCCAGGGCCCTCACGCGATCCCTTGTCTGCAGCCAGGCCGAGATACAGCCGGATCCGCGCCAGCCCCGCAGACAAACAGCGCCAGGGCCTCGCGCGGGCATTCGTCAAACGCCAGCGCCCCCGCAGGGAAGTGGGGAAACGACTGACAGAGCCAGACGAGTCACCTGCTTCGGGACAGGCCCCCCGGCCGTCACCCCCAGCTCCACTGACAATCCACAGCCCGCTCTGCAACACGTTCCCTCTCGCTCTCAGGAACGGGACACGGGCCGGTCCTCGTCTACAGACACCCCGCACCTAACGCAAATACTCCCCAGCAGCCACACCCCACACCTCAGACACCTTCCCCCAGACACCTGCCCCGCCACACCCCCTGCCAGCTCTGTCCACACCCCCATACAAGCGACACCACCCCAGGTCTGAGCACAGCAGCCACAGCAGCGGGGCTCATCCCCCTGCACAGCCGTTAACGTGATCTCAGCCATCATCCCTCGGCAAAGGACACACGCCAGACACCCGGAGGGGACACCTGCCTGGCCACTGAGGGATGGATTTAAAAGCAGCCAGCCTGCCAAAGAACGTCAGCCCCCGATCACAACGGGAGAGCACGGAACCAGAATTCGTTCACCAATCCAACACGGTCAGCTTAGGGCTACGGCTGGTATGTGGTTAACCTGCTCCCACCCCCCGCTCCGGATACCCGTCTCCACAGCACTGCTGGCAACGAGCCACCTGCACCCTGACCGGATTCGCCTCCCGCACACACACGCCCTGTCGCCTTTGTCGTCCTTGGACACACCTCTGCCTCTGGAACCCACCCCAACTCCTCGGAGGCCTCGGCTCCACCCACAAGAGCCCCAACACATCGGTTCGGCTCGAAGGTGCCTTTCCATGTGTCACGTTACTGGATTTTAGGGAAGCAGCCAGATCACTGCTGCACCCATGGGGGGGGGGGGAGTTTGGCCCCAAAAGTGGTACAAAGGGGGCCATGTGAGGTGTCAAATAGAAGCTCACTGTCTGCTGATTCTGCGTGCGCTATTCGTGTGACTGTGTAATGTCTGTGTGTGAAGGTATAAGCATGTATTCTGTGTGGATACTGCATGTTTCTCTGTATGTGGTTGAGCAGTGGGCAAAGCTCAGCCTATGGACATGCTAATGAGCAAGCTGCTATGGAACAACAGCCCTCTATAGGCCAAGGACACACCTAGGGACTGATACCTAGGGGCTACCAGCAGGGGACACAGGGACAGGCCGCTGGCCAGGTGACCTGCTGCAGCCAAGAAGAGACGGGAAAGGAGGTGTAAAGATGCCATGTGGCATCCTCCATTGTGTCTTCAGATCTGCTCCTGACCCCAGATGCGGCCTCGCAGGGAATCTCGAGCTGGGAAGAACTGTGACCCATCCTGGCATAGGATGTGCACCACGGACTTTTAAGCCAGCAGCTGTAACATCTCTGCTAGAGCCTGCACCGAGAACTGGGAGATTCGGTGCATGTAATGTACTATCCTTTAGCAACCTCACACTCAGGTTTTTCTTTCTTGTGATAATAAACCTTTAGATGTTCGATGCTAAAGGATTGGCCCAGCGTGATTTGTGGGTAAGGTCCAGAGGGTAAATTGACCAGGGATCTGTGGCTGGTTTCTTGGAATCAGACAGAACTTGTTGGGGGTAGGTGGGATTGGGTGCTAGGACCCCCCACCTGTGTATGAGGCCCGGGGCCATCTGGGGCACGGATATTGCTGGGGTGTCGGAGGGGTTTTGCTCGTGAGGCTTCAGGCAGGCAGCTGAAGCGCTCTGTGGGACTGGATGTGGACTGTTTGGAGAGGTCGCCAGTCTGGGGGCTGTAAGAAGCCCCGGATTCGAGCAATTCGCCCTGAGCGGCGCCCTCAGCTGTGCCCAGACACGGCCCGGTCCGTCATACCAAGCCCCTGCGATGGGAGGAAATATTTGTGTTCTGCCTGCTGAGCGCCGCTCCAGGAGGACGGGGTTGGCCACATGACGCGGGACGAAGCGCAGGCCGGACAGCGCAGCGCGTACGCCGACAGCGCCCGCTAGCGGAGAGGAGGCCGCAGAACCAGCCCGCGGGAACCAGCTGCCTCCCGCGGTACAGCCGTGCTGGCTCGCCCCATGCTAGAAGTGACAGCCACAAAGGGCGCTTCCACAGCACCATGGAAACCGGTACCAGCTCCGCAGCACTTCCACTCGGCAGCACAAGGGAGGAGCCACAGAGCAGAGACCTGAACCGCCCGGCCTGCTCCACCAGGAGACGGGCCCCTCTGGCCACCGCGAGCGTCACCACCTACCCTAACCCACCCCCAGCAGCACCGGCCCATCAGTCCCATCATCCCAGAGACTGACCCTGCGCTAGCGTCCTGCCGGCCACGGCTTCCCAGGCCTGGCCGCTCCCGGAAGGGGGGATCCAGAGAGGCTGGCGAGAGGCTGGGGGCAGAACGAGCAGCGATGGGCTCAAGTTGCCGTGGGGCAGGTCCAGGTTGGATATCAGGACAAACCATTTCCCTAGGCGGGGGGGAGGCGCTGGGCTGGGTTCCCTGGGGAGGGGGTGGAGTCTCCATCCCTAGGGGTGTTTAAGTCCCAGCGTGGCCAAGCCCTGGCCGGGAAGGCTGAGTGGGGGCTGGTCCTGCTTTGGGCAGGGGGCTGGGCTCGGTGCCTCCGGAGGGCTCTGCCGGCCCTGGCAGTCCATGATCCGCCTGGGGTAGAGCCCCCGAGTCGGACTGGCAGGCCGGCTTTGCGGCCCGTTCTGAGCCTGCTCCAACAGAGCAGCCGCTGACACTGAAGGCGGGTCCAGCAGCCGGCCCATCACCGCCAAACCTGCAGAGAACTGCTCTGCCCGTACCCCGCTCAGGCCCCCGGCGCTCAGCCCCAGGCCACTGTCCGGCTGCTTACGCGCCGTGGCCCCAAACGCCCCAGCCTGTACGAGGGCCGGCGTGCTGTGGGCCGGGCGTGCCCCGGGCGTTTGGCCAGGTTAAAGGGCAGCATCTGCACCCAGCTCTGGACCAAGAGCCTGGCCTCACCACTAGTCACCACTCCCCCAAGGCACGCGCCTGTTACCCAGGGTAACTGGGAAGAGGCGGGGGTTGTCCCCCCCCCGGCCGCAGGGCTCCCAGGACAGCGCTCGCAGGGGCAGGCTGCAGGCCCGAGTGCAAAACTAAAAAGGCTGGCAATGGAGGGGGGGGGGGGGGGGGCGCTACGACAGGGCGCCAGGGGACACGGGCCCCGCAGCAGGGCTCTCTGGAGACAGCACGTGCCCAGCGAGGAGCGGTGACAGCAGGTGGCTCAGAGTGCAGCCATGGCAGGGGCCGAGGAGAACTCAAGGGTGGCAGGAGACAGCAAGGTGAGGGACCCTGTGCCGGCCTCTCGCCCCCAGCCTCCCGGGCTGGGCAGGAACCGGAGCCGCTCTGGGCCGGGACCCCTGGGGCCATGGCGCTGCTCCAGCAGGACGGAGCGGGAGGGGCTGTCCCCCCCGTGCTAACGAGCAGGGCTCCCCTCCCCCCACGGCCTCCCCGCTCGCAGCAAGGGCCCCGCGCCACCCGGATCTGCAGGCCACAGCCCGGCCAGACACAGCACCATCGCTCCCACCTCTGCCCCGCCCCGCCCTGCCCTGGGAAAGGACGTACTGCGGTGGCAGGGGGGAGCCCCGACCCAGCAACACCCGCAGACCCACCCCAACCACGCCACCAGCCCCCCTTGAAACGACCCCACTCACAGGCAGCACTGGGGGCAAACGGGCTAGTTCCTCCCCTGTGCCATCTTCAGCCGCCGCCCCTGCCAGGCTGCGGGGAGGCGAGGGGGCTGCCTGGGCTTTGCTGGGAGCCAGCAGGTGCTCGGATGTGGGGGCCCCTCCAGCCACAGCCCGGGGCACGGAGACGGCTCCGGCGGCCTGTACAGCGGGGCAGCAGACACCACACACGAGGACAGCTTGACGCCCTCGCGGTGTAGCGACAGCCCGTCCCATGGTGCGTGGACAAGCGGAACAGGGAGGGTTCCCGTGCCCCCAGTTTCCTGCAGGCAAGTTAACGGGGAGGGGGGACTGGAGCGTCGCGCAGGGTGGGGGCGGCAGAGGGCGGGGGCGCTGCCCTGGCTTTGACCCACCTGCCGGTTTGCGGGCGGGCTGCAGGGAGGGGCCCGGTTACATAACGCTGCAGCTGCCTGCCACCCCGGCGCGCCGCACAGGGTCTGCCGGGGGGCCGGCCCGGGAAGGAGCCGCTTGCTCCAAGTGCCAAGTTTCATTTCTTGGCAATTCCCCCCCGGGGGGGGAGGGGAAGAGGTGAACCGAGGGAGAAGGGAAACATGCTGGTGCCCTCTCCACTACGGCAGTGAGCCAGCCCCGCCTCCCCTTGCCTCGGCCCGGGGAGAACGCTGCGCGGCAAGGGGCAGGCTCCCTGCAGCCCCCCGGCTAATGGGGACCGGTCCCCAAGGCGGGGGCCAGCCCAGGCCATGCAGCTGCACCCGGCAGAGAACGCTTCCCCGCGGGCCCAACGGGCGTCCTGGGGGGTCTCCGTGGGCCGCCCCGCTGGGCGTGGAGCCGCGCAGCCAGAGGAGCGGGCAGATGCAAAGTCACATTAAACTCGTTTGGCAGCCGTCGGGCGCCCGCTGTCAGCTCGGCCCACGCGAACATCCATCACGCCCAGCCACCGCTGCCACCCCGCTAACTAAGAGCGGATCAATTTAAGAAAAACTATTAAAGATTTAAAAAGCTGAACAAAGCGGCGCACGCGGTGATGTATGACCCTGCTTTATTTGTGGGGCCAGCTCTTCTCTGCTCCCCGCGGCTGCGTGCTTCCCCCTCCAGCGGCAGGCGCGCGGAGGATCGCGGTGATGGGCGGGAGGGGAGGGGAGGGGCCCCCCCGCTGCGCACGGACACCCGGTGATCATGCGAGCGCAGTGAGGGGTGGGAGGAGAGGGGAGGGGGCACCCGGTGATCACGCAGGGCAAGCGAGCCACTAATGCGCCCTGCTCGGGAGGGGCACACGGGAGTTCAGCAGCCGCAGCGGAGCCACAGCAAGGACAAACCCAGCCGCCCGCTGGAGCGAAACGCCGGCCTCTCCAGGCGGGTGGGGGGTTGTGACTGTCAGTGGAGGTTGCTCCCGGGCCCAAAGGAATCAATGAGCATTTGTCACAACATGAAAACGCAGCAGCCCCAAGCGCCGCGGCGGCCGTGGGACGCCTCAGTGAGCGCCGAGTCGGGGCAGGCTGCGCAGGGACACGTGGCCACGCACCCCTCGAGAGGCACCGGGCCCCTCTGCCTCAGCCAACACGACCAGCTCCACATCGGCTCCTCCCCACGCCCCCCGTGGGCAGGCTTGGGGGGCAGGGAGGGGAAGCCTTCAAGGGACCACAGGCCTGGGCAGCACCCCTGAAGGATCAGACCATGAGACGGGTGCCCCTTGTGCCCACAGCCATTGCATTCCAGGGACTCCCCTGCCGGGGACTTCAATGACACACTGGCAGGGAAGGTGGTTCCACTCCAGCATGGCAGCCCCGTGCCCGGCTGCCAGGAGCAACATGGTCGCAGCGAGGCGGAAGCGGGCTGGCCCATAAGAACGGCCGGACTGGGTCAGACCAAAGGTCCATCTAGCCCAGTAGCCTGTCTGCCGACAGTGGCCAGCACCAGGTGCCCCAGAGGGGGTGGACCGAAGACAATGATCAAGTGATTTGTCTCCTGCCATCCCTCTCCAGCGTCTGACAGACAGAGGCCAGGGACACCATTTTATCCCCTGGCTAATAGCCTTTTATGGACCTAACCTCCATGAATTTATCTAGCTTCTGTTAAACTCTATTATAGTCCTAGCCTTCACAGCCTCCTCCGGCAAGGAGTTCCACAGGTTGACTACACGCTGTGTGAAGAACTTTCTTTTATTAGTTTTAAACCTGCTACCCATTCATTTCATTTAGTGTCCTCTAGTTCTTCTATTTAGGGAACTAATACATAACTTTTCTTTATCGGCCCTCTCCACACCACTCATGATTTTATAGACCTCTATCATATCCCCCCTCAGTCGCCTCTTTTCTAAACTGAAAAGTCCCAGTCGCTTTAGCCTCTCCTCATATGGGACCCGTTCCAAACCCCTCATCATTTTAGTTGCCCTTTTCTGAACCCTTTCCAAGGCCAAAATATCTTTTTTGAGGTGAGGAGACCACACCTGTACACAGTATTCAAGATGTGGGCGTATCATAGTTTTATACAGGGGCAGTAAGATATTCCAGGTCTTATTTTCTATTCCTTTCCCAATAATTCCTAGCATCCTATTTGCCTTTCTGACCGCCGCTGCACGCTGTGTGGAAGTTTTCAGAGAACTGTCCACGATAACTCCAAGATCTCTTTCCTGATTTGTCGTAGCCAAATTAGCCCCCATCATACTGTACGTATAGTTGGGGTTATTTTTCCCGATGTGCATTACTTTACACTTATCCACATTAAATTTCATTTGCCATTTTGCTGCCCAATCACTGAGTTTAGTGAGATCTTCTTGGAGTCCCTCACAGTCTGCTTCTGTCTTGACTATCCTAAACAGTTTGGTATCATCTGCAAACTTTACTACCTCACTGCTTACCCCTTTCTCCAGATCATTTATGAATAAGTTGAAAAGGATTGGTCCCAGGACTGACCCTTGGGGGACACCACTAGTTACCCCTCTCCAATCTGAACATTTACCATTTATTCCTACCCTTTGTTTCCTGTCTTTTAACCAGTTCGCAATCCAAGAAAGGACCTTCCCTCTTATCCCATGGCCATGTAATTTACACAAGAGCCTTTGGTGAGGGACCTTGTCAAAGGCTTTTTGAAAAGCCAAGTATACTATATCTACTGGATCCCCCTTGGCCGCATGTTTGTTAACCCCTTCAAAGAACTCTAATGGATTAGTAAGACAGGATTTCCCTTTACAGAAGCCATGTTGACTTTTGTCCAACAAATTATGCTCTTCTACATGCTTCACAATTTTAGTCTTTACTATTGTTTCTACTAATTTGCCCGGTACTGAAGTTAGACTTACCGGTCTGTAATTGCCAGGATCGCATCTAGAGCCCTTTTTAAATATTGGTGTCACGTTGGCTACCTTCCAGTCATTAGGTACGGAAGCCGATTTAAAGGATAGGTTACAAACCACAGATAATAGCTCAGCAATTTCCCATTTGAGTTTTTAGAACCCTTGGATGAATGCCATCCGGTCCGGAGATTTGTTAACATTAAGTTAACATCAACCCAGAGGCCCCTGCCGGTGCGTCCCCACCAGCCCCTGCGTGTTCCTGAGCTCTGGCTGGCAGGGGGCTGCTGCAGATGGCCGTGGCGGGGGCCCGGCCGCCCCAGGGTGCCACGGGGCAGGCTGACTGCATGCCGCTCTTCAGCAGGCGAGCTCAGGCCGGCTCCTCCCTGCGAACCGCAGCGCTGGAGGGAGAACGGGGCTCCGGCTCCCAGCAAATCCCAGCCTGCTCCGGGCTGGGGCGCGACGGGCTAGGCAGCCGTTCCGCGGGGAAGGGCCTGGGGACTCCAGCAGGTGAGACGCTGGAGCTGAGTCAACAGGGCGCCCGGTAGCCAAGCAGCCAGCGGCCCATTGGGAGGAGCGTGGCCAGTAGAGCTAGAGAAGCGATTCGTCCCCTTTACTCAGCTCTGGGGAGGCCACATCTGGAGCGTTGTGTCCAGTTCTGGGCCCCCCACCACAGAAGGGATGTGGACGCGTTGGAGAGGGGCCAGCAGAGGCAACCAAAACGATTCGGGAGCACATGACCTAGAGGAGAGGCTGAGGGATTTGGGCTTGTTTAGCCTTGAAGAGCAGAGTGAGGGGGGTTGAGAGCAGCCAGCAACTCCCTGAAGGGGGGTCCAAAGAGGCTGGCGAGAGGCTGTTCTCAGTGGGGCAGGTGGCAGAACGAGGAGCGATGGGCTCAGGTTGCAGTGGGGACGTTGCAGGTTGGAGATTATGAAAAACTCTTTCCCTAGGCGGGTGGGAGGCGCTGGGCTGGGTTCCCCGGGGAGGGGGTGGAGTCTCCATCCCTAGGGGTGGTTAAGTCCCGGCTTGACCAAGCCCTGGCCGGGTTGATGGAGTTGGGTTGGTCCTGCTGTGGGCAAGGGCTGGAGCCGGTGACTCCTAAGGTCTCTGCAGCCCTGGGACTCTGTTCTTCTATAACCCTCCCCTGGCCAGCAGGGTGGCCGATGGCTCCTGGGGGCTCCCGACTCCACTGTGCGGTTACTGCGGAGACACCCCGAAAGCAGGGCCCAGCCCCAGGCCGGTGACAGGGCAGGGCCATTCCCAGGCAACAGCTTGGCCTGACGCGCACTCTGCCCCGGGCGGCAGGGAGCTTGCGCAGTTCCCGCCTGTTCTCAGGCCACGGGGCGCCGAGGGGAGCTACGGGAAAAGCTCACTCCCTGTCGCTAGGCTCCCAGGCTTCGGTGCCGCCGCCTGCGCTCTGCTGGCCCCTCCTCCCCCCGGGCCACCGTGCACCGAGCGGAGCCGGGAACGGGCGCTTGCGGCAAGCGAGGGAATTCCAAAGACCAAGTGGGGCTTTAAAATCAAGAGGGCTCCCTGCCGAGTGAGGCCAGGCTCTGCCCCTCAGCCCCCTACAAGTGCTGCCGGAGACCGGCCCTTGTGGTGCCGACCTGCCCCCCGTCCATACAACGGGGAAGGGCCTGCGACCGGGGCAGCCAGAGCGAGCCGGCCAGCGAGGGAGCAGCCACACCCCACACGTGGACACCAGGCCTGACCGAGGGCAGGGCGTGGGCCGTCCCGCCGCCTGACACGCCGGCCTCCGGTCAACCCCCTGCCACAGCCACGTGTCACGTTGCCCCCCCCCAGCGCCGTTGCGAGCTCCCCTCCCGTCTAGGGGCCCACGGCACTCCCCACAGCTAGCCATCTGCTGAGCCTTACCCCAGAGATATCCGCCACTCGGTGAATGGGCACCTCCTTCTTGCTGTGCAATCCTTTGCCGTTCTTGATCGCCCTGTGGGGGACACCAAGACACTCGTCAGCGCAGCAAGGCAAGGCAAGGCAAGGCAAGGGAGGCTCTGCCAGCAGCACCGGGCGGCAGCGCGCACAAGGGGAGCCCAGACGCGCTCCTTAGCCTGACACTCCCCACTACTGGGATTCAGCGGCACACCTGAGCCGAGCAGGTCCCGGAGCAGAGGGAACATTGCTGCACATTCCCAACGTAGAGGGCTTTGTTCCCCACTTGCAGGGAAGCACCAACAGGAAGGACGCCCCAGGGAGAATCCAAGGGAACAGGCGCCTCTCCCCGCGCTGTCGCACGGACGAAACGCTGCGCCCGCGGCCGGCAGGGATGGGAACGGGCTCCTCCCGGCAGAGCAGAGAAGCCGCCGGAACACAGCAAGGCCGCCCACAGCAGCTGTTCAACACTTAGCAAAGGCCACGGAACGGGCAGGCGGCCCCGTGGCCCGTTCCAGCTGAAGCCTGAACTAGGAGAGCGTTTTAACAGGGAGAGAAGAGACGCCAGGGCAGCCCCTCCGCTCCCATATGCCACCTTCTTGCCACGGGGCCGGGGACTCGCCCACTGGTCTCGGGGCTCTGCGGCACCCGGACAATGCAAGTCCCCGCCCCTCCCGCCATGGGAGTCTCTGACCCTCAAATAAGACCCCACTATCCAGCCGGAGCCAGGCCAGAACAAGCCACAGGCCAGGATGCGTACAGCGCCTTGCACGTCGGGGTGCTGTCTGCGACCGGGACTCCCAGCCACTCATGGGAAGCAACAAGGGTCCCAGCCCAGTCCCCTGCTGCACGACACCGCAACATGGGCCTACCGCGGGCAGGGACGGGCCCGCAGGGCGCCAGCTTTTATCTGCAAGCAGGAGATGCAGGCTCCCGGCAGGCCCGATTCAGCCAGGGCTCCCGTTCCTTCCAGGCCAGGTTGGCCCGACTCCCTCCAGCAGCCAGTCCTCCACCCCCCCCCCCCCGAGGGCTGTGTGAGGCGCCCCCGCCAGGCCCGAGGGGCACTGCAGCCATCCATTTCATCAACGCGCAGCGGGAGAGTTTCAGCATCCGAACGCGCCCGCCCAGAGACAAGGCCTTCCTCTGTGGGGCAAGTCTTGTGGGGCTGGGGGTGCCGGGTAAAGACCTGGCGCCTGAGTCCTGGGACACTCTCAGAGCGGGCCAGAGGAAAGCTGCCACACAAGGCCCCTACCGCCAACAGCACAAACGCGTCATACGCGCCGGGGGGCTCAGGCGCGGCCCGTCCCCTGCTCAAGGATAAACTGCGTCAAACCACTCCCATCCGCTTTCCCGGCGACGCGGCCACCCCGGCGGGGGCAGGAGCTGGGGGGCAGGCTGAGCGGAGTCAGGCCTTCGACCCTTCCCTTGGGCCGTCCTCCTCAGCGCCCGGGGGAAATCCCCCAGGCGGCAGGCGCACAGCTAGGACAGCTCACGTTCTAAGAGGGGCCGGCAATGGCTCACTGCCACGCAGAGAGCGGGGTCTGCCAGGGAGAGCCCTGACAACGCAGAGCTCCGCGGGGCTGGCCCGGCTCGCTTGCCGATAAAGCGTTTAATAGCCACGCAGGGCCCAGCCCAGGTCCTGGAACGAGTCCCCATTTGTATTACTGACTGGGTAGTGGACGGCACCACTGACACCACACGCCGGCGGGGGCGGGCTTGCAAGCACGTTGAGGGCAGGGTTAGAAATGCAAGTGGCCTTGAGAAACGGGGGACTGGTCTGGGGTCAGCCCGATGAAAGGCAGCGCGGCCAAGTGCAAGAACTTCGCTTCTGGCCGACGGACGAGGCACACGGTGGCGTGCCAGGCTGCCGCGCAGTAACATCGCCCGGCGGGCACCGGACACCCAGCAGCCTGGAGGCTGCCCTGGCCCGTTCCGTGCCCACATCGGACATGAGCCCCGGGCACATGCCCCACAGAGCCCTATGGAAGGAAAAGTCAAACGCAGCTCTGGAAGGGGCACCGCTGGGACGCCGGGGGGGGGGGGAGGGGGTGCTCACCCTGTGCAGCGCAGTGAGGTTCCTTGGGGCGTGGGCACCCCACTCTGGGCACACGCGCGTCCCTGCATGCGGGACCTGAGCTCTTCCGCAGCGGCGCCCACACACGCTCCTCCCTCGGGCGCCACAAGCGCAGTCCCGCCGTCCACTGCCAAGCCCAGGTCTCAGGGCCAAGGCAGAGGGGAGGAGGGCAGGGCATGAGAGGGGGACGTGTCTCCAGGGACCTCAGGTGTGGCACAGGGCGAGGAACCTGCTTCTCTCCTTCCAGCAGCGCCCGGCGGGGCAGAGCAGGCTCTCTGCTGCCAGGCTGGGGCTCCAGCATTTCTCCGCCCGTTTCACGAGTCCTTGATCTCGAGTAGCACGGAGGATCTGACCAGGCTGTTCCAAGCCAGGCTGGGGCAGCGCATGCCCCCGGGCCTGGCTTGTCACACGGGCGGCTGCGGGCACCTCCTGGGGGAGATCTGGGGGCTGGTTCCCACGGTGGAAGCCAGGCCGAGTCTCCCGGCCAATCTGCGGGCTGCTCAGGTGGCTTTCGGCCCCGTCGTGTCTAACGGGTGGGTGCAGGGTGCCCCCGAGCAGCGCCTGGCTGCACAGGGGAGCCGCTCTCGGGGGGAGGCAGCACGCGGCACCGCTCGCGTTGCTGGTATTCGCTACGGAGGAGCGACGTCTCCAGGCTCTCGGAAACAACCAGGTCTCCTGGGAACCAGGGCCCTTGTGGGACCAGCACGCCCATCTTCGGTGCCATGGGAGGGCTACGCGTCAGCACGGACGGTCGGCACCAGGCTCGAGGGCTGCCTACCCAGCTGCCCGGAGGTGCTGCCGAGAGACTGGCTCACGCCAAGGGCTTAGGTCAGCGCCGCGTTGGCTGGGACAGCTGGCGCTGACAGAGTACTGATCTGTGTCGGTACGGCCCAGCGGTACCCCTGCGACCCTGCCCGCGGGTTCCTCGCCGCCCCAGGAATGCGGATCCTGGGGGCACGGCAGCGACCAGTGGGCGTTTCACGTCGTCCTGCCTAGCACCGAGGACTCTTGCAGCGTGCGACACTGCGGCCGGCAGACAACACTGCCCAAGAGAGGTCCTGGAAAAATCATGGAAGGGATCCTTAAGGAATCCATTTGGAGGCAGTTGGAAGAGGGGAAAGTGATCAGGAATAGTCAGCATGGATTCACAAAGGGCAAGTCGTGCCTGACCAATCTGATTAGCTTCTATGATGAAGTAACTGGCTCTGTGGACATGGGGAAGTCAGTGGATGTGATAGACCTTGACTTTAGCAAGGCTTTTGATACGGTCTCCCAGAATATTCTTACCAGCAAGTTAAGGGAATGTGGATTGGATAAATGGACGGTAAGATGGATAGAAAGCTGGCTAGAAGGCCGGGCCCAGCGGGTAGTGATCAACGGCTCGATGTCAGGATGGCGGTCGGTTTCTAGCGGCGTGCCCCAAGGTTCGGTTCTAGGACCGGTTTTGTTCAATATCTTTATTAATGACCTGGCTGAGGGGATGGATTGCACCCTCAGCAAGTTTGCGGATGACACTAAGCTGGGGGGAGAGGTAGATACGCTGGAGGGCAGGGATAGGGTCCAGAGTGACTTAGACAAATTGGAGGATTGGGCCACAAGAAATCTGATGAGGTTCAACAAAGACTAGTGTAGAGTCCTGCACTTGGGACGGAAGAATCCCAAGCATTGGTACAGGCTGAGGACCGACTGGCTAAGTAGTAGTTCTGCAGAAAAGGACCTGGGGGTTACAGTGGATGAGAAGCTGGATATGAGTCAACAGTGTGCCCTTGTAGCCAAGAAGGCTAATGGCATATTAGGTTGCATTAAGAGGAGCATGGCCAGCAGATCCAGAGATGTCATCATTCCCCTTTATTCGGCTCTGGGGAGGCCACATCTGGAGTATTGTGTCCAGTTCTAGGCCCACTACAAAAAGGATGTGGACGCATTGGAGAGGGTCCAGCGGAGGGCAACCAAAATGATTAGGGGGCTGGAGCATATGACCTATGAGGAGCAGCTGAGGGAGTTGGGTCTGTTTAGTCTGCAGAAGCGAAGAGTGAGGGGGGATTTGGTAGCAGCCTTCAACTTCCTGAAGGGAGGTTCCAAAGAGGATGGAGAGAGGCTGTTCTCAGTAGTGACAGGTGGCAGAACAAGGAGCAATGGGCTCAAGTTGTGGTGGGAGAGGTCCAGGTTGGACATTAGGAGAAACTATTTCACTAGGAGAGTGGTGAAGCACTGGAATGGGTTCCCTAGGGAAGTAGTGGAGTCTCCATCCCTAGAGGTGTTTAAGTCTCGGCTTGACAAAGCCCTGGCCGGGTTGATTTAGTTGGGATTGGTCCTGCCTAGAGCAGGGGGCTGGACTTGACCTTCTGAGGTCTCTTCCAGCTCCATGGTTCTATGAACAGGCCGGACACATGGCTCTGAGCAGGGTCTGAACGTAGCTGGCCTCTCAAAGTGCATTCCAGCCCAATGCTTCCCTGGTTCTACGAAGCGGCCCACATGGACTTAAAACCCTCATCACTGAAAACGATTCGTCTCATCAATCCCAAGGCCAGACGAGACTCCTGTGATCGCCCGCCCGGACCTTCTCTCCAGGCCCAAGGGCACTCCAAGGACCCGTAAGAGCGGCTGAGAGCACGGCAACCGGCGCTGCGGAGCACACGCTGCCCACCCCCCAGGCGCTCCGGCGGCTCGCCTACCGCCCCGGCGCAGGTCTTGCCTCATGGCTGCTGGAGAAGCCGGAGCGAAGGCGGCTGAAGTTCACGTGGAACTGGAGGCTCGTCTGGCTTGCTGGACAGGCAGGCGGCCAGCAATACCCCGGGCACGCTCACCGGAATGGAAAGGTCCCTGAGCACCGGCGGCAGGTCGAAGGGTGACACATTTATTACAGCCTGCAACAGCTCGTTCCCCGGACAGCTCTGTCCTTTTCGGTCAGCAAATGCCACGTTTATTTCCAGGGGTTCCGAGCGGAGCAGGAGCGTATTCAGGCTGCTGGGGGTCAGCCTCTCGCTGCAGCGGCCCGTGAAGCAAGCGGGACTCCGCACGGCCCAGCGGGGCGCCCCCCACACTGCGAAGCGAGGCCAAGCGGGGTTCAATCTCCCGGAGGACGGACGTTGTGTCACAACTGCAGGCGCTACCCGCAGCCACAGGCCTGCAGACGGGAAACCAGTTCTCGATGCCGGCTCTTAGCAGGGATGTTATCACTGCTGTCTTACAAGTCTCTGGTTACAGCCCATGTCAGGATGGGTCCACGGTTCTTCCCGGCGAGTTGTTCCCTGCGAGGCAGCATCTGGGATCAGGAGCTGAACTGAAGACCAGACAGGGGGCGTCACGTGGCCCTTATAGACCTCCCCTGGCATCCTCCTGGCCAGAACAGGTCACTGCAGATCACATGGTCCAACGACCTAGCCCTGCGTCCCAGGCTGGCAGCCTGTCACGTTACTGAATTTGAGGGAAGCAGCCAGATCACTGTTGCACCCATAGGTGGGGGTGTTGGCTCCAGAAATGGTATAAAAGGGAGCCATGTGGGGTGTTGAATGGAAGCTCCCTCTCTGCTAATCCTATGTACGCTAGTCATGTGAGTGTATAATGTCTGTGTGTGGTGTTAGGAATCTGTAATCTGTGTGGATACTGAATATTTCTCTGCATTTGGTTGAACCATGGGCAAAGCAGCTCAGCCTATGGACATGCTAACGAGCAAAGCTCTGGAATAATAGCCCTCTGTAGGCCAAGGACACACCTCAAGAACGGTGACTCATTCCTAAGGGCTACCAGCAGGGAACACTGGGATAGGCCATGGGCCAGGTGACCTGCTGAAGCCAAGAAGAGACCAGGAAGGAGGGATAAGTAGGCCATGTGGTCAACTCCATCTTGGTCTTCAGCTCAGCACTTCATCCCAGAGGCAGCAGTGCAGGGATTGAAGAGCCCGGAAGACCTGTGGACCCATCCTGATCCTGGGATGCACAACAAGGACTTTTAAACCAGCAGCTGTAACATCTCTGCTAGAGCCTGCATCGAGAACTGGGAGATTCGGTGCATGTAACGTACTGTACTTTAACAACCTCACTCTCACGCTTTTCTTTATTTAGATGTTAGGTGCTAAAGGATTGGCCCAGCGGGATTTGTGGGTAAGGTCCAGAGGGTAAATTGACCAGGGATCTGTAGCTGGTTTCTTGGAACCAGACAGAACTTGTTCGGGGTAGGTGGGATTGGGTGCTAGGACCCCCCACCGGTGTATGAGGCCCGGGGCCATCTGGGGCACGGATATTGCTGGGGTATGGGAGGGGTTTTGCTCGGGAGGCTTCAGGCAGGCGGCTGAAGCGCTCTGTGAGACTGGTTTGTGGCCTGGTTGGAGAGGTCACCAGTCTGGGGGCTGTAAGGAGCCCCGAAGTTGAGCAATTTGCCCTGAGCGGACGCCCTCAGCTGTGGCCAGACCAGCCCGGTCCGTCACAGCCCTTCAGCCCTGGTGGGTTTGCAGGTATCAGTCACGTTCCTGAGATGTGTATTGGCACCTAGAGCTTCACTGCCCCCTCGCTAATTAGCACAGACACTGGCTGAGCATTCCTCGCCCATTGCTCTGCCTCAGACAGAGAATTTCCCAGCCTCCACACACAGTCCGTGTTTCTAACTCCACATACAGCTGTCATACAAGTACATGAATAGCACACACAGAAACAGTAGAACACAAGCTTTCATGTGACACCTCCCATGGCCCCCTTTGTACAGACTTTGGGGCAAACACCCCCCCCATGGGTTCAGCAGTGATCTGGCTGCTCCCCTTAAAATCCAGTAACGTGACACCTGCTCCATCTCTAAAGGGAATTGTTCGGCTGCCGGCCGTGCCCTGCCCACACAACGCTTACAGGGGGCCGAGACGGTTCAGAGGAGCCCACCTCCTGGCCACGAGCGCTCGCGAGACCTGCCACGCTTCGGGGAGACGCGGCCGCAACCGTGGCTTCTCCAGAACTCTGCTCTGCGGTCAACGCAGCATGCGAAGAAAGGCCAGGCTCATTTGGTGGCTCCTTCCGGGGCCTGGACCCCAATCCAGGGCGCAGCTGGCTCCCAGCACCGGACTGAAGAGGCGAGCTGCCGGGCTCTTAGGGACGCTGCTCTTCGAAGGAGCGGATAAGCCGCAGTGCTTTCGGCCTTTGTCCCATGGCCAGACAGAAGCGCAGACACTCCCAGGTCCTTGGGGAGCAGGCCTCGGCCAATGTCTCCTCTCTTTAAAATAGCCAGAACTCTGATCTCAGTTGCACCAGTGTAAACGAAAAGCAACTCCCCTCGGTGGAGCTCCTCTGAATTCACACCAGCGTAACATTGCCTGGCCCGTGAGTGCTGCTGCTGAATGCACACGCCAGGTACTCTCCCCGGGGGGCGGTCATGGAGTAAAGAACCAGAGGGGGAAAGGGGACCATCTGGGATTACAAACACCAAAGCGCACTAGTGATACTGGTAGGGAGACTGCATGGGGTCACTCGGGGGCAGAGTTAAGGGTGTTTAGACGCCTCCCCAGCTTTGGGGCTCCTGTAAGATCAGCCTGCTCACCAACTCTCTTGGGTTTAAACGCTTGTGTGGGGGCCAAATCCAGCAGCCCTGGAAGGCGCGTCACAGATCCCAGCCCCAGCTCCGGATCCTGTCGTTTGTGCCTGGGAACGTCCCATCTGGTCTTGACCCACGCGGCACGCATTTGTAGCCCTGGCTCCTCGGCCGACAAGCCAGCAGATGAACGCTCAGCGCGACACTTGGACTCGGGCCACGGTTCTATTCCTGGCTGTCACCTGGGGCAAGCGTCTTTGCCGCTCGGTGGCCCGGCTTCCTAGCCGGTGAGCAGGGAGAACCGAGGCCTCAAGAGGGACGGGGAAGACTGAGGTTTATAAAGATCTTAGAGACTCCACTGCCTGGGGAGCACTGACACCGACAGCTGGGAAACGCTCCACAAGGGCAAAGCTTTGTGAACACCCTCCCCTGAGCCAGCAGCTTCCCTCTAGAGGCAGATGCTACCTCGGTGCACGGGGCATCTCCACCAGCTCCCCGAGCCCCGCAGCCAACTGGACTTGGAAAAGCTCCAAAGGGGACAGAAGCCGCTTTCCCCATCTCCCAGCAGCCAGAGCCAGAGCAAACACAGCAGCCGTGTGCTGAGGACAGAGCGGATCTCACAGGTCAGTGTAGCTGCTGGGCTCCTTCAAGAGCACACGGAAGAACCAGCCTGGATTGCTTGTGCTGGGCTGTGTGACCGTGACTTGGGAGCTGCATACCCGCACACGGGGTGAGGAGCTCAGCCACAGCCGGCATTACCCTGCAGCATGTGTGTTCCCTTTGTTTCTAGTCTGGAAAGATTCAGAGTCTGGCCAGAGCAGATCTTATCCCTCCTGCTGTATAAACATGCTCTTTCCCTTCGCTCTGTGGCCTAGAAAAACAGATGAGTGTGCAGCTGCTCTTCTGTGTTGTGTCTTCTACCTACCCTCGCTGGCTGGCTAGGCACACACATTTCAGGGCTACTTTCTCGTCATCTCTGTAACCTGCTGGTTCGGAACGTTTGCAGCGTAGGAAAGTGTGGATTTAATCAGAAATTCTGAAAATAGGAATATGGGGCGGGTATAATAATATTAATCACCTGCACATTAATATTCATTGTATGGGAGTTAACATACCAAATAGAGTTTTACGGATGGTAGCGACAGGCGTGTGAATTAACGTACTAACACAGATAGTGTAAGTGGTGCCAGGTTGTGGCCACGCGGAGGCTGGGTGGGATGTCCAAGGTTAAGGGGCGTGACAATAAAGCAGTTGTGGGCCCCATTCGTGCCTGGGGCTTCTCTACCATCTTGCTCTTTGTTGGGTCCGAGGAAAAGGCCCAGGAAGCAGCCGAGAATTCGCTGTTTGTCTCCCAGGAGAAAGGGAGTGTGAGCTGTTCCTCGGCAGCCGGCCAGGGACCGGTGGAGCACTGGGCAAGCCTGTGTCCCAGAGCCCCGGGAACTCCAAGTTAACACTGGAGACGGCTGAGGGAAAACGAGAGCTCACTAACGGAGAGGCCGGGGCAGGGGGTGGGGATGTGCCCACTGAGATGCCCGGGGGGTCGGAGGCGCCAGCATGGCTGCAGCCGGCACAGAACCCACACACCAACAGTCCAGCTCCGCTTCACGCCGGCAGCCGACGGATGCAGCCAGCTGTCCCCTGAAACGCAGTGCTGGGGCCGGGTTCACTCACGCTGGGAGGGAGGAGGCGGCAGGACCCAGGGCGACGCAGGAGCAGGGGAAGCCACAGGACACCCGTACTGAAAGGAGCAGACACCGAGGAGCAGGGGATTGACTGGGGGGAAGGGAATCCTAGACTCCTAAAACTGGCAGGGACCGCGAGTCATTGAGCCCAGCCCCGGCCCTCACGGCAGGACCCAGCACGGTCTAGCCCATCCCTGACCGGTGTGTGTCCAACCTGCCCTTCGATATCCCCAGGGACGGGGATTCCACAACCCCCAGGCAATTCATTCCAGTGTCTGACCCCCTGACAGGCAGGAACGTTTTCCTAGTGGCCGACCTCCACCCCTTGCTGCTTGGCCTGTCCTCGGAGGCCGAGAACAATGTTTCTGCCCCCTCCCTGACACCCTTTCCGGTGCGCGCTCAAGGCAGACGTCCCTGCCGGCTGTGAGACGAGTCGTGTTTCGTCTCCTCCCACGCAGAGCGGGGGGGGGGGGGGCCCGCACTTGCCCTGTTGGGGAGGCTCCACACAACATGAGCGTGCAAGGCTGTGCGGGGAGAACTCTGCCGGCAGCCCAGGGAGGAGGGACCCAGCGGGCCTGGCGTGATGCTCCGGGAACCGACCCTGAGCAGCCAGGCCAGGGCCCGACTGGTGGCACAGGCAGGACAACAGGGCGCAGAGAGAACAGCTCCCAGGAAGGAAGCGGCAGGCCCAGCTGGTCGGTGCCCGGCTCCAAAACACCCAAGGAGCCCGGGAGAGTCGACGGCTCTGGCACGGGACAGTGTGTGTGGGGGGGGGGTCGGGAGAGTCGACGGCTCCGGCCCAGGACAGCGGGGGGGGGGGGGGGGTCGGGAGAGTCGACGGCTCTGGCACGGGACAGCGGGGGGGGGGGGGTCGGGAGAGTCGACGGCTCTGGCACGGGACAGCGGGGGGGGGCGGTCGGGAGAGTCGACGGCTCTGGCACGGGACAGCGGGGGGGGCGGTCGGGAGAGTCGACGGCTCTGGCACGGGACAGCGGGGGGGGGGTCGGGAGGAGTCGACGGCTCTGGCACGGGACAGCGGGGGGGGGGGGTCGGGAGAGTCGACGGCTCTGGCACGGGACAGCGGGGGGGGGGGGTCGGGAGAGTCGACGGCTCTGGCACGGGACAGCGGGGGGGGCGGTCGGGAGAGTCGACGGCTCTGGCACGGGACAGCGGGGGGGGCGGTCGGGAGAGTCGACGGCTCTGGCACGGGACAGCGGGGGGGGGGGGGTCGGGAGAGTCGACGGCTCTGGCACGGGACAGCGGGGGGGGGGGTCGGGAGAGTCGACGGCTCTGGCACGGGACAGCGGGGGGGGGGCGGTCGGGAGAGTCGACGGCTCTGGCACGGGACAGCGGGGGGGGGGGGTCGGGAGAGTCGACGGCTCTGGCACGGGACAGCGGGGGGGGGGTCGGGAGAGTCGACGGCTCTGGCACGGGACAGCGGGGGGGGGGTCGGGAGAGTCGACGGCTCTGGCACGGGACAGCGGGGGGGGGCGGTCGGGAGAGTCGACGGCTCTGGCACGGGACAGCGGGGGGGGGGTCGGGAGAGTCGACGGCTCTGGCACGGGACAGCGGGGGGGGGGCGGTCGGGAGAGTCGACGGCTCTGGCACGGGACAGCGGGGGGGGGGGGCGGTCGGGAGAGTCGACGGCTCTGGCACGGGACAGCGGGGGGGGGGGGGTCGGGAGAGTCGACGGCTCTGGCACGGGACAGCGGGGGGGGGGGGTCGGGAGAGTCGACGGCTCTGGCACGGGACAGCGGGGGGGGGCGGTCGGGAGAGTCGACGGCTCTGGCACGGGACAGCGGGGGGGGGGGTCGGGAGAGTCGATGGCTCTGGCACGGGACAGCGGGGGGGGCGGTCGGGAGAGTCGACGGCTCTGGCACGGGACAGCGGGGGGGGGCGGTCGGGAGAGTCGACGGCTCTGGCACGGGACAGCGGGGGGGGGGTCGGGAGAGTCGATGGCTCTGGCACGGGACAGCGGGGGGGGGGGTCGGGAGAGTCGATGGCTCTGGCACGGGACAGCGGGGGGGGGGGCGGTCGGGAGAGTCGACGGCTCTGGCACGGGACAGCGGGGGGGGGGGTCGGGAGAGTCGATGGCTCTGGCACGGGACAGCGGTCGGGAGAGTCGACGGCTCTGGCACGGGACAGCGGGGGGGGGGGTCGGGAGAGTCGACGGCTCTGGCACGGGACAGCGGGGGGGGGGTCGGGAGAGTCGACGGCTCTGGCACGGGACAGCGGGGGGGGGGCGGTCGGGAGAGTCGACGGCTCTGGCACGGGACAGCGGGGGGGGGGTCGGGAGAGTCAATGGCTCTGGCACGGGACAGCGGGGGGGGGGGTCGGGAGAGTCGATGGCTCTGGCACGGGACAGCGGGGGGGGGCGGTCGGGAGAGTCGACGGCTCTGGCACGGGACAGCGGGGGGGGGGGTCGGGAGAGTCGACGGCTCTGGCACGGGACAGCGGGGGGGGGGGCGGTCGGGAGAGTCGACGGCTCTGGCACGGGACAGCGGGGGGGGGGGGTCGGGAGAGTCGATGGCTCTGGCACGGGACAGCGGGGGGGGGGGGTCGGGAGAGTCGACGGCTCTGGCACGGGACAGCGGGGGGGGGGGCGGTCGGGAGAGTCGACGGCTCTGGCACGGGACAGCGGGGGGGGGGCGGTCGGGAGAGTCGACGGCTCTGGCACGGGACAGCGGGGGGGGGGTCGGGAGAGTCGATGGCTCTGGCACGGGACAGCGGGGGGGGGGGGTCGGGAGAGTCGATGGCTCTGGCACGGGACAGCGGGGGGGGGGGGTCGGGAGAGTCGACGGCTCTGGCACGGGACAGCGGGGGGGGGGGGCGGTCGGGAGAGTCGACGGCTCTGGCACGGGACAGCGGGGGGGGGGGGGGGTCGGGAGAGTCGATGGCTCCGGCCCAGGACGGGGGGCATCTTGGACAGTAGGAGAAGGCTCCGGCCTGTTGGGCGGTGACACTGGAATCAGTTGCCTGGGGAGGTTGTGGAATCCCCATCGCGGGGAGATTTCAGAGCTCGGGGCGGTGAGCTGGGGCAGAGGCAGGACAACCACCCACAACTCCTCACCCCCACGCCCATGGCTTAGCACCCAACTCTTCAGGTGAGGAAGGGGCGGCTCCGAACCCCCTAGTCCCAAGGGGAAGCAGCGCTAGAGCCAAAAGCCCCCCCGGGATCGCAGGCCGCGCGCAAGCAGGACCCCTCTCTCCTGGGGCCACCGGGGCACGGCTTGGCGTGCTCAGCCCCACACCAAGGCACACGCAGGGTCCCAGCCCTCACGCTGCAGTGCAGTCTGGGTCCTGCCCCACAGAAAGGGGAGGAGGTTCCGGGAGGAGGGGGATTAAATATCCTAACGGAAAAAGCTATTTCAGAGCCAGACGCTTCGCTGGAGCTGGAGCTCGGGCTGAGAACAGCCCAAAGGCAGCTCAACACGTCCCAGGGCAGGAGCAGCCAAACCCCCGCTCAGGTCAGACCACGGGGGAGTCCGCGGGAAAGAAACCCCAGTCTCTGGAAGCGGAGACACGCGCAGAATTGCCAGACTCCGCCCCCACGTGGACCCCACAGACCCCCCCCCTCCTTCCCCTCAACTCCGCCCCCACATGGACCCCGGCCTCCCCCTCAACTCCGCCCCCACATGGACCCCAGACCCCCCCTCCTTCCCCTCAACTCCGCCCCCACATGGACCCCACAGACCCCCCCCTTCCCCTCAACTCGGCCCCCCTCACAGACCCCCCCCTCTTTCCCCTCAACTCCACCCCCCCCATGGACCCCAGACCCCCCCCGCCTCCTTCCCCTCAACTCCGCCCCCACATGGACCCCAGACCCCCCCTCCTTCCCCTCAACTCCGCCCCCACATGGACCCCCACAGACCCCCCCTCCTTCCCCTCAACTCGGCCCCCCCTCACAGACCCCCCCCTCTTTCCCCTCAACTCCGCCCCCCCATGGACCCCAGACCCCCCCCGCCTCCTTCCCCTCAACTCCGCCCCCCCATGGACCCCAGCCTCCCCCTCCTTCCCCTCAACTCCGCCCCCCCCACAGACCCCCCCCGCCTCCTTCCCCTCAACTCCGCCCCCCCCTGGATCCCGGCCTCCCCCTCCTTCCCCTCAACTCCGCCCCCCCCACAGACCCAGACCCTCCCCGCCTCCTTCCCCTCAACTCCGCCCCCCCCACAGACCTCAGACCCTCCCCCCGCCTCCTTCCCCTCAACTCCGCCCCCCCACAGACCCCAGACCCTCCCCGCCTCCTTCCCCTCAACTCCGCCCCCCCACGGACCCCAGACCCTCCCCGCCTCCTTCCCCTCAACTCCGCCCCCACATGGACCCCGGCCTCCCCCTCCTTCCCCCTCAACTCCGCCCCCACACGGACCCCAGACCCTCCCCCGCCTCCTTCCCCTCAACTCCGCCCCCACATGGACCCCGGCCTCCCCCTCCTTCCCCCTCAACTCCGCCCCCACACGGACCCCAGCCTCCTCCCCCCCCCCCCGCCTCTGGGAATGCCCGGAAAGCTGCCTGGGCCCAGACGATGGGGGTGAGCAGCGCCCCTCCTGGGATGGGGGCACAGCCGCCATGCAGCGTTTGGCCGAGCAGGGGGGCAGCGGAGTCAGCGTGGCGCCCACAGCACAGCGACGGGATGGGGTGCGGGGCACAGGCGCTCCCAGCGGGGCCGGGGGCAGACGGGGACTGTGGGACGGGAGCTTGGCTAGAAAGCCCCTTTGCACCAGGGCAGACCTAGGGTCTCCCTCCCTGGGGCCCGGTAGCAGCCTGGCTGCAGCAGCAAGAGGCTGGGCTGGAACGGGACCCGTGCAGCTGCCCCAGCCCGACGGGGCTCTGCTGTGACCCTTCCAAGGAGCTGGGGATGGCCGGGGAAGCAGCCACAAGCGGAGCGGTCGGCAGCCAGCGCCAGCACCTCGCCTCGGGCTAACGATTCCTCCGCCCCCCGCTTCCGCTCGCCCGCCCCACATCACGCGCCCCTGCAGCTGCCCGGGCCCGGCGCCGCCACTCACCGTGCCTCGGCGGCCAGCAGCTCGTCGTAGTGCGAGGATCGCTGGTCGTCGTCCTGCCGGTACCGGATGACCGTGGCAAGCCCCTTGCTCACCAAGGCCTCGGCGATGTTTCTGCAACCCAACGAGAGCGGGGAGTCAGCCGGGGGAAGGCGACACGTCCCGAGACAGGGAGGGGATGTCGGGGCTGGGAAACACCCCCACCCACGTGCACCAGCCGTCACGTGAGAGACATGGAGCGCCACGCATGGGCACAGCGGCTGCTCAGCCACCAGGCCCGGCCCCTGCCCACAGCCCACCAGGGAGCAGCTCCACAGCTCAGGCGCTGGCTCCCTGGCACTGCCCACCCCTGGGTCGGCACGAGGGGGACACACATGGCGAAGGGCAGGGTGCTTCTGGGCACACCCCCCGGGGGCTCAGCCACCACCCCGCCCTGTGCACGGGCCACCCGGGAGAGCTGCAAGGGGAGCGCGCAGCCGGCAGCGTCCAGCGCTCGCGTGCATGCCCCAGGCGGGAGGGGGAGCGTCTCGCCACGCGGGAGCAGCCACGGTTTGGAGCCCACGTGCCTAGCGGGGCTGCCACAGCCTTGGGCTGCTTTCACCACTCTCAGGAATTGTACCAAGCGCGCGGCCCGCGCTCCTCCAGCGGCACATGCGGGGCCCCAGCCGGCCAGCCCAGACTCGGCCCGTTCCCTGCTTCCAGCCCCCAGCGCCCCGCTCGCCGGCCTGGGGCGGGGCAGGGAGCCAGGCTCGCTGGGCGAGGGGCATGGGACGGATGGAGGGAGGGGAGGGAGGGAGGGAGGCGCCGCGGGCAGCAGCTGCTGAGGTAGCACTCGAAATGCCAAGCAGCCAGGAATAAGCACCTCAGCTCGGCTCCCAGCACGCACGGGGAAGAGGAACAGAAGGCCCGTCGCTACCAGCAGCCCACACAGCCTGGCTTTCCTAGCCACGCCAGGTGCTGCAGCAAGCCACCTCCTCTCCCGCAGCCCTCCCACACGCCGCATGACACGGCCGCTTCCCAGAACAGGTGCCCCCCCGCCGCAGCCCGGGCGCCTGAACCCCAAGGGGAGAGAGGCACGTGGGTAAACTGGCTGCCCAGCGCGTGCATCCTGCGCCACCAGGCCCCACGGACCCACAGAGGCTCACGCCTCCCTGTCCAGCGAGCCCGGGCCAGGCCCAACCGCCGCAGCCAGGCCGGGGCACCAGGAACGTGGACCAGCCCCAGCTCCAGCCACCGATTCTTCCCTCTGCACCAGGGCCCGGTGTCGGCCAACCGCAGGGCCTCCAGCTGCAGAGCTGGCAGCCGAGTGCCTGGGAGCCACGCGTGGGACAACACAGCGAGCTCCACAGCAAGCAGAGACCAGAGCTCCACCCTGCACATCGCAGGAGCGTTCAGCCCACCCAGGGCCCAGCCGACTGACGCCAGCAACACCTTCCCAATGGCACAACCGCCCCCCCGGCCACCCCAGCACTGCCCGGCCCACCCAGGGCCCCACCGACAGACGCCAGCAACACCTTCCCAAGGGCACAACCGCCCCCCCGGCCACCCCAGCACTGCCCGGCCCACCCAGGGCCCCGCCGACTGACGCCAGCAACACCTTCCCAATGGCACAACCGCCCCCCCGGCCACCCCAGCACTGCCCGGCCCACCCAGGGCCCCGCCGACTGACGCCAGCAACACCTTCCCAAGGGCACAACCGCCCCCCCGGCCACCCCAGCACTGCCCGCCCACCCAGGGCCCGCCGACTGACGCCAGCAACACCTTCCAATGGCACAACCGCCCCCCCAGCCACCTCAGCACTGCCCGGCCCACCCAGGGCCCCGCCGACTGATGCCAGCAACACCTTCCCAAGGGCACAACCGCCCCCCCGGCCACCTCAGCACTGCCCGGCCCACCCAGGGCCCCGCCGACTGACGCCAGCAACACCTTCCCAATGGCACAACCGCCCCCCAGCCACCTCAGCACTGCCCGGCCCACCAGGGCCCCGCCGACTGATGCCAGCAACACCTTCCCAAGGGCACAACCGCCCCCCCGGCCACCCCAGCACTGCCCGGCCCACCCAGAGCCCGGCCGACTGACGCCAGCAACACCTTCCCAATGGCACAACCGCCCCCCCGGCCACCTCAGCACTGCCCGGCCCACCCAGAGCCCGGCCGACTGACGCCAGCAACACCTTCCCAATGGCACAATTGTCCCAGCCGCCACCTCAGCGCTGCCCGGCGTGACAGAGCATTGGGGAGCCCCCCGACCCTGCACCCCGCCCGCAGCCAGATGTGACTCTCCGCCGGCCAGCAGAGTAGAAGGTTCGATTGCCTCTCGGACACAACATAGCGCAGGAGCGAAGGGCACCGAGAAGAGAAGCCTCATTCCTCTTGGGGGAAGGGCTCCCGGGCCCTGAACCCCCTTCCTTGGTCTAAAACATCCTCACTCCCCCTTGGCCCAGCTGAGACTGCCCAAGCTCCCAGGCCTGCCCCCACCCAGGTGGCCGTCTCCCCGTCTTCCTTGGTCTCTCTCTGGGAACAGCTTTATCGTCTGATCAGTCTGGGCCTGGGCGTCCGGGCCAATCCACGTGTGGGGTGAATCATCAGGAATCAAACACCACAGCCAGGATGTTAACACTGGGACAACACAGCACAGAGAGAACACTAGGTTACAAGCACCCCCACTGCGTCACACCGGCCCACCCAGGGCCCCACCGACTGACGCCGGCAACACCTCTCCAACGGCACAACCGCCCCCCCAGCCATTTCACCCGCTGCCCGGTGCGTCCAGGGCCCTACCGACTGACGCCGGCAACACCTCTCCAACGGCACAACCGCCCCCCCAGCCATTTCACCGCTGCCCGGTGCGTCCAGGGCCCCACCGACTGACGCCGGCAACACCTCTCCAACGGCACAACCGCCCCCCCAGCCATTTCACCGCTGCCCGTGCGTCCAGGGCCCCACCGACTGACGCCGGCAACACCTCTCCAACGGCACAACCGCCCCCCCAGCCATTTCACCGCTGCCTGGTGCGTCCAGGGCCCCGCCGACTGACGCGGCAACACCTCTCCAACGGCACAACCGCCCCCCCCAGCCATTTCACCACTGCCTGGTGCGTCCAGGGCCCCGCCGACTGACGCCGGCAACACCTCTCCAACGGCACAACCACGCCCCCAGCCATTTCACCGCTGCCTGGTGCGTCCAGGGTCCCACCGACTGACGCCGGCAACACCTCTCCAATGGCACAACCGCCCCCTCAGCCGTCTCACCACTGCCCGGTGCGTCCAGGGCCCCGCCGACTGACGCCGGCAACACCTCTCCAATGGCACAACCGCCCCCTCAGCCGTCCTCACCGCTGCCTGGTGCGTCCAGGGTCCCGCCGACTGATGCTGGCAACACCTCTCCAACGGCACAACCACCCCCCCAGCCATTTCATTGCTGCCTGTGCGTCCAGGGCCCCGCCGACTGACGCCGGCAACACCTCTCCAACGGCACAACCACCCCCCCCAGCCATCTCACCGCTGCCCGGTGCATCCAGGGCCCCGCCGACAGATGCCAGAAAGCCCCACTTGAAGCACCGTGCCCCCAAGCGGGGAAGCAGGCGGAAGAGCCACTAGCTGGAGTCCCCCCGGTCGAACAGCTCCGGTTCCTGTACCCCTCCCTGGAGGTCGCAACCTCTGGGCAACGCAAAGCCAGGCCACAAAGCCTCCCCCATGCATCCAAGGACCAACCGAACTGCCCCAGGAGAGTGAGCGAGGGGAACTGCCCCTCTCGCAGCCACGGCAGGAGGGCGCTGGCGCACAGAATCCAGGACTGCCCACAAGCACGCCCAGCAGAGCAGCCGGCTCCCAGGCCTGCGGTTCCCCACGCGGCAGGGTGCGAGGCCAGGTGTGCCCGGGGGCAGATTTCAGGCTGCTTCCTGCAGCGATGCCCTTCTTCCTCCCAGCCCCGCCCCTGCGCTCGGCCGGGGCTGGAGCAAGGGTCACAGACACAAACCCTCCGCCCTGCCGTGCGGAAACGGCCAGGCCAGCGGCACAGTCACGGAGAGGCAGGGGCTGCGCCCGGGCCCCACCACCCTCATGCTCGGCCGCCTCGGCGGGCTCTTTGGATAAGCCGAGGGTGGAGCCGGCCCCGACGTGGCATCCCCAGGCTGGGTGCTGCACATCCCCCGGCTGCCCAAGTGGGGCTGGGGGCCCCACAGCGTGTTGGGTGCCACAGCGAGTGTGCCTCCCGCAGACAGGGGCAGCCTAAGCAGACCAAGGGCAGGCAGGGAAACCTGAGGCCCGGGGCGGGAGGGGTAGGGGAGAAGGACTTGGCCAAGGTCACCCAGCAGGGCAGTGGCAGCGCTGGGAACAGAGCCCGGGGGACTGGGGGGTCAAAACCCAGCGGAGCAGCAATCCCAGCCCTTCTCGCCCCACCGGCGCCCGGGGCCCCGGGACGAGCGCAGTGTGGGGCTGCCGGCTAACAGCCCTTCTGTTCCCCTCACGCCAGCCCTTCCACAGGGAGAAACCCCTCCCCGGCCCCGCCGCTCTGTGGGGCCCTCCGGAACTGCTGCCGGGGCCCCCGTTAGCGCCGGGGGCAGGGCGGCTCCTCCGAGGCCGCTGCGCCCCGACGCAAAGGGGATGGGAGCCGGCGCTGCCAGGGCAAAGGCTCCAGCCCTCCCTACTGCTCCCGCTCCCGAGCCGCCTGGCCCCGGGCTGGCCCGACCCCCGCAGTACAGGCCCCTCCTCCCGCACTTCGATCACATCCAGGTGGGGGGGCTGGCTGGCGCTGGCATAGGGCCAGACCCTCCGAGCAGGAAATCCAAGTGCTCATCGTTTCCAGCGGTCAAAGGGCAGCGAGCATTAAATCCCCGACGCCCAGGATTAATGGAGGGATCATTAAAAGCGGCCGTTAAATCGCCTCGCCAGCCCGCGCGGCTCAGCGCTTCGCTGCGGCCTGGGGCTGATTACAAGGAAGCGAGTTCTAATTTCGGAGCCAAGCTCCCTGGGCGCCGGGAGCGGGAGCGGAGCAGGTGCTGGGCGAGGCGGGCCGGGGGCTCAGCCAGGTCAAAACGCAGCGTGTGCTGGGGCCTGCCTGGCAGCTGCCGGGAGCCGAATTCACCACCCCGCGTGGGGGGCCGGGGCTGACAATCCAGCTGGGGGCGCGAGAGGCCTCGCCAGCGACTCACCGTTTCCCCGGAGCCGACGTTGGGAACCCCTCACGCGCTCGCTCAGGCTGGAGCAGGGCGCCCGGGACTGGTGATGCCCGAGGGCCCGCCCTCCCCTTCCTGCCCCAGACGGCCCCCAGCCGCACCGTGGCCAGAGGCAGCTCCATCTCCAGGCCCTTGGGGTCCCCAGGCAGGGGAGCTGCAGCCCTGCCCCTGCGGCCCCCATTCGCAAACAGACTCGTGCTCAGGCCCGGCAGGGACGACACTGCCCCGTGGCCATCCTCGGAGAACGCCGAGGCCGCCTGAGCCGGAGGGTTCAATGACATTAAGTCAGGACAAGCTTTTCCAACCGCCTTACGTAAGGCTACAGATTTTCAATCAAACCTGCTCGCTTCCCAGCGAGCTGCCAGGACCCGCCCGGGGAGCCGAGAGCTACAGCAGCGAAAGCAGCCGGCGCGCCAGGCCGCAGCCCACCGTGCCCACGGCAGCCAGGCTCCGATCGCCACAAGGCGCCCAAGGACCGAGGGCAGCCGCGCGGAGTCTCGGAAGAGCATCGGGGTCAGGCTCAAGTGTGATCTTCCCAGGCGCATGGTCCTGCATGCTCCGGCCTCCCGGGGGCCAGGCAGACGGGCAGAGAATGCGGGGACCCGCACGGCCCCGCCACGGCAGTAACGCCCGGCACGCCCACCCTCTGGGGGCAGGAAGCTGCTTTCGGTCCAACAGGAGCAAGCCGACGCTCGCTGAGGTGCCCGGCCACGCACCCTTCCGGCACCCTGCCACAAGCCACGCGGCAGATCACTAGTGGGACCAGGCAGCAGCCCTTTCAGAAGGGTGCAGCGCCAGCCTCGGGACGACCCGGCTTGAGTCTTCCACAAGCCCCTCGGCCCCGAGAGATCGGGCTTGTTCTGCGAGATGTGGTGCCTCCACCCCCGCTGTCATGGCCACAGCGGCCGTGCGAGCCCCCTTTCCCCCACCCCTCCACCTTTCGGAAACTAGCCTGGCACGTGGCCAACACAAAGCGCCTTGCGCAGACGTGGGAAGGCCACTGAAGTGTTGCGGCGGCTGCACACCCCAGAGCTGCCCACCGGCGCCAGGGCAGGGGAGACTCGCCACGCAGAGTGGGGAAACTGAGGCACGCAGGGTTCACTACAATTACACCCAATTCCCAGTGGCACAGAACCCCGGACTATGTCCCTTCTTAGCAACAGTAGCCCACGGTGGACTCGCCCGACGGTCGACCGGCTGTGACCCTCAGGGCCTTTGCCGCGGGGCCACTGCCCGGCCAGCGACTCCCTTTCCGGAGGCTGCTCTAGGTTCCCCTTAAGTGCAGCGTTTGCGCACGCGTCCTCCGTGTCCCGCCTTCCTGCCATTCGTCAGACCCAGCGCTCACCGCGCCCAGCCCAGCGCTGACAGCTCTCTCCACCCCGTCCGGCAGGGACACGCCGGTTAGCCGGGGCAGACAGAATTGCTGGGCCTCATGGCAAAGAGGCGGGGTGGGGGATGCTCCTGGAAGGGGCGGGGCCTTGGGCAAAGGGGGCAGGCCTGGGGCAGGCAATCTTCTGCGCTGCTTGAACCCTGCCACCCCTCCCCCAGGGCTCCTCAGCCATTTAAAGGACCCAGGGCTCTAGCTGCCACCAAAACAGCAGGGGGGAGCCCCCCAGGACTGCAGTACCCCGGGGCAGCTGCCCCCTTTGCCCTGCCCGTTCCCCCCCAGCCGAACAGGGCTTTTCCCCCACCTGACAGTCATTTCACTGAGCCCCTGGTTCCCTGGCCTGCGTACGAGCGCCCGCATCGCTCCGGCTCCTCCCCTCTGCCAGCGGAGGAGGAAATTGCCTGGGCTGGGCAGGCTCGGCTCCCCACCACGCCAGGCCGGCTATTAGAGCTGCACTGTCTCCCGGCGCTTGCAAACTGATTGCTCAGCCCTTTGTCCCAGCAGCTCCGAGAGTCTGGCTGGGCAGAAACGCTCCCCGCCCTCGGTGTTTCTCTTTGTCAAGACAGGTGCTGTGTTTGCTCTTCCCCGTCCGCCGAGACCTCCCCGTCCTCGGGGATTCTCAAAGATAATTACTAGCAGTGCCGAGATTGCTTCAGCGAGATTCTTCAGCGCCCCAGGCTGAGTGGCAGCCGGCCCTGCTGGCTTGAATACCGCCAGCCTGGCTGCAGTCTACACCGCGAGTCCCAGAACGCAGGGCCCGGGCAGGCTGGGAGACGCCCTCTGGGAAGCAGGGACTCTGAAAACCATTTGGGGGGGTCCCCGAGGGAGGCGATGGCAAGCCTTGAACAGCCAGCCGAACGAATGCTGTACCCAGAGACGCTGCACTCACCACCGGGGTGACGGCCCCAGGCCGCCTGCACCAGTCCCGGTACCCATAGTGCAAGGGGGATGCTGATGAGCCGGGGAGGGGTCAGAACAGCCACAAGGCTGAAGAGGAGGTTGTGGGGCGGCTGGAGCAGGCTCCGACGTAGGGAACCATTTCTCCACTAGGCAGAGCCCAGTAGGAAAGGTCTGTGCTCAGGTGCGTGGCTGGACGGGTGTGCACTCCCCGTGTGCCGTCCCCGCTCTGCCCGGACAGCTGGCACAGCAGATCAAGCACCCGCCCAAGGACACAAGCACCGTCAAGGTCCGAAGGCCCAACCAGGCTGGTCGTCGGCGACCCGCGGTACCAGCCCTGGCAGACTGCGAGGACACCGAGCCACGCCCGCCCGTGACAGTGGACACAGCTCCGGCCGTGGCAAGACCCACCTCTGCCCCGGCTGGCCAAAGGCATTCCCTCCGAGGCACGTCCACCCCTGCCCTCAGCTCGCAGGCGGCTCAGGGTGCCCGTCGGTTTCGTACCAGCCTCGCTATCGGCCAAGGCGGAAGTGGAAGCGGGACAGGTCAAGCCCGACACGAGGGGGCGGGCACCGTGACCGTGAGTGACGTGCCACTGGGTGACGGGGCACCCTTGCCTGGCACTGATCCGCCAGGGGCTAACGCCTCCCTCTGGCCCGGGGGGAACGCCTCCCCCGCAGGTTGGAGACCGCCCATGGAAGCCAGAGACAGCGGGACCCAGGCAGAGGACCAAGGGGGATAGGAGCCGCCGGGAGCCCCGGCGCTCAGACACGCCCGGAGCCCAGGGCAGGCACAGGGTGGGAAGCAGCTCAGGAGGGCTCGGCCTTGGCCGGATCCAGTGCTGCTGCCAGGGCCCTGGGCTGAGACCCAGTGGAGCAGGGAGGGGCTGGGCCCCCATCCCGACCACCACCTGCACTCCTCCCAGCGAGACAGCAACCTATCCAGGGCCAGTGCAGGGAGAGGGCCCCCCCCCCGCTCTCCCCAGAGCTACTGTGGCACCTTCCCCCCAGCCGTGGGGCGAGTCCTCTTCCTTCCCAAAACCCCCTGGCAGCCAGGACCCCACGCCCCTCATCCTCAGCCCCAGTCCCAGCCCAGAAGCCCGCACCCCCCCCCCACCCCAACCCTCTGCCCCAGTGTGGCGGCGCGTCGGGGTTCCCCCACCTCCTGCACCCCGTAGTGGCAGGGGCAGATTCCCCCAGCCAGTAGAACAGAGGAGTTTATTGCTTCTCCAGGACACAGCACAGCACAGGTGGAATCTGGTTCCAGGACAGGCCTAGGATGCCTCAGCCCCCTTGAGATGGGGGAGCCCGGACCCCTAAATCCCAGCCCCTTTCCCTAGGCTGCTTCCTCCATGATACCAGACAGAAACTCAAACTCTCTTCCTGCCCTGCCCCCAGCCAGGTGCTGGTCTCCCCCCCTCCCTTTGTCTCTCCCTGGGGGGCTGAGCCTGGGTGTCTGGGTTAATCCACATTTGGGAGAGTCAGTGAGAATCTCCCATCCCAGCGCAGGGGGACCCCGGGTCCCAGCGCAGACAGCCCCCCACTACGGTACACCCAGTCCTGAGCCCCCTCCTGAACCCCTCATCCCTGGAACTCTCACCCTCCCCCCCCCACAGCCCAACGCTCTGCCCCCCCGCATCCCGAACCCCTCATCCCTGGAACTCCCACCCCCCCACAGCCCAACGCTCTGCCCCCCTCCCGCATCCCGAACCCCTCATCTCTGGAACTCTCACCCCCCCCACAGCCCAACGCTCTGCCCCCCTCCCACATCCCGAACCCCTCATCTCTGGAACTCTCACCCCCCCCACAGCCCAACGCTCTGCCCCCCCCCCAAACCCCTCATCCCTGGAACTCCCACCCCCCCACAGCCCAACGCTCTGCCCCCCCGCATCCCGAACCCCTCATCCCTGGAACTCCCACCCCCCCACAGCCCAACGCTCTGCCCCACCCTCCCGCATCCCGAACCCCTCATCCCTGGAACTCCCACCCCCCCACAGCCCAACGCTCTGCCCCCCTCCCGCATCCCGAACCCCTCATCCCTGGAACTCACCCCCCCCCCCACAGCCCAACGCTCTGCCCCCCTCCCGCATCCCGAACCCCTCATCCCTGGAACTCCCACCCCCCACACACACTAACCCTCTGCCCCAGTCCTGAGCCCCCTCCTGAACCCCTCATCCCCAGCGCCACCCCAGAACTCGCACCCCCCACACCGCAGTCCTGAGCCCCTCCACCCTGGCCCCACCCCAGAACTCGCACCCAGACTCGGCCCTCCATACCACACACACCACCCCACATTGCAGAGGGAGCACGGGCCCCCAGTGGCGGCCCACAGCCCTGAGGGGCCGGGGGAGCGCTGAACAGGCCACCGGGGGGGGCTGGGGGCTTCTCCATCACTGAGCAGGTTCTAAATCAGCGGGAACCCCCCCCCCCGCCCTGGCTCCAATGGGAACGGCTGTGGGGAAGCCGGTGGCCTGTGCTCTCCGGGGTCAGAGCAGCAGAACCCAGGGCCCCTCCTGGCCTTGCGCTCTAGCAAAGGAAGCTGCCTCCTCTGCCCTGCGGCCGGGGATCCAGCCCCCCGCGGGCGGGGCCGGGGCCCACTTCAGGCCTGGCCGACAGGCTGACAGCCGCCCCTTTAAGGCAGCAAGGAACGGAGCCAACAGCAACCTGTGCCCACGCGGCTCCTTGCCGACAGCCCAGCGTTTCCAAGGGGCCGTTGGAGCCGCCACTAAAGCCAGATTAAAGAGGGGGGCTCGGAGCGCTGCCGGGGAATCTTATTAGGCCATGAAATACAGTTCCTGCTGCTCACAGAACGCCCGAGCAAAGCCAGCCGCTGCCCCGCTCCCGGGCCGCCCCCTTCGCTCCGCGGCTCCCCCCACGGCCTCTGCAGCCTCCTTCCTGGGGACTCAGCCAGCGCGAGATGGGAGGGGAGGCCCTATTTTCCCCAAGGGAGCTGGACAGCCTCAGGCCAGCCCGAGACACCCCCCTCTCCCTCCATGGGCCAGCCCGAGACACCCCCCTCTCCCTCCATGGGCCAGCCCGAGACACCCCCCTCTCCCTCCATGGGCCAGCCCGAGACACCCCCCTCTCCCTCCATGGGTCAGCCCGAGACACCCCCCTCGCCATGGGGCCAGCCCAAGACACCCCCCTCTCCTCCATGGGTCAGCCCGAGACACCCCCCTCTCCCTCCATGGGTCAGCCCGAGACACCCCCCTCTCCTCTATGGGTCAGCCTGAGACACCCCCCTCGCCATGGGGCCAGCCCAAGACACCCCCCTCGCCATGGGGCCAGCCCAAGACACCCCCCTCGCCATGGGGCCAGCCCGAGACACCCCCCTCTCCTCCCATGGGCCAGCCCGAGACACCCCCCTTGCCATGGGGCCAGCCCGAGACACCCCCCTCTCCTCCCATGGGTCAGCCCAAGACACCCCCCTCTCCCTCCATGGGTCAGCCCGAGACACCCCCCTCTCCCTCCATGGGTCAGCCCGAGACACCCCCCTCTCCCTCCATGGGCCAGCCCGCAACACCCCCCTCTCCCTCCATGGGCCAGCCCGCAACACCCCCCTCTCCCTCCATGGGCCAGCCCGCGACACCCCCTCACCATGGGGCCAGCCCGAGACACCCCCCCTCCTCCCATGGGCCAGCCCGAGACACCCCCCTCTCCTCCCGTGGGGCCAGCCCGAGACACCCCCTCGCCGTGGGGCCAGCCCGAGACACCCCCCTCTCCCTCCATGGGTCAGCCCGAGACACCCCCCTCTCCCCCACGGGTCAGCCCGAGCTCTCCCTGAAGTCCCCCGCCCCCAAGCGCCCCTGCCTCCCACTCACGTGGGACTAGTCTGGGGTTGCAGACACCATGGGTGCCCATGGCCACCCAGCCACAACCCCCGCCCTGTCCAAGCCATCCTGCCTGCCCCCCACAACCCCCAGCCGGCCCAAGCCGCCCCCCGCCAGCTACGCACAGGGCTGGTCCTTCCAACCACCCCAGCACACTGCCCATGCAGGGCTGATCTGCCGAGCCCCCCGACCTCCTTCCCTCAGCATGGGGCTGGTCTGAGCGCCCCCCACCCCCGGCCGCCAGGCTGAAGGTCTGAGCCCCGCATGTGAAGCCACCACGGCCCTTCACTCCCCTGTGGGGGGGCAGGAGTGTGGGCAGGCTGGCCGGCCCCAGACATGCTCCCCAGCCCTCCCTCTAGGGCAGGCTGGCACTGCCATGCCCCACGGACGCTGCTTGCAGCCTGCCTTTCCCCTCCCCCAGGGCCTGGGCAACTGGGACCCCCTTCCCTACAGCCCAGCGAGCTGGGAGCCAGCGAGGCCCAGGGCGATTCCAGCGCGCACACTGGGGAGAGCCTAGGGGGGCAGAGGGTACGGCGGGGGGCAAGCCAGAAAACACCAGCCAACTCGTCCCTAGTGAACAGTCAGGACACTGGGGAGAAGGGTTAAAAACAGGACTCCCGCTCGGAGCGGCCACTCCAGATACGGGCATACGGAGCCAGGAAAAGCCGCAACCGGAGCCGGGCCTAAGGGTGGCGTGGCCCCCCCCCGCGGGAGCCGGGCCTAAGGGCTTCATGGGCCCCCTCCCTCCCCCCACCGGAGCCGGGCCTAAGGGTGGCGTGGGCCCCCCCCCCCTCCTGCGGGAGCCAGGCCTAAGGGCTTCATGGGCCCCCTCCCTCCCCCCACCGGAGCCGGGCCTAAGGGCTTCATGGGCCCCCTCCCTTCCCCCACCAGAGCCGGGCCTAAGGGCGACATGGGCCCCAATCCAGCCCCATTCTGCTCAGTGCATGTGCTGGGCTCCCCACTCCAGCCCGGCGCAGACGGGGCTCCGCGGCTCTGCCCGGGCCAGTGCCCCTCCTGGAGCCACAGGAAGGAGCCCGCAGGCTGGGCAGGAGCTGCTCCCATCCCCTCCGTGCAGCTCTCTTGGGGCCAGCGGCGTGGAACCCTCGTGTCCGGGGGGGAGCGAGCGCCGCGGAGCGCTCCGGGGCTTGCTGCACACACGGCGCGGGGCCTCGTCTCTGGCAACCCCAGGGGCACACGCCCGCCGAGGGGTCTCCCAGCTCTGCACACGGGCCGAGCGTGCCGCTCTCCGTACAGGGTGCACCTGCCACCGGCACTCCCGGGCCGGCTTCTGACCCACGGGTAGTTGGGCGGGGTGGCTACGGGTGGGAGAAAGGCCCAAAATGCCCGGCACAGGGAAGAGCCCACCGGAGCACATGCTTCCAGGCCCTGGGCTTGGCCAGAAGCCCAGGCACAGAATGACACGCCAGGGGACACGGCCACTCCAGCTAGGCGCGTGGGGCTGCTCCGACCTCCCGGCTGCCCTGGATTCGAAGCCAGGCACCCGCACTCCAAGGGAAGCCCGTAAGTCACCTTCCCCTCCCCCGTGCGATGGAGGGGGGGCACCGCCCCGCTGCTCCACTGACTGGGGCCTACAAGTCACAGGACACTAGACAGAGCCCTGTGGGTCCCCGCACTGGCCCTTCAGACGCCGCCCAAACCCCCCTCTGGAACAGGCACATGCCCAGAACGGGAGCCTCCAGCAGAGTTGGGAGCCCAGGGCTGGAGGGCGTGTTCCCTAAAAGCTCCGCTCTGAGCCGTCTGGCCGAGGTGGGCACAGCGGGCCCTGCTGACGCTGGACACTACGAGACACCCCGGGCTGCCACAGCCGCGCTGGCTCCTGCCTGCCTGCGCCGAAGGGCCTGCGGGCAGAACCCCCGCCCTCTCGCTGCCAGGCACCCGCTGGCAACCCAGCTCGTACCCTAAGGGCCAGCTCACGGAGCAGCACCCGCACGACCAGAGCACATCCGGGATCGGGCCTGATCCGCACCGTGGGCCACTTTCCCACAAAGTCCTGCCTGGAGCTCAACTCCGACTAACCACGCGGCCCCGGGATCGCACGCCCAAGGGCTCTGAAAACAGGCGGCAGCTGGAGGCGCTAACACGGGCGCCACGCCTGCCCCCGCCCGTCTGCAGGCGACCTGGCCCACCCGGCTGCCTCAGCCCGACCCACGGGACAGAAGGGCTCGCACGGACCAAACCCCTCACCTCTGGGAAGCCGCTCCCGAGAACGGCTGCCTGGCAACGCTGCCCCGGGCCAGAGCCCCGAGATTTACAGCGGCTGAGGATTCGCCCTCCGCCCCCAGCCTGAGATTCTCTCCTCGAGCCCCAGCCGAGCGGCAGGAGCGGATAAAAAGTTAGTGACCCAGCAGGGCTAGTCCTGCAGCCTCCCACCGCAGCCCGGCTGTCGGGGCCACAGCAGGAGGGGGTGCGTGGGGGCTGCGTCTCGGGAGGAGGAGGGGGCAGGGTGGTGCAGCGGGAGACACCGGAAATGCCACCCAGCAAGCTGCTGCTGGGCTTGGCGGGAGAGCCGTGGCACTCGGGGTGCGGCGGCAGGTGTGTGGCGCGGACCTGGGCTCCCCCGGACACAGCCGCACAGATGGCGGGGTCCTGGGAAACCCCCCACGCAGCCCCGATTCTAGAGCAGCCACAGGGCTCGGCGGGGGGAGGGTCAGACGCTGGAGCCCTGCTAGACCAAGCCATGTCCAGGGCTGAGCCCTGCTCTCAACCCCCTTTGGGGGCCCTACGGATGAAGCTGAGAGCTCCAGCCAAGGTGGCCACAGCAAGCGGGGCCAGAAACAAGCCCGGGGCGCCAGCCAACACTCACATCCCTCCAATGGTGACAGTGGCGCAGGTCCGCTCGGAGAAGGCCGGCACAGTCTCCGTGGCGGTGCTGGCGGGTCGGATGTAGTCCACAGCGACGTTCACCTGCAAGAGAGGGCAGCCAGGTCTGAGATGCGCCCCGGAGAGGCACAACGTGCCCAGGGTGCTCAGGACCCTGCCCAGCACCCACACCCAGAATCAGCTGCCAGCTCAGCCCCTCCTGTCCCACCAGCGGCTCACCCAGGTCAGCAGACAGCATGTCCCAGGGACAGCCCCAGCCCTGGGCGGGGAAACGGGAGCCCAGCGACTGGCAGGGGTGGGGAACCGGCTCGCACGGCGTGGGCGCACACCCAGCATGCCTCTGGAGACCAGGAAGCCAGAGCAGCGCGCCGGGCTGGGACGCCTGCCGTGCCCCTGGCGGGAGCCACGGCCACACGCCCCTCCACAAGGCTCCATAACACCGCGGCTCCAGTCCCGGCGCCAACAAGAGCACATGGTCACCAATGCCCTGCTAGGCCGTTCGCGGGCTTGGCCCCCCGCCGAGAGGCCCCATCGGCACCGGCTGCTCCCTATGAGCGCCCGGCCCTGTGGCATCAGAGACAGCGCTCCCGCCCTGCGTCTGCCCCACAGACGGGCACCCACGGCCTCGGGGGGGGGGGGGGAGGAGGCAGCTCCCTGCCTGTCCTGGCACCCCAGACTGCCCCAGCCTTGAGCACTAGCTCCGCTCTCCCACTGGCTGCTTCTGGGGGCAGCATGGTCGGCAGGAAGCTGCCTTCGCCGCACCGCTGCCTGGGAGCCACTCAAGGTGAACGCTCCTGCCCCAGGCCTGCCCCCCCGCCCCCCTCCCCGCAAAGCCGGAACCACCTCCTGCCCCCTGGAGCCCTCACGTTACTCAAACCACCATTTTCTCCAGCTGGGCCATGGGAACAGCTGGAAACCTGCACTGCGGCGTCAGGCTGAGCCCCAAAATAACTGGCCCCCTTTGGGCATCGCGGCCAGCAACCCTCAAAGCAACGGGAGCGGCTTGCGACTCCCCGGCGGGCCCGGCCCAAGGCAACGCCCGACCCGTCCCAGCAGCCATCCCCAGCTGCTGCGGGAAGGGCAACGCCAGAGGGCCACGGCGGAAGGAAGTGTTTGAACCGAGCCTGGCCCCTCGCTCACCCCGGCTCCACAAACCGACCCCCTCAAACAGCCCCTTACTACTGCTCTAGCCCAGGGACCGTGGTCATGGGGGGTTGAGACGGGCGAGGGCGTCGGCTCAGGGAAGCTGCCCTGCCGGGCGGGAGGGTCCCGGGGTCTGCAGGGCCGTGAGCGGCATGTGGAGGCCAGGCCCCGTGGGGTGCGACTGGCGCAGGCCACGCCCAGGGGAGAGGCAGACATGGCCCTGGAGATGCCACCAGCACTTGTGGGCTCAGCTAGGACGGTTTCTGCAGGCCCGGGCCTTGGACTGCACTAGAGAACCACCGCACAGCGCCTCATCCGGGCCAGCCCACGTGCCCTGCAACCCGCCCTGCCGGTCCCCTGGCTCTGCCTGCCGAGGCGTCACCAGGGCCAGCCGGGGTGCCCTAGGAAAGGGGCAGCAGCCCCTCCCTGTCACGGGGGGCCCTCAGCCAGGGAACAGGCCCAGCCTCGATTTCAGCACCGGCTGGCTTTGCGGCCAGGCAGGTTACGCTCCACGCCCAGCGCCTCCGGAGGGAAGGGGGAGCAGCAAGCGGCAGGGAGGGGAGGGCAGCAAACGGGGACAGCCGACTAAGGGGAGCAGGGAGGGGCGCCCCGCCAGGGAAGAGCCGGCTCAGGGGAGGAGGAAGGGGGGCGCCCCGCCAGGGAAGAGCCGGCTCAGGGGAGGAGGAAGGGGGGCGCCCCGCCAGGGAAGAGCCGGCTCAGGGGAGCAGGGAGGGGGGCGCCCCGCCAGGGAGGAGCCGGCTGAGGGGAGCAGGGAGGGGGGCGCGCCCCGCCAGGGAAGAGCCGGCTCAGGGGAGCAGGGAGGGGGGCGCCCCACCAGGGAAGAGCCGGCTCAGGGGAGCAGGGAGGGGGGCGCGCCCCGCCAGGGAAGAGCCGGCTCAGGGGAGCAGGGAGGGGGGCGCCCCACCAGGGAGGAGCCGGCTCAGGGGAGGAGGAAGGGGGGCGCCCCACCAGGGAGGAGCCGGCTCAGGGGAGCAGGGAGGGGGGCGCCCCGCCAGGGAGGAGCCGGCTCAGGGGAGCAGGGAGGGGGGCGCCCCGCCAGGGAAGAGCCGGCTCAGGGGAGGAGGGAGGGGGGCGCCCCGCCAGGGAGGAGCCGGCTGAGGGGAGCAGGGAGGGGGGCGCCCCGCCAGGGAGGAGCCGGCTGAGGGGAGCAGGGAGGGGGGCGCCCCGCCAGGGAGGAGCCGGCTGAGGGGAGCAGGGAGGGGGGCGCCCCGCCAGGGAGGAGCCGGCTGAGGGGAGCAGGGAGGGGGGCGCCCCGCCAGGGAGGAGCCGGCTGAGGGGAGCAGGGAGGGGGGCGCCCCGCCAGGGAGGAGCCGGCTGAGGGGATATGGGAGGGGGGCAAAGGAGCGCTGTGGGCGGAGCCGTGGGCGGAGCCTGGCTGGAGGGGACAGCGCCAGCAGCTGGCTGTGGTCCTGGCTCAGCAGGGCCGGTTCTCCGGCAAGCCGCCGGTCTGGGCCAGGCCAGCGGGGTGAAAGCCAAAATGGACCCGCCTGCCGGGCAGGCTTTGGCCCGGCCTGGGGTCCTGCTTGATGGGTTGCCAGAGGGGCCAGGGCCCTGGCTCGTGCCCCGTTTCCTCGGGCCGGCTGCCGCTGCGCAGGGCAGGGCTGAGCGCCCACAGGGGGCTGGCAGCCGGCTCCCCGACGCCTGGGGCAACCGGGGGGGCCAGCGCCCCTGCACAGCGGCATGGCAAGCAGGAGCAGGGTGCAGCCGGGGAGCCACCGGGCACAGGGACGGCTTCGGTGCCCGCCCGCCCCTTTGGGCCCCGGCTCCCTGCTCTCAGAGCCAGGGGCCAGCCAAGGCAGCCGCGTCCCGGCCCCCCTGCCCAGCCTGCCACTAGCCCCGGGCTCGCTGGCTGGGGCGTGGAGCGTCGACTCCCAGCGCGTTTCCAAGGTCAGCGGCAGTCACTGGTAATTAAATCATGCAGGCAGCTCTCCCTGGAGGAGCGCCAGCCCCGAGAAGCGCGGCACTGCACGGAGCTCGGCTGCCCGCCCTCCGGGGTCCCTCCAGCGCCACGGGACGGTGGGGTGGGGTGGGGTGGGGTGGGGTTCACGAGCCGCCCGCGCGGAGCAGGGCCTGGCGGGGGAGACCCGGCCCATCGGCTTGCACAAGGATGGACGGAGGGGCGGGATGCCCAAAGAAGTGTACGTCAATCATTTGTGGCAGGCGCGGGAGCCGCTGAACTCGAGGGGAGGGGCTTGCTCCCCCCTCCCGCGCCCCTGGGCTGTGCCTGGCTCTGGCCGAGCCCCGTAAGGGCAGGACATGCCACTGGCGCTCGGCTGAGCATCCTCCCCCACCGCCGCGCTGTGCCCTGCCAAGCCCCCGGCCTCCCTGCTCGGCGCTGGGCTGAGGGGGGAGCGCGCTGCCGCGGGGCCAGGCCAGGCACAGGGACCTCGCTCAGACTGACGGGCTGGGGAGACCCACTCGCGGCTCGCCAGCTGCGGGCACCCGGCAGTAATTACAGAGGAGCTGGTCTGAGCCAGCCGCCTACCCAGCCCCAGCCATCTGCACCGCCTCCCGCCCAGGCAGCCTGCAGCCCCGCCCAGGGCTGGCTCCTTGCTTACAGGCCCACACGCTCGCCTCCCCAGCCTCCCAGCACAGGGAACAGCTTCCCCGTTTCTCACTGGGGGGCTCACCCACTCCACAGAACCAGGTGGCCTGGGCCCGGCCTGCCCAGAGCGGCACACACAGCTAGCGCCTTGCGCGGAAATACAACAAAGACATCACGGTGCTCAGGGCTGCCTTTGTCCTTGGTCTGCCTGGCCCTCCCCCTCAGGGGACCGGCCCCACGCACTGCACACAGGTGCCCTGCTGGGCCGGCCCCTCCCACCAGAGTCATTGAACTGAGCCGGATGAGAACTCCCAGCTTCCCGTTCCAGACACCCCGTCCCACCCCACGCACCAGTCCTGGCGTGCACCTGCACCTCGCGCCGGGCACGCTGCCTCGGGCCAAGCTCTGGGCAGCTGCCGCGGCCAAGTGCAGCTGCTCACCCAGCAGATTTGGTGCTTTGCACTGGTGCGAACACGCCTGCCGGGCCCAGCGCTCCCCGTGCAGCAAACCGCTCCCGAGAGGAGTCCCGTGCGAGAAGCGGCAGTCGCTCCGCGCCCTCGCTCCGCCAGCCGCGTCCTGCCAACCCCTAGCAAACTTCAGGGCAGCCTCCAGCTGGCTGCTCTGTGGTTCGGTCCAACCCTCTCAATTCCCAATACACGCCCCCCCACCTGCAGCGAGATCTCTTCGGCGTCAGGCCATGCAGCCCCGCGGTCCCGGTACAGGCCCCACCAAGCGCTGCACAGATGCCAGCCCGGGAGCGGGTCAGGCAGCGGTGGGAGCCGACACAGAGTGACTCTGGAAACGCGCCTCCCTTACGGCGAACGATCCCTCTGGCCACGCACCGCTGGCTCTCGGCTCGTAGCCCCTCTGGCTATCCCCACGGGCTTCCTGCAGGTCTGTGGCCGAGCCAAGGCAGCTCACGCGCCGGCAGTAAAAGGGGGTGCGCTGAACTTCCCTCGGAGCGGTGTCTGGCTCGTGCATCGCATGCTCCTTGGGGCAGGGACGCTCCCGGGGCGCGGATGCCTGGGCAGCACTAGAATACGTGCAATGCAGACCGCTCTAGGGGCAGGCGCACGCCAGGCCAGCCCGAAAGCCAGCGCGCCACAAAAGCCACAGGCGGGTCCGGTTGGATTTCTCCCACCCGCCGGAGAGAGCACGCCGCCATTAGCGAGGCACAAGCCACGTCCGCACCCGCGCTGCCAGCTGTCAGGAAGTTTACAGCCGGTCAGTAACAAACCGGGAAAGTGCCCGTCAGTCACGTAGCTGCAAAGAGCCGTCCGTCAGCGGAAGGTATTGGGGGGGTCCCCGCAGTCGAACACCGGTCTGGAGAGGTTCCAGCGCCCAACGCAAAGCCTGCTCAAGCACTACCGGCTCTCCTACCGAACCCTGCTCGGCCCACCCCAGGAGCACGCTGGGGCCAGTGGCTGCCGGCAGGCAAGTCACTGCACCGGCAAGTCAGCAGCTCTGCTTGCCAAGCCCGTGGGCACACTGCTCCCGCTCTGGCTGTTGGGAGAGCCGAAGGTTCTGGGCATTTGTCCCACGCCGGCCCCCGCTGCAGCGTCCCTCGCAGCCTATGGGACTGTCCAGGAAGCATGGCTCCCTAGGCAGCAGTGGACTGGGGATTCGGGTCAGGACAGCCAGCGTGCCTGGGCTCACGCCGAGTCCTGCCTGTTCCCCCCTAGCGTGCAAGACCGGCCCTACCTGGAGGAGCTCCCATTCTAAGTGCAGTCTAGGTGGGGGCGCCCCCAGCTCCGGGGAACTTCCCTGCCGCCCTCAGACCTTGCCCCGAAAGGCAGCCAGCTGCTGTGGTGGCAGGGCACCGCGTCAGGAGCGCCGGGCCAGGCCTTCGGGTGTGAATGGAGCCCCAAGCCCGGGACAGACCTGCGAGAACCGGCGAGCCAACCTGCGAGCGCGCCACATGGCACAGGGCGGGCCACAGGCCCAGTCGGTCGTGAGCCATGGCCCTCGCCAGCCCCTCCCGGCCTCCAGCCAACAGGCGCGCCCAGAGGGCCCTGCACACCCCAGCAGGGCAGAACCGTGCTGCTCGCTCCGGGCACCAAGCCTGCGCCCCGCGCTGATTTCACGGACACAGCTCCAGACTGACCCTGGGCACACCTGGCATCATGATTTCCACTAAGCCGTCACTGGAGGCGTCTGTAGAACCTGCCCGCCCGGCCCAACACGCCCGCCGCCAGCCAGACCCCTCCAGCTCACGGAACAACGCCGCTCAAACCCCAGACTGCAAGCCCGACAGTCGGCTGCAGACACGAGCCAGCAGGGGCGCATGGCGGGGGGACCAGCAGCCCGGCGCGGGGTGCAGCCCCCACTCCTCAGACTCCTGGCTGGGGCGTGCGAGGGCGAGACGGAGATGCCTGCTCCCTCCTCAGACCTAGTAACGGAAGGGACAAGGCTGAGCCCCGTCTGCCGCAAGGCCAACACGCAGCCCTGGCGCCCCGCTGGAGTCTGCGGCAGGGCGGGGGGAGCGCTCTCAGGAATGCCCCCCTCTGTGCACCCCGGCACCCCCAGGCAAGCGGAGGGTTTGCCAGGTCCTGCCCCTTTGCCAGACGGCGGCCACTGGTGTCCGAGCCACATCCCTGCTGACTGCCCGCGGCTGGCTGCCTCCCCGGCCCCCACCCCGGAACTCCCTTCCCCTGCCTTTGGGGGAGATGGGGACCCCACCCCCAGGAGAGCACGACCGTGGCCCCCACTGAATCACATGCACCGACAGAATCCGGTGCCTGGCTGGCCTGCGAGATCCGGCCTCTGCCAGCCTGAGCCGAGCTGCAGGGAGATCGCCCCGGCGCCAGGGACAGCGGCAGGGAGATGGGGTGCTGCTACCGCCAACGTACGCCCCGACCCCGCACTCCAGAACTGTGCACATCTGGCCGCAGCCCGCAGGCCCCGGGCTCTGCCATGGGCAGCCGCAGCTGCTCCGCTCAGCGTGCCCTTCCTCCCCCGCCCCGCAGGCAGGGCCCATGCAGAGTTCTCCTGCCCTCTCTCCAGCTGGGGGGTTAATCCCCCCTGGCTGATTGGAAGCACCCGGCAGAGGGGCCGTGCGCGCCGATGGTTAGGCAGCATCTGTGTGGAGCGAGCCAGCCACGTCATGGCGCACGCCGCGAATTCGCGCCCACGCAGCCCCCAGGGCAGCAGCAGAGCGCCAGAGGGGCCGGCGGCCGGGGGAGAAGGCGGGAGAAGTCCACCGCGGCGGGTCACTCGTCAATGGCTCGGTGACGTCTCTACTCCCCCCACCCTGCCAACAAGCGTCAGAGCACTCCTGGGGGCCAGGCTGGGACCCGGCTCCTCTTGAAAGTCGGCCACCCAGACTTTTGGGGTAGCAGGGGAGTGGTGAGATTATTGGGGGGAAGGGGGGTCACCAGTTGGCTGGGCCGCCAGGTCCGAAGGTGGCACCCCCAGAGCCTGCCACACTCACTTCCAGCTGCTGCGGGCAGTGGCGCTGCCTTCGGAGCTGGGCTCCTGGCCTGCAGCCACCGCTCCCCAGCTGCTCACCTACGCAGAAGCAAGGGCAGCAGTACCCCCCCACCCCTCCCACAATAACCTTTGACCCCTCCCTGCAGCTCCTTGATGGGTCAGGATCCCCCGAGCTGCAGCACAGACATTGCCGACGTACGGAACTGAAATCCTGACGTTTCATAAACCCTAGGGCAGGAGTGGGGAACGGCCGGCCTGGGGGCCGGATTCGCCTCCCCCCAGCTTGCCCGGATCCGGCCCCAAGGCTCAGGGCCCTCCCACCACCTTTGGGGGGCCCGCCCCCTGCCCCATTGACCCCCATGGTGGGACTGGAGCCCACAATCTACCTGGTTGGGCCCCGCTAGGCTTTGGTGAGGGAGGGTCTCTCCTTCAATCGGGGGCCACGTCAGTGAGGGGGAGGGTTTGTTTCTGATTCTCACTTGCGTGGCCCCCCCACCTGATTTTTCTGTGGGTCAGTGGCCCCCAACCCAAAATAGGTTCCCCCCCCCCGTCCAATGGCCACAGAATGGGCTGGGAATTTGGCAGGGCCCAGGAACGGCAGCGGGGCAGCTCCGCGTGTCAATGGTGACAGCGGCCCCCTCTCCCCTCTGAGTCCGTCGCTCCGCCAGGGCGTCCCGGCTCCGCCAGTTACTCTAGCGGCCTCCATTGCTCAGCTGCCCAGGGAAGGAGGCTCCCTTCCACTGTGGGCAGGGGCCGCCGCCGAGAGAGAACATGGACTTTCTGGCCTCACGGCCCAGTCAGGCGCGGCAGAAGCAGCCAAGACAGTGAAGAAAAACGAGGAGGGCCGTGGAACGCCGAGCCAGCGCTCCATAAAAGTCAGAGCTTCATAAAACTTCATGCCACTTTGATGAAAGGGCCCGGCGGACACTCGCTCCTGCGCTCGAGGGCGCTGGGGATTAACAGCCGCCCTGCTCGGCTCCTAACACGAGACGCGTTCTGCAAAACAGCCGGCCAGGTACCCGGAGCTCAGGAAACAAAGCCACTTCCAGGGCAATCTTTTTTAATCTTCTCCTTTACTGCTTCAGCAGTTCGCAGCCCTGTCTGACAATGGATTCTGGGCAGGGATGCGAGAGGGAGCTGGCTGGTAATTACAATTACTGTAGCACCCAGCGGCGAGCCAGGCGTGTCTCTGCGGAGCACGGCACAGCGTCTGCCCGGGGGAGTTTGCCTTCTGCAGAGGGGTACGGGCCTCTCCCTGCGGGGGGCTGAGCCAGAGAGATTCGGGGGCTGCCCCAAAGCCAGATGGAAATGCAGCCCCGAGCCGGAATGGACCTTTGGAACCACTGCCCCAAGGGGCTGTCTGGAGCTCTGCTCTAGCTCAGAAGATGGGCTTGCTGCGGGCACCCTTGGGTGCCATCCCAAGGCCTGTGCTATGTTGGAGCTCAGAGGAACCCGACTCCCAGGGCTGCAGAGCTCTCCGGAGCCATCGAGTCCAGCCCCCTACCCCAAAAGGACCAGCCCCAACACGATCTGACCGTAATATCGAGGAGACCTGTGGTGCGGACAGCAGATGTGCCCCAATCCGAGTCCCAGAGCAATGCCTTAGCCACCCTCCCCGCCGGCCTCAGGGCCTGGCTTGGATTCCTGTCAGGCCGGGAGCTGGGGGGAGGGCCCTGGCTAGCCAGCCCCCCTGAGAGGAGGCGGATGTGACCCTCAGGCAGGCCTTCCTGCTGCTTCTAGCCCCCACGGCCCATGGCTCCCGTCTGCACCACCCAGCACCGGGCCGGACAGGAGCCAGTGGCACGCCCCCCGGAGGAAGAGCCCTTCCGGCAGCACGTGGGCACACCTCAGAGCGGGGGGATGGGCGCGGCGGGACTGACCCCCTCCCCTGGCACTGCCATCTCCAAGGAGGCTGGCGCGGCCCTCAGGCAGGAGGGCCCCGGCCGTGCAGAGACGAGCGAGAGAAGCCCTCCCTCCCCGGTGCTACTGAACTCGGTTGTAAGGCAATGGGCTGAGACCAAGTGTAGCTCACTTCCCCGGGACGCCCCTTCCCCCCCACGCCGGGCCAAGTGCCTGAACCTGCCCCTTCGCAGTTCTCCTCCAGGCCCCCATGCCGGGGCAGGAAGCAGCAGCGCAGAGGAGCCGCAGTCTAGCAAGGAGTTGGATATATCGAAAGAGCAGTCAGCAGGCGCCAGCCCCTGCCGGATCTAGTTCAGCTCGGCTCTGCGGCGCTGGGGGGGGGGGCGATCCAGCGCCAAGCCAGGGAGGGGAGGAACATCGGAACAGCCACCGGCCTGCCCTCATTTAGTGGGGAGAGGAATCATCACAGAGGTTTCCCACCGAGAAATAGTAATTAACTCCCTGCCAGCCTGATAAATCCCAGGGCTACAGCGGGTTTACGCAGCCCCCTTGGCGGGGCTGCCTGGTGTTTCCAGGGAGGAGGGGCGCAGGCGGCAGGAGAATCGAGGTCAGCGCGTTCCCCATGCAGAGCGCGGAGCAGGCAGGCTCAGGTCCCTGGCCACGGCGCAGGAAGGGCTGGGCGAGGAGGCGACAGGGCAGGGCTGGGGCGGGCGGGCGGCAGCTTCACTCATCCCGCGCGGGTTCAGCCGCCGGCCCTGCGCCGTGTCTCAGCTGAAGTGGGCGGTGCCCATGGACACTCCCCCTGTGTAGTGTGGGTCGGGCGCTGCAGGGCCAGGGACGCGGCTCCCCTCAGGCAGTGATGCCAGGAGGGGCTGGCCAGGGAAGGCAGCGGGAGGAGCCGGTTCTGCCCAGCACCGTCTCCACGGGGGATGGGGGGAGCAAAGGCGCAGCAGAGGACCAGCCGCAAACCAGATGGGGGTCACAGGGATGAGTAGAGGCGAGCGGGCAGCCAGGCACCCCGTTCCACAGAGCGGCAGCGGCAGCTCCAGAGCAAGGCAGGTAGCCCGACGTGGCCCCCACCAGGGCGTGAAGAGCCGGACGAGCTCCTCGGGCAGGCCCGGGAACGCAGCCCGCTCCGCGCCCGACAGCCCCGCCTTGCTGGGGCACCCTGGCACAACTGCCCCACTGGGAACTCTGCCAGGCCAGCCAAACGCAGCATCCCCTCCCGTGACCGCCTCGCCGGAGCATCCAGCTCCTTTCGAAGGGAAGGGGGGCGCACAGAACCTCCGTGCCATGCGCCCTCAGTGCGGACACTTCCTCAGCGGCGGGGAGCGGCCTTTGGTAGTGCCACGCTGCCGCCAGGCAGGGCCCACGAGCCGCAGCTCCCGGGAGCGGCCTTTGGCCGTACCACGCTGCCGCCAGGCAGGGCCCACGAGCCGCAGCTCCCGGGAGCGGCCTTTGGCAGTACCACGCTGCCACCAGGCAAGGCCCACGAGCCACAGCGCCCGGGAGCGGCCTTTGGCAGTGCCACGCTGCCGCCAGGCAAGGCCCACGAGCGGCCTTTGGCAGTACCACGCTGCCACCAGGCAAGGCCCACGAGCCACAGCGCCCGGGAGCGGCCTTTGGCAGTGCCACGCTGCCGCCAGGCAAGGCCCACGAGCGGCCTTTGGCAGTACCACGCTGCCGCCAGGCAAGGCCCACGAGCCACAGCGCCCGGGAGCAGCCTTTGGCAGTACCACGCTGCCACCAGGCAAGGCCCACGAGCCACAGCGCCCGGGAGCGGCCTTTGGCAGTACCACGCTGCCACCAGGCAAGGCCCACGAGCCACAGCGCCCGGGAGCGGCCTTTGGCAGTACCACGCTGCCGCCAGACAGGGCCCACGAGCCGCAGCTCCCGGGAGCGGCCTTTGGCAGTACCACGCTGCCGCCAGGCAGGGCCCACGAGCCACAGTGCCCGGGAGCGGCGTCTGGTAGTACCACGCTGCCACCAGGCAAGGCCCACGAGCCACAGCGCCCGGGAGCGGCCTTTGGCAGTACCACGCTGCCGCCAGGCAGGGCCCACAAGCCACAGCGCCCGGGAGCGGCCTTTGGCAGTACCACGCTGCCGCCAGGCAGGGCCCACGAGCCACAGTGCCCGGGAGCGGCGTCTGGTAGTACCACGCTGCCGCCAGGCAAGGCCCACGAGCCACAGCGCCCGGGAGCGGCCTTTGGCAGTGCCACGCTGCCGCCAGGCAAGGCCCACGAGCCACAGCGCCCGGGAGCGGCCTTTGGCAGTACCACGCTGCCACCAGGCAAGGCCCACGAGCCACAGCGCCCGGGAGCGGTCTTTGGCAGTACCACGCTGCCGCCAGGCAGGGCCCACGAGCCACAGCGCCCGGGAGCGGCCTTTGGCAGTACCACGCTGCCGCCAGGCAGGGCCCACGAGCCACAGCTCCCGGGAGCGGCCTTTGGCAGTACCACGCTGTCGCCAGGCAATGCCCACGAGCCACAGCGCCTGGGAGCAGCGTTTGGTAGTACCACGCTGCTGCCAGGCAAGGCCCACGAGCCACAGCGCCCGGGAGCGGCCCTTGGCAGTACCACGCTGCCGCCAGGCAGGGCCCACGAGCCACAGCGCCCAGGAGCGGCCTTTGGCAGTACCACGCTGCCGCCAGGCAAGGCCCACGAGCCACAGCGCCCAGGAGCGGCCTTTGGCAGTACCACGCTGCCGCCAGGCAAGGTCCACGAGCCACAGCGCCCAGGAGCGGCCTTTGGCAGTACCACGCTGCCGCCAGGCAAGGCCCACGAGCCACAGTGCACTTGGTAAGGTGCAAAGCAACTGCCAGAGCTGGCGAACAGCCAGGCTGGGATCTTGCCCACTGTACACTAACCGGCGCCCGGCACAGGCAGCGCCTCCCCCGGCATGCAGACAGCCGCCCGCAGAGAGGCTCCAGGTGCACAGCCCAGCCAGTGGGGAGAACAGCCCTGCCCTGCCGCACGGGGGAGGATAAATCCACCAAAGACAGATGCTCCTCCGATACCGCGGGGGGGACGACAAGGCCCCTCCTTAATCCAAGCCACACCAAGAGCACGACGCTGCAGCCGCAGGCGAAGAGGAGCGAGCCGCATGCTGGCCACCCCACCTCGCTCAGGTCGCTTGGAAGCCAAGGCCTTCAAAAGCCAATCAATTCCCGCCCAGGCTATGGGGGGCTCCCATGCTAAGAGAAAAGGAGAAATCTGCAACCAAGATTGATCCAGACAGCGAGCCGTGCGGCAGCAAGGACGAGCCGCCTCATCTAAGCCTGTCATTTTCAATCAAAACGCGGCTCCAACCTCTAGGGACTGTTTTGATCATTAACGTAAAGGACTTTTTCATCGCTTAACTCCGTCAAATTAATCGGAAGTGAAAAACGGGGAGCTGACAAAGGAAACGCGCAGAGAGCAGAGCGTGCCGCAGCGGCGGCAATCAGAGACCCGACTCCCAAGGCTGCCGACATAGCCAAGCCGAGAGAAGGCTGGAGAATGCGCCAAGGCAACGCACGGCCCAGGCAACGTGCTACACCAAGGTTATTGGGGGAGGGTTACAAACTGAGGCCATTTTACCTGGCAACAAAAGATCAACTTGCTTCCCACTGGCCACGTCGGAACACGGACCGCCCCGCCTTGCTCCTTTGCTACTGCACTTTGAGGGGAGCGGGGCTCCCCCCCACGTCGGCGGCGCGGTCTCCCCCGTCCCCGCAGAGCCATCCCTGACTGAACTCATCCTCCTCCCGACACGCCTGGCTCAGATATGGGACAAGCCAGGACCGGGCCTTCAATCCACGCCAAGGGCCCAGAAACGAACCCTCCGCAACTCTGCGGAGGAGGGATCCAGTGGGGCCGGAGGCAGCCAGGGAGAGCGGGCCCATGGTGGCAGCAGTAGCTATAGAGGGTCAACCGAGGAGAAAGCCGTTGTGGGCCATAAGGTTTCCCAGGGCGGGGCCAGCCTGGGCGTGCCGCATGGCCTCTGGCTCTGTGCGGAGATGGGGCAGGTCACTGTGGGTTTGGACCCAGGTTTCAAGGCCAGAAGAGACCATCACCACCACTGACCTCACCTGCGCAGGCCCCTCACTTCTGTCCGAGCTGCAACACCCTCCGATCTTGAGTCAAAGACGTCACTTTACAGAGACTCCCCTTCTGGAGTGACACGGGCAGGCCCCTTGCTCAGTGAAGAGGGAGAAACAACAGGAGGAAACGTGGGAATGGCAGGGGTGCTTCATGAAGTCCGTGTTTCGGTTTTCACCAAGAAGTTTGATGGTGACCGGATGCCTAACAAGGTGACTGCTAGTGGAAATGGGGCAAGTTTCGAAGTTAAAATCACTTAGAAAAGTTAGAGGTCTTCAAGTAACCAGGCCCTGATGAAATACACCCTAGGTAACTCAAGGTGCTGCTAGAGGAGGTAGCTGAGCCTTTAGTTATCTCTGAAAAAGTCATGGAAGTCAGGAGAGATCCTAGAAGACTGGAAAAGGGCAAATCTAGGGCCCATCTATACAAAGGGAAATAAGAACAACCCAGGAAAACTCCAGACCAGTCAGTTTAACGTCACCATTATCTTCCCTGGCTTAGAAGTGATGGACGTGGGCTATCTAGACTTTACTGAGGCATTTGATACGGTCTCACATGACCACCTCATCAATAAATTAGGCAAATACAACCTAGACAGGGCTACTGTAAGGTGGGTGCAGAACTGGCTGGAGAACCACTCTCAGAAAGTCGTTATTAACGGTTCGCAGCCGTGCTGAAGGGCAGAAGGAGGCGGGTTCCGCAGGGGTCTGTTTTGGGGCCGGTTCTGTTCAATATCTTCATCGGTGGTTTAGGTATTGGCACAGAGTACAATTCATTTTGCAGAAGATACCAAGCTGGGAGGGGCTGCAAATGCTTTGCAGCAGAGTGTCAACGTTCAAACTGATCTGGACAAAGTGGAGCAACGGTCTGAGGTAAACAGGGTGCAATGGAAAGTGCTCCACGTAGGAAGGAACAATCCGTTTCTCACACAGAGAATGGGCAGCGACTGTCTAGGAAGGATCCTGCAGAACGGGATCAGAATGGACCACAAGCTACATGAGAGTCAACAGTGCGACGCTGTTGGGTTTTTTTGCAATTCTGGGTGCATAACAGGAGCGTTGTGAGCAGGACACGAGGAGTCATTCTTCCGCTCTGCTCTGCGCTGCACTGAGTTGGAGTATAGTGTCCAGTTCTGGGCACCACATTTCAAGAAAGATGTGGAGAAATTGGAGAGGATCCAGAGACGAGCAACAAGAATGATGAAAGGTCTAGAGAACATGAGCTAGGAGGGAAGACTGAAAAAATTGGGCTTGTTGAGTTTGGAAAAGAGAAGACAGCGAGGGGACGTGAGAGCGGTTTTCAAGTTCCTAAAAGGGTGTCACAGGGAGGGGGGAGACAAATTGTTCTCCTTGGCCTCTGTGTAGAGGACAAGAAGCAAGGGGCTTAAGCTGCAGCGAGGAAGGTTTAGGTTGGACACTAGAAAAAACGTCCCACCTGTCAGGGTGGTTAAACAGGGGAATACATTGCCTGGGGATTTTGGAATCTCCACCCCTGGAGATATTGAAGAGCAGGTTGGACACACCTGCCAGGGATGGTTCGACAGTGCTGGGTCCTGCCACGAGGGCAGAGAACTGGACTCGATGGCTCTCAAGGCCTCTCCCAGTTCCCAGATTTCCTCTCGTTTGAAGACCGGCAAGCAGCAGACAGCCCACACAGAGAAGAAGGGGAAGCCCCCCAGATTCCTGGGAAGGGAGGCTGCAGCTGGGAAGTCTCAGACTTTATTAACATAGGACAGAGGCCTCTCAGCCGCTCCGCTGCTCACAGGGCCTGCCGAGCTCGCTGTGCCCGAGCGGTATCTCTGGACAGCTGGCGAGCGAGACTGCACCAGGAGCCAGGCTGCGCGACCTTAGGGGGAAGGCTGGTTCGGCTCGGGGCTGTGTCCAGAAGGGGCTTGAGGTCTCCGAGGCCAGGAAAGAGAAATCCACGTGCCAGACCTGGCAGGGGTTTCAGCCAGACCAGCGAGGCGGGAGGCAGGCAGGCGCTGCAGGGCACCTCTCCGCAGGCTCCCATGCCGCCAAGGACTCAGCACACGGAGCCTGCGTGACCATGGCTGAGCGCCACAGCTGGGGAAGGCGGGGTGGATGGTGGCATCTCCCGTGTGCCCAGGAACCAGACAACGCAAGCTGGGACATAAGAACATAAGAACGGCCGGACTGGGTCAGCCCAAAGGTCCATCTAGCCCAGTATCCTGTCTGCCGACAGTGGCCAGCACCAGGTGCCCCAGAGAGGGTGGACCGAAGACAACGATCAAGCGATTTGTCTCCTGCCATCCCTCGCCAGCCTCTGACAGACAGAGGCCAAGGACACCATTTTATCCCCTGGCTAATAGCCTTTTATGGACCTAACCTCCATGAATTTATCTAGCTTCTCTTTAAACTCTGTTATAGTCCTAGCCTTCACAGCCTCCTCTGGCAAGGAGTTCCACAGGTTAACTACACGCTGTGTGAAGAACTTTCTTTTATTAGTTTTAAACCTGCTACCCATTAATTTCATTAGGGCTACGTCTACACTGGCCCCTTTTCCGGAAGGGGCATGTAAATTTCACTTGTCGTAGGGAAATCCGCGGGGGATTTAAATATCCCCCGCGGCATTTAAATAAAAATGTCCGCCGCTTTTTTCCGGCTTTTAAAAAAGCCGGAAAAGAGCGTCTAGACTGGCCCCGATCCTCCGGAAAAAGTGCCCTTTTCCGGAGGCTCTTATTCTTACTTCAAAGTAAGAATAAGAGCCTCCGGAAAAGGGCACTTTTTCCGGAGGATCGGGGCCAGTCTAGACGCTCTTTTCCGGCTTTTTTAAAAGCCGGAAAAAAGCGGCGGACATTTTTATTTAAATGCCGCGGGGGATATTTAAATCCCCCGCGGATTTCCCTACGACGACTAGTGAAATTTACATGCCCCTTCCGGAAAAGGGGCCAGTGTAGACGTAGCCTTGGTGTCCTCTAGTTCTTCTATTATGGGAACTAATAAATAACTTTTATCAGCCCTCTCCACACCACTCATGATTTTATAGACCTCTATCCTATCCCCCCTCAGTCTCCTCTTTTCTAAACTGAAAAGACCCAGTCACTTTAACCTCTCCTCATATGGGACCCGTTCCAAACCCCTAATCATTTTAGTTGCCCTTTTCTGAACCCTTTCCAAGGCCAAAATATCTTTTTTGAGGTGAGGAGACCACATCTGTACACAGTATTCAAGATGTGGGCGTACCATAGTTTTATACAGGGGCAGTAAGATATTCTGGGTCTTATTTTCTATCCCTTTCCCAATAATTCCTAGCATCCTATTTGCCTTTCTGACCGTCGCTGCACACTTTGTGGAAGTTTTCACAGAACTGTCCACGATAACGCCAAGATCCCTTTCCTGATTTGTCGTAGCCAAATTAGCCCCCATCATACTGTACGTATAGTTGGGGTTATTTTTCCCAATGTGCATTACTTTACACTTATCCACATTAAATTTCATTTGCCATTTTGTTGCCCAATCACTCAGTTTGGTGAGATCTTCTTGGAGTCCCTCACAGTCTGCTTCTGTCTTGACTATCCTAAACAGTTTGGTATCATCTGCAAACTTTACCACCTCACTGCTTACCCCTTTCTCCAGATCATTTATGAATAAGTTGAAAAGGATTGGTCCCAGGACTGACCCTTGGGGGACACCACTAGTTACCCCTCTCCAATCTGAACATTTACCATTTATTCCTACCCTTTGTTTCCTGTCTTTTAACCAGTTCGCAATCCAAGAAAGGACCTTCCCTCTTATCCCATGGCCATGTAATTTACACAAGAGCCTTTGGTGAGGGACCTTGTCAAAGGCTTTCTGAAAATCCAAGTATACTATATCTACTGGATCCCCCTTGTCTGCATGTTTGTTAACCCCTTCAAAGAACTCTAATGGATTAGTAAGACAGGATTTCCCTTTACAGAAGCCATGTTGACTTTTGTCCAACAAATTATGTTCTTCTACATGCTTCACAATTTTATTCTTTACTATTGTTTCGACTAATTTGCCCAGTACTGAAGTTAGACTTACCGGTCTGTAATTGCCAGGATCGCCTCTACAGCCCTTTTTAAATATTGGTGTCACGTTGGCTACCTTCCAGTCATTAGGTACGGAAGCCGATTTAAAGGATAGGTTACAAGCCACAGATAACAGCTCAGCAATTTCCCATTTGAGTTCTTTTAGAACCCTTGGATGAATGCCATCCGGTCCCGGAGATTTCTTAACATTAAGTTTTTCTATTTGTTCCAAAACCTCCTCTAATGACACTTCAATCTGGGACAGTTCCTCATCACCCACAAAGGACGGTGCAGATTCAGGAATCTCCCCAACGTCTTCAGCCGTGAAGACTGAAGCAAAGAAATCATTTAGTTTCTCCGCAATGGCTTTATCGTCCTTGATTGCTCCTTTTATAGCTCGATCATCTAGGGGACCCACAGGCTTTTTAGCAGGCTTCCTGCTTCTAATGTACTTAAAAAACATTGTTATTTCTTTGAGTTTTTGGCTAGCTGTTCCTCAAAATCTTTTTTTGCTTTTCTTATTACATGTTTACACTTGATTTGACAGTGTTTATGTTCCTTTCTATTTATCTCACTAGGATTGGACTTCCACTTCTTAAAAGATGCCTCTTTGTCCCTCACTGCTTCTTTTACATGGTGGTTAAGCCACGGTGACTCTTTTTTAGGTCTCTTGCTAAGTTTTTTAATTTGGGGTATACATTTAAGTTGGGCCTCTATTATGGTGTCTTTAAAAAGTTTCCATGCAGCTTTCAGGGATTTGGCTCTAGTCACTGTGCCTTTTAATTTCTGTTTAACTAACCTCCTCATTTTTGTGTAATTCCCCTTTTTGAAATTAAATGCCAGGGTGCTGGACTGCTGAGGTGTTCTTCCCACCACAGGAATGTTGAATGTTATTATATTATGGTCTCTATTCCCAAGCGATCCTGTAACTGTTCTATCCTGGACCTGATCCTGCACTCCACTCAGGACTAAATCGAGAATTGCCTCTCCCCTTGTGGGTTCCTGCACCAGCTGCTCCAAGAAGCAGTCATTTAAGCCATTGAGAAATTTTATCTCCGCTTCTCTTCCTGAGGTGACATGTAACCAGTCAATATGGGGGTAATTAAAATCCCCCATTATTATAGAGTTCTTTATTTTGGTAGCCTCTCTAATCTCCCTCAGCATTTCAATGTCAGTATCGCTGTCCTGGTCAGGTGGTTGGTAATATATCCCTACTGCTCATTTCTTATTATTGGAGCATGGAATTTCTATCCATAGTGATTCTATTGAACATGTTGATTCACTTAATATTTTTATTTCATTTGATTCTACAGTATCTTTCACATACAGTGCCACTCCGCCACCCAGCTGGCCTGCTCTATCCTTTCGATATATTTTATATCGCGGTATGATTGTGTCCCACAGATTTTCCTCATTCCACCAGGTTTCAGTGATGCCTATTATGTCAATCTCCTCCTTTAATACGAGGTACTCTAGTTCACCCATCTTATTAGACTCCTAGCATTTGTGTACAAGCACTTTAAAAATTTGCCACTGGTTATTTGTCTGCCCTTCCCTGTTGCATTGGATTCCTTTGTATGCGGTTGTGTGTCAGCTCTGGCCCATGGTTTGTTCTCTCTCCTCCTCTCTTTCCGACTACAGCTTAGAGAATCTCTATCAACGGATTCTCCACTAAGAGAAGTCTCTCTCCGATTTACGTGCCTCTCCGCACCAATCGGCTTTCCACCATCTCTTAGTTTAAAAACTGCTCTACGGCCTTTTTAATGTTTAGTGCCACTGGCCAGGAGCTCACGCGCCTCAGAGGGGCTCCGAGCTCTCCATTGACCGCTGCTGGATCCAGTTGCGGCGCCCACCACGTGAGCAGGGCACTGCGAGGCCAGAGGGAGCGCGGGAAGAGCCACGCGAAGGATTGAAAGGGCTGGAAGAGGCCTTGGCTCAGAGAAGATTACGGAGCGACCTGACACCGTCTAAGTACCGACGTGGGGAACCAAACACTCGCCCCTGGGCTCTTCACCCAGCAGAGGAAGGTCCGACCCCCTCAGCAGCTGGAAGTTGAAGCTAGGCATAGCAGGCAGGAAAGGGAGCAGGAGCCCAGAGAAACAAGGCCAGGCTCTCCCATGGGACAGGCGCTCAGGGCGGTGGGAAGAGCCTCTCCGGAGCCGGACTGGCCTGCCGAGCGAGAACGCCTCCTGCTCTGGGATGGGCGGAGGGAAAGCAGAGCTGCCCGCGAGGTGCGCTCTGACGGAGGGGCCCAGGACAGACTGTAAGGAACAGCTGAGATGGGCCAACAGGAGAACAGCAGCCGCTCTGCCACGCAGGCCACGTCCCGGGTGGATGTCCCCAGCCTTGCTGGAGCAGAGCTGCTCCTCCGGGGTCAGCCACACAGCCGAGAAACGGAGAGGCAGGAGGCCAGTGATCCTTGTGACGGCGCGTCGGGGACCCCCCGATCCTGCACCCCCGTAGCAGCGAGATGAGACTCCGCCAGCCAGTAGAACAGAGGGGTTATTGCTTCTCCAGGGTACAGCCCAGCACAGATGGGATGTGGGTACAGGAGTCCGGGCCAGGCAGCCTCAGCCCCCTTGGGGTAGGGTCCACCCCCCTCACCCCCAGAACTCAGCTTAGTCCCTTCTCTCCATGTTTTTCCAGACAAGACTGACTAGCTCCCAAGCCCTGCCCCCCCGCCAGGTGGCCGTCTCCGCCTCCCGTCCTTTGTCTCTCCCCCTGGGAAGAGCCTTATCATCTGCCCAGACTAGGCCTCGGTGTCTGGGCCAATGCACACAGCACAGCACGGGGGGACCCCAGGTTACAGAGCAGACCCCCCCCCATGTCACGCTCCTGCGACAGAGCCCGGGAGGGCGGGGCAGGGGCAGATGCCGCGAAGCACATCAGCCAATCCACGGCCCCAGCGCGGCCCATCACGCCCACACGGGCCTCCTGCCTCTCGACTTGGAACGGAGCGGACAACGAGCAGGCTGCGCAGGGGGGCGCGCCTCCGAACCCTGCCCACACCCTGCAGGGAGCAGCCACAATGGCACGGCCTGGCCCACTCGGGCTGCCTGCGCGCCCGGCCCCTACGGCGCGAGAGCTGCAGAGCCGCAGCAGGGTAGCTCCTGGGCTGGCGCGAACCCTCCCCTTATCGACCAATCGTGTAGCCAGTACAGGTTGCATCGACTGCCGTTAGCCAATCGCCCGCCTCAACATGCTGAAAACGACCCTTCTGAGCACCTTGATTTACCCGCAGCAGCCGCTCCCCGGGGACCACGTGCCCTGGGTCTGGAGGCCACTGACGTGCCCCTGGCCGAGACCCAGGAATCCGCTCATCTCCATCGGTGCCAATGGGGCCCCTAAGGCCTCCCGGGGTCGGCCCCCCACTGTAGCAAGGCCAGCAGCGCCAGCCTCGCCAAAGGCCAGTTCCTGGACAAAGCTCTGGGCCTCCCGGGTTCTCCTGAAGGAGGCGACTGACTTTTCTCCACTTAAAACCCTGCAGAGCTTTCCAGTCTAGGACCAAGGCTCTGCCCTGGAAGGCCGCAACTGGGCAGGAAACAGCCTCCCTGAGCAGCCAGGAGCCACCTGGGGAAACGGATTTATCCCACCAGGGGCTGCATCCTGAGAGGGGTCGGCAGTGAGGCGCACTCCCTTCATCCACGGCACGGCTCCAAACCGGCTCCGCACAACCGGCCAGGGAAGCCAGGCTCAGGAGGGGGCGACATGTTCCGTGGCACCGCAGAAACCGTCCCCCTGCCGGGACTGAGGGCTGCCTCGTGGGGCCGCCGGGGACAGAGGAGCCCTGGCTGGATCCACTGTTTGCACCTGGAGGGGCCGGGGGACACCAGGCGCCCGCTGCACGCAGCAAGCAGCAGCCCCTCCCCCCACCCCACCATCGACCCAGGCAACGCAGGGGGAGGAAAAGCAGCCGCGCAGAGAAGAGACTCGCGACGGCCAGGCCAGCAGCAGGGCTGGAAATCGCAGTCTGGATCCCTGGGCCGAAGGCTGAAGCCACTTCGCGAGCGCAGCAGGCACCGTGTCGTACAAGGCAGGAGAGCCTCCCCCTTCCCAGCCACGGTGATTGCGGGGCCGTGGCCCGAGAGAGAGCGCCGTCTCTGCCCCAGTGACCTGTGAAGGGCGCGCCCAGGGACTGCAGCCCGCTTGCAGCAGACGGTCGAGCGCCAGCCCCCGAGGACAGAGGAACGCACGGCGCAGCTCGCAGCCAGCCGCCTAGCACCTCGCCTGTACGTTCAGCAGGACCTTAGAGCCCAAAGCCAGCTTGCATGGTGAACCCTCTTCCCTCCCCTAGGCCAAGGGCACTCCCGCATCTCTCCCCAGCACCTTCTACTCCCAGGGGGGCTCGGCTCTCCCCACGCACGTGTCTGGAGCCTGCAGCCAGCCAACGGGGGATCGGGAAATCTAGTCCGCACCCTAAACCTCCCCAAGTCTCGCTCCCAACAAGGGGAGGCGAAATCTGGGGTGAAATCACACCGCAGCCCAGGGACACCGGCATGGCACCCCAGCGTCCAGGAGGGTGCTACCAGGTGCATCTGCACCGCAAGGGGCTTCCTCGGTCGAGTCAGCTCGGCCCACGAGGTCCAAGGACCGCTCTAGCCAGCCTGCCCCCAGCTGGCCCCTCAATCCTAGCCCGGGCTCTCACCTTCTTCCCAATGAGCTTCTTCCGCAGGAACTCCCGGGCCTCAAACATGTACGGGATGTCGTAGAGCGGGCGCAGCTTCCGGTTCTTGTCCTGCAACAGAGGCAAAGCTGCATGAGCTCGGGGCAGCAGAGGGGGTCCAGACAGCCTGGAAACCGGCAGGGAGGCTGTCTCCCTGGGCTGGAGCGCACGTGATCCACCCGGCCTGTCGGGGGCATAGGAGCACACAACTGGAAGGCACCACGAGAGGTCATAAGGCAAATCCCCTGCCCTTGCGGCCGGGGAGCGGACAGTGGACAACCACACCAGGCCTCAGGTGGGAGGACCTGGCTCCGCGCCCCTGCAAGGGGCAGTGCTGCCTGGACCACGGTGCCCGCCTCCCAGCACTGCCTGGAGCACGTTGCGTGGTGCCCGCCTCCCTGGGTGGCTGACAGCCGACTGGAGCGCCAGGGTGTTAAAGGGCTCCGTGCACCTGTGGTGGCGAGTCGGGGTCCCCCCGAATCCTGCACCCCTGCTGCAGCAAGAACAGACTCGGGCAGTGGTAGAACAGGGAGGGGTTTGTTGTTCCTTCAGGATACAGCCCAGCACACGTGTGATGTGGCTACCGGGCCCAGGGCCAGGATGTCTCTGCCCCAGGGTTGGGGTCCATCACCCCTTGGCCCCAGCTTAGCCTCTTCTCTCCATGCTTCCCCGACAGCCACTGCCCCCTCCCAGGCCCTGCCCCCAGCCAGGTGCTGGTCTCCCCCCCTCCCTTTGTCTCTCCCTGGGCGGCTGAGCCTGGGTGTCTGGGTTAATCCACATTGGGAGAGTCAGTGAGAGTCTCACATCCCAGCTCAGGGGGACCCCGGATTATAGAGCAGACAGCCCCCCACCGCACCACAGCCCTCTCCCCTGCAGTCCACAGGCCTGCTCAGGGCAGAACCAAGCACCTTCGAAACCATCCCTGACGGCGACAGGAGATTCCTCAACCGCCCTGGGCAATTCACTCCAGTGCCTACAAACAGCACACTGGAACTGGAAGGGACCTGGAGAGGCAGCGAGTCCAGTCCCCCGCCCTCACGGCAGGACCCAGCACCGTCTAGCCCATCCCTGGCCGGTGTCTGTCCAACCTGCTCTGAAATATCCCCAGGGAGGGAGATTCCACAACCCCCTGGGCAATGACTCCTCGTGTCTTGCTCACAACACTCCTGTTCACGCAGCCCAGAATTGTTTGCTTTTCTGCTGACTCGTATTCAGCATGTGGCCCACTGTGACCCCTGGATCCCTTTCTGCAGTGCTCCTTCCCAGACCGTCGCTTCCCATTCTGTGTGTGCGAAACGGATTGTTCCGCCCAAACCGGAGCACTTTGCAATTGTCCTTATTAAGCCTCATCCTATTGATCTCAGCCCATTTCTCCAGTTTGTCCAGATCAGTTTAAATTATGATGCTACCTCGACGGAAGAGATGAGGGGAGGCTGCTGGGGGGTGGCTCTATTGCAGCAACCCACACTTTCAGACTCCCTTCGAAAGGCCGGCGCAGCCACACGCAGGGCATCCCCTGCCGGAGCAGGGCCCCTCCTGGTAACCAGCCCCTGCGTTTCCCCACCCCCACATTCCAAAAGGCTCCTTAACGAAGATCACCAGGCAAGCTCACTGCAGGTCCTCTGCTCTCACAGGCGTGGCGGAAGGGCTGCTTGTTAGGCAAGCTGGTTATCAGCTAGTGATTAACAGCCCTGGCGGAGCGCGGCACCAAGAAAAGGAATCTCGGCACATCTCCCTGCGTACCGGTTCCCGCTGGAGGCGTCCTGCCGCGAGGGGCCCATGGGCAGCGGGGGCCCAGGGAGGTGAGAGCTAGACGTCGGAAGGGACGCGTCGACGGGGGGGGGGGGGGGGGGGGGCTCTGTTCACGCGCCCGGGCAGCGGGGGCCAGGGAGGTGAAAGCCAGACGTCGGAAGGCGACGCGTCGGCGGGGGGGGGCTCTGTTCACACGCCCGGGCAGCGGGGCCCAGGGAGGTGAGAGCTAGACGTCGGAAGGGACGCGTCGGCGGGGGCGGGGGGGGGGGCTCTGTTCACGCGCCCGGGCAGCGGGGCCCAGGGAGGTGAAAGCTAGACGTCGGAAGGCGACGCGTCGGCGGGGAGGGGGGCTCTGTTCACACGCCCGGGCAGCGGGGCCCAGGGAGGTGAGAGCAAGACGTCGGAAGGCGACGCGTCGGGGGGGGCGGGGGGGGGGGGCTCTGTCCACGCGCCCGGGCAGCGGGGCCCAGGGGGGTGAGAGCTAGACGTCGGAAGGCGACGCGTCGGCGGGGGGGAGGGGGGGGGGCTCTGTTCACACGCCCGGGCAGCGGGGCCCAGGGAGGTGAGAGCTAGACGTCGGAAGGCGACGCGTCGGCGGGGGGGGGGGGCTCTGTTCACGCGCTCCGGGCAGCGGGGCCCAGGGAGGTGAGAGCTAGACGTCGGAAGGCGACGCGTCGGCGGGGGGGGGGGCTCTGTTCACACGCCCGGGCAGCGGGGCCCAGGGGGGTGAGAGCTAGACGTCGGAAGGCGACGCGTCGGCGGGGGGGAGGGGGGGGGGCTCTGTTCACACGCCCGGGCAGCGGGGCCCAGGGAGGTGAGAGCTAGACGTCAGAAGGCGACGCGTCGGCGGGGGGGGGGGCTCTGTCCACGCGCCCGGGCAGCGGGGCCCAGGGGGGTTAGAGCTAGACGTCGGAAGGCGACGCGTCGGCGGGGGGGAGGGGGGGGGGCTCTGTTCACACGCCCGGGCAGCGGGGCCCAGGGAGGTGAGAGCTAGACGTCGGAAGGCGACGCGTCGGCGGGGGGAGGGGGGGGCTCTGTTCACGCGCCCGGGCAGCGGGGCCCAGGGGGGTTAGAGCTAGACGTCGGAAGGCGACGCGTCGGCGAGGGGGGGGGGGGGGGGGGCTCTGTTCACGCGCCCGGGCAGCGGGGCCTGGACAAGTGCACGGAGCGGAAATCGCACGTGGCGTTTCCTCCACCTTTGCAGGGAGGGCTCCCCCACGAGCCGGGACCCAGCTCTCATCTCCGTGCCCAGGGGGAAGCCCTCACAGACACACCCCCAACACGGAGCCGCAGGCAGGCCCAGCTCCCCAATTCCAGGGGGTCTCCCCCTCGCCAGCCGACGCTGGGGCAGCCCGAGGAACCCGCGTCTAATGCTTGGCAGCGGCTCGCCCGACAGCACATGCAACCTCAGGAGCAAAATATTCCAGACCCAAAGTGCTCAATGGCCGGCTCAGCACCCGCTGAGGGAAGCCATGTGCATGGACGGAAGCGTTCTCCAGCCACCGCCCAGCCCCACTGCTGCCACGAGTGGTCCCGGCTCCGCCCCGGGCTCTGGGATTCACGGAGGGCGGTTGCTCCCTGTGACAACAGCAGCAGGTGCCATGGGAATGGAGCCCCTGCCAGCCAGGCGGGGGGGAGCAGAGAGCCCCCGCCAGCGGCCGAGCCGGGAGAGCCTGGGGCCTGACCGCCCCAGATCCGGCACACTCACCCCTTCCGGACCACTCAGGTCCCACGGGGCCAGGCAAGTCCGAGTGTAGTTTTAAATGGGCTAAGGAGCGGTGCCACGGCCCCGACTGACCGGTCAACTGCTCCACCCTGGGGCGGACGCTCCCTCTGCGAAGGCTGACGCCACTTCCCCAGTGGGACCTGAGCCTGCTCCCTGCCTGCCCCTCTCTGGGGGACCAGGCTGCCAGGGACAGCGCCACCCTCGCCCCCCACTGCCCCAGCCGGCTTAAGCCATCCCCCGGGAGCCCCAGCGTAACCGAATGCTGGCACCTGCACCGCCCCGTGGCCCCAGCGCGGAGCACGGCCGAGCCGTGGCCTTCTCAGCCACCCCTTGCCAAGCGCTGCCCCCGGAGCACACGGCAACACGCTGCAGGGACCGGGCTCTCCCCAACTGGCTGGCCTCCACGCGCTCCCAGTGGCACGCCACCCTGCCCCGCCCTCCCCCCCAGCCAAGAACGTGGCTTGTGGCTTCCCAGGCTTTTCACTCTGCCCCAAGGTCGGCAGCCCCCTCGGGAGGCGAGGGCAGTAGAAGAGCCAGGCCCCCCTTCCGTGCCATGCACACTGGTGGAAGCCAGGGTAAAGAGCGGCAGGACCAGCCGCACAGACGGACCCTGTGCGACAAGGAGGAGTCAGCCTGGCTTTTGTGAAGGGAAACCCTCCCCGGGGGAGCCAGGGGACAGCACTTCGATTCCCAGAACGCCTGAGACAAGCTCTCATGGGACAGGAGGGACGGTCCTTTGGGGCCTGGGAGTGGCTGAAGGACGGGGGACGGGGATCCGAGCGGAGGGAGGTAACCAGTAGGGTGCCCCCAGGGGCTGGACCCAGGCTTGTGCTGTTCCACTGTCAAACCATCGGGGAAGGGGTGAACAGGGCAGGCGGACGAGACGACTCGAGGCGGCAGTCAGCTTTGGACCGAGCGCCAAAGGGCCCCCACGAAGAGCAGCAGCCGGGCGACAGCCTGGCAGAGGGAACTCAAGGCTGATAAAGGCCCAGGGGTGCACTTTGGGGACCAGCGCTGGGTGTGCCCACGCCCGAGGGGTCTTGGCCTCACTGTGGCTACTCCTCTGGAGACACCCATCCCGCCTGCAGCACCAGCAAAATCTACCGGCGCCCATCTCGGGGCCCGAGTTCTGTCATCCAGCACCAGCTGCCGGCCTGCATCTCTGGGGGTGCGCCCGGGCTGGGCCCCCCCCACTCAGCCATTCCTCTCCCACCCTTCCAGCACTTCCGGGGCCACAAGCTCAGGGAGGGAAGATGGAGGGGGAAGCACGGTTGGAGGCAGGGTGGCTGCAGAGCCTGGCAGCCAAGGCCCAGGAGCACAGCCCAGGTGGCACGGAGCCCGTTACGCTCCCAGGGGCTGTGCTCCTAGCCCGGCCTCAGGGCTCCAGCAACAAAGGGGCTGGCCCCGACCTCCCTGCTCTGATTCAGGACTGGTCATGCCCCAAGGCTGGGACCAGGGAGGTACAAAAATAGCTTCAGAGCCATTAGGAAGGTGATGAGATAAACCAGCCCCCCAAACAAATCAAGGGACCCGCCACCCCCCATACTGCATGCTGGGCGGGTGCCCCCAGCACAAAGACGAGAGCTAGAGAAAGCGGGGAGAAGGCAGCAAACCCACTGGCAGTGGGAAGACCTTCCTGCGAGGAGCGGGAAAGCAGAGGGGGAAGGGCAGAGGCTTGGAGAAGGCAAATAGGGAAGTGCAGCTCCCCCGCCACGTCCCACCCCACGATGCACCCAGCGAAGCTAACGGGCAGGGGTGCACGTACGTCTGCGCCCCACGCGGTCAGGCTGGGGAAATCATTGCTAGGGGATGCCATGAAGGCCAAGAGTAGGTAGGTCGCCAGAGGACAAGTCCAGCAACGGCGACTCCCGAGAATCATCAGGGATGGGGGGGTGACATCATGTCAGGGTTCCCCCGCCTCCTGCACCCCGTAATGGCAGGGACAGACTCCACCAGCCAGTAGAACAGGGGGAGTTTATTGCTTCTCCAGGATACAGCCCAGCACAGATGGAATCTGGTTCCAGGACAGGCCTAGGATGCCTCAGCCCCCCTTGAGATGGGGGAGGCTGGGCCCCTAAATCCCAGCCCCTTCCCTAGGCTGTCTCCTCCATGATACCACACAAACTACCAAAAAACCTCTCTTCCAGCCCTGCCCCCAGCCAGGTGCTGGTCTCCGCCCCCCTCCCTTTGTCTCCCTCCCTCCCAGGTGCATTAACCTGAGCCGGGGTGTCTGGGTTAATCCACATTGGGTGAGTCAGTGAGAATCTCCCATCCCAGCGCAGGGGGACCCCGGTCACAGAGCAGACAGCCACAGGGGGGACGAGTAGTTTTTGATGGAGGAGCACTCCAAGAATCTGGACCGTGGCGAGGGCAGCACTCCTCCGTGACCTGAATGGAGAGGGTGAGGCCTGGGAAGCAGGCTGGGTGCAGAAGGGAGCTCAGGAGAGGGGGAGGAGGGGTGGGGTGAGCTGTGACCAGAGCAGGGCATTGGGGTGCAGGAGGGATTCTGACTCGGGGGGCACAGGATGGGGACGGGCTGTGACCTGGGGCAGGCCCAGGGCTGCAGAGGGTTTGGGTTGCGACCCGGGGCAGGCGTGCAGGAGGGGGAGCAGTGGGTTGGGGGAAGGGAGGGGCTGGGATGCCAGGTGCAGGCTCTGGCCAGCAACCCAGTGGGACCGGCAGGGGCCCCGTCTTCCAGCCCGTCAGGCTGCTCAGAGCAGCTGGCTGCAGGGCCGTGAGCTCTGCTTTGGCGCTAGCACTGCCCGGGCAGCTCCCAGTGGTCGTTTCCAGCCCATGGGAGCTGCAGGACAGTGCTGGGTGTGGGGGCAGCACACAACCCCCCCCCCCCCCCCCCCGCAGTGCTTGCAGAGCGCACGGCTCACAGAGCCAGTCACTGAGCGGCATGCGGCAGGCAGACCTGCTGGAGGCTCCCATGGGGAAGGCCAGATCCAAGCCACGAGCCACGTGTTGCCAGTCCCTGTCTACGCCTCTGGCTGGGACTGGACAGCAGGGATGGCTCAGAACGCGCCTGCTCTGCCGACTCCCTCTGGCCACTGACCGAGACAGGGCCCCGGCCAAGCACAGCACTGCGCTGCCACCGTTCTCACCCTACGGCAGGGGTGTCCTGGGCCCCCTCCCCCCGCCCCGGGCAGGCACGTGGACTCTACGGAAAGTGAAAACCGCTCCAGAACCCCCAGCTAGGCAGCCCCACGACAACCGGGCCTGGCCAGGGAGAGCGGTGGGGTCCCGCCATCTCCCGCCCCGGGAGGAAGGAAAACGCAGGGCAGCTCCTGAGCCAGACGGCCGCCGAGCTCAGGACGGGGGCCTGGAGCGGATGCAAGGCGCACCCACTCCTGGGCAGCTCCCCGCCCAGCTTGCTAGCCTGAGGAGACCTTTGAAAACACAGAACCCATGGCAACAGCCACTCAACTGCTGGCCACATCTACTGGTGCGGGGAGGGGGGGGGGGGGGCGCGCAAGCCATCAGCAAAGGTCACATTTGCATTTAGAGAGCTCTATCAGAGCATCTTGCGAACAATGCCCCACCGGGAGCCTTCCGCAGGCTGCGGAAATGCAGCCACCTCTGCGGCGGGACAAGGAGAGCCCCGCGGCACCCGCAAGGCTGGCGGATGTATCTGGGCACAGGCTCTCACGCAGTGCCTTGCCCACGAAAGCTCCTGCCCAAACAAGCCACAAGTATCCAAGGTGTCCTGGGATCCCCGGGCTTTGCAGACCCCGAGGCTTCCACCCACAGATCCCGTAGCACCGCCAGGCACTGGGACACGTGCCCAGTTCTCGCCAGCCAGAGGGATGCAGCGCAGCACTGGGCCCGGCAGAGTCCCGGGCTGCGCACGAGAGGCCCAACGCTCTGCCTACGCCTGCTCCTGCAGAACAGCCGCTCCCCCCAGCACGGCTGCGGGCGTCTACTCCGCGCCGAGTCCGAGGGAAACGTGCCCAGGATGGCTTCCTGCCGGCGCTCTTTGGAGGGCTCCCAAGAACCGGCAACGCTGAGCTGGCGCGATCAAACCGAGTCACCAGGCAGGGGGAGGGAGCTAGAAAAATCCTCCGGAGAGCAGCATCTCAGCGCTGCAGTTTTGCAGGCACATTCCCAGCAGGCCTGGAGCTCAGCTGCCTGGCCCAGGAGGTAGGGACTGCACACGCAGCTCCCCCTCCTCCCCGTGCAGCTCATTCGCGCCTGCTGCCCACCACAGCGACTGGCTCACTGCAGTCATTGGTACAAATAGACGCTGGTGACTTGCCAATATCTGAACAGTCCCACTGGAGCAAAGAGGAGGAAGACATAAGAACCCGGGCGAAGGCAGCGTCCTCCCACCCCGCGCCGTTATCTCCAGCGCACAGCCTTCAGCTCCAGTCTGCAAGAGCCGCGCACGAGACGTTCCAGCGCTATTCTCGCGCCCGTCGTGGGACAGGGGCTCTCGTGAGAGACTGCTCTTCGACTCAATCGCCTTGGAGCGCCGCGCGAGCCTTTCAAAAGGCCTTCGCCGTCGCTCACAAGGGTCCTGTTAGCAAAAGCCGCCAAAGATTGGTTTGAAGGGCATGGAACGCAGCAGCAGCCCCGCCGATTCAAGAGCAGCAAGCCCCGTGGCGCTCTCCCTCTCGCAACTCGGCGCGCCCTCTGCAGCCCTGGGCGCCGCAGGACAGCAGCCAGCGCTCTGGGGACAGGCGAGCGCCTCGGCTAGCCCCAAGGAAGGCTCAGTCCCAGCGCTAGGGCTTCGAAAAGCGAGACTCCTGCCAGCCCCAACAGGATCAGACACTGGAATGGGAGGGGCCTCGAGAGGCACGGAGGCCAGGCCCCTGCCCTCCCGGCAGGACCCAGCCCCGTCTGGACCATGCGGAGGAGTCTGGCCCCGGAGCACAGCCCCAATTACGCCCCTTCTGCCTTAGGGAAGGCTGCTCTGAGCCGCTGGAGGCCCGGCCGAGCTGGTGCCGCCTCGCTCCACACCAGACAGAGAAGGGGTGGGGGGGAAGGGCCGGCGAGCCGGGCAGGGCACCGCGAGCCGCCCGGCCACAACGTGCGCACGCGGCGGCAGAGCAGAGGAGGGGACCCCGCTCCCGCGGGGGGCAGGCTCCCCTGAGGCTCAGTCCTGCACTTCCCCAGCGCCCCAACTTCCCTCGCCCCGCCAGACCGTGCACAGGCAGGAACCGGCCTCCCGCTCCCCAGACGGTCGGTCCCCGGTTATGGATCCTCCAACCCCGAGGGGCCCAGGGGATGGGGAGGGGCTGACAGGGCAGGTCGCCGACTGGCCGAGCACTCGCACATCAGCCCAGCTGGGGCCCGGCGTCAGTGAGAGCAGCTGCTGGGACCCTGCGGGCAGCCCTGCCCCCTTGCCCAGGCCAGCCCCTCCCCCAGCCCCCTCTTGCTACGCCAGCGTCCGAGGGAGGGCCACGCAGCTGGCCGCCCAGACAGGCGGAACAGGGAGCGGCTGCCACCGGGACCGGGCCTGGGAGCAGTCGCTGGCTGCGGGCAGAGCCCAGCTCCTCCAGTCGCACGTCGGGGGAGGCTGGGCCCGGGGCTCACGCGGCCAGTCACCCCCGTGGGATGGGGGACCCGCAGGGCCGGTGGAGACGGGCAGGGAGCCCCCCACGTCCTTGCCTGAGCAGGGGACGTCGCCCACACGACGAGGCGATGCCGCCGCTCACTTGGGGAAGGGGAGGACAGCTCCCCGCTCAGCGAACATCTGGCAGTACGCCACAGGGCCCAGACCCCGCCCGGAGCCGACCCTCAGCGAACATCTGGCAACACGCCGCTCGGCACAGACCCCGCCCGGAGCCGACCCTCAGCGAACATCTGGCAACACGCCGCTCGGCACAGACCCCGCCCGGAGCCGACCCTCAGCGAACATCTGGCAACACGCCGCTCGGCACAGACCCCGCCCGGTGCCGACCCTACCCGACCAGGCATGTCCCCCTCCAACATCTGGCAATACGCCGCTCGGCCCAGACCCCGCCCAGTGCCGACCCTACCCGACCAGGCATGTCCCCCTCCAACATCTGGCAATACGCCGCTCGGCCCAGACCCCGCCCGGAGCCGACCCTACCCCACCAGGCGCGTCCCGCTCCAACATCTGGCAACACGCCGCTCGGCACAGACCCCGCCCGGAGCCGACCCTCAGCGAACATCTGGCAGTACGCCGCTCGGCACAGACCCCGCCCGGAGCCGACCCTCAGCGAACATCTGGCAATACGCCGCTCGGCACAGACCCCCGCCCGGAGCCGACCCTCAGCGAACATCTGGCAACACGCCGCTCGGCACAGACCCCGCCCGGAGCCGACCCTCAGCGAACATCTGGCAACACGCCGCTCGGCACAGACCCCGCCCGGTGCCGACCCTACCCCACCAGGCGTGTCCCGCTCAGCGAACATCTGGCAACATGCCGCTCGGCACAGACCCCGCCCGGAGCCGACCCTACCCGACCAGGCATGTCCCGCTCAGCAAACATCTGGCAACACGCCGCAGGGCCCAGACCCCCGCCCGGAGCCGACCCTACCGGACCAGGCATGTCCCGCTCAGCGAACATCTGGCAACATGCCGCAGGGCCCAGACCCCGCTCGGAGCCGACCCTACCCGACCAGGCGCGTCCCGCTCAGCGAACATCTGGCAGTACACCGCAGGGCCCAGACCCCCGCCCAGTGCCGACCCTACCCAACCAGGCGTGTCCCCCTCCAACATCTGGCAACACGCCGCAGGGCCCAGACCCCCGCCCGGAGCCGACCCTACCCGACCAGGCGTGTCCCTCTCAAACATCTGGCAACACACCGCAGGGCCCAGACCCCCGCCCGGAGCCGACCCTACACAACCAGGCATGTCCCGCTCAGCGAACATCTGCCAGTACGCCGCAGGGCCCAGACCCCCGCCCGGTGCCGACCCTACCTGACCAGGCGTGTCCCTCTCAAACATCTGGCAACAAGCCACAGGGCCCAGACCCCCGCCCGGTGCCGACCCTACCCGACCAGGCGTGTCCCTCTCAAACATCTGGCAAGACGCCGCAGGGCCCAGACCCCCGCCCGGAGCCGACCCTACCCCACCAGGCGTGTCCCCCTCAAACATCTGGCAATACGCCGCTCGGCACAGACCCCCGCCCAGTCACAAGCCCGCACCTTAGCTTTTCCTGCTTGCCGCAACAAGCTGAGGGCCCCACTCGGCCCAGGGAAACAGCCAGCCAGGCCCCCCAGGGTGGGGCTGGAGGTTCTCACGTACCACGTGAAGGACGGAACTCCCTCAGTTGGGCCGAAGCCACGAACCCCCGCCACGCGGGACGCGGGCACTGCAGCCAAACACGGCCAGCACCGACCAGGCAGCGTACGAAAGGGGCAGGGCCAGAGCGTGGGACCTCAGGGAACAGCGCGTGGAGAGGGAGCCATGGTGAGCGCAGCAGGGAACGGATCCAAGGGAGAGAAAGTGACCCAGGACGCGACAGTCTCACTCCCCCGTTTTCCATCACGAACGAGCCTTTGGGGGGGGGGGTCTCCTGACCCAGGCACACGGCCCCCCCACACGGCTCTTTCCCAGCTTCTGCCCAGCTCCTTGGGCTGAGGGCTCCCTCAGGCGAGGTGGGAAAGGGGGCTGAAAGTTGTGGCCAAAACACAACGGCGACAGACGTCCCTAGGTGGCCTGCACCTGCGGGTCCCATCCAGCCGCCTAAGCACCAGCCACTGGAGAAAGTGGTGTGTGTGTGTGTGGGGGGGGGGGAACGTCAACACCCGGCTCGCACTGCCTAGCGCTATCGGCTCCAGGGAGACCGAGGAAGCCACCCCAGGCAGATCAGGGAGCCCTGGTGAAAACCAGGGGGTCTCCGCTAAGCCAACTAAATCCGGTACCAACATCTGCCAGGAAACCGGCCCTTGCTTCTTGCTCAAGCCGGGCACCTGGGGCCACCTGCAGCACGAGCGCGAGCGTGCGGAGGACAAACACTGGGCGCGGCGGCCCCTAGCGAAAGGACCGGCGCTTGGGCTTTTCAAGTGAGAGCAACAGCAGCTCCCTGCCTCCGCGTGAGGCAGCCCGCCAAGGGGCCGGGCGGGAAGGGGCTCGGGGGCAGACGGGCTGCGGAGCCCTTTGTTGTGCAACGGCTCATCTAGACCCAGATTCAAGCGACGCGCAATTTGCTGAATGAAAGACACTTAACGTGCAGCTCCAAGGAGCCAATGAAAGCAAGGAGGAGACAAATCATTAGCGCCGCCACCCAGCCGCCCGGCCTCATCCCCTCAGCACAGGCATCAGCACGGGCTCCCGCACAAGGCCGCGATTTCCAGACAGGGAACCGGAACGAATGGCGCTGGAAGGCAGGCTCCTCCGCGCCCCTGCACTCGGCCGTAAACACCCGCACCGGGACCGGAGTCGTTAACTGCGTAACCGGGCAGGCTGGGGCCAGGGTCCCGCCGGGCCGTGCTCCCACTGCGGGCCCCGGGCTTTGGATGGGGCTGCTCAGCCAGTTACCCACTGAGCCTAATGCTTCCCGGGAACCGGGGAACCTTCGCCAGCCTGTCTAATCCCGCCCGGGTCGGATTCTGCCAACTGGACCCAACCCTGCGCTTTCATAGCCAGCCGGCAGCCCCCCTCTTCCCCAGGCTCAGGCAGAGTCAGCTCAGACCTCTGTGTTATTGAAATGACAGGCTACTAGCCAGATGGAAGCCTGCCAGGGCAGCACATGGCCACGTGCCTCTGAGCGGGGGAGGCACAACTCACGCAGGCTGGAAATCCGAGCGCCCCGTCTCAGCCGCGGCATGCAACTCAGACAGCCCGCCCGCGGGGCCAACCTGCTAGGCCTGCTGCCCGCCCGCCCGCGGGGCCGCCCCGCCAGGCCTGCCGCCTGCCCGCACCCGCAGCACAAGGGGCACGGCGAGCACGGCCACGTTTCCATTATTTAGCGGGTGTCAAAACAATCCCCAGCCCCGGGCCAGATCTCCAGGCAAGCCGCGCACTGAACCTTGCAGGCTGCTGTTGCAGGCCTGGCATCTTCTCCCAGGTGCTTCCTGGCCTGCCAGCTCCGGGCCCCAGCAGCGCCTGTGTTCTCCTCCAACCCAGCGGCCTTTGGCTGCATCTAACCCCGTCTCCGCTTGCCTCTTCCGCGGGGGCCTCCCGGACACACTCCTGCCCACCCCACGGAGCAGGGCACTAACATGGGCCAGCCCCATCCACCAGCCCCTACTGCCACATCCCTCACCCCGCCGGAACACTGGGCCAAGCCGGGGAATGAGCAGGCCAGACCAATAGCCTGCCGCCGAGCGCATCACTCGCAGGGCTATGGCGAGCCACTTGGCCCCTCGCCTTCCCCAGCCCAGCCCGGGCTGCTCAGCTGGGGGGCAGGCGCCCACCCTCCGGCTCTGCTCGCTGCATCTGTGGCACAGTGAAGAGGTGCCTCACCCCTAGCTCCAAGCTGCTGCGGAGAGATAGCCCTGTACCCTGGGGCAGCCAGCACGCCGAACCCCTCAGCCCCACCGCCCAACCCTTAGCGCTACCCCCCCCCGCCACACACACACACACACACACACACACACACACACACACACACACACAGTGTCCACAATGACTTGTTAGGGGCCCTTCACTCCCGTGCGCACTGGGGGACACGGGTGGCAGCCTCTCCAGGCATGCAGCGCCCAGTCACCGCTCCCACTGGACGCCCTGCTCCGGACGGGCAGGTGGCTGGAGCAGAGCAGCCCCACTCCAGAGGGGCTCCAAGCCCCAGCTCAGCGCCGTTCGGTGGGGGCTGCTCCCTCGCAGGTCTGCGGAGGGAGAGGAAGCCCGGAGTGGGCGCCAGCCCCTCCCCCGGCCGTGGCTTGGTGCTTCGCCCCCGGAATAAGCCGCTCAAGGTGCCTCCTCAAGGACGGTTTCTGGGACCCGTCATTCAGTTTCCCTGCCGGCCCCGCCCTTCCCACTGACCCGCCACGTCAGTCTGGGCTGTCCTGGCCCTCACCCCCCCACCGGCTCTAACGGCATTTCGCCTGCGCCATAGGGACGCGAGGGGCACAGGGCAGATGCACCACGCAGGAAGTGTGGCTAAGCCAGGCAACCAAGCGCCTCCTGCCACCCTGGCCAGTGCCCTGGTCACTGGCGCTTCCATCTTTCCGCCGTCGCGGACCAGCGCCTCCTTTACACCCGACCTCTGCCCCAGCACAGGGCTCGCTCCGCTCCTACATCTCCCAGGCTTTGCAGGCACCAGGTGGGGTGGAGGAACCTGAACTGGGACTGGCTACCGAGGTGAAACCTTCATCGCCGCTTTCCTTGCACACAAGCCAGGAAGGAAGCCCGGAAAGGACGGATTGTGAAGCTCACAGCTCAAAGCGTCACGGGAAATGCCACCGACCCTTCTCGCCTGCCACCCGCGCTGCTTAGCCCGCGGGGACCAGGGTTAGATCCCTGCCTGGCACAGGCCGCGGCAGCCCACCGAGCCCACGGTTCAAGAAGGACAAGGAAGGAAAAGCAGCGTGAGCTCACGTGGACGGAAGCAGAAACGTACGCCCGAGCCCTCCACCCGGCTGGCACCAGTGCTGAGTAAGGGGGACAGAGAAGGCCTCTCCATCACCCTGTGCCGGCAGGGCGCTCGCCGCAGCCTGAACCCGCTGTGGGCGGGGCAGGGCAAGGGGGGGGGTCACTATTCCAAGCAACAAAGCCCACCGTACAGCTGCTGTATTATGTGCCCGAACAATGCCACCCCAGGGCCCTGGCCTTGCGCAGTCTCTGGCCAGGCCGAGAAAGCCCATTTTCCCCGGCGCGACCGTTTGGCGGGGCAAACTGATTAGCGACTGAGCTGCGGTTCTTTAGAACATTTTAATTGCCTGGAGAAGCAGAAAGCCTATCTGGAGCTGGAAGTAAAATGATTAAAAGCCTCTTCTCCAAAGCTGCTGCAGCCTCTATGGGGAAAGATAACATTAAAATCTTTGCCTTTACAGAAAAACAACCTCCAAAGCCACCCGCTTTCATTTGGGCCTGGATCCGAGCTCAGCAGCAAGCCGGGCCAAGGTGCCAGGTCTGCCTTGCCGCCTCACTACACAGGCGCACACCCTACCCCTCAGAGCAGCACTGCCCTCTGCATCGGCCCCTCAGCCCTCGGGGACTCGGAGCCAGCCAGCATCTGACAGCAGCCAGAGCACCTCCTGCCAGGTTCCACTCCAGCGCTGCTCTCCAAAGGGCATCCCAGGGCCAGACTGAAAAGCCCAATTAGCGCGCGCAGGAGCAGAAGGTAGAGTCATAAAGGAACCCTGGGACCCACCAGCCCAGCCTTGGTAGGATGTCTATAAACACCACACAACCTTTTGTAATGCCCAGCACTACTAAAAAGCACTGAGCTGTGCCAAGAGCCAGATAATAGAAACGTTTAAGTGCCCAGTACATATTGCCCTGTCAGCCGCCATTAGAGACCGCTTTGCTCGCCTGGAGAAGCCATGGCTCATGCTGGAGGGAAATGCACACCGGCGCATCCCGGCAAGGTGCTCGAGAACTTGGACACATTTGCGATTCTGCAAACAAACATTAAAAATCAATAGAGCCACAAGGGTGCTAACTGCGCTCCGACTCGCCGGCATCTCGCAAGTACAGTCACATGTCGACTTCTGGCTTTTTTAAATTACATTTTAGCCCACGAGCTTGAATGGCAATCGCTTCCCGGGGAGTCGCTGTGACATTCCAGCTCACTGAAGGTTACGTCTCCGCCTTCCCCATCACCACACGGAGCCTTGGCGAGGGCACAGCTTCAAGGGCAGCAACTTGTCTGGGCCTTGGGATGGTGTTTCGGGCACTTGATTGGTGTCCACTTCGGATACGGTCTCGGCTGGCCTCACGGATCAATTCCTCGGCCATCCCGAACCATGTGACCGTTCCCGAGGCCCAGGGACATTTAAAACCAGGAACTGAAGTAGTAAGAGGCAGCCAACAGCCCGGGCCGTTGACTGCACCCGCACACAGAGCGGCGAGCTCTACAGGGGCTCGCGGACAGCAGCAATGCAAGTTACCGCCAGTTTCTAGAGCTCACAAGCAGGTCCCTCCCCTTGTTCCAGAACCCGTCTCCGGGGCAGTGCTGAGAGCCAGGTCTCACGCAGAGAGCTATTCTGGAGGCCTCTTGTGTCTGGGATAAGAGCCGGCAAAGCTCTAAGACAAGGGCGGAGCCAGGGGTCTGTGCCCACTGTCACGTTACTGGATTTTATGGGAAGCAACCGGGTCACTGCTGCACCCGTGCGGGGGTGTTTGCCCCAAAAGTTGGTACAAAGGGGGCCATGTGAGGTGTCAAACGAAAGAGGACTGTCTACTGATTCTGTGTCTGCGCTTCACGTGTGTGTGTGTAATGTCTGTGCAGAGTTCTGACTATGCACTCTGTGGTAAGACTGTTAAGACTCTGTGTTCTCTGTCTGTGGCTGAGCAATGGGCGCGAAAAGCTCACCCTGGCGACATGCTAATTAGCAAGCCTCCAGGAACGATAGGCCTCTAAGGGTGTGTCTGGACTACAGGGTTTTGTTGACGAAGGTGGACTTTTGTCGACAAAACTATGTGATCCAGAGGGTAAGTTGACCAGGGATCTGTGGCTGGTTTCTTGGAACCGGAAGAACCCGTTTGGGGTAGGTGAGATCGGGTTCTAAGACCCCTCACCTGTGTGTTAGGCCCGGGCCGGTTTGTGGCACAGCTATCGCTGGGGTGTTGGAGGGGTTTTGCTTGTGAGGCTTCTAGCTGGCCAGGCAGGCAGCTGAGCGCTCTGGGCGACTGGTTTGTGGCCTGTTTGGGAAGGGCCGCCAGTCAGGGCTATAAAGAGCCCCGAGTTTGAGCAATTCGCCCTGAGCGAACGCCCAGACCCGGCCCACCCACCGGCAGCACCATGCTCCCAGCCTAGTCACACTGCTTCCAGGGCGGCTGAACCCCGCTCACATTGACTGGCCCGCCTTGCCCTAGGACTGGGCCCTGACCGTGTCACTCGCAGAAAACCCCTGTCCCCGTGTGGTGAGCACTGCTCATCTCTGAACAGGCTGAGGAGAGGAGGGGGCCTGGCGACAGCTGTGAGACTTGGTTTCCGGGACAGCGGACACATCTGGCTGGCAGCCCCCTGGGGATTCTCCTCGTAGCTCCAGGGAGCAGAAGGCAAAGGGGCGCCCTCGCACACGGCCCCGTTCTCCCGCCGGCGCAGAGAAAGACGATTACATAATCCACACGGGACTTGCTGCCCACACGCCCGCACAGGGACTTCCCCCAGCTGGATGGAGAAAAGCCATTACCCACCCCCCAAGAGACAGCTCCATGGACTGGGAGGCGCACGGGGGAAGGGCCAACAGGTTTATTTCCCATGGATAGCTGGGGAGGGAATTCTGGGGTCGATCCGCCCGCCCACCTGGGCAGCAGGGAGACCCGCACACAAGAAACCAACAGCACGCACTGTTCCGAGCAGCCCGCAGACGGAGCCTTGCTCAGGAACTGGAAAAGCAAGTGGCTTTTGATATAAAATGCACACCGAGCATCTTGCAAGTGGGCCGAGGCCAGAGCTGCCTGAGGCTCTCCAAAAGCTGCCCGAGCCACAGAGCGGCTCTGATCCGGCTCTGCAGAGACGGGTATTAAGTGCCGGGCCTCAGGAGTGCCCCCGCCCCCTCTTTCCTCCTCAAACAGCACGCGCCCAACTTTAAATACCTAACAGGCTGATTGAATTATGGCTCTCTTGTCAAATTAAAATCATTACACTGTACAGTAGCCAATTAAAGTCTATTTTCAGCAAACTAACAACCCATATCTGCCACGGAGGATTGTAACCTATGACAGAGAGAGTTTTAAATAGAAAATGCTTCCACATCTCAGGCTGCCTGAAGACACCCTTCCCTGCAGCCAGCAGGAGCCGGCGAGGGGCTGCCGTCTGCAGCGGGGACTCCCCCGCGCCGGCGCTGCTGCGTAAATCCGGCAGCCCTCGGCGACCGGCCCTCCGAGCTGTGCACCTTCCAGGCCGTTTGTCTTCACGCTTCAGCGGCGCCTAATGAAAGCCGCTGCTCTCCCACTTCCAGCCCCCTTTCTACTCCCTTTCCCTGCGAGAAGATAAAAGGAACTTCAGCCACAATCACCATCAGCCACGCGAGCTGGGTTAGTGCCGCTGCAGAGTCACAACCAAGCCCAGCCCCGCCCCGCCCCAAGGAAAACCGACACGGGGCAGGCAGCGTGGGGGCATCGGGGCTTCTTGGACCCGCAGGGCAGGGGCATCGAGCCGCTGGAAGAGGGAAGAAGCCAACAGAAAGCAGCCATGATTTACAAGGGGCAGCTACAGGCGCTCGCAGGGGCAGCATCCCCCCCCCCCCCACACACACACACAGAGCCCATCAACCAAGACTAACTCGCAGGGCACTGTCTCACCCTACCGAGTCCCAGCACGACTGGGCCTTTCCAGTCGCACCCACAGGCCCCAGCGGGGCTCTCGCCCTTCTCGGGCGGACCCAGGGGAGATGGCTGGTAAGGTGAGCAGAGGAACCTCTCGCTTGCAGAAAGGAGCTGTGGTCTGCGGTGCAGGAGACAGCAGAGAACTCAAGTGGGGGGGGGGGGTGCCGATTCAGCAAGGGGCCTCCCCATTGCCAGCCCCAAGGCAACAGGCAGCAGTGCCCGGGGCACAGCCTGCCCCTCCCCTCCCCGGAAGCTAAAGCAGGCTGCTTCTCACCTCGCCAACGGCCACGCTGGCCCAGTATCCTGACCCCCGAGAGGGGCCAATCCTTGATGCTTCAGACGAGTGACTAGAACAGGCCAATCCAGAGACTCAGCCAGTCTTAGGTTCTAGAGACGGGTCCACTCCAGGGCAAAGCAGCCCTAGCGCCCACGCTCCAGCTGGGGATGTTAACTACCCGTTAACTGACTAGTCGATCAGCCTCACGAGTTCTTATCCGTTAGTCGACTAGTCTCTAGTCCCGGGGCGGGGCGGCAGCCACTCCCGAGGAGCGCCCTGCCACGCCGCTGCTGCCTCTGGCTCAAACACAGCAGTGTGGGGTACCAGGCAGGAGCTGGTGTGCTCCCCTCACGGACCAGCTGCCTATGAGACAGACAGCAGCGCAGGGGGGGCAGCAGCTCCGGTCCAGAGCGGGGGTCTGAACTCCCGAACCTGCGCGAGCCAAAACTGAGCCGGGCTGCCTGCCCGCCTGGCTCCTAATACCCTTTAAATGCAGAGACACAGCAGGGGTAGGTCCCGGACCCAGCGCGAGCCAGGCTGCAGGCCAGCCTGCTAAAAAATTGCCTGGGCGAGTGTAGGAGTGTAGACACGCGCTAGCCATCAGGGGGTTTAGGAACACCCAGAGCATGGGGTTTCGTTCCTGGCCACCGGGGCTACCAGCCAACCTTGTCCTCCAGATAGTTCTCTAATGCCTTGGCCCCCGTTACACTTCTGGCCTTCAGCATCCCCTAGCAACGAGCCACGCAGGCTGCCGGTTGTGTGAACACCACTCGCCCATTTGTTCCATGGAGTGACCCTTGGTTCGTGTCCTCTGTAGGGGTCGAGAACGCTTCACTATTCTCTGTCTACGCCATTCGCGATGTGCAGGCCTTGTATCAAGGGGCATTATGGTATCTTCTTGTCATCTTACCCATCCCTTTCCCCGTGTTTCTAGCCTTAGTGGCTGTGACGGTCTCTGCCCATTAAGTGGAGCTCTTCAGAGAATTAGCCACCATGACGCCACGATCTCTGTCCTGAGAGGTAACAGCTAATTCCGACCCCATCATCTCACGCACAGCTGGGACTGCGTTTCCAACGCGCAGCACCTGGCCTTTATCCCCAGTGAATTCCCCCGCTCGGTGAGCTCCCTTTGGAGCGCTTTGCCATCTGCTTCGGACTGAACTGCCCCGAGTTACTTCGTACCGGCTGCACGTTTTGCCACCTCATCGCTCATCCCCTTTGCCCGACCATTTACGAGTGACGGGCGCAGGTCCAAGCCCAGACACCCGCGCGGTCCCTCCTCCGCTGTGAAAACGCATCAGTTATTGCTCCCTGGCGTGACGGCGCGGCAGGGAGCCCCCAACCTTGCGCCCCCGCCCACAGCCAGCCGGGACTCTCCACCAGCCAGCCGAATAGACGCTTTGATTGCTCCTCAGAGATACAGCAGACACGATGCTGACAGAGGAGCCAGGGCAGGCAGCCTAGTCCTCCTGGGGGGAAGGATTCACAGGCCCCTGACCTTCCCCGCCCCCCCCAGTGTTGCCCTCTTCACACTTCCCCCAGCCAAGACTGCCCCAACCCCCAGCAACTGGGCCCTCAGCCCCCAGGCGGCTACGCCCCTGGCTTTGTTCAGATAGTCTCCACCTAGCCTAGTGTCAGGGGCATTACCTGTGTGCCTGCCCTCAGGGACCATCCCCCACTGGGCACTACACACACACACCCCCGAGTCTCTGCAGCCCAGCACAGGGCAGTAGGGGTCGCACCCAGCACAGCACGGCAGCCAGTGACTAAAACCAGAGTAGATCCAGGACCACGAGAGCAGACTGCCCCCTCCACGACGTCACACCTGGCTTCACCGGTCACCAGCCGTCTCCTCCCGCCTCTGCGCGACTCCCCCGAGCAGAGCACGGGCTCCTCAACCGGAGACGTGGGCAATCCCAGCCCGGCCAGGCTCGCTCCCCAGCGCCACATCCAATCGACAGCATGACACGCTGCTTCTGCTACACAGGGCCCTTGCACCTGGATGACAGCAGGGCTCTGGGTCCCGGCTGCCAGAGCCAGGGGCCTCGGCTTGCATCTCACGCTTGGCAGGCTGGATTGCAGGTGGCCAGCAATCCCTGTTACTTATCCGCTCGTTAGGAAGTTAATTATTCGTTATGCTAATTACTTAACACGTCAACTCCATGTGACGCAGGAGAGCCGACCATTCAAAATGAAATCCAAGGTGAGCAGTGGTGCCAGCCATGCCCCTCTGCAGCAGGGGGAAATGGACACAAGTCGCCCATTTTAACCTGCCCGCTCGCTCCGTCATGGAGCTGACCCGCACCTCTGACACCTCACCCTGGGCCTACCCAAAGGCCTTCCTGGTGGGGCCTTGCGGAGCCAACTTCTCCAGCTGTTCACCGCTGCATTGCCCCATCCAAACACTTGCAGCCCCTCAATTAGCCTCATTAACACGGGTCCCACACTGACAGGTGCTTCCGCTCGGGTCTCTAGCTCTCGGGTTCTGCTAGTTCCACTCCAGCTCATCTGAGGAAATGGGGTTTGCTCACAAAAACTCCTGAGTCTATAGATTTTGGTTGGTCTCCAAGGCGCCACAGGACTCCTCATTTTTAAGCAGGAAGTAACTGTCAGGGCAGCCGCTCACTCAGGGCATTAGGCTGCAGGAGAGGCGAAGAGCCAGCCCGGCAAATAGGGAGATAAGGCTGCAGGTGTCAGCAGTTCTCTGGCTGAGTTTTCCCCTGGGGTCCCGCTAAGCCTAAAATCCAGCGTCTGTCAGCTGCAGTGTGTCAGTTGGCTTCGCCTCTGCGCAGTCCACCCAGCGTCCCTGCAAGTCAGCGCTTCGGGCCAAGTAGCGTGCACATCCCAACGTGCAGCCGAATGTCCTCCGGAGAGCAGACTGCACCCCAGGCAGAACGGGGGGGCTGCCGTGCCGAGGGGACGCGCCCAGAGAAGACTCGCATGAACACAGAGCCACTTGGGCAAAGGGAGGGCTCCTAGAATGGCAGGACAAGGAAACACGCCTTCCCGAGTTACAGCCGCACGGCACGCAGCCTGGCTCGAAACTCCGGGCACGGCCAGTCCTGCTCTCCCGCATTCCACGCCCCACAGCCGGGGCCAGCCGCTGGGTTCCCCTCTGCTGGCGAGGCCTGCGTCCTTACAGGCTGTGCCTGCTCTCGCAGGACACGGTGTTTCAGGAGTGGGGAAGGCTGCCCCGCCCAACGCCACAGGTCCCCCCCCCCCCGGCTCTTTCAGATCCCCCTCTCATCCTTCGAACGCCTGTGCCCTCAACTCCTTGAAGAGCCCGCCGCCAGCCTCGCCGCCGCCACCCCCCAGTGCCAGCACTTAAAGCATGTTCTGTAATACCCAGCCTGTTCCAGGCTCCCTTCAGATCCGCTTTCCACACAGCCCATTTCACCCACTATTCCCCGGCGCACGCTCTCAGCCATTAACCTCTAATGGGACCCTCGTCAAACATGCTCCTGAAAATCTAAACATACTGCATCCCCTGCCAGTCCCTGATCTCTGCTGGCAGCAACATCCTCGGAGAATTCCAGCTCGTTACTCACGCATGGCCTGCTTCCCCGCCTCAATCCACGCTGGCTGCCCCGAATCCAACTCCGCTCCGCCGGCCCGTCTCCCAGCACCCCTCTCCGACGCGGGGCCGGCTTCTCCAGCGTGGCCCACCCTGCAACGCCGTTTCCGCCAAGGCGCCTGCCAACGCTGCCCCCTCCCCTGGCAGCCCCCTTCAGGCTCCTGTCCTCCGCGGCACCAGGCTTGGTCCTCTGAGGCAAGTTCCCAGGGCAGGAAGGCTCATCCTGCGACAAGTGCACCATCGGCAACTACCCCAGACAGCCACGCCACGTGCCACGTGCCAGCAGGGTCACTCGTAAAGCGGGTGCAGCCAGATCCTTTGCGCTGTGGATCTCCCAGCGCCCGTCTGGGAGGCGGCAGGACCCTCGCTCTCGAAGCTGGGCGCCCCGGTGAGCCATCGCTGCTCCGCCGCGGCCCTGAGTCTCCGCAGAGTGCCAAGGAGCCAACCGGAGCGAGCCAAGCTCTGGAGAGGGCGAGCGGGCAGTGCAGCGTGCACCCAACAGCTCTGCCAGAGCTGGCCCCGCGAGGAGGCGGCAGGACCGGGGAGATGCTGAGGCCTCCAGCGGAGGGCTAGCAGACAAGTGCTCAGGGCCACCGCGGGACTTGAACTCCGCAGAAACCCGCCGCTAGAGGAACCTGGCAAGACAAACAGATCCCCCGCAGCACGCCGGACAGGCGTAACCAGCCCTTCCCCCGCAAGCGGGGCCAGGGGAGCCCGGACAGGCCTGCGAAACCCACAGGGCCACGTTCTCCCGCCGTGGCCTCCATTCTGCACACGCGCCTTTGCCTCACAGCCACCCCAGCGCCTGCATCCTCGCACCCAGGCCTGGGCAACGGGGGAGCCTTACCAGTGCCGGCTGCAACAGCTCCCTGCCCGCCCCGTGGGGACTGGCCGGGCAGCCCCTGTGCATGGCGGGTCCACCCCCTCCCCCCACAGGATGCACACCAGCTTCCCGGGACTGGGACTGACCGGGGCTGCCAACCCCATGCCCGGGGAGCCGGCTGCAGAGTTGGGTCGGCAGCCCTGGCTGGGCCCGCTGCTGGCTTGGCTGCCTGACGCTTACAGGGATTTCTAGCGGTTACACGGTGACGTTCTTAAAAGAACGGGGATACACCCCTCAGCCTCAGGCACCTGCCCTCACAAGCCCGCTGTGCTGCAGGGCCGTGCTCCTGTTCACACGGTACACTGGGAAACTGAGGCACAGGGCAGCTAAGTGAGTGGCCCTAGGTCACCCAGGACATCTGTGGGAGCCAGGAATTGAGCCCAGGTCTTGCAGCAGGACTGGGGATGGCGGGCAGAGCTGAGAGACCAGGCTGAGCCCTCTAGCCGCCATGCCCTCCCTCGGCGTGGCCAGCCCTTCCCCACAAAGCACGGGCAAGGCTCCGGGTCCTGCTCCTCCCGGTATCCCACGCTACAGCTCTCCTGGTGAGTGACACCACTCGGAGCGAAGAGCCACCCCACGCAACGTCAACCGCGCCAGCCTCCGTGCCCAGCACGCCACCATCTGCAGGGCCCCCGAGCCACGTCGCTGCTTTCGGGGGCTGGAGCCAGTAAGCCATGGGGAGACTCCCTCCTCCCCTTCCCCCCGCAGCCCGGGGCGCCTGCACCAGCAGCACTGAGTGGAGCAGCTGTGCCCCTCCCGCGTAGCCCACGGGCCGAGCAGCGCAGCGGAAGCGAAGGGGGCACGCCCAGAGCAGGCAGCGCAGGGCCTGGCCACCCCGAGTGCAGCGGTGAACCACGCCCCCCTCCAATCCAAGGACAACGCTGGGAACGTCAGGCCACCCTGCTCCTGGCTTCCGGGCACCGGAGTCTTTCTGCAAGCTGCTCCGGCAGAGCAGTCCAGAGCCCCGTGCGTGCCACGGGCAGCAGCCTCACCCACCCGAGCACGGACAGCGGAGGGGGCTGCCCCCGGCGTGGACGGGGAGGGATTTAAACGTGGATGCACGTTTCAGTTTAGGCTCCCCTTGTGGACGTACCCGGCGCTGGATCCCCGCCAGCCTGCTCGCGGTTTGCATCTGGGGAGGGACTAGAAACCAACACTAAGGCTGGAGCTGCAGGCCTGACAAGCGGGCAGAGACTCAGCCTCCTCCCCCCTGCCTGGCCTCATCAGACTCAATCAATGCACCCCTCTGGGCACCGGCCTCAGGCGGCATTACACAAATTATCAATCACATTTTACACTGATCCAGTTACGAGCCACGATTCATGTATCCATGGCCCCACAGACCACTCGGCAGGAGAAATCAGGCCCAGGCAATCTATAGCAATCGATCAATCAGCACTTAAACCCGCGCCACGAAGCTGCAGGTCTGGGGAGGGGAGTCTGGGCTCCTCCTGGGGGCTGCGGACAGCTGATTGCTAATGGGTCTGATTAACGGTTCCACCATTGCAGTCCCTCCCGGGCAGGCTGCATTCGAGCACTTTGCAGGCTATGCAGGGAAGACGGTAACGGAAAGATGAAAGCCGCTGAGGGGCTCTTCATGCAGGTGAAATGATGCAGGAGGATTGACGCCCGCAGGCACTCTGGAAGAACACACCCTCACGCTTCAGGGCATGAGGTGACCGCACGTGAATGGGGGTCAGAAGGAAGCTCCCGGGGCCGGTCACCCCACAGCGGCTGCTCAGGTTTCTGTACCTTCCTCCAGCATCTGGCACTAGCCTCTGTCAGACCGGCAATGGGGCTAGACAGACCCCCAGTCGGAGCAACTCCTGCGCTCGTCCGAGTCCGTGCCCATGTGAATTCCAGTTAGATGTGCAACGTCAGCCCATCCAAGCCTGGGGTTCGGTTCCCAGCAGCTCAGCATTCGGCAGAGCAGCTACAGGGCTCGTTTCACTAGGCTCCCGATAACCTTACGGGGGATTAGACTCAACGCTCAGAGCCCTGCACAAATTGACCAGGGCACGGTTACGGCAGACGTCACAGGGCATCACCTCCCAGGTACCCTGGCCACCGCTTAGTGTCACGTCCAAGGCGATTAGCACCTGGCACACTTCACTCCGACAGCGGCTCTGGGAGGGTCCTGGCAAAGCACGTGGCAGCAGTGGAAAGCGATCGGAAGCCGCCTGGGCCCTGGGGTGGGGACCAGACTCGGTGGCAGGAGAGCCAAGGTGCCAGGTGCGGGTCAGATGAAGGGGATAAAGAAACGATGGGCGCACGGGAAAGCGATGGGCGCACGGGAAAGCGATGGGCGCACCGCCGCCCAGGAAGCAGCCTCTCAGAGGACACCCCTCTGACCACATGCCCCTGCCTCCCCTCTGACCACATGCCCCTGCCACCGCCTGCCACCCCTTGTGACGGCGTGTTGGGGGTTCCCCGTCTCCTGCACCCCGAGATGGCACAAACAGACTGCACCAGCCAGTGGAATAGAGGAAGTTTATTGCCTCTCCAGGATACAGCATAGCACAGATGTAGTCTGGTCACAGAACTGGGCTAGGATGCCTCAGGCCCCCTTGAGTTGGGGGGAGACTGGGCCCCTAAACTCCAGCTCCTCTCCCTAGGCTGTCTCCTCCATGCTCTCCCACAGTAACAACTAAATTCCCTTGCAGCCCTGCCCCCCAGTCCAGGCAGCATTCACCTTCCTTTGTTCCTCTCCATGGGGGGTGTCTGGCCACTGGTTCGACAAGTTTGGCCTTATCTCTGCCTAGCGAGATTTTCCCTGCTGGGTCTTGCTCCAGACAGCAGGGGTCACCACAGCCCAGCAAGTACCCCCACTACGTCACAGTTCTCCCCCCTCCGAGAGCGAACTGAGCAGGGTCACTCCGCTCGTGACCTGGGGAAGTTCGGGCCCCTCGCTACGGGACAGCGCGTCGGCGATGATGTTGGCGCTCCCCTTGACGTGGATCACTTCCATGTCGTAGTCCTGCAGGAGCAGGCTCCACCGCAGCAGCTTGGCGTTCGTCCCTTTCATCTGGTGCAGCCAGGTCAGGGGGCAGTGGTCGGTGAACACCGTGAAACGCCGGCCAAACAGGTACGGCTGCAGCTTTTGCAGGGCCCACACCATGGCCAGGCATTCCCTCTCTACGGTCGCGTAGCTCCGCTCCCGGGGCAGCAGCTTCCTGCTCAGGTACACGATGGGGTGGCGTTCCCCTTTCTCATCCGCCTGCATCAGCACCGCCCCCAGCCCGGTGTCCGAGGCGTCAGTAAACACGATAAAGGGCTTGTCGAAGTCTGGGTTTACCAACACTGGGGCCTTGGCCAGGGCTCCCTTCAGTGCACAGAGAGCCCTCTGGCACTGCTCCGTCCAGACCACCCTGTCGGGCCTCCCCTTCCTGCACAGCTCTGTGATCGGGGCAGCGATGGAGCTGAAGTTGGGCACAAACCTCCGGTAGTACCCCGCCATCCCAATGAAAGCCTGGACCTGCTTCTTGGTCTGGGGCACAGGCCAGTCCCGGATGGCCTCCACTTTGGCCGGCTCTGGCTTCAAGCAGCCGCTCCCCACCTTATGGCCCAGGTAGGACACTTCGGCCATTCCAACCTTGCACTTCCCAGCCTTTACGGTCAGCCCAGCCTCCCTCAGCCGATCCAGTACCTGGCTGACCTGGGCCACGTGGTCCTCCCAGGACTGGCTGAAGACGCAGATGTCATCGATGTACGCTAGGGCACAGTTCTCCATTCCCCGCAGCAGCTGGTCCACCAGGCGCTGGAAGGTGGCCGGCGCCCCTTTGAGGCCAAAGGGTAGGACCAGGAACTCATAGAGCCCCAGTGGCGTGATGAAAGCCGATTTCAGTCTGGCCTCCTGGTCTAGCGGCACCTGCCAGTAGCCCTTGGTGAGGTCCAGGGTGGTGAGATAGCGAGCTCCCCCCAGCTTGTCCAGGAGCTCGTCGGGCCTTGGCATCGGGTAGGCGTCGGACACCGTGAAGGCGTTGAGCTTCCGGTAGTCCACGCAGAACCGGATCGACCCGTCCTTCTTGGGAACCAGCACCACGGGAGAGGCCCAGGGGCTGGAGGACGGCTGGATCACCCCCAGGGCCAACATGTCCTGGACCTCTCTCTCCAGGTCCTGGGCTGTTTTCCCTGTGACTCTGAATGGGGAGCAGCGCACCGGGGGGTGAGTGCCCGTCTGCACCCGGTGGACAGCCAGGTTGGTAAGACCCGGCTTGTTGGAGAACAGCTGCTGGTGGGAGCGCAGCACCTCCCGGATCTCGGCCTGCTGGGCCGGGGTGAGCTGGTCCGAGAGGGAAATTGACTCCAGCGAAGAGTCCTCTCCGGTCCCAGGGAACAGGCCCACCAGGGGATCCTCCCCCTGCTCCTCCCAGGGCTTACACACGGCCAGCACCAAGTTCTCCCTGTCCCAGTACGGCTTCATCATGTTAACATGATATACCCGCTGGCCGCGCGTCCGGCCCGTCAGCTCCACCACGTAGTTCACCTCGTTCAGCTGCTTAACCACCTTGAAGGGGCCGTCCCAGGCGGCTTGCAGCTTGTTCTTCCGCACGGGGATCAGGACCATCACCTGGTCCCCGGTAGCGTAGGCGCGGGCCCGTGCATTGCGGTCGTACCAGACCTTCTGCTTCCTCTGGGCCCTGCTCAGGTTCTCTCTGGCCAGGCCCATGAGCTCGGCAAGTCTTTCCCGGAATGTCAGGACGTATTCCACGACCGGCTCACCCTCCGGGGAGACCTTCCCCTCCCACTCGTCTTTCAATAAGTCCAGGGGGCCCCTCACTCGCCTCCCATATAACAGCTCGAACGGCGAGAACCCCGTGGACTCCTGGGGCACTTCCCTGTACGCAAACAGCAGGTGGGGTAGGTACTTGTCCCAGTCCTGCGGGTGTTTGTGCATAAAGGTCCGTAGCATCTGCTTCAGAGTCCCATTGAACCTCTCCACCAACCCGTTGGTCTGGGGGTGATACGCCGAGGCCCAGGTGTGTTGCACCCCACTCTTCTCCCACAAGCACCGGAGCAGGGCCGACATGAAGTTGGATCCCTGGTCCGTGAGAACCTCCTGGGGAAACCCCACCCTGCTGAAAATGGTCAGCAGTGCGTCTGCCACCGTGTCTGCCTCGATGGAGGGCAGGGCCACGGCCTCGGGGTAGCGGGTGGCGAAGTCCACCACCACCAGGATGTATTTCTTCCCTGTCCGGGTCGCTCTGTTGAAGGGCCCCACAATATCCATCGCCACCTTCTGGAAAGGCTCCTCTATGATGGGCAGGGGTCTCAATGCAGCTTTCTTCCTGTCTTGGGCCTTCCCCACCCGCTGGCAGGAGTCGCAGGACCGGCAGTACCGCTGGACAGCTGCAAACATCCCCGGCCAATAGAAGTTTTGGAGCAGCCTCAGCCGCGTGCGCCGGATCCCCTGGTGTCCCGAGAACGGGATGTCATGGGCCAGGTGTAGCAGCTTGCGGCGATACCTTTGGGGAACCACCAGCTGCCGCTGGAGCCCCCACTTGCCTACCGCCCCGGGGGAAAGCCATTCCCGGTACAGAAATCCCCTCTCCCACCGGAACTTCTCCTGGCAATCTCCTCCTAGGGGTTGAGCGGCACCCAGGTCAGCCCGGTCCCTCAGGGCCTGCAGGGAGGGATCCGCTCGCACCTCCGCCTGGAATTCAGCGGCTGGGGCTGGGACAGGGCCGTGGTTCCCCCCACCGCCTAGGTCCAACTCTAGGTCCGCTGGGACGGGGCCCTGGGCCCCCTGTTGGGGAACCTCCTCGAGTTCCGGGCCGCAAGCCCCTCGCTTGCTCTGGCTACGGGTGGTGACCAGCGTCCTGTGGGGTCCGTCTGGCCACTCCTCTAGGTCACTCCCCATTAGCACGTCGGTGGGCAAGTGCGGGTGCACCCCCACTTCCTTGGGGCCCTCCTTGGCCTCCCATTTCAGATGCACCCTGGCTACAGGTACCTCAAAGGGGGTGCCGCCTATGCCCCTCAGTGTCAGCTGAGTGTTGGGTAGCATACGGTCTGGGGCCACTATGTCGGGCCGGGCCAGCGTCACCTCCGCCCCCGTGTCCCAGAAACCCGTCACCTTCCTGCCATCCACCTCCAGGGGTACGAGGCAGTCCCTCCGTAGGGGCCGCCCCGCCCCCACCCGGTGCACGGATAAATCTGTCTCCCGAGGGTCAGACCTCCCAGGGGAGGTGCACTGAGCATCCTTCCCCTCTCTCTGAGCTGAGGTTTGCCTGCCAGCCCCTGCCTCTGGGGCAGCCTGCCCTTCCTCCCGCCCCAGCCAGTTAACCCTGGAACGTCCCAGGTCATGGGACCTGTTCTTGCGCCTGGTGCATTGAGCCCTCTTGTGGCCTCGTTGCCCACAGCGATGGCAAGTTAGGTTCTGTGGGCCCATTCGGGTCGGCTCTGCCCGGGCCCTGGCTGGTTTTCTGGGGTATCGACGACTGGTCCTGGTCCCTGGGGCTCGCCTCGGAGGTGTCTCTCTCCGTTGCTCCGCCGAGAACCGGTCTCTGCGCGATTCTCTTTCTCTCCGGGACTCCCGTTCACCCCCGGACCGGCTCTCCGTGAACTCATCCGCCAGTCTCCCGGCCTCCTGGGGGTTCTCTGGTCTCCGGTCCTTGAGCCACAGCCTCAGTTTGGGTGGGCACGCTTCATAGAACTGCTCCATCATGACCAGCTTGAGCAGCTTCTCTGCGGTCTGGGCTCCGACTCCAGACACCCACTTGCGGCAGTATTGCGCCAGGCGGGAGGCCAGGTCCACATAGGTCTCCCGTGGCCCTTTCTGTACCCCCCGGAACTTCTTCCTGTACATCTCGGGGGTCAGCCCGAACTTGTGCAGCAGGGCCTCCTTGACTCGGTTGTAATCCCCTGGCTGTAGGTCCTCCAGCTGACTGAGCACTCCGGCCGCCTCCTGGTTCAGTGCGGGGACGAGCTCCTGCAGCCAGTCAGCTGGGGGGACCTGTTGCAGCCCACAGGCCCTCTCAAAGGAGCTGAGGAACCCGTCTATGTCGCCCACGTCCTTCAATTGGGCCACTGTGAGCCTCTCCAAGCGCCTGGCATCCCCGGGACTCTGGGGCCCATCCACTCTTGGCGCAGCCGGGGCCCCGCAGGTTCTCCACTCTGCCATGGCCAGCTCATGCTGTCGCTGCCTCTCTCGGTCCTGGCGCTCCCTCTCTCGGTCCTGGCGGTCCTTCTCTCGGTCCTGGCGTTCCTTCTCTCTGTCCTGTACTTCCAATTCCTTCATCCGCAGCTGGATCTCCAGCCGCCGCAGCTCCGCTGGGCTGGCCCCTGCCCTAGATGGGCTACGGCTTGCAGGCCTCCCGGGAGACGCTGTCTCATCTCTCCGGTGGGTCCCAGCGCTCCTCCCCCTCTCTGAGCCTGACACACTCTCAGGGGGGGTCTGGCTGCTTCCCCTGGGGACAAGATCCTGGCCCCGTGGCTGGTCATTCTCTTCCAGCTGGGTAATCAGCTGGGCCTTGGTTGCTTTCCGCACCGGCAAGCCTCTCTCTCTGCACAGCCCCACCAGCTCTGCCTTCAAGAGTCGGGCGTAGGCCATCTGCCCGCTGGGCCCCTCGGTGCAGACTCACCAGTCTAGTGCTGCAGCGCCCCACGATTCCCAGGAACCGCTTCGCTCTGTCTCCAGCACGCCTGGCTCCAGGGCTCTTGCTTCTACAGCGCCTTGTCGCTCACCGCTGGAAGCTTCATCCACGGGGTGCAGTGCATCCCACTTCTGACACCAGTGTGACGGCGTGTTGGGGGTTCCCCGTCTCCTGCACCCCGAGATGGCACAAACAGACTGCACCAGCCAGTGGAATAGAGGAAGTTTATTGCCTCTCCAGGATACAGCATAGCACAGATGTAGTCTGGTCACAGAACTGGGCTAGGATGCCTCAGGCCCCCTTGAGTTGGGGGGAGACTGGGCCCCTAAACTCCAGCTCCTCTCCCTAGGCTGTCTCCTCCATGCTCTCCCACAGTAACAACTAAATTCCCTTGCAGCCCTGCCCCCCAGTCCAGGCAGCATTCACCTTCCTTTGTTCCTCTCCATGGGGGGTGTCTGGCCACTGGTTCGACAAGTTTGGCCTTATCTCTGCCTAGCGAGATTTTCCCTGCTGGGTCTTGCTCCAGACAGCAGGGGTCACCACAGCCCAGCAAGTACCCCCACTACGTCACACCCCTCTGACCACATGCCCCTGCCTCCCCTCTGACCACATGCCCCTGCCACCGCCTGCCACCCCTCTGACCACATGCCCCTGCCACCCCTCTGACCACATGCCCCTGCCACCCCTCTGACCACATGCCCCTGCCACCCCTCTGACCACATGCCCCTGCCACCACCTGCCACCCCTCTGACCACATGCCCGTTTCGCCTGCCTCCGACCGGGGGAACCCATATGGGATGTGAACAGCTGCAGCCCAGACTCAGTGCTCAGCACATCCAACGTAACTCCTGCCTCCCCGCCCGGACACGCCACCTCAAAGCAGCGCCAGGCCCTGCCGGAAGAGATGGAAAACCTGTGACGCGTCTCCCTGCTGCCATGAGCATCCCCCCACCCCACACGTCAAGATCCCTGGGTCCTGCATGCCTCACAGCACGGGGGTACCACAGCCAGGGCGCCACTTGTGCAGCAGCGACCACGAAGCCAGGCAGTCGCTGAGCTCTCCAGAGAACCCCCAAACCAGTAAGACCAGAACGTCCCATCACCCGCCTGTGGGGAAATCCCTTGCACGCCACGATCGCTCTGTTCTCGGCTCTGAAGAACCCGAACAGCCCGAGTCCAGCTCGCCCAGCGCCCCCGTGGCCCGAGGCCAGCCAGGGCAGGGCGCCCCAGAAGGAATGAACTGAGGCAAACAAGCGATCCCTCCCAGCCGCCCATTCCCAGCTTCTGCACCCCACTTTCAGAAGAGCCTGGGAGCGTACACCCTACCCTTACGGAGTCCGTGATCTCTAGTGTCTACAGGCTGGACGAGCAAGGGGATTTGCCGGACCAGCCTGACCCCTGCTGCCCCAGCAGATGCCACCAGCCCCACTGCTGCCGGGGCAGAGCTCCACAGCCGCCTGGCTCTGTGGCCGGGGCTCCATGGCGGCGGGGGTCGGGGAGCTCCACTGGGGCCAGACCGCCCCATCCACACCCCCCCCAACACGGGGCTCCCAGCTGAATCGCCAGCGCCCCTGTTTTCAGGCTCCGTGGTCCAGGAACATCCGTGGTCCCTGCCAGAGCGCGGAGGTCGCTGGACCACGGAGTCCCAGATACAAGAGGTGCAACCCACAGTAGACAGCCTGGATTTATGGCTTTTTACAGCCATCTGTAACCCAAAGCCCCTTTGTGTCCTGTGGCTGCAACCGGCCCCTTCCAGCGGCACGGGCCCTTGGAACACGCGCTGACTACCGGCGCCAGCCCGTCTGTTCCGCCGTCACCAGCTCAGACCGGATGGACGCCCCATGGAGCACCAACTCGGCTCGCAGCCGGCTTGTGTCCATCTTCCTGGGGCCGACAGCGCCAGTGGAAACGCCCCCGCCCTACGATCCAGTTTCCCTACCACCCGCCACCCCGGCGCTCTTCTCCTGTGCTACCCGCCTAAGGGGGGAGCACCTCGCGGCACAGACCTTGCTATTTTCACCAGCCAAGCACCATGGCCACCTCCGCACCCAGCCCTGCGGCACTGCACAGCCAGGCTCCACGTGTGGTCCCCGGGCAGAGGGATGGTCTCTGCCAGGGCCAACGCAGCGTGGCAAGGAGCTATCCCACGCTTCGCTCCATCCCTCTGAGGCCCAATTTCCTTGGTGCCTGAAGAAAGCGACCAGCACCCAGACCGAGCGGATGCTGGCCGCTCCCCAACAGGACGGGCAGGGCAGCCGTCCAGCGACGGGCCAAGCACCCGCCCCTAGCGCCCAGGCAGAACCATGGCCGGCAGGCCGGGCTCAAACCCAAGGGGAGGCCAAGCACCCGCCCCTAGCGCCCAGGCAGAATCGTGGCCGGCTGGCCAGGCTCAAACCCAAGGGGAGGCCAAGCACCCGCCCCTAGCGCCCAGGCAGAACCGTGGCCGGCTGGCCGGGCTGAAACCCAAGGGGAGGCCAAGCACCCGCCCCTAGCGTCCAGGCAGAACCGTGGCCGGCTGGCCGGGCTCAAACCCAAGGGGAGGCCAAGCACCCGCCCCTAGCGTCCAGGCAGAACCGTGGCCGGCTGGCCGGGCTGAAACCCAAGGGGAGGCCAAGCACCCGCCCCTAGCGTCCAGGCAGAACCGTGGCCGGCTGGCCGGGCTCAAACCCAAGGGGAGGCCAAGCACCCGCCCCTAGCGCCCACGCAGAACCGTGGCCGGCTGGCCGGGCTCAAACCCAAGGGGAGGCCAAGCACCCGCCCCTAGCGCCCAGGCAGAACCGTGGCCGGCTGGCCGGGCTCAAACCCAAGGGGAGGCCAAGCACCCGCCCCTAGCGCCCAGGCAGAACCGTGGCCGGCTGGCCAGGCTGAAACCCAAGGGGAGGCCAAGCACCCGCCCCTAGCGCCCACGCAGAACCGTGGCCGGCTGGCCGGGCTGAAACCCAAGGGGAGGCCAAGCACCCGCCCCTAGCGCCCACGCAGAATCGTGGCCGGCTGGCTGGGCTGAAACCCAAGGGGAGGCCAAGCACCCGCCCTTAGCGCCCACGCAGAACCGTGGCCGGCTGGCCGGGCTGAAACCCAAGGGGAGGCCAAGCACCCGCCCCTAGCGCCCACGCAGAACCGTGGCCGGCTGGCCGGGCTCAAACCCAAGGGGAGGCCAAGCACCCGCCCCTAGCGCCCAGGCAGAACCGTGGCCGGCTGGCCGGGCTGAAACCCAAGGGGAGGCCAAGCACCCGCCCCTAGCGCCCAGGCAGAACCGTGGCCGACTGGCCGGGCTCAAACCCAAGGGGAGGCCAAGCACCCGCCCCTAGCGCCCAGGCAGAACCGTGGCCGGCTGGCCGGGCTCAAACCCAAGGGGAGGCCAAGCACCCGCCCCTAGCGCCCAGGCAGAACCGTGGCCGGCTGGCCGGGCTCAAACCCAAGGGGAGGCCAAGCACCCGCCCCTAGCGTCCAGGCAGAACCGTGGCCGGCTGGCCGGGCTGAAACCCAAGGGGAGGCCAAGCACCCCGACTTGCCCCAGAGCGAGGCAGTCCACAAAGCAGAGCACAACGCTCCTCAATACCTGCCCAGCCTGGTAGGGTCGCAGGGGAAGGAGCGGCCTGGCCCAAGGGGCACACAGCTCAGCCCATCAGGGTGAGGTAACAAGGGGTCGGACCCAGGGTTCTAGCTCACTGTGCCAGGCAGCAGCTGCTGGGAACAGCCGCCGGCCCCGCCTCCCCCCAGCAGCGTGGGGCTCGCAGGCCCTGTATTACGGGTGCCTGCCCTCATTACCCTGCCGGGGGCTGGGAGGGGGGAGAGGGGAACCCCCCTGCCGGGGTAATCGACAATGATCCATTCACCGAGCGCTGCCTAATCGTGCTGCCGCCGCGTCCCTGCAAAGAGACCGGCAGGGGGAGGGGGCACGGCTGTTTTCCCAGCCAATCTCCCAAGCAGCCAGGGCCTTGCTCTTCGCCCCGCCATGCCAGCCCGGCGCCGATCCGCACAGCAGAGGGCTCCTGCTTCATGGGGCCCTGTCAGCGTCCAGGACTTAGAGCCTCATTAGCAGAGTCCAATCAAGTGGGAACCGAGCTGCTTGAGCGCCGAACGCTTCTCCCCAAAAAGAGCCACATCTTAATCACTTCCATTAGCCACACAGGCTCCCTGCTGGAGCCTGGTAATTGGAAGGCTCTGATTTAACGAGATTTGCATTTTCCCCGGTGCTGGCAGGGCTAAGAGCAGCGCGCTCCCGCAAACAAGCACAGGCAGCCAATGGGATGGGAGCGTCCACAAGGCAATCTCCAGCGGTAGGGGTTCGGGTAAGAGCAGAGGGGGCCGGGGGAGACCAAACACCCCCGAGAGAGCCTCCGAAGCCGTCGGTCTAGGCAACGCGAAACCCCAGAGCAAGCAACCCTGCCGAGTCACGGGCGAGCGCGCCTCCAAGCGGCAGGAGCCCGCACATGCTGTGTCACGGCAGCTACACGCTGCATCCACGCAGGACACGGCGTGGCCCTGAGGGTGACGCGCTGGACTGGCAGGAGAGAGACCTGCGCTCTCGTCTCAGCTTTGCCACTGGCCTGCTGGGTGACCTGAGGCAAGTCCCTTGGCCCGCCTGGGCCCCCGTTTGTCTGCTCCGAGGTTAACGCTGTTCTTACAGCGTGCGGTTAGTTCATCAGGGCTCGGGTGTTGCGGGAATACAGGCAGCACCTCTACACAGGGACTCCCTGGGCCAGCATCGCCCACAGTCCCAAGCTCCAGGCTCAGTCCCGGCATGCTGCAGTGCGATGCGGGGAGGCACACGGCTCAGCTAAGCTAGAGGCTGGGAAGACTGGCACAGGGGACCCAGTTGGGCTGTGGGGGGAAGCCCGGTGGGGTGGCAGGCATCAAGGGGGACCTCCCCTGGTCCAGCAAAACCCCTCCTCCAGGACCAGTCAGGCCCCGAGGGTGCCGGGCCAGGAAGGTCCAAGCTATACAAATACAGGTGGCGTATTTCAAGCAGTCACTTCTGGTAAATCACCAATTCTAAGCCTACCACGGACACTGGCCACACCAGCACTTCCCCGTCAAACTCTCCAACGCCGCGCAGCAGAGCGGAGCCGAGCCGGGTCTGATCTGCACTGCAATCAGCTCTCCTCGCGTCCAACCCCTCCAAGCCACGAGGCCACAGAGCCCTTCCGACAACAGCCCGGAGAGCTGTTCTCATAACCCCCGCAAGCGGCACCCCAAGGCAGCACCCGCGGCCACCTCCAGCCAAGCCTTGCGCCCACTCACACGCAGACAGGCACAAAAGAGCAGATGCAGCCAGCTCCAATGAGCAGCCAGCTAACCCGGCCTGGGCACCTGGCCGACCACCGGCCAAGCACGTCCCAGCAGGACGCGGTCGGATCCAAGGGTGTAAGACCGCGGTGTCCAGCCCGCCAGCCACACGTGGTTATTAGGCCAGCTGAGTGTGGCTGGTTCACAGCACTGGTTGGACCCCCGGGGAATAGACGCACCGTCTCCTCCTGTCTCACCCCTCTACAGAAAAGCACCCGAGGGGGAGAGACCCATGGAGGGACGAGTTGTCCCTGAAGCTAAGGTCAGAGCAGAGGAAGGAAGTGCTGGCCAGGCTGCTGACCCTTTTCTACTTGGTCCTACACCCGGCTCTTCCCAGCCAGGCCCCATCTCCGCCCAACGGCCCAGCCACGCTTTTGGGGCATCTCTGAGGCACAGCCCCTCCGCGGGCTCCGGGTCCCGGCTATGTCCCCTCATTGCTCTGGGCTGAGGCGCAGCGCCTGGGTGGTTCGGGCGCTCGACTGCGCTCCTGAAGGTCGGGGCCTTGTGTTGCTTGAGCCGACTCTAGAAGGCTGCCCGATGGGTACCGGACACGCCTGGCTAGGCCGGAAGGGAGCCAGCGCCTTGGAGCCTTTCCCTTGGCGTGACGTCAGCCAAGCCTCCCAGAGGCAAACACGGCGGCTGCTCTCCTACTGCTCTGGGCGGACGGCGAACGACCGAGCAGCTGCAGCCTCCGCCTCAAAGCCAGCCACTTCCGCCTCCCCTGCTCGCTCGAGAGCCGCTCCCGGCGCGTGGCAGGCAGAGGCAGTCACGTCTCTAATTGGCTTGCAGCCGGCACCCCGGCCGGTATCGGTGCCAACTCCTGACGCCAGCGGCCCACGCCCGTTGGCTGCAGAACTCCGACCTGCGCATGCTTCGAAGCGGGCGCCTTGCTGCGGGCGCGTCCCCACATGGCACCTGGGCCCCGCGCTAGGCCAGCACCCCGCCAAGCGCCGGCGTTCTGGCGGGTGCACCTGAGCGAGGCTGCATGGGCCGGATCCCCGCGTGCCTACCCAATTCCCATCCCACCGCCCCGCAATTGCGTTAGCAGCAGGTTTAAATTAATCAAGCTGTTTGTCTTGTCAGCTCGCGCTCCACATTGTACAAACTTGTTAGCTAATCGGCAGAGGCACGGCGATTCGTTATCCGCCGGGGAGCCAGCCGGGCCTGCCTTGCGCGCGAGAGACCGCAGCCAGCGAGGCGGGCAGCCGCAGCACGCCCGCCCACACAGAACGGCAGCCACAGCCACAACCACAACCCACTTGCGCACACAGAACGGCAGCCACAGCCGCAGCCACAGCCACAACCGCAACCCACTTGCGCACACAGAACGGCAGCCACAGCCGCAGCCACAGCCACAACCGCAACCCACTTGCGCACACAGAACGGCGGCTACAGCCACAACCGCAGCACGCCGAACCGCAGCCACAACCCGCCCGCATGGGCAGCCGCAGCTCCCTCCGTTCCACAGCAGCAGGGACATGCCTCCCACCACGGCTCTGTGCCAGTGAGGACGCTGCCGCAGGGGTCTGGCAAGGCAAAGCCTCGCACTGCGCCGGCCCCCCAGCCCCGGGGAAGAACTCCGAGCGGAGGGGCGGTCGGCTCAGCCGCACACCACTCACACCTTACGCAGGAAGGGCCAGCGCGGGGCCAGCAAAGGAACCTTTCGAGGGCAGGGGCTGCCAGGCAACCGGTGAGTCTCCTGACTGGCGCAAACAGCTGCCATTTTCATGCTACACGTGGCTCTGGGAGCCTGCCCACCGGCCATCTCGCTACTCAGAGCCTGGCTCCCCCAGCCACCTGCTGACACACCCCGGCCAGACAAGGCTGACGGCCTCAGTTTCCCCCAGCAGTAAGACAGGTAAACCACCCCCCCCCCCAGCACCCCAGCAGGAGGGCCCTGGGCTACCTGTGCCAGGCGAGCACTCGGGTCCAGGGCAATGCAGGGACGCCCAGCAAATGGCCTGCTTCCAGGGGCCACCCAGCTGCAGGGCGAGCAGCCGCTGACAAGATGCTGAAATTGAATCAGGGCGTGAGGCAAGCGCCCCAGGTTATAGCTGGAGCCACCCAGGAGAAGGGACTTGCCCGAGGGCACACAGGAAGCAACGTAACCCCCACTTCCCCATTTCTAGCCCTGCGCCCCAACAAGATGCCCCAGCTCTGCCACAGCAGCCCGTCGGGGCTGGCATTTCTCTGCGGCTCAGCTGGGCCCCACTGGGAAAGGGAGAGCAAGACAGACGATCGTATTGCCTCTGGATAAATGCACGGGACGCCCACAGCCTGAGATACGGTGTGCAGATGTGGCCGCCCCAGCTCAGACGCTGGCTTTGGAAAAGGCTCAGAGCAAGCACCAAATGGGCTGCTGGGGACAGAATGGCTGCCGTGGGGGGAGACGATAAGAATGCGACTTTTCGGCTTGGAAGACAGGTGACCGCGGGCGGATCTGACAGAGGTCTACTCTAGACAATCATGGCAGGTGTGGAGAAAAATCAATAGGGGACGTGTTATTTACAAGAGCTAGGGGTCACCCAATGAGCTTCACAGGCAGCAAGTTTAAAGCAAAAGCGTCTCTTCACACAATGCTCCGTCAACCTGTGGAACTCACTGCTGCGTGAAGGCCACAACTAAGGTTCAAAAAAGGACAAGACCAGTGGAGGATGGGGCCCTCAAAGGCTATGAGCAGGATGGGTGGGGATGTTATTCTTGTCTGTCTGCCAGAGGCTAGGGATGGGCGATGGGGAGGGATTACATGAGGGTTCCCTCCCTCTGGGGCATCTGGCATTGGCCGCTGTGGGCAGACAGGACACTGGGCTGGATGGACCTTTGGTCTGACCCTGTCTGGCCATTCTCGTGCTGCATCAAGCCAATGGCTCCAGGGCACTGCACTGAACAGGTCTGGTTGCTTCCCCCTCCAGTCCCTCAGGGTGACACGCCCCCGGGAACCCAGTCTGGAAACGGATTTCTCAATCCAGCTGCCGAACACTCTGCTCCGTGAGCGTGCGCTGGTCCCATTCACCCGCAGCACTCAAACTCCTCTACACCTCTACCAATAGACACAGCTGGGAGCTTGTCCAGACACCGGGAAGGTGAGGAACCCCCCCAGCCCCCCAGGTGAGCAGCCAGGACAGCCACGCCCAGCGGCCAGCTCCAGCGCAAGGGGAGTCTCAGGTCCCCTGCAAACAGCACTCCAGCAAACCGAGGAGCAGCACGATCGATACTCTGCTTTTCCCTACGCAGCACAAAGGAGCAGCAAACCCTGGCTCAGCACAAAACATCAGGAGATCAGCACCAGAGCTGCCTCTTCCGAGGGGGCTGGAGCACGGCTCGCAGGCCAGCCCCAGGGAGCACTCCCGGCCCCAGCAGAAAGTCTCCCAGGCAAAGGGGGGCAGCGGGTGATGCAGGAACCGGCGGGATTCTCGGATTTCCGGTCACAGTACAGCCGCCCCCCGCCGAGCTGGGCGCCCCGTGCGAATGCTGCCCCGCCACACCTCAGCCACTGGGGAACAGACTGCACCCCGGCCGGGGTCGGGAAAATGCCCCTTTGGGAAGGCGCTGAACCCATCCTGGCCCCCTTGGGGCGTGATCCCATCAGAGCTCAGGCAACGCTGGGACGGAGGACCACGGCAGCAGGGGCCATGGCCCTAGGGTGGCAAGCAGGCCCGGTGCGGCCAGGGGACAGCACAGGTGGGAAGGGGCAGCTCAGAGGGGCGTTGTGAGCACACGTGAATCTCCGGCTCCGGGCCAACCCAAGCTCTGAATTCGATTCCAGGAGGACACTGCGTGCTGCCCACCCAGCAAGCGTTACGTGGCGCCCTACCAGGCACGGATTGGCCCTGTCCGGATAGCACCTGGGCCCTGCCCTGCACCGTGCTGGGCGACACTGCTGGAAGCCAGGAAACCGCTGGGCCCTGAGCGCGGCAGGACAGCGAGCCGACAGAGGGCTCTTGTGAGGTGTCGCCCAGGCCGCCGGGGCGGACCGATCGCCCACGCACAGCGTGTTGCAGTCTGGACGGACGCCGGGCGCCGCGGGCCAGTCGAGTGGGACATGTCCCCACGGATATAACTGGCACGCTGCTCTCCCTCCCACTGGCTCTCAGCGTCTGCCTGGCCGGCCCGGCGGCTCCCCACGGCCCTCGCGAGCGCTGGAGGGAAAAGCCTCCGCAGCCAACAAGATGGCTGGCGAAGCTGCCAGCGCCCAGACCCGTCACACCCAAGAGGAGCCGGGAGAACTCACCCCCGCGCTGGTACATCAAGGCTACTCGGGAGTCCTCCCGCAGGACTGTTGATTCAACAGCTCACCCCGAAGCACCGCGCGCCCCTGCTCCGGACGCCTGTAGCACTCCTGCAGGAACACTGCCCTGGGGAGCCCCCTGCCCCCAGCCCAGCTCACCCCGAAGCACCGCGCGCCCCTGCTCCGGACGCCTGTAGCACTCCTGCAGGAACACTGCCCTGGGGAGCCCCCTGCCCCCAGCCCAGCTCGCCCCGAAGCACCGTGCGCCCCCGCTCCGGACGCCTGTAGCACTCCTGCAGGAACACTGCCCTGGGGAGCCCCCTGCCCCCAGCCCAGCTCACCCCGAAGCACCGCGCGCCCCTGCTCCGGACGCCTGTAGCACTCCTGCAGGAACACTGCCCTGGGGAGCCCCCTGCCCCCAGCCCAGCTCGCCCCGAAGCACCGTGCGCCCCCGCTCCGGACGCCTGTAGCACTCCTGCAGGAACACTGCCCTGGGGAGCCCCCTGCCCCCAGCCCAGCTCACCCCGAAGCACCGCGCGCCCCTGCTCCGGACGCCTGTAGCACTCCTGCAGGAACACTGCCCTGGGGAGCCCCCTGCCCCCAGCCCAGCTCGCCCCGAAGCACCGTGCGCCCCCGCTCCGGACGCCTGTAGCACTCCTGCAGGAACACTGCCCTGGGGAGCCCCCTGCCCCCAGCCCAGCTCACCCCGAAGCACCGCGCGCCCCCGCTCCGGACGCCTGTAGCACTCCTGCAGGAACACTGCCCTGGGGAGTCCCCTGCCTCCAGCCCAGCTCACCCCGAAGCACCGCACGCCCCTGCTCCGGACGCCTGTAGCACTCCTGCAGGAACACTGCCCTGGGGAGCCCCCTGCCCCCAGCCCAGCTCACCCCGAAGCACCGCGCGCCCCCGCTCCGGACGCCTGTAGCACTCCTGCCGGAACACTGCCCTGGGGAGCCCCCTGCCCCCAGCCCAGCTCACCCCGAAGCACCGCGCGCCCCTGCTCCGGACGCCTGTAGCACTCCTGCAGGAACACTGCCCTGGGGAGCCCCCTGCCCCCAGCCCAGCTCACCCCGAAGCACCGCGCGCCCCCGCTCCGGACGCCTGTAGCACTCCTGCCGGAACACTGCCCTGGGGAGCCCCCTGCCTCCAGCCCAGCTCACCCCGAAGCACCGCGCGACCCTGCTCCGGACGCCTGTAGCACTCCTGCAGGAACACTGCCCTGGGGAGCCCCCTGCCTCCAGCCCAGCTCACCCCGAAGCACCGCGCGCCCCTGCTCCGGACGCCTGTAGCACTCCTGCAGGAACACTGCCCTGGGGAGCCCCCTGCCCCCAGCCCAGCTCACCCCGAAGCACCGCGCGCCCCTGCTCCGGACGCCTGTAGCACTCCTGCAGGAACACTGCCCTGGGAAGCCCCCTGCCCCCAGGCCAGCTCACCCCGAAGCACCGCGCGCCCCTGCTCCGGACGCCTGTAGCACTCCTGCCGGAACACTGCCCTGGGGAGCCCCCTGCCCCCAGCCCAGTTCACCTTTGTTCCCCTTCCCACGCCAGGGATGCGGCCGTGTGGCCGAGGACCGATTCACCGATAAGTGAAAGCCGACAGGGTAATTCTACAGACGATGGACATTCCCCACCCCCACCAGGACGCTGTAGCAGGCTGGCCAGCAGCCCCGCTCAGTCCCAGCTTGCACACGGTCCAGGAGCTCAGCCCTCCCTCCCCCCAGACGGGCTGCTGCCACCCTGTATCAGAGGCAGCAGCGCGGTTGCGACAGGCAGCCGGTCTGCGAGCGGAGCTGGTTCCTAAACTGGTTCCACTTGCAGACCAGCTCCTGCCTGGCGCCCCGCGCTGCTGCCTCTGATCCGAGGCAGCACCATGGGGTGGGGGGAGTTTCCCAGGAGTGGGGCCAGAGCGCACTGGCTGCCGGCCCTGCCCCTGGGGACCGTGGTAAAGTCAAGTAACCGATAAGAATTCACGAGTTGAATCAACTATTCAATTACCTGATATTTAACATCCCTGTCACACTCCTGTCACACTCCTGTCACACTCCCAAGGGCACCCAGCTAGCGGGAGGGGCATGCTCACATGCATCCATTCAAAACGTTCCTGCCTGGGCCCCACCGTCCTGTCCCCGGGACAAACAGCAGGGCAGCCAGCGCAGGCCAATTAAACATGCAAGCCATGCGCCCAGTCTGGGAGGCGGACTGGAGGAGTAGCGGTTCCTCTGAACACTGGCTTCCCAAATGTGACACTGGGCAGGGTAGACGTGAATTTGACTGCAAAAGCTATTAAATCGATGGTTAATGTAGGTCATAAACTTGCCTGAGCCGGTATTGACCTTTGAGAGCTACTTACAATTATACACGATGCTTGTGGAATCAACAGGCGTGTGTTTGATTGCTTATGTGATTGGGCTAATTAAAGACATTTCTAGGAAACCTGCTTTTTTCCACCTATTGACTAGGGATGCTAAAAAATGGCATTTAATCAGCGAATCGACTCAATGAATTTCTATCGACTAGTCGATTAGTTGACGGGGGACTGCACCCGGAGCTTGGCGTGAACCCCACTGCAGCTCTGCCTTGTAAACGTATTAAGAGTCTGGGGACTTGATACATTTAAAAAGCACGAGCGCAGCGGGGGAGAGAACGGGACCGACAGACGAGTGTGAGCTAGGAATCAGCTGATTCCCAGCTCGCACCTGGTCTCCCCCACTTACACCTTTGCTCCCCTTGCAGAGATGGTGCTGGGGGAAGGGGTACAGCTTTTCAGCCGGCTTCTGCTCTCCCACCTTGCTGCCTCTCTGATAGAGGCGGGGGGGGGGGGGGGGGAGCCACTAGTTGAGTCACTAGTGACTATCCGATAAGCATATGCTTATCTATGCTTATGAGGTAGCTGACTAGTCACTTAGCACCCTACTACTGACACTTTGAGAGCCTGTCACGGAAACGGGTTTAATACCCCAACACTGCAGGGCCGTCTAGGACTTATCAAGAGCCATAAACGGCACCGTAAAACTTTCCCTTACTCCGCTTGGAGAAAAACAACCCGTTTCTATCCCTAAAGAAATCCTGTTGAAAGTAATTTCTTGGATAAGCTCTCTGAAGCCTCGAGTCTTCAGAAGTGAAAAACACTGATGGCTGAAGAACTGTTTGTCTGTGACCTCTTACTTCGAAATTAATGTGCCCTTGTAAAGATGAAAAATCTGTGTCTGAAATACTGCTTGAGATGTTTTGTCAATGTGCTGTATCTAAATGCAGCCATCTAAGGAAACAGCACCCTACCTATGGAAATGGTTCAGTGTTTTGCTTACCAGTGTGGAATCAAAGGATCTTGCTACAAGTGGTTACTAATGTAAAAAGCCATTTGGGTATTGAATTATTGATATTAATCAGGGAACGAATTAATTATCTTTCTGGCAGTGCTTCAGCAACTTTATCCAAAGGGAAGGCAAGAACCTATCACCAAGATGAGAGGAGGAGATGGTGCTTTCTTTAACAGTCAATCAAATGTAAAGACCAAGACTTAAAAAGGCTCGATTGACAACTCAAAACGGCCCGCCAAAGGTGCTGCGGTTCCTCTATGACAATGCTAACTTCTGAAAGGCTGAGAAAACAAGATGAATTTCAGAAAACGGGCTGAATACAAAAGAGGCAGAGCTCTGACTTGAGAGGCTCCGAGAATTTCCCATCTCGGGAACAAAAACAATTCAAACTTTGCTGCCATATATTAGCAGATTGCATCTTCATGCGCTTCAGCGACTGCCTGCACCCGAGCTTTGTGGATCGGAGTCAATGAGCGGACAACCACAGCTAATTTTTTAATCCAGCCAAGCGCTGGAAGAGCGGGAGGAGCAGAAATCTCTCCCAAAGCAGCAGTTGCCTCAATTCTCTCAACTGCAGCAGCAATGCTCAATGCAGCAGGTGCACCCTGGCTCGCTCTGCTCCAGCTGACACCTCCGTTAGAGCAGCAAGAAGCGGCAGTTTCCAGCCCAGCCTGCTCCTGCAGTGACACTAGCGGGACTGCAGTTCGGGAGCAAGAGGAAGCCTGCCAAGGCTCTGACCATTCCAGCTACCGTCGCTAACGTCCATGCCAAGTACTCAGAGCACCGACTCCTGGGGGAGACGCTCGCGAACCTCTGGCAAACGGACAATTCCGACGGAAGAGCCCTCAGTCACCAAGACGCTCCTGTCCAGAAAGCTCCTAAGTAACTGACAAACGCGTGTGGTTTCCTGAGACGCTTCCGATCACTCACCTCTGCCCATTTACACACGGGTGAGGCCACCCAGCGAAACCAGCCCCCTCCCCAAGCTGTTCTAGGTGCCTGCAATGCCCAGGGAGCAGTCGCTCCGGTGACTCACCAAGAGACGTGCCCCCGGCAGCCGCAGACCCACGCAAAGGGGCAACTGCTACTCAGATGCCCACCGAGACGCGCTGAAGGGTGCCTACAAATGCACCCAGTGTGCGCATTAGATTTCACCCCAGCCCCGAGTGAATTGGGATTGTTACTGGCCTTTCACCGTGTCCCTAAGGCAGAGCACCTCTGACAAGGGGGAGTCAGAGCCCTCCAAGAGAAGGAGGCCTGGTGCTCCGGTGCGGTCTCTAGACTGCAGAGACATGCTTCCCCTAGCTTGCTGCTCAGCACCTTGAAATGCCCTTCCTCCCCCATGCTCTCCTGCAACCGGTGGTGGATTCTGTGCCGCAGCAGCTGCCAGACACCTGGGCCAGGAGGCAGCCAAGCAGCCCCGAGCCCCTCGGCGAGGAGCAGGTAGCCTTGCGTGGGGAGAGGCGCAGAAGAGAACGCATCTCTAGGCAAACGCTGCCCGTCTCAGCTCTGCTAAAGACCCGATAACACCCTGAGGACAAAGGGCCCGTACGGTGCCCATGAACCAAGCAGACAAAGAGCCGTGCCCCCAGCAAGCTGCAAAGACCTCTGCCACTTGCAGGCAGGGCATAGTGACACTCACCAGGCCCCCCAGATCTGGGGGGAGGGAGGATGCAGAGCTACATCTGGGGAGGATCAAAGTGGCAGGGCTATATTGGGGCATAAAAGCAGCCTCTGCCCCACCCCAATCCCCCATGTTTACATGCCACAGCGGAAGGCTCCAGGCAGGCTGGGGCGCCACTGTTCCAGACACAGGCCACCCCTGCTATCGAGGGGATGCGAGACAAGAGATCAGGACAGTCAGCGAACAAGCCGGGCCAAGCAGGGGAGCGCTTGCAGGCAACGCAGCCGACTGACAGACTGAACAGCCTCCCCCTGATGTCGTGGGGGTACGGTCCACTGGCTGGGCACATCTTGGGCCGGGGGTGACCCCTACTGGCCTCTGTCTGTAAGCACTGCCCAGCGGGGGTCGCCCTGAGGGCCCTCATGACAACCAGTTCTCACCTCAGGGGGAAGGGGTCTGGACAAAGGGGGGGGGGTTTGGGGAAGAGTCCGTCCTGGCTGGGAAACATGCAGAGAAGAGACTAAGCTGAGCGCTGGGGGCTCGGGGCCTTGAGGCCCCCACCCCAAGGGGCCTGCACGGACTCAGAGCTCCTGGGAGCAGGGGCAGTCCTGTCTGGACAAGGTGCTTCAGTGGCGGGGAGAGCGGGCCAGGGAGCCTGGACGGAAGGAGCTGGAACAGACCCCTCCCCCTGAACTAGAGGACAGCTCCTGTCTGGGGGTGCTGCTCCCCCCCCCCCACTGCAAGAGTGCCGCTCAGTGGGCATCCCCAAGGGATCCCGGGGCCCAGACTCTCCCTGCGTCCAACCAATGGCTGCACAGGCTGAGTCTGCCTCTGCCGAGCGCTCTGGGGTTGGCCTAATCCTCACCCCACAGGCCGGGGCCACGCAGGCAGGAGAGAGTCAGGGGGTTCAAGGCCCCCGGTCTGTAGCTGCCAGGGCTCAGCACGAAGCCTCCAGGGGACACGCACAAGCCAGGCCTCAGCCGAAGACGCGGGAGCAGGCTCCGCAGTGATGGGCAGGTCAAGCGGCTGGAGAGCGAGGACCAGGAACAGGCCTGTCGCCAGGTGCCCAGACTGGACCAAGGGAGGAAGCCTGGGCCGCCCTTTCGGGGCTCAGACGTGGCTGCGTGGGCACTACTTGACTACGGCCCTGCTGAGATCTCTGGGGAAGGGGGCTCTGAACTGGGTCCATCTTCCCCAAGCGCCTCCAAAGCAAGCGCAGCGGCTCAAAGCCTTGGCCCCAGACCCCACCAGACAGCCCTGGCGCACCCGTTGGGCCGTCCTTGAGCCACCCCAAGAGAGGAGGCAGCCGTGTCTGGCCTCAGAGAGCACTTGGCGCTGCGGCAGAGGGGAAGTGGCGTCCGGCTGTGAAGGGTCCCTCTGCCAGCCCCTTCTCTATGGTTGCACCCTCTGACGTAGTGGGGGGACCTTGCCGGTTGCTAGGCTTGGGTTGTGAGTGACCCCCACTGGCTGCAGCAGGGCAGGGCAGGGGATGAGTCATTATGCAAAGGGGGCTAAGAACCTGTCCGACCAGTGATCTCCCAGGGAGCGGAACAATGGGAAGAAGGGGAGTGGAGCCCTGGCTGGGGGCAGGGCTGGAAGTGAGGGAGTTTGGTTTCTGGCTGGAATCATAGAGGAAGCAGCCTAGGCAACGGGCTGGGATTTAGGGGCCCAGGCTCCCCCATCTCAAGGGGGGCTGAGGCATCCTAGGCCTGCCCTGGAACCAGATTCCATCTGTGCTGTGCTGTATCCTGGAGAAGCAATAAACTCCCTCTGTTCTACTGGCTGGTGGAGTCTGTCCATGCCACTACGGCGTGCAGGAGACGGGAAACCCCAACGCGCCGTGTCGCCCTCTCCCTTCGGGCTGGGATGGACGGTCAGCTGCAAGCCCCGGGGACGGTTGTGCATGAAAGCAAAGGCCGCAGTGTCTCCCGGGGTTCCCCTGCAGGGCATGAAACCCAAGCCTGGCCCTGCACATAACGCCTCGCCTTGCTGCTCTTGGGAAGCGCGGGGCCCCGGGGCCCTCAGACCACATCTACCTCTCAGACCCCACAACCTGCACCGGGTTCCTCACAGCGGGCCCAGGCCCAGAGCCAGCGAGACTCCCCTTTCCACCCTGCCCCACCAGAGGCCAGGCCGTGGCCCTGCGCCCACGGGCCGTGGCACAGGACACGCCTCCCCCTGTACTTCAGCCACTCAGTGCTTGGAGGCCAGGCCTGGAAGCCGGATGCCCGAGGCCCAGTCCGGCTCACAGCAGGCTGCTCTCTTGCTTCGCTCCGTGACTCAGAGCAGGCCGGGCAGCGCACTCAGACAGCGCACTCAGCGCATCATGAGCTTCCCGTAGCATTGGCTCCTGAAAGGTAATTTACAGTCCGAGGCCTCGCAAGCCAATGATTCACTATGTTAATTGGCCCACGCGGAGCGATTGCCGGTGATTCGCACGGCTGAGCGGCTAGCCGAGAAATCATTCGAGCCCCATAACCCTCCCGGAGATGCAAGGAAGAGTCAAGGGCAGAGGCAGGGGGATGTTTCTCAAAGAAAGGAATGGTGCATGCTGCCCGTTACTGCCGCCATCCGCCCGCCCCCAAATCCCCAGTCTCCCCTCGCCAGCCCAGGGGAGAGCCCTGCCCCGGGATGTCACAGGCGTGGGGTATGGCCCAGGCCGGATGCCCTCGTGCCGTGTGGGAAGCCGGACAGGCTGGCCCTACCGGCGAAGGGCCCCGTTTCCCTGCTCACGGTTCAGAGCAAGGGAGTGTGTCGTGGCACAAGCCACCCCCAGCGCAGGGCCGAGGCCACGGCAGCACTACACCGGCTCTGTACACACGCACCTCAGGCCTGGACAGCGCCCTGGCGCATTTGCACCCACAGAGAAACATCCCCGCTCTGGCTCCCCTCGGAGTGACTCATTCCAAGCAGCATTTACACTGCAAACCTGGTTTGGCTCAGAAGCCGGCACTGCACCCCTGGGGAGTGCTTCTAATGAGCCACAGGGGAAAGACGGCCGGCGGGCGGCACGACCCTCCAGGGCAGTGGCTCAGTCCAGAGCCACCACCACCCAGAAGTCTGATCAGCTGGCCAGAAGCCGGGGTCTCGCCTCGACTGCCCACAGACAGGCACCCACACTGGGGCTGGTCAGCGCCTCTGCTGCCAGGTTCCACCGAGAGGTAACAGGACAGAGCGCCCGAGCAGCAGAGCTCCTCTTCCAGCCCAGGCCTGATGCACGGCGGCCGGGAAGTCAGGGACGCTCACACAGGCGGCTTCTGCAGGGCCACTGACTGCCATCAGCTCAGATCTGCTTCAACCCTTGCATGCACTCCACCACCAAGTCACCCCAGCCTGGTGTTACTGCTGGACTCTGGGGGAGCCCTGCTAAGAGAATCAGACTAGGGGAACATTGGGCAAAAGATCCTTCGACAGCACAGGGGGAGGAGGGCCCCGACAGGTCCCTACACAAAGGAGCAGGTATTCACAGTTCGTTTGTGCTAAGCCGGGATCCTCTCTTTTAAAGCAAAGGTCAGCCGGACTCCACCCCACAGCTCCGCTAACAAGCGTTCTGCAAAGACCAGTCACTTCCATCTTCCAGAGCACACTCCTGTGCCCAGTGACACTGACGGAGAATTTAATCCGAGGGTTCGGATGGGGGCCCGAAACCCCTACCAAATCAATTCCAGACACCCTTCTTAAGCAGCCAGCTTTATTCAGGCATGCATTCCAGGGCAAACATCTCCAGGATACCCAGGAAAAGTTTCTGCAACTGCCCAAACAAAAGGCAAGGTCTTTTGTACCATCTTCCCTGGTAATGACCCCTTTTCCACTGACCACTTACCATTGCATGCAATACAGGTCATGCCCCTTTGCACCAAATTCCCTCCAATCGTTATTTGTCCCCTCGGTCCCTTTGCAGGCCTTATAACAGGTTCAAACCAGTTTCCCCATCCCCTCCTTTTGCGTACCTGCGTTCAAGCACGTACCTCTTTACAGAGACCAGACTTTCCATCCAGGTCTCACACAGGTCATACTGACAACAAACTACATTTATCCTTCAACACCAAACACTGGGCATGAACTGGACAGTACACTGGCGGGCCCGCAAGGAGAAGCAGACGAAGTTTAATACTCCCTCGGGATGTGACGTTTCCATCCATCAGCTAATTGATTAGTCGATTGAATTTCCATCAACTACTCGCTAGGGAGGTGCTCGCTATCCCCGCCCACAGCTCCTACGTTTCTAAGGGGGAGACACCGCGGGGACCTGGCGAGGCGGGGACGCCGGGGCAAGTGCGGCTCACGCTAGGTCCCGAGTGCACCTCTGCCTTTGAAATGTAGCAAGAGCTGCTCGTGGCTCGATACATTTCAAAGGCAGAAGCGCAACTTCTGGCCCACCGCGCCTCTGCCTTTTAAATGCAGAAAGAGCCTGACGGCTTTTAGGCCGGCTCCCCCAGCACCTGCTCCCCGCACCCTTGCTGCCCCTGACAGGCAGCAGGGCGACTGGTGACTCGACTAGTCGCTTCCATCCCTAATCCTCTCCAGTGAGCACAGGAATATTCATCTTCAAAAGGCACCACTTTAAATCTGCTCAGGCCATTTATTCCCCAGCATCCCAACCCACTGGCAAGGGAGTAAGTGCTGTCCCTTATGTTTGACTGACTTTAGGGGACACAAAACTCTTTCGGCAGCTTTCTCCTCCCAGCTGATCCTTCTCGTCAGCAAACAGGTTTTCTTCTTGGTTTGTCATTCAAAGCAAGATTTCTGCTGAACACACTATTGTCTGGTGCAGCGTTTCTCAACCTCTTTTTATAAAGTACCTTTTAAAAAAATCTACACTATACACAAGTACTCCCCTTTTTCAAAAAAATTAAGTACCCCTAGTGCCTACAGTTTTCAGACTTTTCTTCTATCATTGCAACATTTGTTTAAACAACAATCGTAGCTGGACGGGCGATGAAATGTTTGGGTGTAAAAAGTACAAAAATAATAAAACACTAAGACAAAAATTCAGTTCTCCAAAGGTCAGTTGTGTTGATCCCCCAGACTTGGAGTACCCCTAAGGTACTCGTACCACTGGTTGAGAAACACTGGTGGACTGGGCATGGAACTAGGAGCCAGGTGCTCCCAAATTTAACCCTAGCCCCAACACTCAGTGTGGCCCTGGCCAAATCATTTCCAGGGTGTGTACCTCAGTTTCCCCACTTGACAAATGCAGGCTACCAGCTCACAGGGTAAAGGAAGTGATTGCACAGAGCTCTAATGGCGCTCACCTTTTCTAAAATCCTCGTTACACCTGGACCCTGCTGTTGATGGGCTCAGCGACACGCCGGGCTTAGAAATCGGCTTTTGTGGAAGCAGCAGCAGAGGCTGTTCCAGAGACCCGAAGTGGCCCTGTCACAGTCCCGTACAGCCTTTGCCTTTGTTAGGATGGCTGTTTAAAATGCAGAGCACATCCCCCTCTTGATTATACCAGTTTTAAAATAGGTCAGATCGGAGGCCTCCTCTCCTTCACAGCAGCCTGTTAAGCATTCAGGCAGTGATACCATCAGACTGCCGCACAAGACACTCGGGGGGTTAAAAAACATGAAACGCCAATAATTTCTGGACAGAGTCTGACCTAACAGAGCATCTTACAATCCAAGGAGAAGCGCCTCCAGAAAGCCAGGGTTCCTCCTGGCTCCAAACGACCTGGTCCCGACACCCAAGAGAGGGGTTAGTTACTGAGTCTACAGGAAAGCAGGGACAGGCAAGCACCATATGCTGGGATATTGACAAGGAAGCAGGGAGGCCAAAGCTCTCGGAAATGCAAAATTCAGGAGTCCTATTGCCAAGGGCCCTTTGAAACAAAAATATCAACTCCCGGAAATGACAATGTGCAGGCAGCTCCTGCTTCACTGCCCTTTCTGTCCCAAGCCGATTCATGCCAGTCCCTCTCCTAGAACAGCCCCCTCGGAAGAAGAGCTGTACCGATTTAGATCCAGCACTGGGCATCTCTTGGGGTCTCCCCGGGACGACGACTTTCCAGCGCACCCCCTACAGGGACTCCTCCCCCTTCCCTCTGCTTCACACCCAGGCAAACAGCCCGAGCCCCCGTTCATTAGGGTAGCGCATTGTCCATATACATCAACCTGTGAAGGCAGCTCCTGGGAGCCTCTGGTTTCAAAGCTCAGCCGGAAAGGAGCGCGGAGATGGGGCAGTTCCCTGCCTGCGGCCATTCTCCGTGGCGCTCAGGAGACGGAAAGGCATTGAGCTCTGCGCTTGCAGGATGCACCAAACGGCGTTTTTAAGAGCTCCTGCCTCAGTGAGCAGAGGCGCCGCTAATGCATCATGATGTACTTCATTTAGCCTGACAATCGGTTCACTTTAGTGCTATGTCATGGCGCACCAGCAAACATTGCACGGCCAGGATTTACGAGGCCTGACTGCCGCGCGGCGCTGGCTGCTCCGTCTCCGCTCAGCAGGGAAGGGACAGCCGGGGAGGCGTGGCCCGGGGTGGTTCTGCCCCAACGTTTGTTTAGCGAGTTCCAGGTTAAGGGCAAGGCACAGCCCACGCTGCCAGCCGGCCGTTTGCTCCACAAGCACAGCTGGCTGAGCCGGGACAGGCGCGGCCGGTTTCCACGGAGGTGGTGTCCACCCAGCACCCAGACACGCCGGCCGATCACTAGGAAGACCCGCAAGGAAAGTCAGCAAGAGAAACCCCCCTCCAGTCCCTAAACCCCAGTCTCCCAGCTGCCCGCCAGGGGGCACCTACCCCACCTACTGGGGCTGGAGGAAGCTAGAGCCAAAGCAGAGGCCCCGGCTCCACCGCCGGCTGCCCCAGGGGTTCCAACAGCAGCACGGCCCGGGGACAGGGCGGTGCCGCCCACACAAGGTGGGCGGCCACTGGAAGACGACTGGCAGCTTTCCCAAGTGAGCGCCATGAACAGGCTGCCTGAGCCCCCTCCAACACCGAGCGGAGGGGGACGTACAGGAGGCAGCAACCTTTACAGAAAGCTTCCCAGCCAGTGCTACGAGCAAGGGGAGCACTCGCCACTGCTCTGCTAAGCGGGGAGCGGCCCTATGCGGGACCACTGCGCCAAGCTTGTTACACATTGGGGGCCATCTATGCATCCCCCCCCGTTACCTAGGCCACAGGGGCCTGGGGGCCGAGCAAGGCCCAGATCCTGACCCCGACCCCCTCAGACAGCTGGCCGCCCCAGGTCCCAGCCCCTCACTGTATGGCCAGGAACTCCAAGCCAGACTGGTTGGCTCTGGATCCCATGGGAACAGGTGGCTGCTCTGGACCGCAGACATGTGCCATGCCAGGAGATCAGGCAGCCCCCAACTCTGACCCCACCAGCCAGCCAGAACCAGCAGTCTTCAGCCCAGGGAGCAGCGGTTAGCACCCAGCTGAGCTGGGTGGCAGCTGGGTGCTAACTGGGCTGCATGCAGCCAGCAGGCGGAGAACCTTCGGCTTAGCATCTGGGGCTGCCAGGCAGCCTTATGTACGGCTGGGTGGGGACAGACACGGGCCTGGGACTGAAAAGAAGCAGCAAACAAACCTGAGCCGCAGGTGGGAACGCAGGGCAGGTTCTCGCTGCAGCCATTAATTCCCTGCCCGAGCGCCGCTGCCTTTGCCACCCTGCATGGCTGGAGGTACAAACGCCGATCCTTGACCTGCAGCTAGATGGGAGGCTGGCGCGTGCTTGACTTTAACAAGCTCCAAACCAAACGCTGTACATGGAGGAGACGGTCAGGCGGCGACCCGAGGGCAGGGTCAACGCTCAGCATGCGGCACTCCCCTCCGACAGCCCCCGCTCCCGCGTCACGCCGAGAAAAGCACCTGAGCCTGCAGGATAGGAACGCCTCCAGCCAGAATGCGGTCCGTTCAGACGCTGTACCGAGGCCACGCAAGATGCAGCTTGTGCTGGGCCTTGACCGTATCACCCCGGGCTGGGGTCTCCAAGAGGGATGCTCGGGGTGTCCTAAGGCCCTTAACATACGGGCTGAGGCAGGTAGCGGCCACCGAGCTGCATGCTAGACTGCAGAGCAGCGAAAGGGGATGTGCCTGGAGGGCCAAGGCCCATCACCAGCCGTCTGAAATCCTTTCGCAGGCCCCGGTCGCCAGCCCATGCCCCTGGAGTCTCCCAGCCCTCGCGGCAGGGAGGTCAGACTCATAAGAAATCTGCCCCCCACCTTGGAGGGGACAGAGGAAGGGCTCCGGAGGACTCCCTGGCTCCTCGCCCGGGGGCGCCTGCGGTGCCAGGGCCTGGTGCCATTAACCTGGCAAGCAGAGGGGGCACCTGAGCAAAGTCACAGGGTGTAGCCAACACAGGCATCCCCTGCAGGCTGTGCCTCCATGCAGATGTCACGGCCCCAGGGGAGAGGGGACACGGATCAACCCCTCCCAAGGGACAGCCCTGCACTCAGAAGCCGTGGGCTGATGGATTCTGGTGCCTTTCACCTGGCACACAAGCCTAGGCCAGCCTGGAGACTGCCCTTCCCCCAGCAGTTCCACAGGCTTCTCCTCCTGGAGCCCTGCAAGCTTGCGACTGGCCCGAGTCCGCCGTCCCTCGCCAGGGCTGGAGTCTGCCTCAGGCTCCCCGGGTGGCGGCTTTTTTAAAGCCCCCGAGGAAGGCGCAGTTGCTAGGGTGAGGGTGCTTGCATGCCTGCAGCCCACAACGATGCAGCTCTACACGACAGCTTCCGCAGGACACTGCTTCTGAACACAGGGTACTCGTATGCAGGAGATGCGGGGGGCAGGGACGGGGAAGAGAAGGGAGAGCAGCAGGGGCCGGGAGCTGCCGTTCCCAGTATTCGTGAATTCCGCCATTCACAGAGGTGCTAGGAACGCGTCCACGGCGAGCAGCGAGGGCTGCTTAATACGGTTGCTGAACCGCCAGGGCAAGGGTACGACGCCCACTCTGAAGGTCAGTGATCTCCCAGAATCACCATAAATGCCCATTAATTTTGTGCAATTTACCCATCAAATCATAACTCACTTCAGCCTCTCACGGAGTCCAAGGGTCAAAACGTCCCTCCCGCGCAGCATGCTAGTTAGAGCTTCCACATAGACTGTCAAACCCATCAGAGGCACCAGCGCCCAGGGGAGACTTTACAGTCGCTGCCTCCACTCCACGTAGCCCCTGGAGACAGGCGAGCAGGCTGGGGCGCTCAAGATCTCCCCAGTAAAGCAAAGAGATGCTGGCATGGGAACGAGGGCTCTCACCTGACATGCTAGCGGGCGAGGTGCCTGGAATGCCCTCTGAACCGCAGGCCCCCACACGCTCGCCCCATCCCGGTGTTAGAGAAAAGAAACTGCCCCCCCCCCTCCCCCAGTTTGGCCAGGCTGCTCTTGCTATAGTGGGCTGCAGTACTCCTTGGGAGAAACCGGCCGCACCCTCCTGCACACCATTGCCTTTAGAAAAAGGGAAGGTGTGAAAAGGGGAAAACAGCCTCAGACTCTCCCACCCGTCACCTTGGCATGAGAACTGCGGGGCTTACCTGATCGCATGAAACCTGCACAGTTTTGGCCCAACCCCTGGGATACAGACCCCCCCACTTGGTGACTGTTGGGCCATATATGGTAATATGCAAGCGCAGGAAAGCGATGTGCAGATTTGGGGATAAATACCCATCGCACAGTTCTCTCTAGGAGGTTTTCGCAACACGTACCACCGTGCGTGTGCCTTCCCGTATACTTCAAAGCGCTGCCGGCCTGCTCAACCGACCAGCCACCTCCCCCGACTCTCGGGCGTAACCCAAGGCCTTCGCAACCGAACCGATATCTGTGAAATGTGCCATGTGCCGTGTACGTTGGTATGTAGGGTTTGATTTTCTTTGTTGTATAAGCTCAGAGTTGTAGCTGTTTTGGGTAGTACATAGAGTTTGTAGTTATCACTCTGCTAATGTAAGCGCAGCTAGGGACTTGCGGCCCCCACAAGGCGCTGCCCAGCCCAAGAACCGACTCTCAGTGTCACTTCTTCCCACAGCTGGTGTCTCAAGAGGTGTGATTCAGGCCGACACCCTAATAGTGGAGGCAGGGGCTGGATGACAGCTGGTCACAGGTCACTGAGGCAAGGTGGGTCTAGAGGACTGGGGCTCTGGCAGGGGAAGACCCTAGCGTGAGGGGGGACTGCCATGGGGCAGCCCCATAGAGGAGAGACAGGATGGGCCTGAAGCAGCACAGAAGACAGGTAACAGGGCGTGACACTAGCCAGAGGGGGCGGGGAGGGCTAATCCCCGGCTAGGCCAGCAGGAGGCGCCAGGGCAGCGAGCGCTCCAATCGTTACACCTAATGCGGAGGGACGCGAGCATGCTCGGAAAGGCCAAGAGCCTCAAGGCGACGCGCTGGAGGGGCACAGAACCCCCTGTGCTTCCCGGGAGAAGCTAAACTCCGGGCAGGGCGAGAGGCGCTTCCTCAGGGCAAGTCATTGCCTCTCTGCTCGCGACAGAGATCCCTGAACCTCTCTGAAGAATCTGGGGTTGGCCAGGACCCCGGGCCTCTCACCCCCGTTCCCAACCCTGGCACTCAGAGCAAGAACCAAGTCACCCTCTGGCTGCAGCCCACGGAGAGACCCACGAGTCCCGACCTCCTGAGAATACAAACGCTTGGCACCACGCCGCAGGGAGCGAGGGGGAACCGGCTCCCCAGCTCGCTGGGGGACACCTGAAGGGACCAGGGACAAGCCATGCTCAGACCTTCCAACCCACAAGCTGTTGCAGAAATGCACGGTAGTGCCAGCATGGGGCCCGTGCTGTGAGCAGAGCGCTCCGCCGGGCAGCATGACAAGCACAGGCATTTCCAGGCCGTTCTGCTTGGGTTTTACAGCAGTCAGGGCAGGTTACACGGCCTCGCTGGAGTGCTGCAGGCAGGCCTGGGCAGAACACTAGACCCCACGGGGCGTATGGCTGCAGGGATTCAGTGAGGACAGCTCAGCTCCATTCCCAACTCTGGCACAAACCTGTGGCTGGCACGTCGGGCCAGAAACTCCCCCTGGCACGTTCCAGTCTGAGCAGACAAGCTCTTGGGGCTTGGCGCTGTACAGTTTCCATCTCTAATAGAAACAGCCCCCCGCTGGCAGCCCGGGCAGGACTGGTGAGCCAGCGGGACTCGTTCATGGGCCTCCTGAGGCTGAGAAGCCAAGAGCTGCCGACTACATCCCTGCCAGCTCCGAGCAGCCCCTTCCAAACAACCGTGTCAAAGCTGCTTCTCCGCTCATCGGACTTGGTGCAGAAAGGTTAGGAGGACGCGTGACGGCACGTTGGGTTTTCCCGCCTCCTGCACCCCGTAGTGGCACGAACAGACTCCACCAGCCGGTAGAACAGAGGGAGTTTATTGCCTCTCCAGTATGCAGCACAGATGTAATCTGGTTCCAGGACAGGCCTAGGCTGCCTCAGCCCCCCTTGAGATGGGGGAGACTGGGCCCCTAAATCCCAGCCCCTTCCCTAGGCTGCCTCCTCCATGCTCCCAGACAGAAACTAACTCACTCTTCCAGCCCTGCCCCCCAGCCGGGGCAGCATCCACCTTCCTTTGTTTCTCTCCCTGGGAGGTAGCTGGGCAGACAGGTTGAGAGCCCCTTGCCTAGTGACTCATCCCCTGTCCTGCTGGGCCGTGCTGCAGCCAGTGGGGGTCACCCACAGCCCCAGCCTAGCAACCAGCAAGGTACCCCCCACCACGTCACAGGACATGCCCAAGTTCAAGCAGCAAGTCGGCAGGAGCCTGGGAAATAACTGTGCTGAGCAGTTAGTCCTCCTTTAGTCCTCCCGCTTGCTTTCTGCGGCATTTCAAGTCCGAATATCCCTAACGATCAGCCTCAGCCACCACCCTCTGTGCTGTCCAGAGCCTCGTGGCTGCCTTGAGCACTGAAAGCCGGGGAGGGCAGGGAAAGGAAAGGGCTGAGCATGCGCATCATTCTTCCCCTAGAAAAAGCCTTCTCCCCGAGGGCTGGGGAACAGGCTGCAAAGAGGCTCTGACTCCACAAGCCGACTGCCTGCAAGCCATTCCAGCATCTATGAAATATTGATCAGGCTACAGTTTAGTTCCATTGCCCCTTCTGGCTCCCCTTAAACACACCTCACCGCAGCGGATATGGAGACTGCATTAAGAGCATATGCATCAGCGCTTAGCATTTCACACTGCAGTGCCCTGCCGCCTGAGCAGCCGGGCCAACTACAATCAGTTCTGTTACATGATACATGGATGCCTTCCCGTGATCCTTGTATCTGTAATTGGCGGAGATGAGACGCTGATGAGTTCATGGCGTGGTTTCTCATTAATCTTTCATTGCTCTCCACGTGGCGAGCTCTGTACCACCGCTGCTGCTCGACAAACAGGGAAACAAGATGCACGCTTAGACAAGAAGGCCTCAGCCTTGCAAGCAATCCCTCTGCCAGGAGAGCGCGAGACACACACAACCACCGAGCATCTGTCGCACACAGGGATCTTACAACGGGCTCAGATTAAGCAGCTGGGCTCCACATCAAAGAAGCTGTCGCAACGCAACAGCCTTGAGCAAGACTTGGCGAAGGCGTTAGGAGGTTGAGGACAAGACAGCTGGCTTCTCTCTAGGTACTCTGGCACCTCACTCGGAAGTGGAGTTGATCCGCATGCCTGAGGTTGCAAACTGGGAAAAGAGCGACCTAGTCAAGCTCACCCAGGGGTTGGGAATCCAAGCCAGGCCTGGGAGTCCCAGGGCAGCGCCCTAGCCACGAGAAGCTGTAACACCAGGAGTGACCCCAAAGAAATTGGATGAGGTTCAACAAGGACAAGTGCAGAGTCCTGCCCTTGGGACGGAAGAATCCCAAGTATTGTTACAGGCTGGGGACCGACTGGCAAAGCAGCAGCTCAACAGAAAAGGCCCTGGGGATAACAGTGGCTGAGAAGCTGGAGATGAGTGAAGCGTGTGTCCTTGTAGCCAAGAAGGCTAATGGCATATTAGGGGCATTAGGAGGAGCATTGCCAGCAGATCTAGAGAAGTGATTAGTCCCCTTTATTCGGCTCTGGGGAGGCCACATCTGGAGCGTTGTGTCCAGTTCTGGGCCCCCCACTATAGAAAGGATGTGGACACATTGGAGAGGGGCCAGCGGAGGCAACCAAAATGATTGGGGGGCTGGAGCTCATGATTTATGAGAGGCTGAGGGATCTGGGCTTGTTCAGTCTGCAAAGAGCAGAGTGAGGGGGGATTTGAGAGCAGCCGGCAACTCCCTGAAGGGGGGATCCAAAGAGGCTGGCGAGAGGCTGTTCTCAGTGGGGGCAGAAAGAGGAACAATGGGCTCAAGTTTCAGTGGGGGGGGTCTAGGTTGGAGAGTGGGACAAACTCTTTCCCTAGGCGGGTGGGGAAGCGCTGGGCTGGGTTCACTGGGGCGGGGGTGGAATCTCCGTCCCTAGAGGTGTTTAAGTTCTGACTTGACCAAGCCCTGGCTGGGCTGATTGAGTTGGGTTGATCCTGCTGTGGGCAGGGGGCTGGACTCAATGACTCCTGAGGGCTCTGCAGCCCTGGGGTTCTAAATTAAACATCAGCCAAAGGCAAAAATTAGCTGCAGGCAAATGCAAGCTCATAATAAATGTGCTTGCTAACAGCATAGTGTCCCGCGGGAAACCCCCTCCCTGGAGGGGCAGACTCCAGCTGGAGGAAGCTGAACTAGGAAGCGACCCCATACAGGAGGGCGCCAGGGCTTGGTGCAAGACGAGGGATGTTCTGCATCTCGTTTGGATTCCCCCTGAAAGCGACGTGCACGTGCACACTATGGAGAAGGGAGGATGGCATCCGTGAGGCCTCACCAGCAGTGCTTGCTGCAAACTAGGAGAAAGGGAAAAACGAAGCAGGCAGCGTCTAACGCAAGTACTGCTCCTGGTAATTCCCGCGCTTCGGAGGCAAGTACTGAGCAGTGCCAGAGACGCCAAGGATGGATTTCCAGGGAGCAAAGCAATGAGGCCCAGTCTGTCAGGTAGTTGACTTGCGCGGCGACGAACCTCCTTTCAGCACACTCCGGCGCTGGCCCCAAGGCAGGAGTTCACAGTAGTGCTCAGAACGTGAGCAAAACCTTGCTTTGCGCTAACCTTCAAGCCACTAGAAGCCCCAGTTAGCGACAAGGCAGATTTAGGGAAGGCGCCACAAACCCAATTCTCCAGTGATAACAAGGGAGCGCTCACGGTAATTTGGAAGCAGCCTTGGCATTCAGTGGAATGTGTGTTTTTGAAGAGCATCTGAGATGGTTAAACAGCGTCTAGAAAAAAGGAGGAGATGTTTAAGCGCCCCGGTCCCAGGACTAGCTCTCAACTGACGTGCACCCCAGAAGTCTAACACCACAGGGGGAAGCATCCCCGCATGTTGAATGGAACAGGGGCACTGCCAAGTGGCAGCTGTGCTGCCGAAGGATGGCATGTTCTCAAGAATTGATCCTGAGCTGCTGTTAACAAGGTCTTATTTGCAGTAACGAGTATTGTGAACTGTCATCTCTGCGAAAGGAAAAGCTTGTTTTCTGAGGTAAACGCCTTGTAATTGTTAAAGCCGGGTGTGATCTGAGCCAATGGGAAAAGCTATTTTTAAACCTGAGAGAAAGATAAATCTGCAAGCTGTGAACATTTCAGGAGGGCTGGAAGGGGATGTAACTAACCAGTGGCCTGGGATAGTTTAACAAAACTTTTCGAGTCCTGTAGCGAGCAGCCTCAGTAGCTGTCGGCCATGCTGACCTATGACGGTACCTGGCATCTGAAGTGCGCAGGACGGTTACCTGCCTCAGCACGTGGAGAGGTGCTGCGCGTGTCCATTCCAGGGAGGCGTGTGCACACCACGGGCACAGTGATTGGAATTCTTTACTCCTAGTGGCAGCCATCAGGTCAGCTGACACCCCCATTCCTTCTTGCCGGATACTCCCGCCGAGGGGAGGCAGGTGGGTCTGGGAATGGGCATGAGCAGCGCGTCTCAGAGAACAGTGACCGAGGTAGAGGTAGGTAACCCTTCTCTTCCAGTGCTTGCTCATGTCTCTTCCATGCAGGTTACTCCCAAGGCTTGCCTAGGAGGCTGGGTTGGAGTCCATGGAACCCCCCCCTCCCCCCGCCACCACCACCACAGCACCGCGCTGCCGAACGCTACGCCATCTGCGGCCTGCCGTGCGACAGACAGCACCGTGCGGCGGGAAGGTGTGGACTGAGGATGGAATGACTGCCAGGCAGACATCGTGGACAGGAACTTGTGCTGGGAACGCCCTGGCGCCTGAGCCCTCGTGGCGCATGCCGCCAGTACAGGGACAGGAATCGCTGTCACATGATAGTGCACCCGGACACAGGACGTGAGCCAGGAAGCGATTGCGGAGCAGATCAGGGGGGTTCCAGTCTCATTCCACAGGAAGAGTGCCGGTGATTTTCGAAAGGCTCATCTGATGTCCAGCCTTCCCTGGCTGAAGCTGTAACGGCCAAGAATGCCACCTTCCAGGGAAAGCAGAGCAGACAGCATGTTGCCAAGAGCTCGACCAGAGGTCCCATCGGTCTAGCGAGCACCAGCTGGCCATCTCCCGGGGTTTGCAAAAGCCAAGCGACCGGCTGAACTGGGTGAAAGCCAAGCTAATGGCCTGGTGCACCTTTGCTACCGCTGCCATGAACAGTCCAGGATTAAAGGGAATGGGTGACTATCCTTCTGTGCTGACCAAACAGTCGCTCCCACTAACCTGGCTACGAGGCCCCAGTGGATGGCTTTCGCGCCCAGGGCACCGAGCACACGCGCTCCAAGGAGCTCAGCCAGCGACTGTCCATGCTGAGAGATGGCGAGACGGCAGATCGGGCAGCTGGAGGGAGCCATGGCCCTGCACAGTCTGGGGGAGAGGTCTGGCAGAGCAGCGAATCAGTGCTGGTGTGGCCACACTGGCACTATTGAGATCACTGCTGCTCCCGCCCCTCTGGCCTGCGGCAGACGCCGATCACCTCTGTGCAGAGACACCGCTCCTGGAGCATGAGACACGGGCAGAGATGATCAGACGCTTCATCCTGGGACCCAGAAGGGGCGACTGTGTTGAATGGGCCTTGCAAAAGCCCCAGAGATTGAGGGCCTCATGGCATATGGAATGGACGAGCATGCACCGCTGTTTGTACACAATGCCGCAGCTGTAGGGCTGGGCAGTATCCACGCATAGCCGACTTCCAGCTGGGGCCGGAACAACTGGCAAGCGAGGCAGACCACTCTTCGCTCCTTGATGTTGATGTGCGGTGAGCTCTGCCCGGGATCTGTGTCTAGGTGTGTCGCGGTGCACACCCCATCCCATCTGACTAGACACAGTGAGTGTTGGGACCCGGAGGAAAGCGCTCCCCACACACCCTGTTTGCAGGATGACTAGCTAACCAGAGGAGGAAGGGTAGTTAACTTACCTAGGTGATCCTGGGATGTACAGTAAGGCCAGCCAGGCCTGAAGAGGCCAAAACTCTTGCGTGCTGCACTACATACCTACGTACAAGCATCTTTTGGCATCTCAGGACTGTAACGACGTGGTATCACCTTAGATCCTCTAGGATGGTGCCAGTCAGGAAGTGGGATTCCAGAATTATAGAACACCAGTATTGGCAGGGACCTCGGGAGGTCATCAAGTCCAGTCCCCTGCCCTCTCGGCAGGACCAAGCACCGTCTAGATCATCCCCAACAGATGTCTATCCAGTCTGCTCTTAGATATGTAAGATCTCCTGATTGATCCAACGTGGTCTCCTGCCGTACTTTCTATCTTTCCTACACAGTGGAATAGTTTGCTTTTGGGACCTTAAAAATGTCCCTTTAAAAACTGCCAACTCTCTTCAGTTGTTTTTCCTCTTAGTCTTGCTTCCCATGGGACCTTACCAACCAGCTCAGAGTTTACTAAAATCTGACTTTCTGAAATCCTTTGTCTCTAATCATGAACTCCGATTTCATGGTCACTTTCATCCAAGCTGCCTTCCACTTTCAAATTTTCAACCAGTTTCTCCTGATTTGTTACAATCAAATCAAGAACAGCTTTCCCCCAGTAGCGTGCTCAACCTTCTGAAATAAAAAAAGGTCTCCAGTGCAGTCCAAGAACTTATTGGCTAATCTGTGCCCCGCTGGGTTAGTTTCCCAACATAGAATCATAGAATAATAGGACTGGAAGGGACCTCGAGAGGTCATCGAGTCCAGCCCCCCGCCCTCAAGGCAGGACCAAGCTCCGTCTACACCATCCCTGACAGATGTCTATCTAACCTGTTCTTAAATATCTCCAGAGAGGGAGATTCCACCACCTCCCTTGGCAATTTATTCCAATATTTGACCACCCTGACAGTTAGGAATTTTTTCCTAATGTCCAATCTAAACCTCCTCTGCTGGAAGGAATGTGTCTGGAAGGAATGATCTGGCGTCATCCGAGTCTAGGAGCTCGTGAATCAGCTGTCCTCTGGGCAGGGCGTGCATTGCTGATGGCATGTTCAGATGAGCTGAAGCTCTTGCAAAGTCTAGCGTCTGAGGCGTGTGCTGCTCCACCTGTGCTTATAGCCTGACAAGCCCGTCTGGGTACAGGAAAACTTGTACCAGCCGTCCCCTAAGGAAGGCAGCTACCACCAGCATGCATTTGGTGAACACTCGGGGGGCACCGCCAGCCCGAAGGGGAGAACCATGAACCGATATGGGCAGTAGGACCACCAGGCAGAGGAAAGGTCCGGGCGGTGGCACAAGGGACACGTGGAAGCGTGCACCCTGAACTCGGAGGCAGAGAGCCAGTGAAGGAACAACTGAAGCCAGAGCTCAGCTTTGATCAATCTGCTGAGTTTCCCAGGTCCAAAACTGGCATTAACCCACCTCTGGCTTTTGACATTAGGAAGTATCAGGAATAAAACCCCTTATCCCAGAATTCCTGAGGGACCAGTATTTGGCCCTGCCATGAGGGCAGGGGACTGGACTCGATGACCTCTCGAGGTCCCTTCCAGTCCTAGTGTTCTATAATTTTATGCCCTCCTCTACCACTGGTGTCTAGGAGCACTTGTGCTTCCTATAGGAGACGTTGCTCATGGGGGACAGGGAGAGTGGAGGCAATACAATCCTATCATGCAGCAAGCTTACTGGTCAGAGGTGACTGGGCCCAGGCATGATGGAAATGGCCTCTCTGGAGGTGGGTGACGGGGGGGGGGATCACATGAGGATTACTTGCTGTCCCCCCTCCCTTCGGGGCATCTCGCCAGGGAGAAGCAGCAGCCCCAATGGTGGTCCCGGGGGGTAAGGAGGAACTGAAGAGGGGGCAAGCCAGCAGGGACCAAGGCCCAACTCCAGGGGGCTCCGCGGCTGACCCAACAGGCACTTGCCGGGGAGAAGCCTTCCCACACCTGTGCACCTGGTGTGCACTCACCTACTTGGAACCGAGAGGAGCCAGCGCTCCAAAGAACTTGCTTTCCCACGCCAAACAGCACGCGTTCCCTCTGGATTCACTGCAGAGACGCAGCAAGCGTCTGGTCCACCGTAGGGCCAACCAGTCAGCACAGGTGGGGGGGACTCTGGGTTCTACCCCTGCTCTTCTGCTGGTGGAGCAGTCTTGGGTGAGTCACCTGCCCAGCCTCGTTTCTGCTGCATCTCTCAAGCAGGGCTCAGACTAACCTGCCAGCAAAGAGCCTCTGCCAGGTACCACCACGGGGGCGGAGTCCCTGCTGCACTGTGGTGCTGCTGGAAGGAGCCAGCAGGTAATCTGATAGAGAGAGCGTCTAGCTGCACATAAATATGGTCACAATCGGCAAGTGCCACGGGGAACACAGGCAGTACCACCGCTTAATGGGGCTGGAGTAAAATATGACTTGCTAAAATGTGCTCAAGCGTGGCGAAGGCTACGGGCTGAAACTACACAAATGGCCGAGAAACGTTCTTCTGCAGAACCACGGAGAAGCAGGAGCAAGTGGGTAAAAGCACATGCAAGCGGAAGAGGGAAATATTTCAGCGCCCATCCATCCCTGCGCCGCTCAGGAGAAACTCACTTCCCCCACAATGCCGTTGCCTTTTACTCTGCCTTTCAGCAGCGAAGCAGCAAGTAGCAGGGAGCTGAGAAGCCAAAAGCAGGACACAAAGGTCATTCGACATTGAATGATTGGAACAGATAAGGAATTAGACCAGACCCCTGTCAGGACTAAATACCAGCACCTTTGGGGCTGCACGTCTGCCACCATGCATCATGTGAGAAGGGAAGTCTAGCAGAATTTCATTGCGCATTATCTTAATGCAGCCGCTTCTCCATCAGCCTTGATTCCTTGTTGGAGCAGAACGGATCCTGCTCAGCTAGAGGGGGGCAAGATGTCTTTCGTGAAGGAGCAGCCAAATGTGGCATTGCCTTAGCACTGATCACGCAATAGTTTATGTAAAAATAAGACTCAATCGCATCCTCCAACTCTTAGAGAAGGTCAATATTGGTCTCATTTTACAGATGGAGACGCTGGCAATTTAAGAGACGTACCCAAGGTCACATAGCAACTCAGTGGCAGAGGCAGGAACATCCCTGGAGTCTTGATTCTCCAACCCCCTATTAACCGACATCAAGCAGTCCTGTGGCATCTTTGAGACAACTAAACTTATTAAGCCATGAGCTTTTGTAGGTAAAACCCACCTCATCAGATGAGCTGGAGTGAAAATTACAGCGAATATATGCAACAGCAAAAGCAGCTACCTGTCAACTGTAGGACCAGTGTCAATGAGGCTAAGTCAGGCTGGATGGGTCTCATTCAGAGCATGTGATGTGGAAATGTGACTATCAAAGGCGGGGGAAATGGCCTTTGTAATGAGTTAGCCAGTTAAGATCTTTATTCGAGACTAAGTTGATAGTGCTAAACTTGTAAATGAACTCCAGATCAGCCGTCTCCCTCTAATCGGGTGATAAAATTCTTTTGAAGAAGAACGGCTACTTTTAAATCCATTACTGAATAGCCAGGGAGGTTAAAATGTTCCCCTGCAGGTGTGTGTGTGACCATTGTATAGATGTGTCCTCATGCAACTACACAAGCGACACTATCTCAGGACCTAACCACAAACTATACTCAGGGGCTCAGCTAACATCCAATAATGCGACCAGGCCATCAAGGGCCAGCAATGCCCCTCTGCTATGGTGTGGCGGCATGTCGGGCACCCCCGATCCTGCACCCCCGGCTGCAGCAAAAGGAGACTCCGCCAGCCAGTAGAATAGAGGGGTTATTGCTTCTCTGGGATACAGCACAGCACAGACATGATGTGGTTACAGGAGTCAGGGCCAGGCAGCCTCAGACCCCTTGGGGTAGGCTCCACAGGCCCCTGAACTCCTCAGTACTCAGCTTAGTCTCTTCTCTTCATGTTTTCCCAACCAAGACTGCCCCTTCTCCAAGCCACCCCCTTCCTTTGTTCAGACCCCTTCCCTGGACAGGTGAGAACCGGTTGGGGCCATGGACTACATGACCTGAGGGTTCTCAGGGTGACCTCCCGCTGGGCAGTGCTACAGACGCAGGCCAGTAGGGGTCACCCACAGCCCAAGCATAGCGCCCAGTGAATGCCCGAATGGACAGCACCCCCCCCCCCCCCCCCAACATCACACATGGATACTGGTCAGACTGGAGTCACTCTGACCAGGATAAATGGACACAAATCAGACATCAGGAACGGTTACAAACCTGCAGGGGAAACCCCTCCCTGGACGTTCTGTCAGATTTAAAATAGCCATCCTTCTACAAAAGCACTTCAAGCCCGATTCCAGAAGGAGACTGCTGAACTGGTTAACAGACACAAAGGCAACCTGATGTGGGCTTTACCCATGACAGCTCATGACCTAATGAGTTTGTTAGTCTCTAAGGGGCCACAGGACCGATGGTTTTAAAGTTAGACTCACACGGCTCCCTCTCGAAACCTCAAACCAAACTGTTACCCTTTACAGACTGACAGGTGAGCTGGCCAGTCCGCATCATATATAAAAGACAAGCCACATGTCAGTCAATCCTCAGACCCTACGTGATTTACCTCGACTGTTCTGCCCAGATCAAGTTCCCTGCCCGGGTGAGAACAAAATATTCCTTTCAGATCAAAAAGCGAGGGGATCGCCCTGCCTGAGTTCTGCCTTTTTACATCAGGGCCCAGGCATTTGGCTTCTGCCTCCCAGCAAAGCATTACCATTAAGATAACAATTTAGATAAATTGCGGGACTGGAGCACAATCTGTACTGCTGTTGCAGCCATTGTGAAACATCGCTTCTGGAACAGAACCCTGTTAGCGAGATGCTAGAATTTAGCCGTCCAGGGGAATGAGGATCTGATAAAGCGGAATTAAAACCAAGTTCCCGCCAAACATGGTTCGCTGCAGAGAGATAAGCAGGGTCTGGTTAAAAGGAACCTAACACAGGAGTCCCAGTTTGCTAGGGGAGACGCACGGATAGGCAAGGACAGCCATGCCGCTTCCAATAGAGGAGGTATCAAAAATCCATTCCCCGGCCCACCAGCCTCCCCACCCCCGCGCGTGCACACTGAGGTGAAGAGGAAGACAATTAAGCCAGTGGGACAACACACATCTACCCAGAATAGCCACTTACAGCCCTCTTCTGGGGTTTCCACCTCCCGCCAAGAGGTCTATTAACGAGATCCAGCCACCTCATTATGCAACGTCAAGTGCTCATTTGTGTCAGCTGGAAACAACTCCTTGAGCCACAGCCTATGACAAGCGAAAGTCATTGTCCAAACCCCAAGGTCCTGCCTCATGCATGCACCACTGGACGGGTGGGTGGGTGGGGGTGGGGGGCGCGGGAGAGACAGATTTAGCCTAACGGCAATTCCCATCTCTCCCCATCACATGGGGTGACAGGATGAATATCCAAACCCTGCCTACATTCTGGTCTCCACCAGCACTGCCCCTGGAGAACGACAGGCCCCAAGCAGCACAGACTAAGCTCCTGGCCATACACTGGCCCAGCTGACATAGGCCCGAGAGCGAGCACGTGGGAAGATATAAACGGTCTCTTACGCCTCCCAGGGGATGTACAAAAGCCAGCTCCTCCCATTCTTCCACACACAAATGGGTCTTCAGTCAGTCTGTGGAAGCGTGGGAACAGAACAGGCAGCTCTCAGAGGCCTTGATTGTCTGGCTGTCTCCAGGTAGCTGGATGTGTCAATTTTAAACCAGAAACCCCTAACTGCTTCAGGACTCTGCTCCCGCCACGATACCCTTGCAGCCACGAGCAGCGGTGCTGTGACAATGGTCCCGCCACGCTTGGGCCACCAGGGCTTTTATTTGTAACTTCTCAGGCGTCCCAAGGCTTTCGGAGAAAGCGGGTCGGCATCGGGGGTCAGCCGGGGTGTGTCAGAGTAGCAGGTGCACGCACGTAGCAAACACTCCAATTCCGGGTGCTCTCACCTCTGGGTATCTAGGAGCAAGCTGCTGGGAGAGACCCTACAGTAATAAATCCAAGTCGTTATACTGCAGCTCGGGAAGTGGCACAACCCCACGATGGCAGATTCTTCCCCGGCTGCCAAGAGGAAAAAGAAACCAGCCTCAGCCCCCCAGCCACTTGACCCTCTGAGGCCAGGATGCTCTATGGTGTGACCCTGCTAGATAGCCTGCAGCTAGTGGACGAAACGCGCAAGCTCTTTCCAGAGGCCCCAAGCCCACAACAGAGGAATACCAGGAGTGGGTGGTGAGTTGCCTATGACACTTGCCTCAGAGCTCTGCTCACAAGAGCTGCCCTGCCCGGCGTGTCACCGTCACCGTGTGCCGCGGCGTCAGAGCTGCACCTGCCGAGCCAGCATCTGGGCAGGAGAGCGCGCGGTTTCCCCGAACCCAGCATGCGCTCGGCCAGACGAGCGAGCGATAGTCCGCTGTCTGCTCCCGCACTCAGAACTCATTCCGCGCCGGGTGACGAAGGCAGAAGATGAAAAGCTGCAAGATTTCGTTTCACTGAAATTTCACTTTGTCACTTTCCATCTACTGTACCAGGTGCCTAGGGACCCATCTGCATTCTGTTGGCTGGAGCTCTCCCCAGCACAGCTCTAACCGCTCCCCCCACTCCGATCCACGGAGCGCCAACCACCACCACCAGCCAGAAAAGCTGTTCCAACCGATGCTGCCGACGGCTTCCTCCAGCGCAGGCGGCGGGTTTTGCTGACCAGGCTTTTCACACACGGAGGCAGCCGTCGGACAGCACTAGTCTGCACACGCCCGGAGCCCCATTGGGGAGCCGCTGAACGAGGAGGCATGGGCAGAGCAGCGCACGGAGCTCTGCAGATGGCAGAAGCGACGGGGCGAGCTCACCGGCTGCCGAGCCTGAGACTCACAGGAGCTGCCGAGCAAGCACAGACTCCGAGGGCTGCTGTGGCCCAGGCAGGGCGGGCCCTTTGTGTTCGTGAGACCAAACGCAGCTGCCCCGAGCACTCTGCCTCTGGCTAGCGGAGTCTCCCACCTTGCCTGATTGGCACAGGCTGCGTACGCCAGGGGCCAGTGGGAAATCCCACAACAGCAGCCCCAGAAGAACCTCTGCAGTGCAGCAGCGGCGTGCCACGGGGCAGCACGTAGCACAGTAACGGGAGCGTGCCCCACACACCCCCCGCCGGCACTTCCAGCCCACTCCAGAGGCCACGCCAGCCGTCGCCTCGAGGACCCGCTCCGCAGCACGTGCTGCCCAGGGAGAGATGAAGAGGTGCCAAAGCTCTGCTCCCGGGGACGGGGCGTTCTGCTCAGCACTGCCAGGGCCAGTCACCACCACTGTCAGGTGGCAAGCCAGTGGCATGGGGAGACAGGAAGCGTGCAGCATGCAACCGCTCCCCCCAGTGCGTGCATACCGGGATGCCAGTGCCAGCAAGTGAACATAAGAACGGCCGGACTGGGTCAGACCAAAGGTCCATCTAGCCCAGTAGCCTGTCTGCCGACAGTGGCCAGCACCAGGTGCCCCAGAGAGGGTGGACCGAAGACAATGATCAAGCGATTTGTCTCCTGCCATCCCTCTCCAGCCTCTGACAGACAGAGGCCAAGGACACCATTTTATCCCCTGGCTAATAGCCTTTTATGGACCTAACCTCTATGAAATTATCTAGCCTTCACAGCCTCCTCTGGCAAGGAGTTCCACAGGTTGACTACACGCTGTGTGAAGAAGAACTTTCTTTTATTAGTTTTAAACCTGCTCCCCATTAATTTCATTTGGTGTCCTCTAGTTCTTCTATTTAGGGAACTCATAAATAACTTTTCTTTATCGGCCCTCTCCACACCACTCATGATTTTATAGACCTCTATCATATCCCCCCTCAGTCTCCTCTTTTCTAAACTGAAAAGTCCCAGTCGCTTTAACCTCTCCTCATATGGGACCCGTTCCAAACCCCTAATCATTTTAGTTGCCCTTTTCTGAACCCTTTCCAAGGCCAAAATATCTTTTTTGAGGTGAGGAGACCACATCTGTACACAGTATTCAAGATGTGGGCGTACCACAGTTTTATACAGGGGCAGTAAGATATTCTGGGTCTTATTTTCTATCCCTTTCCCAATAATTCCTAGCATCCTATTTGCCTTTTTGACCACCGCTGCACACTGCGTGGAAGTTTTCAGAGAACTGTCCACGATAACTCCAAGATCTTTCCTGATTTGTCATAGCCAAATTAGCCCCCATCATACTGTACGTATAGTTGGGGTTATTTTCCCTGATGTGCATTACTTTACACTTATCCACATTACATTTCATTTGCCATTTTGTTGCCCAATCACTCAGTTTGGTGAGATCTTCTTGGAGTCCCTCACAGTCTGCTTCTGTCTTGACTATCCTAAACAGTTTGGTATCATCTGCAAACTTTACTACCTCACTGCTTACCCCTTTTCTCCAGATCATTTATGAATAAGTTGAAAAGGATTGGTCCCAGGACTGGCCCTTGGGGGACACCACTAGTTACCCCTCTCCAATCTGAACATTTACCATTTATTCCTACCCTTTGTTTCCTGTCTTTTAACCAGAAAGTGGCTTTGAAAGCTTCCCCTCAGCCAGCCTGGAAAGCAAGGGCAAGCCACTAAGGTTCTAAAATGGAAACCGAGCCAGAGCCCTGACCTGGCAAACCCATGGCAGGGCAGGTGCAAAGCTCCCTCGGCCCTATCGCCCTAAGTTACCGTTCCACAGAGACTAGACCGTTAGCAGCCGCCTCGGCCACGCGCTGCCCGTGCGCATTGCAGACGTGGGCAGGCAGGGACTAGCACGTTCTGTGCAGCGCCCTTGGAGCGCTTCGAAACCCCTGATGCTGCGGGTCGAGAACCGCTCCGGTCCGGCCCTCCCACGCGCCCGACGCTAGGGGGGCTTTAGCGCCTGGATCCTAGCCCAGCAACTGCTCCAGCGCGCTCACAAACGACAGCGACGAGGCTCGGTCACAGGGCTGCGTACGGAGCATGGACTGAAAGCGCAACGACGAAGGGCAACAGCCAATTAGTGCCGGTGGACAGAGGGCACCACCAGGACCTGGCTGAGGTCCCACCTTTAACGTTAACCACCTGGAAGGAGGGGTAAGCACCCCATTAATTACATTCCCAGGTAATTAGGCATGAAGCACCCGCAAGGCTAGGGAAGTCAGGAACCAAGAGGACAGGCAGCAAATGAGATTCAGCCTGTGCGAAGGCGAGCTAACGCAGCCGGGGCAGACCAAAGCCCAGAGGAGAGAGACTTGCTGTGCAGACACGGGCGTGCGGCCGCAAGCGAGGCTACGCTGGCAGTGAGCCCAGAGGCCCAGGCAAGTCCAGCCGGTGTGTGCACACACCTCCCAGCGCAGGGAGAACCCTGGCTCACAGCAGCGAGGGGCCAGCAGCTGTCTAGGCCAGCAGCGAGGGGCAGGCACGGGCAGGTCAGAGAAGAGCAGTGGAGACAAGCCACGCCCCAGCTTTGGGCAGGAGAAAGCCCAGGGGGCTGATGGAAACGGAGCTCAGCTAGACGTGGCTCTGACCGGCAGTGCGACGGAAGCGGGAACTGACCGTCCCTCAGCGCCGCAGACGACCAGCGTCGACACCCTGCCAGGTTTCCCTTACAGCGAGGTGCAGACTGGGAAAGGTCTCCCGGGTTAGCGCTATAGCTCCACTGCTCGAGGTGCTTCCAGCCCGGGAGGAGCGCTGGAACTTCCCCAGCCACGGGGATGGGTACATGGGCCAGCACGCATCCCCCTATGCCTGTCACGCTCCGGCAGCTACTGCGTCCAGCCCTGCCAAAAGCAAGAGGAGGAGGAGGAGGAGGGTCAAAGTTCCCAGAGGCTCAGGGAACCAACGCCCGGGGCTCCAAATGCAGCAGCCCTGCAGCCCAGGCTTAGTTATCTGGGAGGGGTCATCTCTGCAGGGGTGAGGCTCCCAGGGCCACAGAAAGCTGCTCCAGCGTCCGCTCCTCCTCGCCTCCTGCTTCCGGACGTGCTGCCTTGCCCTGCAGGAGCTGGGGCTCAGGCCAGGGAGCCAGGAGCTGCACTGGGGGGACGGCTGGAACAATTTCATTTACTTCTACGAGGCGCGGCTCCCCAGAACCATCAGCTGCCTGGAGCCCCACTGGCCGGGCAGTGCCACGCACACACGTGGCTTCTGCCCAGAGCGCCTCCAGCCTATGAACCAATGATCTAGTAGAGCCAGAACGGCCTAGGCCTTCAGCCCGGAGCTAGGGAACACAGGGACAGCGGAACCACCAGCCCAGCGCCAGGTGCCCCAGAGGGAGAGAACGGGGCATCAAATGACCCGGCCGAGCTTCTGGCAAACGGGCGTCACCTGCTGCTTACACCGAGAACTAGGAGCTGCCTGAGAAATTGCTACTTACTGAGCGTGCAGAAGTGATGCGTCCCCGTGCACACGAGGGACTGGGCCCCAGCCACCCCTTGCACACGGCGCGCACCAGGTGCCCTGCAGTGCGCCTTCGCATGGACAGCATGTGTGAGAGGCCACATGGGCAGGGCCAGATTAACTCGTCTGGGGGTCCAGGGCTAGTAGTCTGGAGACAAGGGGTTCTGTGGGAGGGGGGCTGCCAGGGAGTGGGGGAGCAGGCTGGCCAGCCCCCAGCCGTGTGGCTAACCAGTTAATGACAATTCTCTTGTGTAACCGGTTACCATGAATGGATAAACAGAAGTGGGGCTACAGGGTCGGGGCGCTGGCCTGCACAGCACTGCACCTGCAGACACCAACCCACTGCTCCTATTGGCTGCAGTTCCCAACCAATGGGAGGGGCGGAATCACTTCCCACTCCCTAGGCAAAGCCACAGCACACGGGGACCTTAGTGGTTGCAGCCAAGGGCTGCAGCCCCTACAGCCCCTTTCCTAGCCCAACCCTGCATGGGGGCGCCCTCCGGAGCGTGACCGCACGCTCTCCAGCAGTACCAGGTCACTGGAGGAAGCGGCGTCGCCCAGCGCATGCCAGGCTGCCGGTTTGCTCTTCATGCTGGGGACGTTACCTCGTCACTGCTGGACGTTCTAGCGGTTACACGTTTCCATGCGGGGGCAGACGGGAACCGGTGCTCGGGGGGGGGGGCCAGCTTCTAAGCCAGCTCTCCGAGCGTGCCCGATTGGGCAAAGCCGCCTCCACCCCTTGGAGGCAGTGGGGGGGCTCCAAAGCTGGCTCCCCAGGGCACCAGCTCCCACCTCCGATACAGAGGCAGCAAGGGGAGTTTGGTGATAATATGTTAATGCTAAAGCCAGGCTATCCGTTAATGGTGTCATTGACTCACGAACATCCCCACTTCATCCTGCCCAGAGGGCGGGCAGGCAATGGGTCAGCCTGCGAAGCGTTGGGGACCTCTGCCGAGCGGCCTGCCTTCTCCGGGCTCGGAGACCCAGAGGACAAGGCAGACGATAGCACTTGCGAGCTAAGTTCCCTGAGCTGCACAGCTGCACAGGTGCTCATGGCTGCAAGGGGGAGAGATGCCACTCCCCAAGCCCCAACCCCACAGCAGCACCCTGGCCCCAAGCTGCCATGGCTGGGGAGAGGGAACTGGAACCCTGGTCCAGACCTGCCACAGCGAGGCATCCCCCCACCCAGCCCCGCCAGAGTCAGGGAGAAGCACCTCTCACCTGGCCCCAAGCTGCTGTGGCAAGGGGCTGGCAGAAGTCTGACTGCCCTGGAGCACCCTCCGGCAACCCAAACCCCTCCGCCCCAACCCTCTGCCCAGCCCTGAACCCCCAAACCCCACCCCCACCACAGCATCCCTGCATAGAATGAACTGCGGTGCGTGCATGGCGTGTCGCCACCCCCATACTGGGGCACACAAGGTATTCCGTGCATGGCCCGAACCCCAGAGGGAGCACGGCTTGTGGGCCTCGAGGGGCGGGTGCCAGAGGGACGCCAGGCGGACGAGCAGCACCAGATCAGGCGCTCACTGTTCCCGGACTGCATCAGTGGTAGGAAGGAAACAGCTGGCCCAGGCATATGGAAGAGATCGAAGTTCAAGGGCTACTTGGCTGCAGGTAAACGCTGTTAGGAGTGGCAAAGCTGTGCAGGGGACTCGGCAATGTCCTTGCTAAGCAGAGGCACAGCCAGGACGCTGTCGTTTCACAGCCGCGCGCGTCAGGGGCCTGGCTCAGAACCCCACTGGCGACGCTGCAGCAGGGCGTGCAGATGGGGCTGACTGCATTGCTGCAAGCAGCCAGGAAAGGGCCGGCGCGTCGGGTGGGAGCGGCAGCAGCGCCCGGTTCTTGTGACATTGGCGGGGTTTGACTTAGCACAGCTGTAACCTTCGGGGCCACTCCGGCGCCTGGGCTTGATTCAGACGGCGTTTCCCAGCTGAAGCGAGCAGCGCCGCTGGCCCCGGGCCCCTGGAGCAGGTCGGCACATTCCCCAACGCAACCAGCTGCAAGCCCAGCCTCTGCGGTGAAACGAGACAGGGCCCAGCAGCGAGACGCCGCCGAGGGCTAGGACCATCTGGGGGGAGAGACTATGGCACTTGACCCTGGCGCTTTATTTCAGTGCCGCCGGGGCCCGTGGGGCTCACTCCAGCAGGGCCTGTCAATCAGCTGCAGACACACGATGGAGGCAGGGAGGACGCTGTCCCCGAATGCAGGGAGACATGAACCCCACTGCTCTGGAGGACAATTTTCCAGTTCTTACAAAGGCGGCACTGCCCTGCTGCTCTTGCAGAGGGGAAAGCAGGCTACCTGGCAAGGACACTGCTCCGTTGCTACGGGTGGGGAGCAGCCCAAGGGCCCAAGAGCAGCTGGGAAGCTACCTCAGAAGAGGTCACAGGCTGCCATGATGCCATCTGTCAGCCGTGCTACCCCGGACAGGACACCAGCCTTGCCTCGATGACAAGGGTCACTGAATTCTCCCCCGCTGACCGAACTGAAGTCAAGGTTGGATGCTTCTGAGAAACGTGCTCTAGGAATTACTCGAGGAAGCTGTGGCCCATGTCCCACGGCAGGTCAGACACGCTGACTCGAAGGGCCCGTGAGAGCTCCCAGCACCCCGTGCCCGGCACTAGCCCCCTCCTGCAAGACCCTCGATTCCCCAGGGGACAAAGGAAGCAGGAGGGACCTCGAATCGCGGAAGTTAGTCACAATTCCCTGCATACAAATGAATGCAACGTTGCAAAGTCAGGAATGCAGCGCTGGTTCCCACAGCAACCCCAGCCCTGCCTGCAAAACACACGGCGGATGGGAGATGCCGTTGCCTGGTTTGCCTTTATGTAAGTGTGCGTGCGCTCAAGGCGGCCAGGGAGAGCTCCGCTCAGGCAGCACACAGCACTCGGTGACGGTTCACACCACACCGATCAGCGACAGCGTCTGCAGAGCGGAGGCTGCTGCAGGGAAACCAAGTTAACTTTCAAGCCTGTGACGTCTTAACCTTAATGCAGCCGCATACTAGGGAATCAACTCCTAGACATCCCCTACGGGCTCGTCACTACGCACCGGGAACGTAGAGCTTTGAGGGGCCTGGGGAGCTAGGCTAGCACACGAGAGAACTTGGACCAATTGCAGGAAGATGCAACGAGGGCAGTACCTGGGCTCCATGGCCCCGCCCCGGGGAGTATGTTCCAGACAGGGACGAGTCAGACCAAATGGTCATGCCGGGCAGGGAGAGCAAGCACTGCAGTGCTGTAGCTCAGCATGGGCAAAGCAGCAAGCTCTGCCGAGCACACAGCTGTTCGGGAGAATCTCGATGCCTCACATTAATATTAAGTGCTACGGTTCAGCGCGCCGGGCTCTGGACGGCTCCTGCTTACTTACAAGGGGCTCCAAACAGAGGCGGGTTCAAGGGAGCGGAAGCTGCGCTGGGCGAGCAGCGTCATTTCCCACAGACCCCAGGCTCCGGGGTTTTTAAATCGGAGGCAGACCCCTTGCTCGGACGAGGGAGCCCACGTGCGTCTGAGCCAAGTCTGCCGACGGTCTCCAAGCCTGTCATTGAACCGGGGCCCTTTGGAATTCTCAAAGCCGTTGGGCTGGAAGAACAGGACTCTGCCCCAAGGGGTATTTGGGGCCTTCTGGGACCTCACCTGCAGGCAGGGATAACGAGCCCTAGCGACAGCACTGCTCATAAGTGCACTGGCTGCAGCCTTCTGCAGCGCTGACATCCACTCTAAACACGGCTACGGGTGCTGTACCCCTGCCCCAGAGACCATGACAAGACGAACGCGGAGAAGAGGCGGAGCACGCAGGCGTAGTGAGAACGGTGCTGAGACGGGACGGCCCCGTGGGGACACTCGGCCTGCCCTTGCCGAGATCGGTTTCGCACCGCTCTCAGCACAGGAGGGTCGGAACGCTCCCCACGGTGCATTCAGCCACACGGCCGCACATCTGCCAAGCAGGTTTGCTCTCTAACTCTCTCCCAAGGGCAGAGGCCTGGGCAGCAGAGCATCTGCCTCGGTCGTTTGTTGTGGTTTTTAAACAAGTGCACCTGTTGCAGCATTTCTAGTGGAGAAGGTGAGTCCCCAGCGGGCCATGCCCTTGGCGGACAGGCAGGGACGTCTGCGATGACCCTTGGCTCCCAGGGGGTTTCCTTCCAGGCTCCAGCCACCCCGAGAAGGTTCTGGTCCCCCCAGAGAGGAGCTCTGATCGTGTTGCAGTGCACAGCCCTGGGCCGGGGAGGCACAGCTGCTGGCCTGTAGGACCAAGCCCACGCCCTTGCTTTGAAGGGTAGCAGGAAGCCAGCACAGAGTGAGGAGGACAGGTGTGGCCACAACGGCTGAGTTATTCCTGCCATTAACATCTGCATTTCCACATCAAAGGCGACGTACGGGACATGCCCAGCCCACAGCCTCAGGGACACAGCTCCTCCAACGGGCAGGGTTTGCCCGCCAGACCTCGGATTCTGGGTTGGTCAGTCTCGGGTCCCACGGCACCGCTCAGCTCCAATAGCTGGACGTTCCTGCGTGGCTGAGCGGTGCCGCACTGAGCCGGCGGGATGGCTTCTCCCTGCCCGAGGGCAGAAGGCATCGCTCGCAGCCACTGGGAGGGGAGTGCCGTGTCAGCAAGGAACCCAAGGGAACGCCAGCGACAGCCCGACCTGGCCAAGTGGGGGGGCGTCCCTTCCTTCACAGGAGCCCCCACCGTGACTGCCAACTCCTCCCCCCACAGGCCTCAGCACCAATGGGCTGCCTAGGCTTTCGGCATCCTGTGATTCCACCGCCTCTACTGCCCCAGAGCCCGAGCATGGCCCAATCCCAAGGGACTCTGAGAGGCAGGCAGGTCCCCGGAGCCAAGGGGAAACTGAGGGACCCCCGGCCGCGCTGGGACCCCAGCCTCTCTGCTTTACCCTCTAGGCAGAGCCCTTCGCCAGAGCGGGGACAAACCCGAGCAGAGGGAGGCTGGAGCTGAATGGGGTGGAGTGAGCACGGCGCACTGGGGGTTCTGACCAGCGGCTCTGGGGAAGCGACCCGTCTTCGGCCCACACGGTCTCTAGTCAGACTGGCCACCCGCTCAGGGCGGAGAGACCAGTAGCAGCCAGAAGCTTGGCCCTTTGCCTGACAAGCCAGGCTGCAAGGGGTCCCCTCCCCAGGCCACAGTCCGACTCCAACGTGCACCCCGTCGCCCAGCCTGCCCGCGAGGCACCTTACCTGGGAGCCTTCTCCCTCCAGTCGGGGGGGACGGATGCTGGAGAGATGGATGGTTTTGTAGTCTCCTGAGTTCAGCTTAACCACAATGGCGTCCGCGTTTAGCACCTGCATCACCTGAGGGGGGAGAGGAATACGCCGAGGTGAACGTCTGCGGGGCGCAAGCAAACAGCCCCAACAGCAGCCAAGCCCCAGGTGCCAGCTCCCCTGCACGGCCTTCCTTAGGCTGGGCACAGCAGCCTGCCTGTGCTCAGCAACGTGGCCTGGCGAAGGAGGCCCTGGGTACAGGACAGTCCCCCTACAAAGGCTGCGAGACGCCCCGGGAAGCTCTGCTTGTGCTGGGAACAGCGAGTGGGCAGCGAAAGAGGAGGTGGCTGCCCTGGGGGCTCTCCAGGCCTGGTACTTGGCCGGCCTGCATGCCTCACGGACGCATTTGAAGGCGTCACGGTGCCAGGGTGGGTCAAGACCCTGAAAAAACCTGCCCCTCCACCCGTCTCCTCTTACTACGGGACACTGGACTGCTCCCCGCTGAGCCACACTGCAGGAATCGCCCTGCGGCAGGGCGACGGGGGAGGACGCTTCGCTCCCTGCCACTAGAGAGCATCGGACACAGGCAGCACCCAGTCCACTGGGGCCGGCAGCTGACATTCCACAGGACCCTCTGCCACGCCTGTGCACGGACAGCGCCTAGCGCAGCGGGCGCCTGTCTGGAATGGAGCCCGGCGGTACTGGGAGATCCAGGCGGGCAGGGAGCCCACTGGAAGACAGGTATCAGAGGCGCGGTGACACAGAAAGAGGCGTCTGTACCAGGGTTACTACACTGGGGCTCATCTGGGCTGGGGGGGGTCCAGAGACGGGCAAACCAGCCCAAACATGAGGAAGACTGGGGCAACGGGGGGCAGGATTCCAGCGGGCCTGAGTAGGACACTTGGGGCTGGGCTTTCGACTAATGATTTTCAGCAGTTTTTATCCGATGCCACACAACAGCTCTGACCTCCTCCAACCTGCAGCAAGATTCAGGTATTTGCAGTAAGGCTACGGCATACCTAGATGGGATTTGCAGAACCCGCATAAATATTTACCAAGCTCCCGTGACGATCTCCCCACCCGGCCCCACATCGCGACGCAGGAGCCTTTTATTTGCCCGTTAAAGAAACTCCTGTGCCTTGGGCAAGCGTGCGAGCCGACATCTGCAAGCCTGACAGACCCTCCTCGCCCAAGCTTTGCCATTTCCAGCCCGCACCCGTGGGGACGGGAGAGATAAGAAGGAACACTCGCAGCCCTTTGGCCCCGCCTGCAGATCCAGCTCTCCAAACGTGCCAGTCACAGGGAGAACGGGATTATAGGAATCAGAATGAGAACAGACATGAAGGATTGCCTGGGCTTCCTTCAGCAGAGATAACAGCCTCCCGGGAGCTTTCCTGCAGCAGCCTCAACCCCTTCTGGGCCCGGGAGTTTGGGTTCCGCTGACAGAACCCTCCCGGAAGCAGGCTGCCTGCGGGCAGGCACACCGCTGCAGAGGTCAGGAAGGGCTCCCGTCTCGCTGGCAACAGGCCAGGCACATGCGCGTGTTTTCACTTTTGGAAGCATCAGGAGAGGGCAGTGCCAGAGGCAGGTCCCCAAGGTGAGCGGGCTCTGGCCGCCCCCAAACGCACGCCAGGAGGCTCCAATCAGCCAGCGGAGCAGTGCCACTGACGGGTCATGCTGGCGCAGCAGACCCAGGGACGCTGTGGCAAGGTGGCCATGCCGGTAGCTTAGACCTGGATTAGCAGTGCGGGTCTCTGCATCGGCAGGGCTGACTGCCCCGTGTGCCCAGCAGGCCGGTGCTCCGGCTGTTGTAAGTTCCTTGGCAGGAGACCAAGCCGCAGCTGGGAAATCGCCCAGCAAGGAGGGCCGGGGGGCTCCCCTGAACGCCGCAGGCTCCTTTGCAGGGAGGCTGCAGAGCACCAGTGCTCTCCAGCACAGGACGCAGTGTGACAGCTCTGCAGGCAGCGAGAGAGGCGGGAGAACAAAGGAGCGCTGAGAAGCGGCACAGGAGGAGGAGAGAGAAGCCCGGGCGGATTCCCGTGTGCGCACAGCTGCAGGAGCGGGGCCCAGAGGCCAGGCCAGGGGGAGCAGTGGAGTGGAATGAGTCGGGGGGAAGCAGTGGAGTGGAATGAGTCAGAGCCTGGCCCAGTGGTGGCAAGGGGCACCAGAGGCTGGGAAGCCAAGGAAGGGGTGGGGGCCACCCCAGCTTCCCGGAGCAAGAGCAGCCTGATGCAGGGGAGCTCCATGGAGAGGCTGTGCCTGAGCGCTGCGGTAGCGGGAATGCGGGGGACTGAATGACAGCAGCTCAGTGCCCGAGCGAGTCCTCTCCACGGCCACCGCTGGCCTGTAATGGCCAGAGCCCCAGGAATCCAGCCCAAGGCAGCTGAGCTGGGCTAGCCATGGCCAGTCAGTGCAGCAGGGCCCTCAGCGCACCCGCCAGTGCCTGCCCTGGGAGCCATGCCACTAACAGCTGTGTAGTGGAGACACAGCCTAGGTGTTTACACTAGGGAGGGGGTTACCCAATGAAATGAATAGGCAGCAGGTTTAAAACAAACCAAAGGACATTTTTCTTCACACTGAACAGTCAACCTGTGGAACTCCTCGCCAGGTTGTGAAGACCAGGACTAACAGGGTTCAAAAAAGAGCAAGCTACATTCATTGAGGACAGGTCCATCAATGGCTGTTAGCCAGAATGGGCATGGATGGGGTCCCTAGCCACTGTCAGAGGCTGGAAACAGGCAACAGGCGAGGGATCACTAGCGATTCCCTGTTCTGTTCACTCCCTCTGGGGCACCTGGCATTGGCCACGGTCACAGACGGTCCCTGGGCCAGATGGCCCTTAGGTCCCACTCAAGCTGGCTACTGAGCTAGAATCTCTACCAATGGCCACCATCACATGCTGACGTGGGTGCCCTCCCCCGAGGCTGGAGGAAGGAACCCGTGGCAACAGCAAGATCCCATCTCAATCAGCTATGTCTGGCGGGGGATGGTTCCCTACACTCCCCCCCGCCACCACTGCTCCGTGGCCAGCAGCACTGCACCGGTACAACCTGGGAGGCCAGTCAGGCTGTGCGTGTCAGCTCCTTCCGCAAAGGGCGGCAGGGAGACGCTGGGTAGGACTACACGGCTCGGGCTTGTCGGTGGTGTTCCTCGAGATGCGACAGAGCTGGCCATTCCATGTGGGGCGCGCGCACCATGCGGAGAACTCTGCTTAGGAGCCACTGGGGGATCACACTCCTGCCCCGCAGCCTTATCAGCACCAAAGGCCTCCACTCCCTGGCACCAGCCACCCGAAGCAGACTCCAGGAGACAGAGGTGGCACGTCACATCTCAGTGCCAGAGGGACCTTTTTGCTTTGAGTAGGCACGGCCATGATCTTACTCAACTGACTAAGCGCGCATCCGCTCTGTGCCAACGCAGGCACGAGGGCACAGTGGCACCCGGCACGTGTCCAACGTAGAACGCCATTGACACTGCTCATGCTAGCAGAACGTGCTCCTACCCGTTGGGCTACCGTGTGCAGGCACAACACAGGACGTTACAGTCTGCCGGGCCCTCCCCAGGGGTCCATGTATGGGACGAAAGACAGAGCAGACTACTCTGGTCCTACCCGGATAAAGCGCTAAACCTTGTCTGATCTGCAGCATGTCCAGACAATGTTCCTCAGGGGCAGGATACAACTTAACACTAGCAAATAGAGAGCTTGGGCCAAGTGACATCTGGAGGTAGTTAGGGCTAGTCAGTCCAACCTGCTCTAAAGTATCTCCAGGGATGGAGAGTCCACAACCTCCCCAGGCAACTTATTCCAGTGTTTAACCACCCTGACAGGCAGGAAGGTTTTCCTAATGTCCAACCTAAACCTCCCTTGCTGCAGTTTAAGCCCCTTGTGTCTTGTCCTGTCCTCAGAGGCCACAGAGAATAAGTTTTCTCCCTCCTCCTTGTGACACCCTTTTAGATATCTGAAAACCGCTCATGTTCCCTCTCAGTCTTCTCTCTTCCAGACTAAACGAACCCGTTTTTCAGTCTTCCCTCAGGGCTCATGTTTGCTAGACTTAATCATTTTGTTGCTCTCTGGACCTTCTCCAATTCTCCACCTCTCCTGAAATGTGGCGCCCAGAACTGGACACGACTCCAGCTGAGGCCTAATGAGCACAGAGCAGAGTGGAAGAATGACTTCGCGCTCACAACACTCCTGTTCATGCAGCCCAGAATCATGTTTGGGTTTTTTGCAGCAATGTCACACTCAACTCAGCTTGTGGCCCACTCTGCCCCCTAGATCCCTTTCTGCAGGATCCTTCCTAGACTGTCGCTTCCCATTCTGTGAGAGAAACGGATTGGTCCTTCCTACGTGGAGCACTTTGCACTTATTCTTGAACTTCAAACGTCGCCAGAGGTTCAGAGGGAGGCCCCAGGAGACTCAAGACAGTATTAATGTCCCACAAAGGATTCAGTTGACTGGCGGGGGAGACAAGTGACTACTTTCAAGAACCTCAAACCGCTGGCAAGGAACACACTGAAATGGCTACAGGCCGACTCCCAGTGAACTAAATGCAAGACTCGAACACTAGAAGGCATAAAGCAGTTGTAGCTGTGTTGGCCCCAGAAGAGAGACATGGGAAGTGAGCTAATAGTGTTTATTGGACCAACTTCTGCTGGAGACAAGCTTTTGAAGCACAGAGCTCTTCCTCGAGTCTGGGAAAGACGCTCCCACCACTCTGACTTCAGTCCTGATTCTCAACAGCCACCACGAGGCTGGACGCTCAAAATCGTTCCTCTGCTAGACACAACGGGTACGTCTAGACTACAGGCTTTTGTCAACAGATACTGTCGACAAACAGCGTCTAGACGACATCCATTCTGTCGACAAAGCAAGGCGCTTTGGCGACATGAGTGTGCATGCAAAGGACAGTGTAGCTGCAACAACACCTTTTGTCAACAACTGTCGACAAAAGGCGTTATTCCTCGTAGGAGGAGGTTTACCGCTGCCGACCAAACTGCTGAGTTCTGTCAACGTTATGTCGACAGAACTCAGCGGTAGTGTAGACGTAGGTATAGTTTTGTCGACAAAAGCCTGTAATCTAGACACACCCGAAAGCTCATGAGCTACCGACACCGGATTTATGGCTTACTACAACTACTCACAATTCACTAACACCCTCTTGCTGTCCTACGAGAGCAGGCATGTTAATGGGCCCCTACAAGGTGCACTGGCTACCTTCCGCAAGCAACGTGCGGTGATGCTCAGGGCACCGTTCCCAGAGCCGAAGAGCAAGCTGGTCTCTTGCAGGGTTGCGTGGCTGACGCGCACCCCTTCCCTGAAATCTCCCCAGCAAGTGGCATTTCCCAGCCTGACATTCTGGTTTTGTGCGGAGGGACGGTGCAGCCATGTTGAGAGCCCATGGGAGCAGAGCACAGTGAGAGGCGCTGCCCTTTTCCACAGCTAGGGCAGCGAACTCAGAGTGAGGCGTAGGAGACCTGCTTCGTCCCACAAAGATCGAGTCAGATCTGGCCGCGGCAGGAGGGCCTCGCTCTCTGATGGCCTCGCTCTCTGATGGCCAGGCTTGTGTTTTGAAGCGGTTCTCATTCTGCCACGGAATTCTGCGTATCCCTAGCTGAACTGTTAGGGAAATCGACAGCGAATTCACGTGCTGAATGAGGCAAGGGCTCCATCAGGTGCACAGTCAGTGGGTAGCCCTGTCCCTTTACCAAGCAGGAACTGTCAAGCACTGAGTGAGGCAAGACTATTTAATGCACCTGCATTGACTGTCTTATTGAACGTGCGCTTTAGGAGATTAATGGGCGTATTAGGTGTGTTTGCATCTACAATAGATCAATGTTAGAACAGATTAAGATTGGCTTTCACAGCAGTGCAGCGAAGGCAAACCAGCCTCCTGTGTGTGGTAGTGAGTGTTTGAGACGCACGTCCCCGGAGTGCTCCACAGCAGCTCCTCGGCCTGTGACGACTGCTGCAGCCGTGGCACGAAGCACGGATACGGGGCAGTGCTGGGGGCACGACCGGGGAAAGGCAGGGCTTGGCCAGAGCTCCGTGCACCTCAAATGAGCTGCTGGCCTCTAGCCTTCCACCACTGCCCGTTTGGTATTCCTGCCCAGCTCCGTTCTCCGACCGCCGTGGTGCAGGTACCAGGGAGCACAGCAAGGCACCATGCACAGCCCCTGCGTGCGCGGGCTGGATCCACCACCGTAAACAGGAGGCAAAGGATTGAGAGGGCGCGAGCAGACTGGCCCTGGCTTACGTTAAGTTACCAGTGACGTCGAGTATGGGCAGGACACGGATTGCAGTGCAGCTGCTCAGCGCCTTGGGGGAAATCCAGCCCCTTGTGGCATCTCCAGGCATCCCCAAGTCTTAGCTCTGTGTTTAGTGACGCAGGCGCAGGGGAAGCAGGGCTGGCCGACTAAGCCCCCCATTGGTCGGTGAGCAAGTCTGGAAGTTGCTGCCCCCCTAATGACTCCAGCTGCCCTGAACATCCCTGCGCACTCCCGGTACCAGTCATGCTTGGAAGCCAAAGCTGCCAGTGCCCAGGGTTACAGCTCACAGGGGGCACGCGGGCGCGCGCACACACGCACGCGCACACACACACACACACACACACACACACACACACACACACACGGGGCAGCGCTAAACTTCACCCAAGCACATTCCCCGCCAAGAACCGTGACAGCCAGACCTCTCCCCCTCCCCACGCACCGGGTAGCTGCATGTCCCGGTGCTCAGGGGGAGGAATTGCCTCTGAATCCCGCCGAGATTCTTTCTGCTGCTTTTCCCTCCTACACCCCCACTGTTTATCTGACAAATTAAAACCTATTATTTAGGGCCAGAACCCTGGATGCTTCGCAAATGAACCAAAGAAATAATCAGTGCTTTCGCTTTCCTCCCATCATCTGAACACGGCGGCAGCAGGATCTGAAATTACCCAAAGCCAATTTGCCATGCTTGGAGGAACTGCCTGTAACACGACACCAGTGTCAACTAAGCGAGGTTCTCTCCCTCCGCCAGGCCCGGCTGTGGGTGGAACGAGGGGCCCGGCTGCCAGCGCGGGGATGGCTCAAGCTGTCAAGCAGCCAGCGCTGGGCACACCAGGTTCCGTGGGACACTGACACAGGCAGGTGGAAGGGCCAGGCCAGGCGGCAGGTACCGCAGGGGGAAGCCACCTGATGTGTCCCCAGCTCTGGCTGGCTCAGCTCCCCCATGGGAGAGGCAGCAAGCGCTCCTGGACAACGGGAGGATTGATGAGTGCTCATCAAGCACCTTCCGTGGGAGGCTCGCAAGGGGCGGCCCACGTGACCCCGTCCGTTGAAGCGCCTGCACTTCCAAGCACGCCGACATTTGTCCTCATTTCCCTTGTCACTTGCAATTCTCCGCGAGGAAGAGGGACCAAGCATTGACACTGAGATCAGTGCCACTTGCTTCCGAAAGGCCGGCTGGCATGTTTCTGCTGAGGCTGCATGTGAGCAGAAGACAGGCCTGGTGTGGCCAGGCAAGGACACAGCACAGTTAGGGGCCCGAGCTGGGGGCGAGGCTGGGAGCAGGCAAAGGGAGGGCAGCCATACGCCGCCTGTAGAGCCCACCACGAGCACAGCCCCGGTAACGGCACAGCCCGGGAGGGCCCGTTATCTGCGTTCCAGGCCCGCCCCGAGGAGCTCAGCTCCACTGGAGACGAGGGGCGGGGCGAAGAGACCGATGGGAAGCATGCAGCAAATGCAGTGCCCTGGCCAGCAGCGTGCGATCCAACCGACAAGGGGGAGGAAGCGTCCCCACGTGGGGGGGCCTGGCGAGCACCACCCGCCTGCGGTCACCTGGCGGGCCAGCGGCAGAGCTGGAGAAACCCCATCCTGAGTTCCAGCTTAGGAACCTGAGAGCCCTCGCCCTCTGCAGGTGCCACTCCAGCCGCTGGCTGCGCGAGTGACAGCCCTGGGCCGGCGCGCTCTGGCCGAGGGACAGGCTGCGGGCGCCCCCGGCCCTCTGGACTGGTCCCAGCAGAGCAGAGCCGGGGGCCGCGCACAAGACACCTGAGCGCACCAGGGACGTGCTTGGAACGGGCGCCGCGGGGGAGGGGAAGGCAGACGCGCGCCCAGGGGACCAGATGGAAGGAAACAGCCGCTCTCGGCAGAGCCGGCACACGGCAACAAGCAGTGACGCTGAAAAGCAAGGTCCCCTAATCCTGCCTCCTAACCCAGAGGGGCAGGGAGAGCTCCCCCCGCCGGGGCCTGGGGCCAGCCAGCACGGAGTGCAAGAGCCTGACAGCTGAGGGGGGCCCAGCTCTCCCGGGGAGCAACCCGGCAGTGACACGGCCTGACTTCTCCACACCCCACTCCCGCGGCTGGCCCCCGGGTCTCTCCACCTGCCGGCCCCAGGAAACGCTAAGTGGGAATTTGGGGGGAGGCAGGCAGCCGTTTCTGGGGCCCTCCTGCAACCCACCCTTGCAGCGCAGCTGGAGTGGGTCCAAGCCACGCCGGGGGCAGCCACCGGGCACAGATGCCCCAGACGGCATCCTGCGAGCGACATGGATTTCCTCCAACCCCAGCCCCTAGCTGGAAGCAAGCTGCGCCGGCTGCTTCCCCGACCCTGGAGGGGAGGCCCCTCCCTGCGGCCTTGCCCAGCGGCTCAGACTCAGGCAGACAGCACAGCAAGGAGAGAAGCAGGCCAGCCCACGGAGGGCATGTCTCCACGGCGCTGAGATCCCAGTGTTCATGGCTGGCCCGGGCTGCAAGGCTGGCAAGTTCCAGTCCAGACGTTTGGGCTCAGGCTGAAGGCCAGGCCCCGGGGCCCTACGATGGGGAGGGGTCCCCAACCTCTCCGCTGCTGTTTAGCCTCACAGCCCCGCCCAAGACAGGGGTCAGATGCGGTGCCAGGTGGGTTCTGTGATTATCGCGCGGACGGACTCGGCCACCTTGCACAATAAGGGGGTCTCTGGCCTGGTGTGGTCCTGCACTTACACATACTGGACACAGGCTAGTGCGCACACACACACACACGCACGCGCCACTCAGGTGCCCTGGGTCCCGTGGGCAGGGCAGCGAGGGAAGAGCCCCGCACCATCGCCTAGTGGGCAGGGCAGCGAGGGAAGAGCCCCGCACCATCGCCTAGTGGGCAGGGCAGCGAGGGAAGAGCCCCGCACCATCGCCTAGTGGGCAGGGCAGCGAGGGAAGAGCCCCGCACCATCGCCTAGTGGGCAGGGCAGCGAGGGAAGAGCCCCGCACCATCGCCTAGTGGGCAGGGCAGCGAGGGAAGAGCCCCGCACCATCGCCTAGTGGGCAGGGCAGCGAGGGAAGAGCCCCGCACCATCGCCTAGTGGGCAGGGCAGCGAGGGAAGAGCCCCGCACCATCGCCTAGTGGGCAGGGCAGCGAGGGAAGAGCCCTGCACCATCGCCTAGTGGGCAGGGCAGCGAGGGAAGAACTCTGCCTTGTCACCTGGCCCTTTAACTCCTAGCCAGCGCAGTGGCCGGATACATCAGGGCCGTCTCTTCACTGGGGCCTCGGAGGGCAGCGGCCAGGCCAGGGCCTTCCCAGCATGCCCTGAGCAGCGACATGGCGAGCTGCCTGAGACCGTGCGGACAAGGCTCCATGCAGAGCCCTGTTCCCAGATGGCTGGCGGGGTTCATCCAGCCCTGGCCGCAGCCCCCAGGCCAGGTGGCGGTTCCGAGAAGGGAGGGGTGCTGCTCCAGGTTCGGGTCACTTCCACCTTCAGGGGCTCCCGGACAGGGCCATGGTGGCACCTTGCCAACGCCAGAAGCAGGCATCACCCTGGTACACGCAGGGCCAGAAGGGACCTCCAGCGCTAACGGAGGTTTCGGAGCCAGCACCACGAGCTCAGTCTGGCACATATCCGCCCCCCCTCCTGCAGTAGGGACCCGATCCCCTCCCTGCCTCGGCACACGCTAGCCAGCCAGCGGCCTCTAGCAGCCCACAGCTCTGCCAGGCGGGGAAGAGCGCTCTAGTGAGGGGTCAATTTCCAGTCCTGGCGTGGCTAGCGGAGCGGGGAGTGCGCGTGTAAGGCACACCACGCCGGGAGGGGTTACAAGCCCTGTGGAGGACAGGGCTCGAATGCAAGCGGACCAATGACAGAATGGGTCTGAAGTCGCAAGCGGAGTTCAAAGGCAAGGCCCACGTATGACAAGGGGAAGCAAAACCAAAGCCAGCTGCACGCTGGGGGACAAGTGGCTAAGCGGCAGCGTGGCTGCCAAGGAGCAGGGGCAGCGGGTCCGGGTGAACGAGTCGGTCTCCTGGGATGCATCAGCAGGAGGAAGGTCAGAGGCAGGAGGAAGGTGTCCCCCACTGCTGAGTCCAGTGCTGGAGGCGGTTCCCTGCACGGGGGTGGATTAGAGGGTCACTGAAGGTCCCTTCCAGCCCTGCATTTCTATGCCAGGTCTAGGGCCAGACCCACAGGCTAGTCTCCACTGACCTGGGGGCTCCGAGTGAGGCTGCAATTCAGAGCCGCGCCCTGGGGTGGCTACATACCTGCAGGGAGGGGAGAAGGGACTGAGGTGAAGGCTGCACTGACATGCGGCAGGGCTTGGCCCTAGCGCGCTCCGTAAGCCACCTGCCCCGGTGCTGGGAACCGCGTACACGGGCGCTTTCCAGGGCTGAGCTAGCTGCACTGGGGGTGGACGTGTTTGGGTGGCCAGGGCTGCCGGCCAGGGCAGTCAGACGAGTCCGGTGCTGTGCTGAGGCAGCAGCAGGAGAGAAGCCCCTGAAGCCTTAAGCAGCCACGACAACGGGCATGGTCCTAGCTCCCAGAGCCGCCGCGTCCTCCTCCAGCCTTCGGCTAAGCTGCTGCCCTAGGATCCTCCCTGCGCTGGAGCTGCCCGCGGCATCAGAGCCCACAGAGGCCTGGGTGGGGGAGCCCCACGTTTGGAGCTTGGGCGCGGGGGCCAGGAACAGGGTGCCGAGCCCGGCCGCGTGCACTCCGAGCGGGGAGCCCAGGCACTCCCCTACACCGGGCACAGGCCAGCTTCCCGCGGCCGATCGGCAATCCAGCTGGGAGCGAGGCTGGAACTCCATCTCCAAGACAGCCGACGGGCTGGGAACCTAGAGGCAGGCAGCGGTGCCCTGGAAGGGGGAGCCGCCGCTGGGAGCGTTCCCACAGAGTGGGGGAGGAGCAGTGCAGAGGCTTCATTTACTTTCCAAGAAAATCCGACTGCCCATTTCTCCGGCCGAATCCCACCTCCCGGCAGCAGGGATCCAGGCAGCCGAACGACACAGCAACAGCGCCACCTAGTGGCTCTCCCAGCCCTTCCCATCTCCAGGCAGCAGGCGGATGCGGTTCCCGGGCCCAGCACACAGCAATGCTGCGCTAGCCCAAGGGAGCCCAGGGAGAGGCCGACAGACCTGCCCTGTGACCTGGCTCGAATCCTCCCCTCCCCACCTTGGGCTGGGAAGCCCTCAGCTCCGGGGGCAGGGGCCCGCCTATCACAGCCCCTGGCCCAGTGGGGCTTGGGTCTCAGCCGGGGCCGTTAGCCATGGCCTCACAAAACGCACAGATCAGCCCCGTGGCTCAGCTCCCCCAGGGCCAGCGGATGCAGAGGAAGGTGCAAGGAGCCCTGCAGCAGGGGCTGTGGGGATAACCCCACCTGTGCCCTGACACAGGAGAGCGCACGATCCCTGCCCTCCTCACCGCCGTGAGCCGGGGTCCAGGCCGCTCCGGGAGGCCGCCTGGCCAGTGAGCCTTGCCGTGAGCCCAGGCCGCCCTCTACTGGCCACGGCGCAGAGGGGAAGTGGGACGGTCCATGCACCACTCCCCAGTGGCCACAGCGTGGCCAAGCCCCGTGTCATCTGGACAGTGCCAGGGCTCCGCCCCATCTGCAGCTCGGGTGGTTGACAGACCCTCATGCCCCTCCACTCCCTCAGTCCCTGCGGCACACGAGGGTCTGCCCAGGGGAGGCTGGAGCAGAGAACGCAGGGGGGGGGGAGGCAGAGCACAGTGGGTGCAGGGAGCAGGACGGAGGGCAGGACAAGAGGCCAGCACCCCCACGTGCGAAGGGCTAAACGAGCAGAACTCACTGGCTGCTGATTCAGCTCCCCTTGGCCTCTGAGGGTAGGGCTGCCTATTGGGGGGGCACTGCTGCGGCCCACAGCGGGGGGGAAGGAAGCCTCTCACCAACTCAGGATACAGCTCATGATCAGTTGTGCCAGGAGCCAGGGCTGTAAGTTACAAGGGCCCAGCATCACCCACCGCCCATCCAGACCCATCCCCCGCTTGCAGCCGTGAGTGGGTGCCACGCTCGAGGAAAGGCCCAACGCCTGCATGCACACGGCAGAGAGGGAGCGTTCTGTCCGGAGCCAAGGCCAGTGCCCTGGGAAACCTGCAGCAAGACGTGCTCCGGGGCTCCCTCCCACGCTCTGCCCGAGTCCCAAGAGCCTGAACGGAAAGTCCCCTCCTCGCCCGCGAGGCGCTCACCTTGGCAACGAACTGCTTGTCCTTCTGGTCCAGGTTAGCGGTGGGCGCCACGTAGTCCCTCCAGATTCTCAGCTTGCGCTCCTTGGCATGCCTGGCACAAAGCAACACACGTCAGCATCCAGAGCCGGGGCTGCCAGAGGCCCACGGCCTGGTGGCACGGGAGAGGCGGCCAAGCCCCTTGCAGAGGGTCACCCGCACACGGCCAGCTGGCACCGGTGCCCAGCATGCAGGCCCAGCTGGCAACTTCTGAGCCTAAGTCAGCCCCAATGCCTGGCACCCCCTCCCAGCCAGCCCCACGGGCCTCTAGCCAAACAGAGCAGGGAGTGGCTCTGGACAGCCAGAAACACAGGCGCCCCGTAGCTCTGGGCCAGGGGAGGGCAAGGACGCGATTCGTGAGCCAGGCAAGGGCCCGCTGGGTAAGGCCCCGTTGGGGGGGGGGGAGCCAGTTACCTTTCGGCTGCTCGCAGCTTCTCGGCCCCGCGGGTGTACACAGCGATGGACCAGTCCACGCAGCGGGCAAAGCCTTCCTTCAGCAGCAGCTCCGTGATGTTGCCGTTCTGGAACCGGCGGGGGGGTGAGCGGGTCAGTATCCACCCCAGCGCCAGGGCCGGGACAGACCCCCCTTGGCAGGCCCAGCAGTACGTGGAGGGTGCGGGCCAGGCACAGCCCTGGCTCCATGCCGGCAGCTCACCAACAGCCAGGGCCCCGAAGCGGGTTGCCAAGGCTGGCTTAGGCGTGCTGAAGCCCGAGCCCCACTGCCCACAACCAAAGTGGAAGCCTGAAGGCTTCAGCCCCCCACAGCGGCACTCAGGTCACAGGCCTTAGGCCTGGGGGGACCCTTGGCTTTGCCTCCACCCCCCATGGCAGCAGGGCTCTGGCTTCAGTCCCCCTCCTGGGGGGTGCAGCACTTTGGTGAGAAGGGGTCACATGCCAGGCTCGCTGGCCAGCTGCAGCCACCCCAGGCCAGCAGGAGCCAGGCTAGCTCCCCCCACCCCGCCATAGGGGGGATCCTGCCGACAGGAAAACACACAACCTGTGGGGGGTGCTGGGCCGGCAACAGCCCTCCTGGGCCGCTCTGACCCTGGATGCCCAAACAGCTGGACACCCCCTCATGCTCCGCCCGGGCCTGCCAGGCCTGCAGCCAGGACAGAGGAGGAGGTCCTCTCCCCCAGAGCGCTGCCCTGCCCCTTGACCCCTGCCCCACCCCACTTGCCGGGTGCAGGATGGTGCCCAGGATGTTCTGATTGTGGCAGCTCTCCAGGACGATCTGCACGTCTCTCTGCAGCAGGCGCGACTCGGTGAAGAACTTGGCTTCTGCCGCAAACGGCTCCGGGGTCTCGGTGCCATCTGCCTCCCGCTTGAAGGTGGGGCACTGCGGAGGGGAGGCAAGGGCAGTTAGGGGGGCGCAGCCGTCGGCCCTCTGGTGGGGCAGGCTGCTCGGCAGCTGGAAGTCTGGAGCCGGGATAGGGAGGGGGGACCACACCACTCAGAACAGTGTCTCCAGCACACAGTGCCCGTGCGGGAATGCAGGGGCCATGCCATGGGAGCGGCTCCTGTACTTGCTCACGGTGTTGAGTGACCAGACCTTGCAGCGAGCCCGGGACAGGGTGACGGGACGACAGAGCTCTAACACTGGAGCACCCCCACACAGGGCCAGCCCGAGCCATTCCGGCACCCCGGGCACACAGTTTAATTGCGCCCCAGGTCGGGGGAGGGCACATGCATGGCCCCGGTCCCGCGCCGCGCCAGTGGAGCTGGTGGCGGCAGGACGCACGTGCCCAGCCTGGCTACCGCCACTGGCGTGCAGCCCGGGGTGGGCTGGGCCTGGCCGTGCAGGGCCCCGCAGCTGCGGGGGGAAGGGCGCTGCCGGTTGGCGCTGCGGGAGTTAACGCAGCCCCCACCCCAGGCGGCCGCTGCAGGGTGGCCGCCGGGAGCTGCTGCAGCCCGTGATCCAGAAGCGCGGCACCTGATTGCAGCTATAAGGGGTGCTGCACGCTCCTTACAGCTGCCATCAGGCACCCCGGGCAGCTGCCCGGCTAGCCCATGCCTTAATCTGGCCCTGCCCCCAACACACTGGACACTGGGCACCCCTCAGTCAGCACTGCTAGCCCCGAGGGAAACAGCTGTGCAATTCCATCATTACTCTTGGGGCTCTGGGACAGCGCACCCCGTCATGATTTTTAATAAATCTCTAAACTCGGGTTGTACCATTTGACTGGAGAATTGCTAATATAGCTCCGATTTTTAAGAAAGGGAGAAAAGTGACCCGGGTAACTATAGGCCCGTTAGTTTGACATCTGTAGTGTGCAAGATCTTGGAAAAAATTCTGAAGGAGAAAGTAGTTAGGGACATTGAGGCTAATGGCAATTGGGACAAATTACAACATGGTTTTACAAAAGGTAGATCGTGCCAAACCAACCTGATCTCTTTTTTGAGAAAGTAACAGATTTTTTAGATAAAGGAAATGCAGTGGATCTAATCTACCTCGACTTTAGTAAGGCATTTGATACAGTACCACATGGGGAATTATTGGTTAAATTGGAAAAGACAGGGATTAATATGGAAGTTGAGAGGTGGGTAAGCAACTGGTTAAAGGGGAGACTACAGCGGGTCATACTGAAAGGTGAACTGTCGGGTTGGAGGAAGGTTACTAGTGGAGTTCCTCAGGGATCAGTTTTGGGGCCAATTTTATTTAATCTTTTTATCGCTGACCTTGGCACCAAAAGTGGAAGTGTCCTGATAAAATTTGCGGATGACACAAAGTTGGGAGCTATTGCCAATTCAGAAAAGACTCAGGATATCATACAGGAAGATCTGGATGACCTTGTAAATTGGAGTGATAGCAATAGGATGAAATTTAATAGTGAGAAGTGTAAGGTTATGCATTTAGGGATTAACAACAAGAATTTTAGTTATAAGCTGGGGACACATCAGTTGGAAGTAACGGAGGAGGAGATGGACCTCGGAGTCCTGGTTGATTATAGGATGACTGAGCTGCCATCGTGACATGGCCGTGAAAAAAGCTAATACGGTCTTGGGATGCATTAGGCGAGGTATTTCCAGTAGGGATAAGGAGGTGTTAGTGCCATTATACAAAGCATTGGTGAGACCCCATATGGAATACTGTGTGCAGTTCTGGTCTCCCATGTTTAAGAAGGATGAATTCAAACTGGAACAGGTACAAAGAAGGGCCACTAGGATGATCCGGAATGGAAAACCTGTCTTATGAAAGGAGACTCAAGGAGCTTGGCTTGTTTACTTTAACCAAAAGAAGGCTGAGGGGGGACATGATTGCACTTTTTAAATATATTAGAGGGATAAATACCAGGGAGGGAGAGGAATTATTTAAGCTCAATACCAATGTGGACACAAGAACAAATGGATATAAGCTGGCTAGTAGGAAGTTGACTTGAGATTAGACGAAGGTTTCTAACCATTAGAGGAGTGAGGTTCTGGAACAGCCTTACAAGGGAAGTAGTGGGGGCAAAAGACCTATCTGGCTTCAAGATTAAACTAGATGGGTTTATGAAGGGGATGGTTTGATGAGATAACATGATCTTGGTAACTAACTGACCATTCATTATCAGTGGGAAATAGGTCAATGGAGGGATGATAGGAGTTACTATAGAGAACTTTCTGGGTGTCTGGCTGGTGAGTCTTGCCCACATGCTCAGGGTTTAGCTGATCGCCATATTTGGGGTCGGGAAGGAATTTTCCTCCAGGGTACATTGGCAGAGGCCCTGGAGGTTTTTCGCCTTCCCCTGTAGCATGGGGCACAGATCACAGCTGGAGGATTCTCTGCATCTTGGGGTCTTCAAAAGTATCTGAAGGCTTCAATATCTGAGATCTAGGTGAGAGGATTATTCTAGGAGGGGTGGGTGAGATTCTGTGGCCTGCACTGTGCAGGGGGTCAGACTAGATCATCATAATGGTCCCTTCTGACCTTAAAGTCTATGAGGGGAACCTGCGGGGAGACCCTGCCACGGCCCGATGCTCAGCACCTGCCTGGAAGCCAGGCCCCTGCCTGCCTGCACGCCTACCCTTCAAGGGCTGAAAGCTGGGTGCCGAGGAGGGCAGCACGCAGGGGATGGGCTGCTCCCTTTTGGACTGTTCAAATGAACCAACAACTTCGCGCGGGCCTTTGGGCAGCCGTGGCTGGAGCAAGGCAGGGGAAGGCCACGTCCAGTGAACAGCCTGGGCAGAATGCCGAGTACCAGTGGGATTTCCCACGCTTTGCTTTCCTGGCACCGTTTGCTGTGCCTGAGAGCGGGGGGAGCTGCCGGACACTTACAGCTGCCACGCTCCACCCCGGGCTGAGGGAAGCGCCCCCGCATGCACAGTACCGCAGGTACAGCCCCGGCTAGGCGGGGCAAGGAACTCATCACCCGCAAGAGCATCAGGCCGGCCCCGGGGCCTGCTCAGTCGGGTTCTGCTGCCATAGCAGCAACGGCCAGGTGTGAGAGAAAGGGAGGTCCCTGCTACTCCACACATGGGACATGTATGCACACTGCACGCGAGAGTCTGGAACCGCTTTGGCCCGCAGTGTCGCTAGCACACCCCTACCACAGCTCTCAGGCACCCAGCCCACCCAATGCCTCCGCAATTCCCTCACCACATCCAGATACGCTGCAACAGAGGTGTGGGAGGCCAGGACCATCCATCTCGGCCTCCAGTAGAGGTAAGACACCCCCCCACTTCGAGTGCTGGTCCACAGGGGAAGGAGGGACGCGCCCCGTGCAAGGACAGGGAAGTGTCAGCGGGTTGTAGAACCACTGTCCCACCGAAGGCACTCCAGGTCACTGCCAGACCCCTCAGAGGCAGCAGGAGTTGCTCACACTGAAATAAGCCCTCACCCGCACCACGGGAGAGATGTGGCAGGGAAGGAAGGATAATCCAAGTGGCTCTCTGGCTGTAAGTCTCTGCACGGATGTAGCTTGACACCTTGAGATCTCTGCCATGGAAACAGCGTAGGCGTCTGCAGATAAAAGGCCAGGGCTCTTTGGGCATCCAGAGAACAAAGGCCTCTCCCCACTGGAGGCAAATGGCTGAGAACAAAGTACCATGTGGATGGCTTGACTCATGTGAGAAGCTGTGAGGGATGAATCTGAAGTGGAGGCTTTGCTAGACCTTGTCCTGATGGTGGGAACGCAGGTTGTGGATTCTGAGCGCCCCCGCTGGCCGGCTCTTCCGGCTGACGCTGGGGCGGTAAGGAAGGCGTCAGAGACGGGTCCCAGAACATGTGGCTTTACTGCAGGCAGGGCTGGAGACAAAGCCCCGTCTCAAGGAGGCAAACTTGGGCGGCGGTGAAAGGAAGCACGGCCCGAGCTGTGACGGGGACTGGCCATCGCCCGCTATCCAGGGCGGCTGGAAGTGGCTATTCCGGGATCTGACCAATGCATCTGACGAAGCGGGGCTTTGCCCACGAAAGCTTATGCTCCAATACATCTGTGAGTCTCTAAGGTGCCACAGGGCTCCTTGCTGCTTTTGCAGACCCAGACTAACACGGCTGCCCTCAGACTTATTCCGGGATAGCGGATCCCAAAGACTCTGGAGAGAAGTGGCACTGCTGAGCCCAAGAGCCTCCGCCCCCTCCGGAAAGGGCGCTGGGTTCCACACGGGGCTGCTCTCAGACGGCTGGCGATGGCTGCACAACCAGACTGGCAGCTTGGAGGGAGAATGTCGGCATCCTAGAATAGCCTCTCCCTCCGGAACACAAAACCGGTCCAAACAAGGAGTGACTGGGGACAGGACAGCAAAAGCATCCTGCAAGGACAGGCAGGTCTCAGGCCATCCTGGGGCTGCAGGTGAGCGGCTTTGGTCAGGGACAGCCGGCTCTCTCCAGGGCCAAGCGGTTAGAGTGGCCTAGGCGTCGAAGCGAGCGCCAGAAGGGATCTGCACGCAGCCACCAGAATCTACACAGGAACCTGCCGACCCGTCGCGCACTTGTGCGCCGCTTGCTCTTGCCAAGACAACTTACTCAGGCCCGAGGCTATTGCGTCCACGAGCACAGGGTGCCAGCGAGGAACCCTCAGTCTGACAGGCGGCTGATCCCCATGCCGAGGGGCGTCCCTCGGGCCCGAGGCTATTGGGTCCACGAGCACAGGGGGCCAGCGAGGAACCCTCGGTCTGACAGGCGGCTGATCCCCATGCCGAGGGGCGTCCCTCAGGCCCGAGGCTATTGCGTCCACGAGCACAGGGGGCCAGCAAGGAACCCTCGGTCTGACAGGCGGCTGAGCCCCATGCCGAGGGGCCAGAGCATTCGCACGAGGCCTACAAGCCAGCCCCAGCTCCTGAGCTCACGCTCCCAGGGCACTGCCTGGTGAGACCGAGGGGAAGGAAGGGCCCCGGCCCAGACTCACTTAGGTTCCTGCCCAGCAGGAGTCTGGGGAGAGCAGCAGGTGCTGCACTTGGCTGAGCAGGGAGCCTCCCCCAAGCAGCACTAGCCCTGGCCACTCGCACAGCCCCAGCCTTCAGAGATGGGACCCCCCAGGGCCCTGGCAAGGGGCGACCGGCTCCACTGCACTGAGACCCTCCAGGCCAGCTCTTCACAATCCACCACAGACGTGGCAGCAGAGCTCCCGACCCACGTCAGGCAGCAGCAGGACCGGTCCCATTCCCCCCGTGGGAGCATTCGGAGAGCTGCGGCGTGGCACAGACCTAGGGACCCCACTCGGACCAGAGGCCAGGCACAGCAGGGCGGGCCCAGAGCAAGTGTCCTGCCGCCGGGAAGCCTTACTCAACATGGCTTGGCGGGAAGCCGCCTCGGTGAACTGTTCAGGGAGCACGACAGGCCGCCCACTTGTGACGTAGTGGGGGTACCTGGCTGGTTTCTATGCTGCTCGCTCTGGGGGAACCCCCACTGGCTGCCGTGGGTACCACGACCCAGCAAAACAGGATGAGTCACTATGCAAACCAGTGGCCAGACACCCCCCATGGAGAGGAACAAAGGAAGGTGGATGCTGCCCTGGCTGGGGGGCACGGCTGGAGGAGAGTTAGTTGGTTGCTGGCTGGAAGCATGGAGGAGACAGCCTAGGGAAAGGGGCTGGAGTTTAGGGGCCCAGTCTCCCCCATCTCAAGGGGGCCTGAGGCATCCTAGCCCAGCTCTGTGACCAGATTCCATCTGTGCTATGCTGTATCCTGGAGAGGCAATAAACTTCCTCTATTCCACCGGCTGGGGCAGTCTGTTTGTGCCATTTCGGGGTGCAGGAGACGGGGGACCCCCAACGCCCCGTCACACCACTCCAATCCACTCTCAGCCCAGGCACTTGGGAGTGACAGCTCCTGAGGGGCCTTCGAGCCGCTGCAGCTCTGCACTCCGAGACCACCGAGCCCCGGCCTGCGCAAGGGCAGGGCTCCCGCCGTGCTCCCTAGTCTGACTGGCAGCAGCTGGCCCCTCTGGCTCTGGGCCACGAGCCCCCGGACTCCAGAGTGAGGGTGTTCAAACTCAGGCGGTCCGTCTGGCACTCCAGCTACCTGACAGGCAGCAGGGCCAAGCACCGGCAGCTAGGGCACCTCCAGGAACTGCTGCCATGCTGTGCACCATCAGGCCTGAGTACCACGGAGCCCTCCCGGTCACAGCCCCTTGCCCACTGAGTCCAAGCCACACAGCTCCCAGCCCCGCCTGCCAGGGCAGCATGGGCTGCTGGAAGCAGGGTGAGGCCAGGCAGGACAGACCCTGGGGCAAGTCCTAGCCCCATGGCAGGGATGGAGCAGCAGCACTAGCTGCCCAAGGGCCCACGCAGATTTGGCCGCGCCAGCTCTCCATTCTGGCGGAGGGCCAAGGAGGCCAAACCTGCATGGTGCTGCAGCTCCCCTGTGCTCAGATGCCACCCGTGCACATGCGGCCCAGCCGCCTCTCCCTCACCAGGGGCAGATGGGGCCAAACCCAGGCAGGCCGGGCTCAGCCGCTCTGAGTGTGCACACAGCTGTGTATGCTACTGCCTGCGTTCCCGCACACCCATCACCCCCAGGCACAGGCATGTCCACCCAGCGCCGTGTCCTGGCACCGCACCACGGCGCTCAACGGACCAGGGCCACAGGTGGAGGCGGCGGCCCTGAGGCTAACCGCTCCTCCAACACCAGGGCTCCGGGCGAGGGTGAGCGAGTCCCCTCTGCCAGTTGCAGGCTCCGTTCAGCAAGCAGGCCTGGCAGCGCAGACTGAGAACAGGAGGGCTCAGGCACCGGCAAAGCTCTCCCCACGGCCGGGCAGCGCCCGAGGGACACAGCTCCTCCACCACGCTGCACTATGGCAGCACAGGGGGAAGACCGAGCACTCTGGCTTTGGGAAGCACAGGCCAGCTCCTGAGTAAAGCGCTAGCACCAGTCCCCATATCCCAGGACCTCCATGGCCGCAAGGATCGGGCGCTTGGGGCTCGGTGGGACCTGGAAAGGGCTGCCTCCCACTGGCAGCTTCTGAGCTCCACACTGGGACACCGAGTTCAGGGCTGGATGCTGTCACATTACCGAATTGGAGGGAAGCAGCCAGATCGCTGCTGCACCCCTAGGTGGGGGTGTTGGCCCCAGAAATTGGTATAAAAGGGAGCCATGTGGGGTATTGAATGGGAGCTTATTGTTTGCTGATCCTGTGTACGCTATTTATGTGAGTGTATAATGTCTGTGTGTGTAGGTAGGAATCTACAATCTGTGTGGAAGCTGAATATTTCTGTGAATGTGGTTAAGCATGGCTATGGACAGACTGAGTAGCCAGGCCCTGTGGGACAATGGCCCTTGATGGGTCAAGGACACACCCAAAGAATGGGGGCTGTCACCTGAGAGCAGCCAGCAGGGAACACAGAGATTGGCCTCTGACCAGATGACCTGCTGCATACAAGAAAAGGCCAGGAAGGAGTATAAAGAGGCCATGTGGTCGATGCCATTTTGTTCTCAGCTCAGCACTTCATCCCAGAGGCAGCATTGCAGGGATCAAAGAGCCCGGAAGACCTGTGAACCCATCCTGATCGTAGGATGTGCAACAAGAACTTTTAAACCTGCAGCTGTAACATCTCTGCTAGAGCCTGCATCGAGAACTGGGAGATTCGGTGCATGTAATGTACTGTACTTTAATAACCTTACTCTCTTGCTTTTCTTTCTTGTGATAATAAACCTTTAGGATTTTCTAAAGGATTGGCCCAGTGTGATTTGTGGGTAAGGTCCAGAGGGTAAATTGACCAGGGATCTGTGGCTGGTTTCTTGGAACCAGACAGAACTTGTTCGGGGTAGGTGGGATTGGGTGCTAGGACCCCCCCCCCCCACCTGTGTATGAGGCCTGGGGCCATCTGGGGCACGGATATTGCTGGGGTGTCGGAGGGGTTTTGCTCGGGAGGCTTCAGGCAGGCAGCTGAAGTGCTCTGTGGGACTGGTTTGTGGCCTGTTTGGAGAGGTCACCAGTCTGGGGGCTGTAAGGAGTCCCGGATTTGAGCAATTCGCCCTAAGCGGACGCCCTCAGCTGTGCCCAGACACGGCCCGGTCCGTCACAGATGCGAAGGGACTGTGCTCACCCTATGAACGAGCCCCGCCACAGAGTTTACCCAAAGCCCTGACAAGGCTGAGCTGCGATAAGACTGCCCTGGCCGCAGGATGCTTTCAGAAAGGGGCTGTTTTCAAGCCAGATTTCGCCAAGCACTCGGCCCCCTACTTTTAGGCTACTAAAGGACTTGGACTTTAAGGGGCTCTTAGCGACTCTCCCCCACCATCAGCAGCAGCTGGAGGAGCCGCCCCGTCCCCTGTTGAAGTGCAGAGGAGGGGCGTGGACACAGGCGACTGACAGCTCCGAGACAGGAACTTAATGGACTCTGGCCAACTGAAAAGCCGAGAGACTCCAGCTCAGGAGGCTGGATGGGCTCCTGGAGAAAGCCCTTAAAGCAGCTCCGCCCACGGCTCCGCACAGAGCCACGCAGGACACCGACAGGCCTGCGGTGGGCCAGGAGACAGCACCACCCCAGGTCTGACCCCAAGCCTGGGGATCAGGGGGGAAACGGTACCAAGGGCCAAGCCTCACCTTGATGCCCGAGAGCATGACGGTGACCAGGTAGTGATCCGGCAGGAGCAGGGCTCGGACCACGCTGCCGTCCCGGACGTGCTCTATGATGGCTGCAGAGCAAACAAGCGTGGGTCAGTTCAGGAGGGAGAGTGCAGCCACGTCGGCAAACACCCCGCCCCTCAGCGTCCAAGCCCAGGCACCCGCAAGCAGCACGCCCCGCCCGGCGGCCGGGAAAGGCCAACACGCAGAGGGGACTGAGCCGGCCACGCCCCGCGGCTGGCCAACACGCAGAGCAGGGCAAACGGATGCACCGGGAGGGCGGCAACGTCCCGGAGCTCCCTGCCGGCTGCAGCACACACTTACCATTGACTGGCTTCTGGTGCATGGAGTCCACAAAGTGGCGCGGGTTCTCGATGGTGTATTTGAGATCCCGAACCGTGTGGGAGCCCGTCCCCTCGCTCCACATGCCTTTCTTCGCAACCTTCGCCTGATCCTCCAGCTCCGCCAGGCGGCTCTGCTCCGGGCTAGAGGAAAACAGCGCCACTGTAAGAGCCTCGAGAGCCGGGGGGGAAGGGGGGGGGGCTGACGGAGCCGGCTGCTGGGGCATTGCTATCTTGCATGTTTTACCACCACCGCTTGCTCCAGGGAGCACACATTTGACTTGACATTTCACTTCTGGATGCTTTAACAATCCAAAGCCCACTCAGCTCTGAGATACAAGGGGAAGCCAGGCCTCGCCTTGCTGATCACAGCACACACAGCACACGAGAGACCCGGGGATCTCTCCCAGCATCTCACAGCTGAGCGACTTCGTGCTTTGCAAGTACAGCGCTGAAGCCCTCCCTAAGCCAATTAGCCGGCTGACACCCAAGCACGGCACAGCAGACAAGAGCCCTTTTCATTAGGGATGTCAACGTTTAGTCAACTACACGATTAACAAGCCTGGGCTTATCTTTCTCCTGGTGGATCAGAGGCAGCAGCGGGAGGGGGAGCCAGGAGCTGGTGCCTAGGGACGTAAAATTTTGATTTGGCTAAATCAAATAGTCGAGGCAATTTGCATCAGCTATCCGACTGGTCGACAGGGCGCTTCCGCCTTTGAAGTGTAGCGACAGCCCCAGGGCCGTTACTAAAGCGCTGTGGGGAACACGGGGCCCGTGGGGGACTCGCTGGCTCTGTGCTCCCCCCAGCATTTCAAAGCGGCAGCGCCGCAGGGAGCATGGGGTTAGAGGGGAAGGGGGAGTCCCCAGCTGACCCCAGGCTCCACATGGCGCTGCCGCTTTGAAACGCCCCTTCTTCCCCCTCCTTTACTGCCTCTGACAAAGGCAGCGGGTGGGAGGGGAGCAACTAGTCGACTGGCCTGTCCACTACCCGATAAGTATTTGCTTATTGGATAGTCGACTAGTTGTCCACATCCCTACCGGTGCCCACGGAGAGCTGGCTTTTCAGCCCACTCCCCACAAGCACCAAATCCCGCACAGCTGCCTGCCCCCACCCCGCTGCCTCTCATACCCTAGAGCCACGGTGCCCATCATGTGCCACTAGCCACGTGTGGCTAGTTGACCAATTGAGTGGGACTAGTTGGCTCACAATGATTTGTTTTCAGAACAGCGTGGCTAGCTGGCTAGAGCGGCTACTGCTCCAGAACTGGCTGGACACCAGCCCTAGAGGAAAGCTTTTAGGGACGTGACTCCTGAAAGGGACCACCAAGAGCAAGAGGCTCTCAACTGAGGGCCCCCGGCGCCGTGGGAAACGCCTGGCGCTGCAGAATGTTCCTATTGAAAGGCTGGAGCTAAATGCTTAGTGACGTGGGCACTGCTCACCCAACGCACCTGTTCACAGGCCGGGCTCTGAAAGCCTCTCATGGAAAGCATCCAAGTGTGCTAGTAACGGCTTGGGGAAATGACACCAGCATGCGTCCAGCCCGGCAGAGCATGACAATACCGTCCAGCAGCTATACACCGAGCCGCTCCACACGGCGCACCCCGCGTAAGTGACCCAAGCCTAGGGACGCACGGGGCAGATCCGGGGACATCTTGTAGTTAAAAGCCTGGGTCTCCCAAGGCCAGGGCAAGAGCTACTCGTGAGAGCTTGTGGGACGCTGCTTCCAGAGCCCGGGAAGTTAACACATCAGCTCTGAGGCGCCAATCACTCCTGTGAACCCCGGCAGCCTAAGGGCCGCATGCCTGTGGGCTGAGCGCTGCAGACAGAACTGGGGAAACGTACCAATTGCAGGGTTCGCTCCCAGTGCATCAGCACGATCACACAGGGCCGGCCCAAGGCTCCCGTCAAGAAGTTGCTCTGCAGCTAGGGATACCTCCCACATTCCTAAAGCAGCCTTATGGAGGGGCAGAAGAGTCTGTTTAGCCTCCCTCCCCCAAGGACGGGGGAGCTGCCACGTGCAGTTCCCAGCTGAGAAGCTGCTGGCACAGCCCAAGATAAAGCATCTCCACACACCGTACTCTCGAAAGCCTCGCACTGAACGCCATGGAGGAAATGATTCATCACCACTCTGTCCTGTTGCCACAAAGCTGCTCGGGAAAGCCTAGGGCCACAGCCCCTCTGAACCCCAGGGCGAGCTGAGGGGCAGCAGGCAATATACGTACTTATTGGCTCGGATTCCTTCCCTGCGCGACGCCAGGCCTTCTGCCACGAGAGACTCTGCAATGTTCTCCCCCGTCGTGTCTGGAGAGAGGGGAAGGAACGAAATCTGATTAATGGAGCTGCCACTGCCCCGTGTTTCTCCGCAAGAGGGACAGTTCGACAGGAGGCACACGCCTGGAATAGCAATCAAGACAACCTCTGGAAGCAACCAAGGCGGCGGCGAAGGGAGGGCAAAGTTTAAGCTACTCAGCTGGAGAGTTAGGTTTGTTATGTGCAGACCCTGGCACCTCGATTGTCCATGACCCCAGAAGTTCTCACCCTGTGCCCTACCAGCACTCGGCTGCAGCCTCCAGGCCAGCCAGGCCATGCGCTGAGGCCCACGTAACCGAGCTGAACACACAGCCCACAATGGTCCATAGGCTGGGAACGGCTGACCTCCACAAGCGTTCGTGGATTCAGCTTTTACAAGGCATGATGCTAACAGGACAGGCACAAGGACTTACTGGGGTCGGGGCCAGGAACCTAGAGCGTTTTCTACTCATCCCCAGCACCAGTTCACTAGTGACTGGAAGGCATTACCAGCTGGTGACTGAGTGGTGACTCCACCAAGATCCCAGTGACAGGCATTGCATCTGGCCATTTTGGCCAAGATGCCAAGGACTGGATGGGACAGTCAACGGAAGGGTATTGGCAAGGCAGGGGAGTCGGGCCAACTTTGCCCTGTGCATGCTGGGTCCCCTGTGACATATGGATCACTGCACCCACAAAGCCTAAAAAGCACTTGAGCACTCAGAGCTGACTTAGGCCAGGTCTACACTAGACCCGGAAGATTGGGTTAAGGTACACAACTCCCCGCTACATACAATACATAGCTGGAGTCGGCTTAGTGCCAAGACTGGCTTACGGTGTCTTCACAGAGGCAAATGGGAGCAAACACCCAGCAGCTTCCCTTATTCCTCACAACTGCGAGTACCAACCAAGCAGCTCCAACCGGAGCCACCCTCAGCTTTCCATTTAGTGGGTCTGAACTAGACCTGCTAAATCAAACACCAGACGATCCACCTCCAGCACAGCAAGTGAAGATGTGGCTATGGTTAATTGCTAGCCGCCTTCACCCAGTCATTTAGATTATGGAGTTTGATGCTGGTCTCCTCCAAGCCACCACTAGGATGATCCCTCTGCATGCTCAGAGGTGACGGTTGTGGATTCTAGCAGCAGCCACGTGACTTCAGGCAGGAGTACTGCAGCGATTTCAAAAGCACAAGTCTCAGGATCAACACCACTGGGCATCTCTCTGCCCCAGGGAACACCTAGACCTATGCAGTGCCAGCCAAGGAGCAGTCTGGGGTCAGCAGAGCCCAAGGATAAGAACGTATAGGGCACAGCACTGAGGATACAGTTACGGCAGTGGTGTCCGCAGGAGTAAGGGAGAGAAGCAGCTGTCACCAGTCAGCGATAAAGGAAATTTCCACGTAACTGCACCCTCTCCTGCGGCAGAAGCCAGCCACTGCATGGGACAAGCAGGTTATTACGCACAGCGGGTCAGAGGGGCTTTTGAAATGCTGCAGGAAACCCAACATTCTAGACCAACGCTGCTGTCCTAGGAAAGGGGAAGGCAACTCCTACAATCACCCGCAGCCGGACACGCTTCCCTTGCAGAGTCAACGGCGGGCTGTGTGGCAGCAACAGGTCACCTGACCACAGCCATCCGAGAGAGCACGACAGCCATCCCTTCGCCCTTCAGACTGGGGGAGAACTCTCCTGGTGATGCTCTATTCTTAATAGCAGCAAAAGGGCAGGACACATGCAACTCGGGCTCCAGCTGGTGCATTTCCAATCCATAAGGCATGTGCTGCCACGCAAGACCAAGGTGCAAAGGTCACAAGCTTCTGACCGCTGGCAGAGAACTCAAATCCAGCTAGAGGAATGCACCTGCCCCTTCCCTCCTGATGAGGCCGCTGTGGCCTTGTTAATTGTATTGACACCCTGACAAACTTCATCAGGAAGTGTTTTCTGCTTCATCTATTCATCTAAATCCCATCCTGTCACACAGTTTAACAATACGAGACACACCTACACAGGAAGCCTGGCAGAAAAGCCTTTTATGTGGCAGGGAACACGGGTGGAGAACACCGAAACAGAGCACTTCAACTGACAGCAGTGTCACATCAGAACAAAGCCCTTTCCGACTGATTTCCAGCAGACCGTGCTCCGCTACCCCTGCCTTCTGACGATAGACACACGCTCCAGGAGCCCTGACAGCAGCCTGGACTTGCTACAGAAGCCAGGGGGTTACAGACAACAGCCCTCGTGCCTGGAAAAGCTTGGCATCAGCTTTTCAAAAGGATTAGGGGGTAGATTTCCTTACAGCTGGCCAGAGGGGTCTCAGCCCCTCCTCCCCCAGGCTTTTGGTGCAGGTCACTGTTCAGACCAGCCTAGATGGACCATGGATCTGATCCAGTCTGGCGATTCCTATGGGATAGGCTGGATGACTCAGGCACTGGTAGGACAGCAGCTTGGAACCAGTGACTGCGGTCAACCAGCCACCAACAGCAGTTACTATGGGCAGGCTGATACACCCGCCTCAGCCTGGACTCCACTCCCGCAGAAACTCAAGCTGGCCGCGCCGAGGCAGCGAATCAGACAGGCCTGACCAACAGGCGTTCTGGGAGGAGCAAGGGAGTGGAGATCCGACGCGAGCGGCTGAGAACCCACTTGGCTAACGCGCTCCGAAGGAAAGGCCTGGTGGTGGAAACAGGGCAGGGCACAGGGCTTACCGCAGGCCAAGGGAGGGATAAGCAAGGGCCAGACCAAGACGTTAAGATTACCCGAGTCCGGGAGAGGCAGGAACCTGTGAATTCACCCTTTAGGGAAGGGGTAGAAACCATAAGGGTACGTCTGAACTAGTCCTCTTTCCAAAGAGGGATGTAAATTAGACATCGAAATTGCAAATGAAGCCAGGATTTGGATTTCCCACGCTTTATTTGCATAATCGCGTCACGGCATTCTTTCAAAAAACACTATTTCGAAAGTGAAACCGTGGTCTAGTCATGGTTCAAAAAAGGCTTTTCTTTTGGAAAGAACCACGTCTAGACCACGGCGTCACTTTCAAAATAGTGTTTTTCGAAAGAACGCTGTGACACGATTATGCAAATGAGGCGTGGGAAATTCAAATCCCAGCTTCATTTGCAATTTCGATGTGTCCAATTCACATCCCTCTTTCAAAAGAGGAATGTAATCTAGAGAGAGCCTTGGGGTTGGACTATGGCTCTTATCACAGAACACTAGAACTAGAAGGAACCTCGAGAGTCATTAAGTCCAGTCCCCCGCCCTCAAAACCCAGCACTGTCTGATCATCCCTGACAGGTGTCTAACCTGCTCTTAAATATCTCCAGCCATGGAGATACCACAGCCCCCCAGGCAATTTATTCCAGTGTTTCACCACCCTGGCAGGCAGGAAGTTTTCCCTAACGTCCAACCTAAACCTCCCTTGCTGCAGTTTAAGTCCAATCCTCAGAGGCTGAAGAGAACAATTTGCCCCCCTCCTCCTGCCCCCTCCCCCGGCCAGACACCCACCAGCACCCTGCTCCTGCACCCTACCTTCAACCCAGATTGTATACACCCATCCCTTTCCCACTGGTTGGACCCCTCATTTTTGGCCCCACCCCAGGGACTAGGGGGCCCACAAAACCCTGGAACCCCAGAACAGTTCATCTGGCTTCCCCCTGGCCTCCCCCCACAATGAGACTGGAGCACCAGGAGAGCGAGGTGTCTCAGTTGGGGCCCACGTCAGTGAGCATTGGGGATTTTGGGGGGTGGGGGTGAGTTGCTCTTTTGCTTCTCACTTCTGTGATCCTCAACTGATTTTTCTGTGGGACAGTGGCCCCTGACCCAGAGACAAGGTTAAAATCTTGGGTTGGACATAATATTTTATTTGTATTTACTTTTACTTAGCTGTGAGTCAGCGACCAGGGAGCTTGCGAACAGGAGCAGCTAACAGGGAGTTTGGAGAGGGAGGTTAGAGGGGCAAGTTAGAGGGTGCCAGGACTCCTGACCTTCCTTAAACCTAACTTTTATAATAATCTATATTCCAGATATTTAATAAGCGCAGTTTATACTTGAACTTATTCATAAAAATGGAGACAGAAGCCCAGCAGCAGAGTGGGGGCTATCCTGTTTACTGCGTCGAGTGTAACATGTATGATTACCTGCCCTGTGGGCGGGTGGCGTATGTGTGCGCCCATTGCAAGGAGCTCCTGGCCCTCAGAGAACGAGTTCGGGCTTTGGAGGCCAGGGTGGCTGAACTGGAGGAGCTAAGGGAGGTAGAGAGCTATGCTGATGAGACTTTCCGGGACACTGTAGTACTGTCCCACCTCCAGTCTGAGAGCCCCAGTGCTCTTAAGGAGGATGAAAGTCTCAAGGGAACAGGGCATTCAATGGAAGCAGAGGGAAACCATCCCGTAGTTGGGACCCTCCTTCCCGAGGATGCTGCAGTATCCTCTCGCACTGAGGATACCTCTGAGGGGGAGGGAATGCCAGTTAGGAAGAGGCAGGTGTTAGTAGTGGGTGATTCGATCGTTAGAAACAGATAGTTGGGTTGGTGATGACCGGGAGAACCGTATGGTCACTTGCCGGCCTGGTGAGAAGGTTGCGGATCTCTCGAGGCATCTAGATAGACTTGTGGGTAGTGCTGGGGAGGAGTCGGTGGTCATGGTACATGTAGGTACCAATGACGTAGGGAAGGGTAGGAGAGATGTCCTGGAGGCCAAATTTAGATTGCTAGGCAAGAGACTGAAATCCAGGACCTCTATGGTGCCGTTCTCAGAAATGCTTCCAGTTCCACGTGCAGGGCCAGGTAGGCAGGCAGAGCTTCAGAGTCTCAATGTGTGGATGAGACGACGGTGTAGGGAAGAGGGGTTTGGATTAGAAACTGGGGACACTTTTGGGAGAGGGGGAGCCTATAGAGGAAGGATGGGCTCCACCTAAACCAGGGTGGAACCAGACTGCTGGCACTAAACATTAAAAAGGCCATAGAGCAGTTTTTAAACTAAGAGATGGGGGAAAGCCAATTGGTGCGGAGATGCACGTAAATCGGATGGAGACTTCTTAGAGGAGAATCCATTGATAGAGATTCTCTAAGCTGCAGCCAGAAAGAGGAGGGGAGAGGGCAAACCATGGGCCAGAGCAGACAAACAACCGCATATAAAGGAATCCAATGCAACAGGGAAGGGCAGACAACTAATCACTGGCAAATTTTTAAAGTGCGTCTACACAAATGCTAGGAGTCTGACTAATAAGATGGGTGAACTAGAGTACCTCGTATTAAATGAGGAGATTGACATAATAGGCATCACTGAAACCTGGTGGAATGAGGAAAATCTGTGGGACACAACCATACTGGGATATAAAATATATCGGAAGGATAGAGCAGGCCGGGTGGGTGGCGGAGTGGCACCTATATGAAAGATAATGTAGAATCAAATGAAATAAAAATATTAAATGAATCATCATGTTCCACAGAATCGCTATGGATAGCAATTCCATGCTCCAATAATAAGAAATTAGCAGTAGGGATATATTACCGACCACCTGACCAGGACAGCGATACTGACATTGAAATGCTAAAGGAGATTAGAGAGGCTACCAAAATAAAGAACTCTATAATAATGGGGGATTTTAATTACCCCCATATTGACTGGATACATGTCACCTCAGGAAGAGAAGCGGAGATAAAATTTCTCAATGGCTTAAATGACTGCTTCTTGGAGCAGCTGGTGCAGGAACCCATAAGGGGAGAGGCAATTCTCGATTTAGTCCTGAGTGGAGTGCAGGATCAGGTCCAGGAGATAACCGTTACAGGACCGCTTGGGAATAGTGACCATAATATAACAACATTCAACATTCCTGTGGTGGGAAGAACACCTCAGCAGTCCAGCACCCTGGCATTTAATTTCAAAAAGGGGAATTACACAAAAATGAGGAGGTTAGTTAAACAGAAATTAAAAGGCACAATGACTAGAGCCAAATCCCTGAAAGCTGCATGGAAACTTTTTAAAGACACCATAATAGAGGCCCAACTTAAATGTATACCCCAAATTAAAGAACATAGCAAGAGACCTAAAAAAGAGTCACCGTGGCTTAACCACCATGTAAAAGAAGCAGTGAGGGACAAAGAGGCATCTTTTAAGAAGTGGAAGTCCAATCCTAGTGAGAAATAGAAAAGAACAAACACTGTCAAATCAAGTGTAAAAATGTAATAAGAAAATCAAAAAAAGATTTTGAGGAACAGCTAACCAAAAACTCTCAAAAATAACAAAATATTTAAGTATATTAGAAGCAGGAAGCCTGCTAAAAAACCTGTGGGACCCCTAAACGAAAGGAGCAATCAAGATGATAAAGCCATTGCGGAGAAACTAAATGATTTCTTTGCTTCAGTCTTCATGGCTGAGGACGTTAGGGAGATTCCCAAATCTGCACCATCCTTTGTGGGTGATGAATCTGAGGAACTGTCCCGGATTGAAGTGTCATTAGAGGAGGTTTTGGAACAAATAGAAAAACTTAATATTAACAAATCTCCAGGACCGGATGGCATTCATCCAAGGGTTCTAAAAACTCAAATGGGAAATTGCTGAGCTATTATCTGTGGTTTGTACCCTTATCCTTTAAATCGGCTTCCGTACTAATGACTGGAAGGTAGCCAACGTGACACCAATATTCAAAAAGGGCTCAAGGCGATCCTGGCAATTACAGATCGGTAAGTCTAACTTCAGTACCGGGCAAATTACTTAAAACAACAGTAAAGAATAAAATTGTGAGGCTTGTAGAACAACATAATTTGTTGGACAAAAGTCAACATGGTTTCTGTAAAGGGAAATCATGTCTTACTAATCTATTAGAGTTCTTTGAAGGGGTTAAACATGCAGACAAAGGGGATCCAGTAGATATAGTATACTTGGATTTTCAGAAAGCCTTTGACAAGGTCCCTCACCAAAGGCTCTTGTGTAAATTACATGGCCATGGGATAAGAGGGAAGGTCCTTTCTTGGACTGAGAACTGGTTAAAAGACAGGAAACAAAGGGAAGGAATAAATGGTAAATTTTCAGATTGGAGAGGAGTAACTAGTGATGTCCCCCAAGGGTCAGTCCTGGGACCAATCCTGTTCAACTTATCCATAAATGATCTGGAGAAAGGGGTAAGCAGTGAAGTGGTAAAGTTTGCGGATGATACCAAATTGTTTGGGATAGTCAAGACAGAAGCAGACTGTGAGGGACTCCAAAAAGATCTTACCAAACTGAGTGATTGGGCAACAAAATGGCAAATGAAATTTAATGTGGATAATGTGGAAAGTAATGCACATCGGGAAAAATAACCCCAACTATACATACAGTATGATGGGGGCTAATTTGGCTACGTCAAATCAGGAAAGAGATCTTGGAGTTATTGTGGACAGTTCTCTGAGAACTTCCACGCAGTGTGCAGCGACGGTCAAAAAGGCAAATAGGATGCTAGGAATTATTAAGAAAGGGATAGAAAATAAGACACAGAATATCTTACTGCCCCTGTATAAAACTATGGTACGCCCACATCTTGAAGTGGGCTTCCGCAGGGATCTGTTTTGGGACCAGCTCTGTTCAATATCTTCATCAACGATTTAGATATTGGTATAGAAAGTACGCTTATTAAGTTTGCAGATGATACCAAGCTGGGAGGGGATGCGACTAATCTGGAGGATAGAGTCATAATTCAAAATGACCTGGACAAACTGGAGAAATGGTCTGAGAAATAGAATGAAGATTAATAAAGACAAATGCAAAGTGCTCCACTTAGGAAGGAACAATCAGTTTCACACATACAGAATGGGAAGCGACGGTCTGGGAAGGAGTACGGCAGAAAGGGATCTAGGGGTTATAGTTGACCACAAGTTAAATATGAGTCAGCAGTGTGATGCTGTTGCAAAGAAAGCAAACATGATTCTAGGATGTATTAACAGGTGTGTTGTGAGCAAGACACAAGAAGTCATTCCTCTTCTCCACTCTGCGCTGGTTAGGCCTCAGGTAGAGTATTGTGTCCAGTTTTGGGCACTGCATTTCAAGAAAGATGTGGAAAACTTGGAGAGGGTCCAGAGAAGAGCAGCAAGAATGATGAAAGGTCTAGAGAATATGACCTATGAGGGAAGGCTGAAGGAATTGGGTTTGTTTAGTTTAGAAAAGAGAAGACTGAGGTGGGACATGAGAGCAGTTTCCAGGGATCTAAAAGGGTGTCATAAGGAGGAGAGAGAACTTGTTCATCTTGGCCTCTGAGGATAGAACAAGTAGCAATGGGCTTAAACTGCAGCAAGGGAGGTTTAGGTTGGACATTAGGAAAAAGTTCCTAACTGTCAGGGAGGTCAAACACTGGAATAAATTGCCCAGGGAGGTTGTGGAATCCCCATCTGTGGAGATATTTAAGATTAGGTTAGATAAATGTCTATCAGGGATGGTCTAGACAGTATTTGGTCCTGCCATGAGGGCAGGGGACTGGACTCGATGACCTCTCGAGGTCCCTTCCAGTCCTCGTGTTCTATGATTCTATGAATACTGTGTACAGATGTGGTCTCCTCACCTCAAAAAAGATATTTTGGCCTTGGAAAGGGTTTAAAAAAGGGCAACTAAAGTGATTAAGGTTTTGGAATATGAGGAGAGGTTAAAACAACTGGGACTTTTCAGTTTAGAAAAGAGGAGACTGAAGTGGGATATGATCGAGGTCTATAAAATCATGAGTGGTGGGCAGAGGGTGAATAAAGAAAAGTTATATATTAGTTCCCTAAATAGAAGAACTAGAGGACACCAAATGAAATTAATGGGGAGCAGGTTTAAAACTAATAAAAGAAAGTTCTTCTTCACACAGCGGGTAGTCAACCTGTGGAACTCCTTGCCAGAGGAAGCTGTGAAGGCTAGGACTATAACAGTTTAAAGAGAAGCTAGATAATTTCATGGAGGTTAGGTCCATAAAAGGCTATTAGCCAGGGGATAAAATGGTGACCCTGGCCTCTGTGTCAGAGGCTGGAGAGAGATGGCAAGAGACAAATCGCTTGATCATTGCCTTCGGTCCACCCTCTCTGGGGCACCTGGTGCTGGCCACTGTCGGCAGACAGGCTACTGGGCTAGATGGACCTTTGGGCTGACCCAGTACGGTTGTTCTTATTTTAAAAAGGAGCCTGGCCAACAAGCTCGTAATTGGGGACCAGCCCCTAGTCTAGCCACCACAGCAGAACACTTCTACACCACCACCCCCAGACACTCCAACTCTGAGTCCATCATACACCTGAACCCCCTGCCCTGAGCCCTTCATACCACCACATCCACAAACTCCTACACCCCCACATCCCCAGCTCCCTGGCGTAACACTCCTGCACCACCCACATCCTCCAACCTCGTGTCCTGAGTCCTTAGTACACCCAATCCCACTGCCCTGAGCCCCTCACACTCCAACCCAAACTCCTGAGCACCCCCATCCCCAACCTCAGCATAAGATTGACAGAAGACAGCCTGAATGCGGCATGCACCAGGGTTTGATCAGTGATGACGTAAACTTCAAAGAAACGTGCAAGAAGACGCAGCAGCAGGAGTCCCGTTAAACTCTGAGTACAAGGTTTCGTCTGTGCTATTAATCACCACGTCAATCATCAAGAATATTAATTTGCGCATTTTCAGTCGTGCAAACGGACATTCTTACTCAGCTCTGTTGCCCACTTGTTCTGAATTTTGATACAGTTTGGCTCCTTGGTTTGAAAAGGTTGCCGACCCCTGCTCCAGCTCAGGAGTGGGGAGTCTCAGGCCTGCAGCTTGCCTGGATCTGGCCCCCAAGGCTCAGGGCTCCCTCCAGCATTGGGGAGCCTGTGTTGGCCCTCCAGTCCCCCCCATACTGTCTTTCCATGGAGCTGGAGCACACAATCTATTAGCCTGGGCCCCCCGGCTCTGGTATGGGAGGAGAACGTGGGGAGGGTCTGTCTCCTCAGCTGGGGGCCACAGTGAGGGTTTTGCTTCACTTGTGTGGCCCCCGACTGATTTTTCTGTGGGTCAGCGACCCCTGACCCAAAAAAGGCTCCTCGGCCCTGCTCCAGCTGCTCTCTGAAGGTCTCCCATCCAAACGCGGCCTGGCCCGACACTGAGCCTGCACAGTCTAGCGCGCCGCACCATTTGGAACAAGCCCCTCCGATTCCAAGGAGCATGGGGATTCTCCAGTCCGGCCGCCTCTGCCTCAGGCCCCGCGATATCTCCCAGAGCGGAGCTTTTAGCAGAACGCAATCTGGCGTAAGAGCTGCCAGCGATGGAGACTCCCACTGGTCACTGCACTCCCATTGCCCTCTGGTCACTGCATGCCTGTGTTCCCTGGGCGCACACGCATGCCACAGGAGAGCAGGGCTGCCAAACGGGCAGCCTGAGCGCTGCAGAAAGTACTCGTGCCCCTCGGCTCCCTATCAGTTTCAAGGAACAAACTAGCCGTGCCCCACTTGGGCACGCTTCCAACAGTGACCTGCGCGCCAGCCGCCCCACTGTGCGACTGAAAACGCACAAGGGCACGACCCAGCCTTGTCTGCCGTGGCTCATTCTTGGCTTCTGGCCACCATTCGTGTTCTGTTGGTGCCCGTCCATCCCCCATCCATCCATGTGGCTCTACTTCCCCCAACCCACCCCCGCCTTATTCTTAGTGGGGGTAGAAGCTACCGGAGCAATTTACCAAGGGCTGTGGTAGAGTCCCCATTTTTAAATCAAGGCTGGCTGTTTCTAAAAGCTCTGCTCTAGGAATTCGTGAGGAAGTTCTCTGGCTTCTGAAATACGGGACATCGGATCAGCGGCCCCTTCTGGCCTGGGAGCCTGAACACCCCCGAAGGCCTGCAGAAATCGTGATCAGCGCCCCATTGTGCTGGGAGCCGCTTCTATTTGTACTGCTATCTGACCACCTTTGCCCCTTCTCAAAACCTCTGGGGGGCAGGACCACCCCAGACTGGGTTTCTGGCCCATTCTGCTACTAAGGACAAGGATGTGCAGACTCACTCCTGAGAGCAGCAGAACAGAAGCAAGACCTGGACTCATGACCTTGACTAAAGAACATTTTGTGCCCTGAGCATTTATCAGGGCACGTGACTTGCCTCCCTCTTCTCTAAGACTCACTGGAATTAGCACCCAAGGTATCTACCGCTGTGCCACTTCTACAGCTTAGATCCCTCCTTGCCTATGGGTAGCTTTGCCCCGTTCTGCCTCTTGCAATCACCCTAACAGACCCTAGATAAGCTGCTCAGCAAAGCTTTGCAAGAAGGAAGCCATAACCTCCACAACATGCAAAAGCGAAGCTAACGCAGCGCTCCCAAACAGACAATGGTGCTTTCAAAGCACTACTCCACTTTCACAAGTGCCAGATAACCAACCCCCTTCTGAGGCGCTGTTCAAGCAATTCCATGGGCAATGAACATCCTCTCCATGCGCAGCGGCGGGCAAAGCGAACAATGTTAGGAATCCTTAAGCAAGGGATAGAGAACCCGACAATCTCTTATTGCCTCAATCCATGGCACGCTCACACTTTGAATCAATCAAATGTGGTTGCCTCTAGCGATGTGAGGGGCTAGTCAGCTATCCGATAAGCACATGCGTATTGGATAGTCGGCTACTTGTTCCCCCCTCTTGCTGCCTCTCAGACAGAAGGGGGAAGAGAAGGGGGAACTTCGAAGTGGCAGCACCGCTTGAAGACGGCAGCCAGACCCTGGGCTCCACACAGTGCTGTTGCTTTGAAAAGCCTCTTGCAGCCTGGGGCCAGCTGGGGTGTCCTCAGGCTGCACGCGGCGTTTCAAAGCAGCAGCACCACACAGAGCCCGGGATCAGCTGGGAATTCCCCCACTGACCCTGGACTCCGTGCGGCACTGACACTCAAACAGTATCAAAGCGACAGTGTGGCATAGTGGGGGGCTGCCTGCGCTGTACCCCGGGGTCCCCCTGCGCTGTGATATGAGATTCCCACTGACTCACCCACGCGTGGATTAGCTCAGACACCTGATAACAAGGCTCTTTCCCCAGGGGAGAGACAAAGGGAGGGAGGCAGAGATGAACACCTGGTTTGGGGGCAGGGACTGGGAGCAGGGCACTCTTGGGAACCATGAAGGAAAGAGACTAAGGGGGGGCTGGAATCTAGGGGCCCAGGGACCCCATCCCAAGGGGGCTGAGGCATCTTGGCCCAGACTCCTGTAGCCACGTCACGTCTGTGCTGGGCTGTGTCCTGGAGGAGCAATAACCCCTCTATTCTACTAGCTGGTGGAGTCTGTTCTTGCTGCTACGGGGCCGCAGGATCGGAGGAATCCTGACTCACCGTCACAGGAAGTGCCACACAGAGCCCTGGGTCAGCAGGGGAGTCCCTGTGACGGCGCGTTGGGGGTCCCCCGTCTCCTGCACCCCGAAATGGCACAAACAGACTGCACCAGCCGGTGGAATAGAGGAAGTTTATTGCCTCTCCAGGATACAGCACAGCACAGATGTAATCTGGTCACAGAGCTGGGCTAGGCTGCCTCAGGCCCCCTTGAGATGGGGGAGACTGGGCCCCTAAACTTCAGCCCCTTCCCCTAGGCTCTCCTCCATGCTCCCAGACAGTAACTAACTCTCTTCCAGCCCTGCCCCCCAGCCAGGGCAGCATTCCACCTTCCTTTGTTCCTCTCCATGGGGAGTGTCTGGCCACTGGTTCAACAAGTTTGGCCTTACCTCTGCCTAGTGAGGCTTTCCCTGCTGGGTCTTGCTCCAGACAGCAGGGGTCACCACAGCCCAGCAAGTACCCCCACTACGTCACAGTTCTCCCCCCTCCGAGAGCGAACTGAGCAGGGTCACTCCGCTCGTGACCTAGGGAAGTTCGGATCCTCTGCGTGGGAACCCGCCCTGGGGACATGGGTGCTCCCCTTGACTCAGGCCGGCCGTGGCGAGGACCCACATGAGTTGGCTTCCCTCTGTCCACTCGCCACCCCACTCCAGGGCGACTGGCACAGGCCTGTCCTCGGGGGTCACACCCACCCTTCCACTGGCCTTGATCTCTGGCCAGGGTCTCTCGGGCCGGGGCCATGAGCCCAGTGAGCCTTCTCTGGACAGCCAGGGCAGCTTCCATCCCCGATGCTCCACCCAGGGAGGTCTTCCCCTCCCATAACTCTCTCAGCAAGCCCAGAGGGTCCTCTATCTGGGGTAGAGCCCCCCAAGCCGCTTTCCTCCTGTCTTGGGCCTTCCCGCCCCTCTGGCAGGAGTCACAGGACCGGCAGTACCGCTGCACGGCTGTAAAGATTCCCGGCCAATAGAAGTGCTGGAGCAGCCTCAGCCGGGTGCTCCGGATCCCCCGGTGGCCCCCAACGGGGACGTCGTGGGCCAAATACAGCAGCTTGAGGTGATACTTTCGGGGGACGACCAGCTGCCGCTGGACCCCCCCATGCTCCCACCTTCCTGGGGGGAAGCCATTCACGGAACAGGAGTCCACGCTCCTGCAGGAACCTCTCCTGGCCACCTCTCCCCCGGGGCTGAGCTGCACGGAGGCCAGCCTGATCCCTCAGCCTCTGCAAGGAGGGGTCTGCCTGCACCTCAGCTTGGAATTCAGCTGCTGAGGCAGGGATCGGGACCTGTTCCCCACCTTTGCCTGGGTCCGGAGTCCCAGCCTGGCTGGACCCCGTGTCCACTGGGATGGAACCCTGAGGACGCTGCCAGGAGTCCTTCCCTCGACTCACGTTGTCAGCCCCCCGCTGGCTCTGGCTCCGGGTAGTGACTAGATCCCGCTGGGATTCATGGGGCCACTCCTCTAGGTCATTCCCCATCAGCACCTCGGTAGGCAAGTGCGGGTGCACCCCCACTTCCTTGGGGCCTTCCTTGGCCCCCCATTTCAGATGCACCCTGGCTACAGGCACCTTAAACGGGGACCCGTCTATGCCCTTCAGGGTCAGCTGCGCGTGGGGTAGTATCCGCTCTGGGGCCACTATGTCGGATCGGGCCAGAGTCACCTTCCTACCATCCATCTCCAGGGGTATGAGGCACTCGCTCCGCAGGGGCCGTCCTGCCCCCACCCGGTACACGGAGAAATCCGCCTCCTGAGAATCAGACCTCCCAGGGGAGGTGCACTGAGCGTCCTTCCCCTCTCTCTGAGCTGAGGTTTGCTTGCCAGCCCCTGCCTCTGGGGCAGCCTGCCCTTCCTCCCGCCCCAGCCAGTTAACCCTGGAAAGTCCCCGGTCCTGGGACCTGGTGCACTGAGCCCTCTTGTGGCCTTTTTGCCCACAGCGCTGGCAAGTTAGGCTTTGGGCTGTCTCTGTCCAGGGCCTGGCTGGTTCTCTGGGGTATCTATGACTGGTCCTGGTCCCTGGGGCTCGCCTTGGAGGTGTCTCTCTCCGTTGCTCAGCCAAGATCCGGTCTCTGCGCGGTTCCCTCTCTCTCCGGGACTCCGGTTCACACCTGGACCGGCTCTCCGTGAACTCATCCGCCAGCCTCCCGGCCTCCTGGGGGTTCTCTGGTCTCCGGTCCTTGAGCCACAGCCTCAGTTTGGGTGGGCACACTTCATAGAACTGCTCCATCATGACCAGCTTGAGCAGCTCCTCTGCGGTCTGGGCTCCGACTCCAGACACCCACTTGCGGCAGTATTGCGCCAGGCGGGAGGCCAGGTCCACATAGGTCTCCCGTGGCCCTTTCTGTACCCCCCCGGAACTTCTTCCTGTACATCTCGGGGGTCAGCCCGAATTTGTGCAGCAGGGCCTCCTTGACTCGGTTGTAATCCCCTGGCTGTAGGTCCTCCAGCTGACTGAGCACTCCGGCCACCTCCTGGCTCAGTGCGGGGATGAGCTCCTGCAGCCAGTCAGCTGGGGGAACCCGTTGCAGTCCACAGGCCCTCTCAAAGGCACTGAGGAACCCGTCTATGTCACCCATGTCCTTCAATTGGGCCACCACGGACCTCTCCAAGCATCTGGCAGTCCTGGGACCCTGGGGCCCATCCGCACTTGGCACAGCCGGTGCCCCGCCGGTTCTCCGCTCTGCCATGGCCAGCTCATGCTGTCGCTGCCTCTCTCGATCTTGGCGCTCCTTCTCTCGGTCCTGGCGGTCCCTCTCTCGGTCCTCTACTTCCAATTCCTTGATCCGCAGCTGGATCTCCAGCCGCCGCAGCTCCGCTGGGCTGGCCCCTGCCCTAGATGGGCTATTACTTGCAGGCCTCCCGGGAGACGCTGTCTCATCTCTCCGGTGGGTTCCAGCGCTCCTCCCCCTCTCTGAGCCTGACACACTCTCAGGGGGTGTCCGGCTGCTTCCCCTGGGGACAAGATCCTGGCCCTGTGGCTGGTCATTCTCTTCCAGCTGGACAATCAGCTGGGCCTTGGTTGCTTTCTGCACAGGCAAGCCCCTCTCTCTGCACAGCCCCACCAGCTCTGCCTTCAAGAGTCGGGCGTAGGCCATCTGCCCGCTGGTCCCCTCGGTGCAGACTCACCAGTCTAGTGCTGCAGCGCCCCACGATTCCCAGGAACCGCTTCGCTCTGTCTCCAGCACGCCTGGCTCCAGGGCTCTTGCTTCTACAGCGCCTTGTCGCTCACCGCTGGAAGCTCCATCCACGGGGTGCAGTGCATCTCACTCCTGGCACCAGTGACACGGCGCGTTGGGGGTCCCCCGTCTCCTGCACCCCAAAATGGCACAAACAGACTGCACCAGCCGGTGGAACAGAGGAAGTTTATTGCCTCTCCAGGATACAGCACAGCACAGATGTAATCTGGTCACAGAGCTGGGCTAGGCTGCCTCAGGCCCCCTTGAGATGGGGGAGACTGGGCCCCTAAACTTCAGCCCCTTCCCCTAGGCTCTTCTCCATGCTCCCAGACAGTAACTAACTCTTCCAGCCCTGCCCCCCAGCCAGGGCAGCATTCCACCTTCCTTTGTTCCTCTCCATGGGGGGTGTCTGGCCACTGGTTCAACAAGTTTGGCATTACCTCTGCCTAGTGAGGCTTTCCCTGCTGGGTCTTGCTCCAGACAGCAGGGGTCACCACAGCCCAGCAAGCACCCCCACTAACCACTCTATTCTACTAGCTGGTGGAGTCTGTTCTTGCTGCTACGGGGCCGCAGGATCGGAGGAATCCCGACTCACCGTCACAGGAAGTGCCACACAGAGCCCTGGGTCAGCAGGGGAGTCCCCAGCTATCATCTTTGGAAAATCATGGAAGACAGGAGAGATTCCAGAAGATTGGAAAAGGGCAAATATTGTGCCCATCTCATAGACTCATAGACTCATAGACTTTAAGGTCAGAAGGGACCATTATGATCATCTAGTCTGACCCCCTGCACCGTGCAGGCCACAGAATCTCGCCCACCCCTCTTAGAATAATCCTCTCACCTATGTCTCAGATATTGAAGCCTTCCAATACTTTGAAGGCCCCAACATGCAGCGAGTCCTTCAGCTGTGATCTGTGCCCAATGCTACAGAGGAAGGCGAAAAACCTCCAGGGCCTCTGCCAATCTACCCTGGAGGAAAATTCCTTCCTGACCCCAAATATGGCGATCAGCTAAACCCTGAGCATGTGGGCAAGACTCACCAGCCAGACACCCAGAAAGTTCCCTATAGCAACTCCTATCATCCCTCCATTGACCTATTTCCAACTGGAAATGAATGGTCAATTAGTTACCAAGATCATGTTATTTCATCCAACCATCCCCTTATCATAGAATCAGAACTGGAAGAGACCTCAGAAGGTCGTCAAGTCCAGCCCTCCGCTCTAGGCAGGACCAATCCCATCTAAATCAACCCGGCCAGGGCTTTGTCAAGCTGAGACTTAAACACCTCTAGGGATGGAGACTCCACTACTTCCCTAGGTAACCCATTCCAATGCTTCACTACCCTCCTAGTAAAATAGTTTTTCCTAATATCCAATCTGGACCTCTCCCACCCCAACTTGAGACCATTGCTCCTTGTTCTGCCATCTGTCACTACTGAGAACAGCCTCTCTCCATCCTCTTTGGAACCTCCCTTCAGGAAGTTGAAGGCTGCTATCAAGTCCCCCCTCACTCTTCGCTTCTGCAGACTAAACAGACCCAAGTCCCTCAGCCTCTCCTCGTAGGTCATATGCTCCAGACCCCTAATCATTTTGGTTGACCTCCGCTGGACCCTCTCCAATGCGTCCGCATCCTTTTTGTAGTGGGGGGCCCAGAACTGGACACAGTACTCCAGATGTGGCCTCACCAAAGCCGAATAAAGGGGAATAATGACATCTCTGGATCTACTGGCAATGCTCCTCTTAATGCATCCTAATATGCCATTCGCCTTCTTGGCTACAAGGGCACACTGACTCATATCTAGCTTCTCATCCACTGTAACCCCCAGGTCCTTTTCTGCAGAACTACTACTTAACTGGTTGGTCCCCAGCCTGTAACTATGCTTGGGATTCTTCCGTCCCAAGTGCAGGACTCTACACTTGTCTTTGTTGAATCTCATGAGAGTTCTAGTGGCCCAATCCTCCAATTTGTCTAAGTCACTCTGGACCCTATCTCTGCCCTTAAGCGTATCTACCTCTCCCCCTAGCTTAGTGTCATCTGCAAACTTGCTGAGGGTGCAATCTATCCCTCATCCAGGTCATTAATAAAGATATTGAACAAAACCGGTCCTAGAACCGAACCTTGGGGCACTCCACTAGAAACCGACCTCCATCCTGACATCGAACCGTTGATCACTACCCGCTGGGCCCGGCCTTCTAGCCATCTTTCTATCCATCTTACCGTCCATTTATCCAATCCGCATTCCCTTAACTTGCTGGCAAGAATATTGTGGGAGACCGTATCAAAAGCCTTGCTAAAGTCAAGGTATATAACATCCACTGACTTTCCCATGTCCACTGAGCCAGTTACCTCATCATAGAAGCTAATCAGATTGGTCAAGCACGACTTGCCCTTTGTGAATCCATGCTGACTATTCCTGATCACTTTCCTCTCATTCAAGTGTCTCAAAATGGATTCCTTTATGATCCCTTCCATGATTTTTCCAGGAACCGAGGTAAGACTGACCGGCCTATAGTTCCCTGGATCGTCCTTCTTCCCTTTTTTGAAGATGGGCACTACATTTGCCTTTTTCCAATCATCCGGGATTTCGCCCGATCGCCACGACTTTTCAAAGATAATGGCCAAAGGCTCCTCAATGACATTTGCCAACTCCTTCAGTACCCTTGGGTGCATTAAGTCTGGACCCATGGATTTGTGTACGTTTAGTTTTTCTAAATAGTTCCTAACCTGTTCTTTACCCACCAAGGGCTGTCCATCTTCTTCCCATCTTGCGTCGCTTAGCACAGAAGTCCAGGAGCCGACCTTGTCCGTGAATACAGAGGCAAAGAAAGCATTGAGTACTTCAGCTTTCCCCACATCCTCTGTCACTAGGTTACCTCCTTCATCCATTAGGGACTGCACACCCTCTCTGATCACCTTCTTCTTGTTGACATGCCTGTAGAAACCTTTCTTGTTATCCTTCACATCCTTAGCCAGTCGCAACTCCATTTGCGCTTTCGCCTTCCTGATAACCCCCCGGCATTCTCGAACTATACATTTAAGCTCCTCCCTAGTCATTTGTCCAAGTTTCCACTTTCTGTAAGCTTCCTTTTTGTGCTTAAGTACACCAAGGATTTCCCCTGTAAGCCAATCCGGTCTCCTACCAGGTTTGCCTCTCTTGCTACGTGTCGGGATGGTTTCTTTCTGTGCCTTCAATAAGGCTTCTTTAAAATACTGCCAGCTGTCCTGGACTCCTTTCCCCTTCATGTTAACATCCCAGGGGATTCTTTCCATCAGATCTCTGAGGGAGTCAAAATCTGCTTTTTTGAAGTCCAAGGTGTGTATTTTACTACTCTCTTTCCTTCCTTTCCATCTATAAAAAGGGAAATAAGAACAACCCAGGAATCTACCGATCAGTCAGTTTAACTTCTGTGCCAGGAAAGATAATGGAGCAAGTAATTAAGGAAATCTGCAAACACTTGGAAGATAAGGTGATAGGGAACAGCCAGCATGGATTTGTAAAGAATAAATCACGTCAAACCAATCTGATAGCTTTGATAGGATAACGAGTCTTGTGGGTAAGGGAGAAGCAGTGGACATGGTATACCTAGACTTTAGTAAGGCATTTGATACTGTCTCACATGATATTCTTATCAATAAACTAGGCAAATACAACGTAGATGGGGCTACTATAAGGTAGGTGCATAACTGGCTGGATAACCACACTGAGTAGTTAAGGGTTTACAATCCTGCTGGAAAGGTTTAACAAGTGGGTTTCTGCAGGGGTCTGTTTTGGGACCAGCTCTGTTCAATATCTTCATCAAAGATTTAGATATCAGCATAGAGAGTATGCTTATTAAGTTTGCAGATACCAACAAGCTGTGAGGGGTTGCGACTAATCTGAAGGATAGGGTCACCATTCAAAATGATCTGGACAAATTGGAGAAATGGTCTGAGGTAAACAGGATGAAGTTTAATAAGAACAAATGCAAAGTGCTCCACTTAGGAAGGAACAATCAGTTTCACATACAGAATGGGAAGTGACTGTCTAGGAAGGAGTACGGCAGAAAGATCTAGGGGTTATAGCAGACCACAAGCTGAATATGAGTCAGTGTGATGCTGTTGCAAAAAAGCAAACATGATTCTGGGCTGTATGAACAGGAGTGTTGTGAGCAAGACACGAGGAGTCATTCTTCTGCTCTACTCTGCGCTGATTAGGGCTCAGTTGCAGTATTGTGTCCAGTTCTGGGTACCACATTTCAAGATGTGGAGAAACTGGAGAAGGTCCAGAGAAGAGCAACAAGAATGATGAAAGGTCTAGAGAACCTGACCTTTGAAAAAAAGACTGAAAGAACTGGGTGTGACGGCGCGTTGGGAGTCCCCCGTCTCCTGCACCCTGAAATGGCACAGACTCCACCAGCCAGTGGAATTGAGGGTGGTTTATTGCTTCTCCAGGATACAGCACAGCACAGATGGAATCTGGTCACAGAGCTGGGCTAGGATGCCTCAGGCCCCCTTGAGATGGGGGAGACTGGGCCCCTAAACTCCAGCCCCTTCCCCTAGGCTCTCCTCCATGCTCTCAGACAGCCAGCAACCAACTAACTAACTTCCAGCCCTGCCCCCCAGCCAGGGCAGCATCCACCTTCCTTTGTTCCTCTCCATGGGGGGTGTCTGGCCCTACTGGTTTGCATAGTGACTCATCCTGTTTTGCTGGGTCGTGGTACCCACGGCAGCCAGTGGGGGTTACACCAGAGCCAGCAGCATAGAAACCAGCCAGGTACCCCCACTACGTCACACTGGGCTTTTTTCATTTGGAAAAGAGAAGATTGAGGGGGGACATGATGTCACGTTGCTGAATTGGAGGGAAGCAGCCAGATCGTTGCTGCACCCCTAGGTGGGGGTGTTGGCCCCAGAAATTGGTGTGGGGGGAGCCATGGGGGGTATTGAATGGGAGATTATTGTTTGTTGATCTTATGTACGCTATTTATGTGAGTGTATAATGTCTGTGTGTTTAGGTAGGAATCTGTAATCTGTGTGGAAGCTGAATATTTCTGTGAATGTGCTTAAGCATGGCTATGGACAGGCTGAGTAGCAAAGCCCTGTGGAACAATGGCTCTCAATAGGCTATGGACACACCCAAAGAATGGGATTTGTCACCTGAGGGCAGCCAGCAAGAAATATAGAGATTGGCCTCTGACCAGGTGACTTGCTGCAGACTAGAAGAGGCCAGGAAGGAGTATAAAGAGGCCATGTGGTCGATGCCATTTTGTTCTCAGCTCAGCACTTCATCCCAGAGGCAGCACTGCAGGGATTGAAGAGCCCGGAAGACCAGTGAACCCATCCTGATCGTAGGATGTGCAATAAGAACTTTTAAACCAGCAGCTGCAACATCTCTGCTAGAGCCTGCATCGAGAACTGGGAGATTCGGTGCATGTAACGTACTGTACTTTAATAACCTCACTCTCATGCTTTTCTTTCTTGTGTTAATAAACCTTTAGTTTTAGATTCTAAAGGATTGGCCCAGCGTGATTTGTGGGTAAGATCCAGAGGGTAAATTGACCAGGGATCTGTGGCTGGTTTCTTGGAACCGGATGGGACTTGTTCGGGGTAGGTGGGATTGGGTGCTAGGACCCCCCACCTGTGTATAGGCCCGGGGCCATCTGGGGCACGGATATTGCTGGGGTGTCGGAGGGGTTTTGCTCGGGAGGCTTCAGGCAGGCAGCTGAAGCGCTCTGTGGGACTGGTTTGTGGCCTGTGTGGAGAGGTCGCCAGTCGGGGGCTGTAAGGAACCCCGGATTTGAGCAATTCGCCCTGAGCGGATGCCCTTAGCTGTGCCCAGACACGGCCCGGACCGTCACAACATGAGAGCAGTTTTCAGGTATCTATAAGTGTCACAAGGAAGAGGGAGAAAAATTGTTCTTCCTGGCCTCTGAGGATAGAACAAGAAGCAATGGACTTAAACTGCAACAAGGGAGTTTTAGGTTGCACGTTAGGAAAAAGTTCCTGTCGGGGTGGTTAAACACTGGAATAAATTGCCTAGGGAGGCTGCGGAATCTCCATCTCTGGAGATATTTAGGAGTAGGTTAGATAAATGTCTATCAGGGATGGTCTAGACAGTGCTGGGTCCTGCCATGGGGGCAGGGGACTGGACTCAGTGACCTCTCAAGGTCCCTTCCAGTCCAAGTATTCTATGATTTCATCTTGGAAGAGAGACAAATGAAAGGGGTATGATGGAGGTTTAAAATCATGACAGTGTGGACAAAAAGTTATTTACTTTTTCCCATAAGACAAGAACTAGAGGGTCACTAAATGAAATTTAATAGGAAGCAGGTGTAAAAAACAAACAAAAGGAAGGTTCTCTTCACACAACCTATGTTAACATCCTCTGGCAAGGAGTTCCACAGGTTGTGAAGACCAGGACTTTAACTGGGTTCAAAAAAAAGCACTAGATAAATCCATGGAGGTTAGGTCCATCAACAGCTACACCAGGCTGGCCGGAATGGTGTCCCTAGCCTGTCTGGGAATGAGTGACAGGAGTGAGGTCACTGGATTCCCTGTCCTGTTCATCCCCTCTGGGGCCCCTGGCATTGGCCACTGTCGGCAGACAGGACACTGGGCCGGATGGACCTTTGGTCTGACCCACTGGGGCCGTTCTTAGGCTGTGCTGACTCAAGACAGTCCAATGGACACCCTCATGGACACTAACTGCAAAGGAGCTATGAGACCTCCCTTCTGTTGCTTGTCTCCAGTTGATGAAAGCCACACGATTCGTAGTAGCCTAACGGCGGCAGCAGGCAACCTAAGGCAATTCAACCAGCCCCACGGCCAGAAGCAGCCTGAGCACATTCAGCAGCGTTAGTCCGCAGCAGCGTTGGCTGAACCCAGCACCCACCCAGGGGGTGCCCGGAGGGCCAGGAAGAGCCCGCACTGGAATGTCCCTAGAATTCATGGCAGTGCACTAAATGGCAGCCTGAGGCCATCAATGCAGTGGGGTGTCGGGTTCATCCCACCAGCAACAGCAGACCTGCAGGGTGTCTGGCAGCCCGAGCCGCCGCTACTCACCTTTCCCAAGGTACACCATGCCGTACTCCCGGCCTTGGGGGGTCTTGTACTCCACCGTGAAGCACACCTCCTTCCCAATAAGCTTCTTCCGCAGGAACTCACGAGCCGGAAACCCCCAGGGCTAGGGAAGAACAGAACCATCACTGGAGCTCCAAGTGACACCAGCCTGAGGGCTCCCCTTCCACTGCTAGGCACCATGCAGCGAGATCTCATAGGGAGGCAGTGTTGCCTAGCAAACAGAGCACACAGCTTCCCCACCTGCAAAATGGACTCTGTGATCCTGACCTCCTTCCTATTGGACATGGGGAGGTGGGAGAAGCAGGGAGCGAGGGGAAAGTGCAGTTTGCTGCATCCCTCACTCTGGCTGGGGAAGGACAGGGTAGGGATGCTAAGACTTGCCTCAGCCGGGGTACGTGCACCCTCCCCAGCTGTGGCCACTGGAGCTGCAGCAGCCATGGAGAGGAGCTGCTGCAGGGAGAAGGGGCTGGGGTTGTTCTCCCCCTCCAGGGCAGCCTGCACCCTCCAGAGCAAGGATTGAACTGAAGATACAATTCCATGACTCTCACAAGTGGGCTGTGCCCACGAAGGCGCCCGATATTACAGAGATGTTAGTCTCTAGGGTGCCATAGGACTACTTGATTTTTAGAAGGACATGAGTTAAGGACCCAGGCAACGCTGGGTAAGTCTTCTCGGTATCTAGCCCTCCAGTGAAGCGGTGTGCAAGGCAGCTCGGTCTGCGGGTTCTGTTAGCACCCTGCAGCCGGAGTTCCTGCGCTCAAGACAGCAGGGGACTCTGGTAAGGAGGGGTCAGCACTGCAGCTGAACACTCAGTGCAGGTCTGTGCTACGTCGTACGCACAGAGCTGGTGAGCAAAAGCAGGAGGCCGAGTTCTGTTTGTCCCCAAATGGGATGCTGCAGAGCCAGCACCTCTTCCCCAGACCCACGTCCATCCCACCCCTCTGTACAACTTCAGCACGGCACCATCTCACCGCAGATCGGATTGGCCCCGCCTCTCAGGTCACCCCAGACAGCCACCGGGTGACAGTGTTTGAAGTAGCGTCCTACAGGGAAAAAGCTCCACGCACAACCCCAGCCTGAGTCAGCCAGCTCCCACAACTCAGCACGCAGCAGACAGCTGCTTTGGGCAACGGGTGGGGGCAGGGAAGACCACCAGCATTGTAGCTCATGGGTACCCCCGAGGAGATCGCCCGCAAACCGCAGCTGGGCTCAGGAGGCCAGGGTATGAAACACACCACCTTCGGCTCCATCCACCAGTGTGCTGGGAGACCCGCTTTCTCATCAGAGCCCAGCACCTACACTAGCAAGGCCACCATGATCTGCTGCCACAGGAGCGGTTAACCATTCCCCCATGAAGATTCCTCCATCGAAAGCCGATTAGGCTCCTGCCAGACAACACCTAGGATGCATCTCTCCCCCAGTCTCTGCCTCCCTGGAGGCTGGTAGCCTGGGAGATTCACCTCGACTAGTGCGTCTCAACCTTTTTTTAAATAAAGTACCCCTTTTTCAAACAAAACATTAAGTACCCCCGGTACCGACAGTTTTCAGAATGTTTTTCTCCCGTTGAAACATTTGTTTAAACAATGTAATCGCAGCCAGGCGGGCGATGACATTTTTGGGTGTAAAAAGTACAAAAATAATCAAGCGTCGTAAAACTTAAAATGAAAATTCAGTTCTCCACATGTCGGTTGTGTTGATGGACCCCCAGACTTCGAGTACCCCTAAGGGTGCTCGTACCACGGGTTGAGAAACACTGACCTAGGGCACCAGAACGGAAGCACCCCGCTACGCTATGCGATGACAAACATTTTACACTCAGTAGGCCCGGCTGAGGACAGCCGCCTGCCTAGCTCAAAAGGGCTCTGAGCCAGAGGAAATCGAACTGGTCTTTTCACACACCCCTGGCAGATACTCCTTTGCTAGGCCAGCAGCTCTCACCAAAAATCCCGAACATGGCAGGAAAAATTTGGTTGAGCAAAAGAAAAAAAACAGGATGAAAGTTGAGCGAAAAAACCAATGGGAGAACAAAAAGGTCACTGTGCCTTTAAAAATCCCCACGCTCCTCACTGCCCCCCACCCCCCCCCCCCCCCCCCGGACATGGCAGAGAAGGAATGTCCCCACCAGCCTTCCGTACAAGGGACACATTTTACAGTCCGGTATTTCTGGGGGGGGTTACAGGACAGGGCCAGAAATAATGGATGGTCCGGGTGAAAACCGGACACCTGGACACCCTATCCTGTATCCCCCCTCAGACTGGGACCCACCCTACCCCGAAGCTGAGCAGGGCTGGGCCTGGTCCCCCCTTGCTAGAGAACGCAGACAAGGCTGAGGGAAGAGGCCCTGCAGCTCCAGCAGGAGGCGCTCTCCCTCCCGGAGCCAGCGCTCCACAAGCACACCGAGAGGAGCTCCAGCAGGCTCGTCCGTTTCACCGAGACACGAGGCTGCAGCAAGAATGTGACCAGGACTCCGGGGCTGATCCCCACTCACAGCACCCCCTAAGGGGAAGCACCCCTAGCACTCTGCTGCAGCACAGGGTGGGCTCAGACCCCATCCTACTCCTAGCACCACACCCGGGCACTGGGATCTGCCCTAGGGCTGTTAAACATCAGTTCACTGACTAGTCGAGTACCCTGATGAAATGTTATCGGTTACTCAACTATTCTACAGTCCCTGGGGGCGGGGCCTGCAGACACTGGATCAGAGGCAGCAACGCGGGATGCCAGGTGGGAGCCCATTTAAAAACCAGCTCCCCTCGTGGACTGGGAGAGGGGCAGCAGCACAGGGTGGCAGCAGCCCCCGGCTTGGGCGGATCTGAGCTCCCGGACCCAGCGTGAGCCAGGACTGAGCCGGGCTGCCCGCCCACCCAGCCCCTAATGCACTTTAAATGCAGAGCCGCAGCAGGGGTAGGTCCCGGACCCACCACAAGCCAGAACTGAGCCGGGCTGCTGGCCAGCCTGCTAAACGCTGACTGGCAGGGAGAGGGAGATGCGTGTGGTCTACAGCATTAGCCTATAAGCTTTTGCCTATCGGTTAATAGGCTGCACTGTTACATCCCGAGTCTGCACTGAGCCCCCCAGGCAGGGAGCACGGGAACTCATGGATCAAGTTACACTGGCCCAAGGCTGAGGATTTGCTACACTGAGCTCTGGGTCCAGGCCAAAAGTCACTGCTGGCTTGAGGTTTCCTGCTGGCGGTCTGCCAGGCCAGGCTGTATTTGGGTGGCACCCACAGGAGGGTCTCGCCTGGCCACAGTCCTGGGTGCTCGGAGCCCGGGGAGCCTTTCGCCCTAGTGAGGAGACACGTACCTCGTCTGGGGTGTCCTTGGCATCCGGCTGGCCCGCAGCAGCCCGGCGGGCGAGGTTTCCGGCACGGATATTGCTGAGGTTGATCTGCCGCTCCGGAGGGGGCCCCCCACGGGGCTGCCCTCGGACAATGATGGCGCAGCCCGAGAGGACCTGCAGGGAGGCAGACAGGACATTAGTGCTCCAACAGCCACGCTAACCGCTTGGAGAAGCAGCGGGTGTGCCCTCTGGTCCCACCCCATTCCTGTCTCTAGGGCGGGGCGGGGAACCTCAGGGCCGGACGCAGCCCCCGGCTTGCCTGGATCCTGCCTGAGGCCGAGGGCTTTCCCTCAGCGTTGGGGAGCCTGTGCTGACCCTCCAGCCCCCCGCTACCTCCCTATGGGGCTGGACCACACGAACATCTCACCCGCCGAGGCTTGGGTGAGAAGGGAATGCAGGGAGGGTCTCCCCAGCCAGGGGTCACGTCAGTGGGGAGGAGGGGGGTATTTTATTTTTTTTTAATATATATATATATGGGGTTTTTTTGCTTCTCATTTGTGTGCAGCCCCTGACTGATTTTCTGTGGGTCAGCGGCCCTCGCCCCAAGGAAGTTTCCCCATCACGGATCTAGGTGGTTATCGTGGCCCCCCCATCATTTTGCCCAAGCATCCCCCCCTTCCTAGCACCGCCACACAGCCTTCCACACACACACGCTTCCAGAGCCGCCTCTGCCGGCCCCAAGCATCGGCCTCCCTTCCCGGCCCAGGCTGCACCCCCAAGCTCCTCAGTGACGCCGGCTCGCGTGCTGGCGACCCCGAGCTCTGCAGACCCCCCTTCAGTAAGGGAGCGAGACGCCTGCTCATCATGGGCAATCTCACAGGACTCTGCTCTCACAGGATTGTCGACTCCCCCAACAGCCCAACAGCCTCCCAAGCCTGGACGAGGAGCCCACGTGCACTCCAGCACCACGCCGCCACAGTAAGCCAGCCACGCCCACGGCCAGCCACTGCGCAGGGAGCAGTAAGCATCACTGCTGCACACGAGCGTCTCCGTCCCGTCTGCAGAGGGGCCAGTAGGCAGCTGGGAGCTAGGAGACAGGAGAAGTCCCAGGGGCCACAACTGGCCCCGCTGGGCAGAGGGGAGTGGGCCAGCTGCCTACCTCCCAGGCACAGCTCATGCCAGCGGGCCCTGGGGGTGGGGCGGGGGGTGGCCAGCCAGGCTGTACGGCCAGCCTCACTGGAGCCCCACTGCAGAGGAGATTCGGGGATCGGAGCAGCAGCGCCAGAGGGAAGTGGGGCAGGCGAGCTCCTCCCCAAGCAGTGGGCAGCCCTGCAGCACAGTGAGGCTGGTGAGTGCAGCTGCCCGGGGGCCACCACCAGGACTTCCGGGTCGCTCCGAGCCAGGTCCGGCATGAAGTTCTCACCCCTGCCAGCCCTGAGCTCCCAGCTCGACGGGCAGGTCTCCTGGCAGCGCAGGGAAAGGAGCCCAGTGGGGTTCAACAGGGCTCAGGCCCTGGCCACCTGTGAGCAAGGCCCCACACGTGGCACCGGCAAGCCCTGCCGATAGCCAGGGACCAGTGGGCAGCGAGCCCTGCGCTCGCACCCTGGCTGCAAACAAGGGCACGGCAGGGTTTGAGCTCCGGGGCCTCTGCGCTGTGCTGTGCCCCTTCACACATGCAAGTCCCCAGGGCAGTGCACCCAGCCCCGATGCCCTCGCTAGCGTGTCCCCCGGCCGCACCCTGCTCCTCATCTAGTTCATGGGCAACGGCAGCTCCCCAAGGGGCGGGGATGCACCAAGCCCACAAGCGGAGGAGCTGCCCCCGAACACGTTAGCAGGGTGGGGGCGCTACAGGAGACTCCTGCTTAAAGAGACGGCCCCGCCGCATCAGGACCAAGCCCTTGGGCCCTCCCCCGGCAATCCGTGCTGGCTCGGCACACCAGGGCCGCGCTCCGCAAGCCCCCCCCAGCACGTATGCGAGAGCCCGTCCCCCGTGCAGCCAGACAAGGCCCCTGGCTAGAGACAGGCGACGGCAGCGAGTGACGGCCTGGCGCTGCACGGTCCCCTCCTGCGGTGACAGGAGGAGCAGGGAAGTCTAGCGGGGCCGAGGAAGCCGGGGCTCTGTTCCCAGCTCTGCCACCCCCTGCTGGGTGACCTGGGTGAGTTACGTCCCCCATCCCTGCCTTGGCTCCCCACGCCCCGTTGTCATTGCGGCAACAGGCCCTGCCGCACGAAGCTGCAGTTACTGCACGCCACACGGCCCCACTGAGCCCCAGCCAGTCCCGCACTAGCAGCCCCACTCCCATCTGCCACTCACCGAACAGCGCAGGCCTCGCGGCAGGAGCAGTGACCTCGCCACCCATGGGGCCAGCACGCCGGACAGATGGGGCAGGAGAAGGGGAGATCAACCGAAACTGACCATGCCCCTTGACCCAGGGCACAGGCAAGCGCCTCCGCTTGCCCCGCCGCCGAGGGCCATGCAGGGGAGGGCACTGGCAGCCCCCTCTGGGGAGCAGGGCGGGCTGCCAAGCGCATGACATGCTCCCTTGGGGCTGAGCATGCTGCCCCCGTGGAGGGGGCTCTCGGCAGTACCCGCCAGCCAGCGAGGGGGAGCACGCCCCACAGACCGCAGGCAAGGCCACTGCGAAGGGTGACCAGGAAGCAAGGCTTGCGGAATGCCCAAGGGCCCTGAAGTAAAACCCGGCCCGTTGTCTTGCCTGCCCATTGGATACATGATGCTGTGCACCTGGGGGTTGGATTTCCACGCAATGGCTGGTGTGACGGCGCGTTGGGGTTTTCCCATCTCCTGCACCCCCGTAGTGGCACGAACAGACTCCCCCAGCCAGTAGAACAGGGGAGTTTATTGCTTTTCCAGGATACAGCACAGCACAGGTGGAATCTGGTTCCAGGGCAGGACTAGGATGCCTCAGCCCCCCTTGATATGGGGGAGTCTGGGCCCCTAAATCCCAGCCCGTTGCCTAGGCTGCTTCCTCCATGATCCCAGCCAGAACCACACAAACTCACTTCCAGCTCTGCCCCCAGCCAGAGCTCCACTCCCCTTCCTCCCACTGTTCCGCTCCCTGGGAGGTAACTGGTCAGACAGGTTCGAAGCCCCCTTGCATAATGACTCATCCCCTGCCCTGCTGGGCCGTGCTGCAGCCAGCAGCCAGTGGAGGTCACTCACAGCCCACTGCCCAGCATAGCAACCAGCAAGGTACCCCCCACTACGTCACAGCTGGGCTGGAAAGGCATTTCCAGACTTGTGAGGGAGCCACCTGGAGTCGGGGGAAGATCACCAGGGATGACCCATGAGTTCGGACCAACGCCCACAATCTGCTGCTTAAGCTGCTGGGGAATTCTCAGTCCAGAAACCCCTCCCCAGAGAAGCCGGCCAGCTGAGAAAGCAGAAGGGAGAGGCTCCTCATGCAGGGACAGGACTGGTGCCGCACCTAGACAAGAGCTGGGAGCACAGACCAGCAGTTCGCAGGAAGGGCCGTTTCACCCAAGCAGCTAGCCTAGGAATAGAGCAGCCCCAGCCTGTGCTACCGAGTGACCCCCCCCAGGGCTGAACACACAGCTCCATGCCCTGGGGCCTCCCAAAGGCATCCTCTCCACAGGCAGCTCCGCAAGCCGCAGCGGGGTGAAAAGCACTAGCCAAGCAAACCGAACTGGCTTCCCCAGAGCCGCAGCTGGCATCCGGGATAAGGCATCCACTGAAGGCAGGCAGGATAAGGCAGCCGCTGACGGCAGAGGGGGTTTCCAGTGGCCTAATGGACAAGGCATGAGCCTCTGGAGATACAAGTGCCATGCAGGAGAAGCTTGAGTTCCAGCAGGCCGTTCCCCCGGTTACTGGATCCATTCCCCCGGTTACTGGATCCATTCCCCCGGTTACTGGATCCATTCCCCCGGTTACTGGATCCAGGCCCTTACAGGAAACGTGAACACAGTGTGTCTGCCCAGACAGCACCCTCTGCGCTGGCTGTGCTGGGACAGCTTTAGTCATTTTGGCTGCGTGGGATTTTCCAGCGCCTCAGTGAACGGAAGCCAGCCATGTGAGGTCTGGAGGTCACCGCCCTCCTCCATACCGGCGCATCCGCCTGGGTGCTCTCTGCTCAGCCGGCTCCTGGACCCCCAACAAGCACAGCCCCTGGCCAGCTGCAATCGCTGAGATGCCATGCTGCTTTCTCCAGTGCCTCTCCCTGCTTTGCCCAGGCTCTGGGGAAGTCCGGACAGACAGGTTAGCACAAGAGGAGAACTCAATGCCGAAGAACAAGGCGTGTCACCTTGCGGTGCATGCTTACAGACGGGCACGGGGCTGGTGCTGCCGACAGGCTGAACTGCTTGGTTTGGGTGTAATTTCTCCGCTGTTCTCTGAGCCACCCGTCAGCTCCTAGGACCAGGGTGAGTGGCACACAGTGGGATCAAAGGGACGCTGATCCGCTGACGTACATACAAGCAGTCTGCCCTCCAGCTGTACTGAACGTTAGGCAGGGAAAGCTGCCAGCACCCATTGGCACACCACCTCCCAAGAGCCCGAGGTGGACCGGTCACAGCTGGGCCAGGCAGGGTGCACAGGGATACAGCTACCCAGCCAGGTGAGGTCATGGGAGCAGTGTTGCCTACTAAGCCACCTCTCTGTCTAGATGGAGTCCAGGGGCCGTTCTGTTGCCAAGCAGGCCCTGAGAAACCAGATCCACTGAGCTCTGGAGGAGACGGTCCTGTTCTGACAGCTGCCACGCTCCGATGAATTGTAGCCCAAATATTCCTCTCGGAACAGCCAGTGCCCTGAACCAATGTAAGAATTAGATGCTTTTAACCTTGTTTTCAGACGGCTCCTTGCCTCTCTCCCAGTGCCTGGAATACAAACGCCAGAAGCAGACTCCAGCCCAGACTCCCGGCTAGCGGGAAGCTACAGGCACAAGGTGAGTTGCCAGCAGAGCAGCGATCTGACCTGACAGGTGAGCAAGCCTAGAGCCATGCCGTTCCACGTGGCACTGCTGTGCCGCGGCGAGCAAAGACCTGCCTTGCTCCGTCAGTGGGGCTCAAGGGGCGTTGCCTATGTCCATTCCACATTAAGGCGAGGGCTCGCTACATGCACTGGTGCCACGTTTCCCCTCACAGTGTCTACAGGGGAGCAGTGCTGGTGACCCTGGCACGGCTCCCTAAGGCACAGGAAAAGGGGCCCCACCCGTCATCCCCCCCAGCTTTCCTTTGCTGAAAACAGACAGTGGGAAAGGTAGGCGAGCCATGGAATGGACATGAGCAACATGTCGTCACGTTACTGGGTCTTCAGGGGAGCAGCCAGATCACTGCTGCACCCATAGGTGGATGTGTTGGCACCAAGAATGGTATAGAAGGGGGCCATGTGACGTATAGAATAGGAGCTTACTGTCTGCTGAGCCTATGTACGCTAGTCATGTGACTGTAAAATGTCTGTGTGTGTAGGTAGGAATCTGTGTAGATACTGAATATTTCTCTGCATGTGGTTGAGCAATGGGCAGAGACCGGCCTGTGGACATGCTAATCAGTGAGGCCTTGTGGGACAATGGCACTCGATGGGCCAAGGACACACCTAAAGAATGAGGGTGACTCATACCTAACGGCTACCAGCAGTGAACACAGGAATAAGCCGTGGACCAGGTGACCTGCTGTAGCCAAGAAGAGACCAGGAACGAGGGATAAATAGGCCATGTGGTGGACTCCATCTTTGTTCTCAGCTCAGCACTTCATCCCAGAGGCAGCAGTGCAGGGATCGAAGAGCCCGGAAGACCTGTGGACCCATCCTGATCCTAGGATGCGCAACAAGGACTTAAACCAGCAGCTGCAACATCTCTGCTAGAGCCTGCATCGAGGACTGGGAGATTCGGTGCATGTAACGTACTATCCTTTAACAACCTCACTCTCAGGCTTTTCTTTTTTGTAATAATAAACCTTTAGATGTTAGATGCTAAAGGATTGGCTCAGCGTGATTTGTGGGTAAGGTCCAGAGGGTAAATTGACCAGGGATCTGTGGCTGGTTTCTTGGAACCGGACAGAACTTGTTCGGGGCAGGTGGGATTGGATGCTAGGACCCCCCCACTTGTGTATAGGCCCGGGGCCATCTGGGGCACGGATATTGCTGGGGTGTCGGAGGGGTTTTGCTCGTGAGGCTTCAGGCAGGCAGCTGAAGTGCTCTGTGGGACTGGTTTGTGGCCTGTTTGGAGAGGTCACCAGTCAGGGGCTGTAAGAAGCCCCGGATTTGAGCAATTAACCCTGAGCGGATGCCCTCAGCTGTGCCCAGACACGGCCCGGTCCGTCTCAGTCTCGTCTTCCAGTGCTTGCTCATGTCCCTCCCACATTGGGGGGCCCAGCCAGAACCCGGGGAGGCCGGTAGGAACTCACGGCCGCATAGATTGCAGCAGCTCTGCCAGGCCCAGCATGACACCATAACGAGACACGAACTTGTGGCCAGAGGACCATGCTGCAGCTCTGCAGATGGGCCGTGTCAGGATACGTGCAGGAAGGCCGCCTGAGCTCTGGTCAAGTGGGCGAATCAGCGGCAGCAGAACCCTGGCCAGCTGGTAACGGGTCTATCTGCAAAGCGCTCTAGTGGGAAAACATTCGGCAAGGAGACCGACAGCCCTTTGTCTGATCCTGTAGCGGTGAAGAGCCGGGTCGATTTACACAAAGGCTTGGGGCACTGAGTCAAAGGCAAAGCCCTCTGGACAGGCTGGGTGTGCACACACCTCTCCTCTGCCGCCTTGGCCAGCTTGGGACAGAACGCCAGGAGGAACACGCCCTGGTTCACATGGAAGGCAGGCCAGGCGGGGCCACAGCAGGACCTTATGCTTAAAAAAGGCCGCAGAAGGAGGTTCTGAGGTCAAGCTTTAGTCTCCCAGACTCGTCACGCCAGCATCACCCGCACCGGGAAAGCGACGCGGTGGGAGGGAGCAGGAGCCCAGCAGCTCGAAAGGCAGGCTGGGGAGCCTGCAGAGGTCCAGATAAGGTCCCACTGCGGGATGGGGGCCCGTACCTGCCGGTAAACCCTCTCGCGGCCTCTTAGGAATCTGACATGCCATGAAGAAAGCCTTGTCCCTGAATCGGTGGGTGAAAGGGGAGATGGCCAGGTCTCCTGTTAGGGGGGTCTCGTGCTAGGGCCTGGCTCCTGAGACGCAGCAGGCAATCTAAGATGGACCACACTGTAGAACACGAGGCAGATACGCTGCATTGACACCCAGTGGGCAAACGCCCGCCACTTGGCCATGGGGGATCAGTCTCACGGACGGCGCCCTGCTCCCCAGGGGGACCTGCTGAACCTCCAAGGCGGCCCACTCCTCCGGGTTCAACCACACAGAGGAGCAGAGACTCGAGGTGGAGAGGGAGGGGCTGCCCTGCCACCATCTTCATGAGCCTGCTGAAGCAGCACTGGCGAGGACCCGCCGGGGGCTATCGCTATAACCTAACACTAAAATAAAATGAATGGAGATCGTCTATCTCCTAGAACTGGAAGGGACCTCAAGAGGTCACCGAGTCCAGTCCCCTGCCCTCACAGCAGGACCAAGTACCATCCCTGATGAATTTTTGCCCCAAATTGCCTCCGCAAGGATTGAACTCACCTCCCTGGGTTTAGCAGACCAATGCTCAAACCACTGAGCTATCCCTCCCCCACAAGGTTCAACCTGTGCTATGTCCCTTTTGATCTTTCCTAGGGCCCAGCTGATGGCAGGCGGAAGGCATGGGTGAGGGAGTCCTTGTGCAGGCCCTGCCGGGAGCAAAACCAATGGCACTTTGTTTTGCCTGACAGCAAACAGGATCACTGGGGGCACGCCCTACCTCAAGTCGGGGAGTTCTCACCATGAGTGGTCACGCCAAGTGGGGCAGTCCCGGATGCGGTGATCCACTGAGGCCGGAGAGGGGACCAGCCTGCAGACGAAGGTTGTGGCCGATGCTGTAGTCCCAGAGAGCGCCTCCTGGCAGAGCCGACGAGCATGCTCGCCCGTGCCAGCTTGTGCAGAACACCAAGGCAGCACTGCCCCTCTGGACCCTGCCACTCTGCCTGACTGGTGCAGCAGAAAGACACCGCAGCCAACCCCACCCCTCAGCTCCTTAACATCTGGTCCTCCTCCAGGGACCACATCCCGGGGTCTGGAGATCCCCAGCTGAGGTCCCCGGCATCTGATACCAGCTCAATGGAGGGAGAGCGGCTGTCCAAGGGAATTCCTTCCAGGACTTCCCCTGGATCAGCCCACCACTGCAGTGAAGGGACCATGCCAGGGGAGTGGTGTATGATCTTTTCCAGGTGATCCCTGGCCTGGGAATAGGTTGATGCACACAGAGGCTGCACACGGAGCCTGGAGCAACAGCAGCAAGCTTGTGCATGGGCCATGCAGCTCAGCAGATGCAAGAACACCCTGGCTCTGGTCGGGGAAAGGCAGACGTTTCCAAAGCGAGGTCTGTCAGGGCCCAAAACCCGTTGAGTGGCAGGAAGGCTCTGCTGGGTGGAGTGGTGCACCGCTCCAAGGAATTCTCCCCTTTGTACTGGGACTGCAATGGACTGCCACTCACCAGTAGCCCCGGGCAGCAATGTGGGGCTTGCAGAACTGTGACGGCTCTTTGGCCCTGAGCTGCCTTGGACCAGGCGGTCGAAGTACGGCTCGATCTCAGGTTGGTGATCGGCTTCAAGTGGAATGTCCCAAGGGCCAATTCTAGGGCTGGTTTGATTCAACATCTTCATTAACGGCCTGGAGATGGGGATGGGTTGCAAGTTTTCAGATGACACTAAGCGCGGGGGGGGGGGGTAGATACGCTGGAGGGCAGGGAGAGGGTCCAGACTGACCTAGACACATTGGAGGATTGGGCCACAAGAAATCTGATGAGGTTCAACAAGGACGAGTGCAGAGTCCTGCCCTTGGGACGGAAGAATCCCAAGCATTGGTACAGGCTGGGGGCCGACTGGCTAAGCAGCAGTTTGGCAGAAAAGGCCCTGGGGGTTACAGTGGATAAGAAGCTGGAGATGAGTCAACAGGCCGCCCTTGTAGCCAAACAGGATAGTGACACATTGGGTTGCATTAGGAGGAGCGTTGCCAGCAGATCCACAGAAGTGATCATTCCCCTTTAGTCGGCTTCGGTGAGGCCAAATCTGGAGCGTTGTGTCCAGTTCTGGGCCCCCCAATACAGAAGGGATGTGGACGCATTGGAGAGGGGCCAGCGGAGGGCGACCAAAATGATTTGGGGGCTGGAGCACATGGCCTATGGGGAGAGACTGAGGCATTTGGGCTTGTTGAGACTGCAGAAGAGAAGAATGAGGGGGGTTTGAGAGCAGCCTGCAAGGGGATCCAAAGAGGCTGTTCTCAGTGGGGGCAGACCAAGGAGCAATGGGCTCAGGTTGCAGTGGGGGAGGACTAGGTTGGAGATTAGGAAAAACTGTTTCCCTAGGCGGGTGGGGAAGAGCTGCGATGGACTCCCTAGGGAGGGGGTGGAATCTCCATCCCTCAAGTGTTTAAGCCCCGGCTGGGTTGATTGAGTCCGGGTTGGTCCTGCTTTGGACAGGGCACTGGACTTGACTCCTGAGGGCTCTGCCCGCCCTGGGATTCTCTGATCTGGACACCCCGACGCCTGAGGAGAGCTGCTGCTACTGTCATGCACCTGGTACACACCCTCGGTGCCATGGCCAGACCAAACAGGCCTGCAGACTGGCAATGGGCAGGACCCCCTGGAAATCAGGGAGCATCTGAGCAGGAAGCTCCCTGTGGGAAAGCAGGCACCCTGCAGGTCGAGGGCAGCATCCCATCTCCCAGAGCCAGGGAGGGGATAATGGAGGCCAGGGAGACCGAGACTGTCAACTCCTGGGGCTGGTCTGCATCCCTGCCAGAGAGCACGTGCCTCAGTGGGCCTGTGCCAGGGTACCAGTGAAGTACACCGAGTCCTGCTGCCAGTGCCCTGGGACTGTAGCAGGCTCCGCTGTGTCTGCCTCCCTAGCTCCCAGGCACTACGGCACGACCCTCCCAAGGAGCAGTGCCGCTCAGGCAAGAACAGACAGTAAGGCCTCCAAGGCACGTTACTCGAGGTCTGGGCAACACCAGCCTCCCGAGCAGCCTGGAGAGCTTTGGGTGCTGAGAGCACGTGAAGCTGACAGTCGGGACATCAAATCCTGAGGAACTGGCTAACCAGTCAAACAGCTTCACAGGGACTGAAATGAGCTGCCAAACACGTCTTGCCTCGCCCCCAGCCCTGTCCTTTCCCTGGCAGGGAGCAGACCATCCTCTACCGGCTTCTTGGCCAGGGCCATCAGTGGCGATCGGTGCCAGCTCACCGACGCACCAGCAGGGCACTGCACATGGACACCTTGGGGCTGCGTGCCAAGAGAGACCTCTGCTCTGGGGCCAGAGGGAGCAGTGACTCCGTCGGGAGCACCTGGAGCTGATCTCACACTCCTCCCTAGTCCTAGGCACGTAGGACTTGCAGACAACACATCAGCGCCATGCCCTCTGTCCAGGTGCCAAAGACAGCTGTACGGGGAGCACTGATGGGCACAGGGCCTGTCCAGCAATGTCAGGGCTTAAAGCCTTGTGACCAGGGCATGCCAGCCCGCAGCCAGGACTCCCTAAACTGTAAAGCACTGCAAAGGACAACACTGCATCACTAGCTACGGCCACCTTGATTGTCCAAAAAGCCTGAGCAACGCAAGGAAGAGCAGCGAACGTTCCAGCACCATCACTGGCGGCAAGGAACTGAGCATGGGGGAGCCAGCGGTGCCCCTTACACGGCGCCAGACAGGTGCCACTCCACAGGGCGCAGAGCCACTCCTACAGACAGATACTGCGGAGGGGACTGGCCAGCACACCCCCCAGGAGTAAGCACTCCAAGGAGAGCATGGACATGCCCCGTCCCAGCACGACTCGCCGTAGCCAGAACACTCATCAAGCCCTGACTCCCCTCAAGCCTTAGCCTGCCCAGGAAGCATCAAATACAGGAGACTTCCACACCTGCCCCAACGCTGGCCCTCGCGGGGACCCTGTGGACACCAGCACGGTCACCAAGACATCACCCGAAGGGCTGCAATCCTATACAGGCATTTCCAGAGGCAGCGCCTGTTTCGCCTCCCTGGAGTCCTCCAGGCACCTATCCAGCACCCACCCGGGTCTGACCCACTCCAGGGCGCTGTCCTAACCACCAGCCCCTTCTCCTCCCCCCAGAGGCGAGCATGCCACCTCTCTGCGGTAGGCCCACCTGGAGTGCCCACAACGCATGGCCCTGTATCATAGGAACACCACCCAAACCCGTAAACGTGCTCCACCGCCACCTCCCCTACCACGCTGGTGCGAAGAGTCGTTTGGCCACAGCTCGTGGCAGGGTAGAACGTTGTCCCCGCCCGTAACTTCAGACCAGAGCCAGAGCGACTCCAACAGAGCTGCACAGGCAGGGCCATTCCCGCAGCGGCTCCTGCCAGAGTCTGCGGGATACCAGAGATCACGCCAGAATACACTTGGAGCACGCCGCCAGCCGGGTTATACCAACCACCCGCTCTCCCACGCCCGTCAGCTACACACTGCTTACAAATATTTGGAGCAAAACAGCCACCTACAGATATTTTGCTCCACATACCGCCTGCCACGTGCCCCCGCGCCGCGCCCCCCGCCTGCAGTGATTTGAAACCAAGGCACAAGGCAGGCTAGGTCTCTGCTACACCAACCTGTTCGGAGCCGGAGGAGTTTGTTCTACAGCAGAGACAGGGGTTTAAAGCGTGCTGCAGAACAAGGATGCATGTGACTAGTCGACTGCCTGATAAGCATGTTCTTAGCAGGTGGTCAAGTAGTGACCCAACTAGTTGCTCCCCCCTTGCCTCTACCAGAGAGGGGAGCAGGGGGAGAAGCAGGAGCAGATGCTGGGAGGAGCTTGCTTAAAAAGCCTCTTCCGCCCAGCACCAGGTCCACAGCGGGTGGGGGAGGAGGCAGGAGAGGCAGAGGCAGCAGGGAAACAGCACAAGTTGGGACTGCCTGCCTCACCCTTTGAAATGCACAAGAACAGCCCAGGGGCAGTGCAGGGAGGAGCCCAAGCAGCTGTGCCTCTTCCTTTGAAACGTACAAGAGCCGCAAGCAGCTCATGTACATTCCAAAGGCCAAGGCCTAGTGGGACAGCGAGTGTGCCCCTTACCGGCCAACCAAGTAGGCAATGGAGATTCCATCGACTACTCGATTAACTGATTCACCGAAATGGAACATCCCGACTGCAGAACTGGGATGGTGCCTCACTCAGGTTCAAGCCCGCAGCAGCTCAGGACTAACAGCAGAACATGGCTAAGTCCAGCAGCCCCAAGCTGAAACCTGGCTGCAGTCAGGTCCCCCTCCCGGGTAGCAGTTTCGACCACAGAGCTAGAACAGGAATTGCTTCCCACCTTCTATCATGTGGGCACCCTCGCTCTGGTGCGAGTGGAAGGACTCAAACTCGGGCCTGAGCACTTGGCTCGGAGCGGCTGCCGGAGCCGGTAACGGTTGCACATTTACAGATTAATCAGCCGCTCCGAGCAGGAATGTGCTGGGGGATCCGACGGCGGAAGGAGGGAAGGGGAAAAGGGGAACAGCTCCCAAGGCCAAGGGAAGAGAGACCCTCCCACTCTTGCATTGCTAGGGAACATCGCAAGGTCCAAGAACAATCTGACCAACGGGGACAGCAAACCAAAGGCTTCCCTGGGCTCTCGTCTAGTCAGCCCAATGCTCACCAACTGATCACACTACTATTCTGCAGGGTGAATTGGCACTCGAGAACCAAGCGTGGCCTCCTGCCAGCCCCGTCAGGAGGAGCTGGGATTCCGGGGGCTGCACATTTCCCGTTTTCTAAAGGTTATTAGCTAGCCACCACAGCAGCAGATGCTATTCAAAGCCATATCATGCCCTGGGTCATGTTTCCACCTGGATAATCACTTCCTGCTTCCCTAGAACTCCCACAGGACTAACACTGGAGATAAAACTCCTTACTGCCGCACCTAGGAGAAGGGAAGGGAAGCTGTGCTCTGTTCCAGCAGCTCGTGCAACCCACCTCATGGGGCTGCGGCGGCCCTCGTGTAACTGCACCAGCAGCTTTGGGGCCCTAGTAGAAAGAGCAACAATGCAGCTGATTTACTAGGAACAGAATCCACATTCCACCCCAGTGGAGGGCTTCATTCAACTGACTCCAGTGCACAAGGTGCCAGGAACCTGTGGCGTGTTTCCCCGTGTTCAGGAGTGGGTCACTGTGCCCAGCGGAACAGCAGATAGCGGCTACACCCCGGTCACCAATCCCAAACACGTCTACCTGGAGGCCATTTGCATTGCCCATGGCTCCATGCACCGGCACCTGCCATTTGCTATTTGCCATGCAGAACGTGGCATAATCATGAATTCTTATTGGTTACTCGACATTCTACAGTCCCGGGGGCGGGGCGGCAGCCAGTGCACTCCAGGCCCACCCCTCTATCAGAGGCTGCAGCACAGGGTGCCAGGCAGGTGCTGGTCCGCAACGGGATCCGGTTTAAAAGCCAGCTCCCCTCACCGACCAGCTGCCTGTCGCCCCACGCTGCTGTCTGACAGAGGCAGTAGCACAGGGTGGCAGCAGCCCCTGTCCCGCGTGGGGTGAGGCTGAGCTCCCGGACCCAGCAGGAGATGGAACCGAGCTGGGCTGCCTACCCGCCTAATGCACTTTAAATGCAGAGCCGCAGCAGGAGTAGTGCCAGAGCCGGCGTGAGCCAGGACTAAGCTGGGCTGCGGGCCAGCCTGCTACAAAATGTACTGGCAAAGGGGGAGTGATGCATGTAGCCTATAGCATTGACCTATCCGCTTTTGTTTATCGGTTAATCGACTGCACTATTACATCCCTAGAACATACAAGTGAAAAATTCTCAACAAGCCACAGGGAAATGAGTTTCACTTGAAGCCTGAAAGTAATTACATGTACCGAGCAACCCCGCTACAAAGGCCTCCGTGCTCAACAATTAAGGACTCGGAGGTTTCATAGACGTAATTACCCTTAATCTTTCATTTACAAGGCACAGGAAAACAAATCCGATGCAGTTAACTGTTTTATCCGATTGCCAACAATGCCCACGCGTTCTGGGAAGTTACTGGGGCTCTCTGACAAGGCAAAGCGGCAGTCGCGGTTAGCTGGTGAAACTTGGAATCAGGTGGCTCCAGGGAATTTCAGTAAGAGGTCCGAAGGCTGGCATATCCAGTCACAGAAGGATCACTCCAGCACAATCCAAGACAGAGCCAGAGAGCAGCACCTCCGGCCACTAATGTGTGCCTCCAGACTGCCCTGTTGTGTTGCTGGTCCCCATGGGACGCGAGCCGCTACTGTCAACTTAACGCAGCTTTTAGGGTTCTCTAACGACACTGGGGACTGGACCAGGACAGGGCAGTGCAAAGTGAGCTCTCATTCCAGCCTGTGAATTCCTCGATTACAGCCAGGGACCTCAGCCATCAGTCTCTGCTAGGTCAGCATTCAGCTCTTCTCACCAGCACAGTCAGATTGGTCTTTTCGCACGACGTGCAATAGAATCCGTGTGACTGCCGCACACCCAGCAGCCACGCTTAGACCCCGCACTCACATTTCTGAGTTTAGAACCAAGGCATGAGGTCCAACTACCAGTTGGGCTGAGAGCTAAAATCTTCAGCAGGCTCCAAATGCCAAGAGCATGATGGGAAAAGCCAGGAAAGCAAGATACACATGCACGGGGGTACATGGAGACGGGAGGGCACACTAGCGAAGAGGCACAGGAAACCCACCTTGCAGGACAAGTCCAACGGTGCATTTACAGACAACCGAACCCCCTGGGAAGGAACAGTCAATTCTAGCAGGTCAGAGCAGCTTCCAGCCAGGCTTCACTTTGTGCTCTGTGCGGCCACAGGGCAAACTTGACAGCTACTAATTTCTAGCAACAGTTAAGTGGCCCTGCCTCCTGGGACAGGCCATCTGGGAGCTCGAAAACAATTCAATGCAAATTCTGGCTTGCCTTCTGGCGCTAACCTCACTAACCGCACAGCAACAGCAGCGTGGGGCAGGGACTCAATTTGTGCATAGAAATGCACAGAAAAGCTACAGGGATGAAGGCAGCTCATTTGCACCTCAGAGGGGGTCCCGTTGTAAACCTGGAATGCCTGGCCACTGGAGACTCCTCTCTGCTTGGCAAGAGCACACCCCATGCACGCCCCGGCCATTTGGCTTGTCTATGTCTCAGCACCTGATTGAAAGGGCGGCAAGAACTCAGTCAAGAACACCTTCCAGGGGACTGCAACATCCAGGACCCAGCACTGAATTGCTGAGCAGAAAAGGAGCAAGCAGAGCTGAAAAGACCATGCTGCAGACACGCTAACCCTTCCCTAGCTGGAGTCCACACAAGGTCCTCAGCTCAACCTAGGGATGTGAACCAGTCGACTATTCAATAAGCAAATGCTAAGCAGATTGTCGACACCTTAGTCGACTAGTCGCTCCCCCCTTGAGGCCTCTAACAGAAAGAGGCAGCAACGGAGGGTGTGGAGGAGGTGTTCAAAGCGACAGAGCCACATAGAGCCTGGGGTCAGCTGGGAGTCCCTAGCTGGCTTGGGCTGTACGTGGCCTTTCAAAGCAGCAGTGCTGCATGGAGCTCAGTCACATGGGAACCCCGCAGACCCCGGGCTCCATGCAGTGCTGCCACTTTGAAACACCGTGGGGAGTATAGGGCCAGCAAGGGACTCAAGCACACCCCCACTGGCCCCGTGGGGCCTTTCCAGGGTTGTCGCTACGTTTCAAAGGCAAAGGTGCCCTTATTGACTAATTGAATAGTCAACGTAAATTGCATCGACAATTCGACTAGCCAACTTATCGACATTTTACATCCCTACTTAAACCAAGCACTCCAAGAGCGAACCGCTCGCTTGTCTTTAGCCAATCGCCTCAAGGCTGCAAACATGCAGAGGGTTTTATGAGGGGTGAATCAGCAGGCTGTTTCCAACTGTATCGCTGCTCACTTACACAAAAGGGGCAACAGGAAAAACCCTACCACTAGCCCGATTTGATCAGCCATGAAGAGTCAGGGTCGAGCTATAAAGCACAAGCCTCAAGCAACCCGTGTCAGGAATCTAAAGGAGCAGTGACTCTGTTTAATTGAGAAACCAGCCTAAGCCTGTCAGTTAACCTAGTGGATTACTCATATTCCATCCCCAGCCCCTGCCTGCTGCCTCTGATACAGAGGCAGCAAGGGGGGGCAACAGTAGCCAGCTTAAAAGCAAGTTCCCCCAGCACCGGCTCTACAGTGCAACCTGCTCCCCCACCCCCCGTGATACCACTGCCTCTATCAGAGGCAGCAGCATAGTGGAGGGAGCAGGGGAGGCTCCACGAAGCAGCCTCTGTCCCTGGCGAGCTCAGGCTCACTTCAGAGGCTGGTCCCTGGCAGCAGCCCCTGTCCGCAGGAGGTCCGAGCTCTGCAGACAGAGGCTACTTGGACTCCTGCAGACAGGGGCTGCTGTGGGAACAGCCTCCCCTTCCCGCTCCCACAGCAGCCTGAGTGGAGCTCAGAATCAAGGTAAGGAACTGCTGCCACCCAGTGCTGCTGCCTCTATCAGAGGTAGCAGTGTGAGGTGGCAGGTAGCTGGTCTGCACAGGGAGCTCTTTTTTAAACTGGTTCCCCTCATGGCCCTGCTGCCATCTGGACCCGCGCTGCCGCCTGATTCAGCCTCGCCCCACCAGAGAACTAGTTACACAGGATTTTACATCCCTACCCTGGACACCAGCCCTACGCACCTCAGACAGCTGCTCAAAGGCAGAGGGAATGATTGCAAGAGACCCCACAAGACAAGGGATTACGGCAGAGGGGAGAGAGCCCAAAGGTGATGCAGACAAAGGAAGATGGCCCATAACTGAATTCACTAGAGCGCCTCCCAGAGGGTCAGGGAACAGGAGTCTGCAGACAGCAAGGCAAAAAGGTACAGCAGAGGCACAGGAGGAAGGCCAGAACTCCCCCCCGCAGTTCACAAGTACAAGACACCAGACAGTGACTGATCCTAGCAATGCAGCAGGCTAGCCTCATCACCCCCTCACCTTCCTCACATGCTCTGACTAGCATCAAAGGCTTCCGAGATCCCAAGCAAGGTGAACGGGGCGCTTCAGACCCAGCTATAGCTTCCGGCTATTGGCAGCGTCAGTTCCACTCAGCCATTGCTAACGTTCTCGCTGCAGCCAGAAGTGCTAGCGAGGCCTCTGCTCTTGAAAAGAGAAAGCAGCTTCCAGGACAAGGCCTGGCCCCAGCCAAGCCAGCGGGATGTGCGCAAGCTCCGGGGCTGGGCTGAGCACCAGTCATTTCTCAAACAGCACTGTTACTCACTTGGGGGCACGCCACCTTCACCCTGCTGGAGCTCGGGGGGGCCATGGACCCACAGAAAAAAAAATCAGTCTGGGGCCGCAGAAAAGTGAGAAGCAAAAAGACCAAACAAACCTCATTGACCTAGCCCCCGACTGAGGAGAGACTCCCCACATGCTGAGGGGGGCCCAGGCTAGTAGATTTTGTGGGCCCCCTCCCAGGCTCTGAGGTGGACCCAAAAACAAGGGGCTCAGTGTGTGGGAAGGGACTGCTGGAAAGCAGGCTTCAAGTGTGGGGTCTGAGCAGGAGGAAGAATGCAGGAGCAGGCTGGGAGGGGGCCGCAGCCAGGCAAGCCAGGGACCACATCCAGCCCCTGGGCCTTGGGTTCCCCACCCCGGCATAACCCAATTACTTTAGGAATGCCCCCTCTTTCCCAGTCCTTAAGTGCTCCAGGCAAAAGGCTTCTACCTTTCCCTAGTTCCTTGGGCTCTGGGCGTAATCTCCTGCAGACTTGCGAGGGCCTTTTGCCCGTGAAAGAGCCTTACCTAACAGTGATAGAAATGGAGCCGTGTTAGTCTGGGGTAGCTGAAGCAAAATGCAGGACAATGCAGCACTTTAAAGACTAACAAGATGGTTTATTAGATGATGAGCTTTCGTGGGCCAAACACTCAAGCTATCTTACCCATTACCAAGATAGCTTCCCCAATTATCACCTCTAATACCATTAGCTCACAAACATCCCACTCTCCCCACCTCTAATATCATCAATTCACAGACACTTACCTTCCTTCTTCCCCCCTCCCCCGCATCCCCCTCCTGTTCTGTAATGTGATTTGTCCTTTTCATGTGTGTTCATTTTTTTAATTGTATCCTTTGGTATATATGGTTGTGACTACTTTCTTCCACTATTTGATCTGAGGAAGTGGGTCTGGCCCACGAAAGCTCATCACCTAATAAAACCATCTTGTTAGTCTTTAAAGTGCTACATTGTCCTGCATTTTACCTCTAACAGTTCTGCAAACAGAACAGGCACGCTAAGCGGACACACTCACTGTCCCCATAGGGCAGATGCTTTTCTTAGTGACCAGTCAACATTACGTCATCCAGGACTCCGGTATTCTGCACAGCATGACTGGCAGGGTGGGGTGGTCTGGCAGCTCTCATCTCCAGCTGTGTCCTCGAGTTAGGCCCCAAAGAATTTCCTTTTGGACCCTAGTTCAGTGTTAAACCCGAGCCCTGCTTGGCTACACCTTAACCAATCAAGAGAGAGGAAACTCCTACCAAACAGCACGGTTCACCAACCCTGGGCCATTACAAAACAATTCTTTAATCCAGCCTACTCCACAACCTGAGCTGATTTACATCTTGCAAAATTTGTTCTGCAACTGATGATCAAAGAACCAGACAAATCACGCAGATAAACAGAAGCAGGAACCAGAGAGACAGAACTGTCTAGATTTCACAATCACAACTGAGGAGAAGGGACTCCCCGCTACCCAAGTTTTTCTCAACAGCTTCAGCTCCGTTCTTTATTTGGGGACAGCGTGTCCGAGGGGGAAGGATTGCTCCTTCACAGCTGAACGGGACATTCTTTCCATAAACTGGAGAGGGTATGAGACCACTATTTCACTCCTGGCTGCTGTCTACTGTGGAAAGGCCCCAGACCTTAGAGCACCATGCAGTGGGCTCGCAGTCAGGTGGGCCTGTCCGCTGCTCCTAGCTGTGCCCTGGACTCACTGTTACCGGGGGGCCAGGCGCTTCACTGCCGAGGCTCAAGCACCCATATGCAAAGAGGACGACGCTGACAAGTGCTCTGGAGGAGAGGCACTGTGCACTTCAGTTCAAAAGCAGAAGCCCCGCAGGGAGCTAAGGGCCAGCAGAAGCGTCTGAGCCTTTGAAATCTACAAGAGCCCCAGAATTGCAGCAGAAGCGGGGTGAGCAGAGACTGCGTCAGTCCCTGTTTGTGCCGTTCCCTGCTGCGTCTATCTCCCCTGCCCCCCACAGAAGTAGTGTTGAGGGAACTAGATTTGAAGCTGGCTCCCCCCAGCACTGGCTCCTGCTCCCCCGTTGCTGCCTCAGAGGCCGCAAGGGCAGGAAGCGACTAGTCACATCACTAGTCGACTAGTCAATAAGCTTATGCTTGTCAACTAGTCGCTTACATCCTTCCTGAACACCCTGCTCCCATGTGAAGAGCCAGGTACAAGGCGCCACAGTATCACCCCATCCTTCCACCAATGCCCATGCAAAGCCAGCCCAGGGGGAACAACTTCCCACCCACACCCTTTTAATGTGCCACCAGGGGCCTGGCGCTCACCCTTTCCAGCAGGTCGCCCCATAGGAGGGGTCCTCCCCCACCCAGGCAGCAGCATTCCTAGCTGCTGAAATAAGGGCCTCCTGGGTTTATCCCCAGTTCCACCCACTTTCTGCCTAGCCTTAGGCAAGCCTGGTGTGGGCAATTTTTGATGGGGGGCACTCCAAGGATGTAAGTGGTCGATGGCTGCTCTCCTCTGTGATATGCATGGAGGAGGTGCGGGGTCTGGGATGGAGGTAGGGTGAAGGAGGGGATTGTGACCTGGGGCAGAGGACAGGTTTGCAGGAGGGGATGCAGGGTGTGGGACAGGGGTGCGGGACAGGGGTGCAGGGGTTTGGGTTGTGACCTGGGACAGGGGATTGGGGTGCAGGAGAAGACTGGCCTGGGAGAGGAGTATAGGGGGAGGGGTGCAGGGCCTGGGAGGGGGCTGTAACTTGGGGCAGGAGTGAGGACGGGGGTCAGGGATTTGGATTGTGCCAGGGACAGCAGATTGGGGTGCAAGGTCTGGAAGGGGCTCGTCACCTGAGGAGGGGATGCAGTGTCTGGGAAGGTGTATGGGGTGTGGAGCGGGCGGGGGGGAGGTTTGGGTCACATGGGGTAGGGGTGTACCAGAGGGGAAGGATCGGGGGAGGCAGGGTCCGGCTAGGAAACTATCTGGGAGGCTCTCAGCCAGCAGGCTCCTTAGCCAGGGTCCCTCCTCTCCACACCCCTGGGGCCATGTTTGCTGCTGTGAACACTGAGCCCCCAGGAGATGGGGGAGGGGCATTTCACATGCTGCTTGTCCTGCAAACAGGCAGCTGCTATTGACCAGAAGCCAGCCAATGGGAGCTACTGGGGGCAGGGCAGCATGACAAGACTCTCTCCCTCCCCCGGCTCTCAACGGCCCCGCAGCCAGCTTTACTGAGTGCTGAGCAGGGCAAGGTAGGCAGGGAGCCGGCTGAGGCTCTCGCAGGCAGGATCCGACAGCTTCGCAGGCTGAATCCAGCCCATGGACCATATTTTGCCCAGCCTTGGGCAAGTCCATCGCATGGGGCACCTGCCACATTCAACTTCACTCATCAGATTTTAAAAATGGCAAGTGTCTTGATTTCACTACTCTCTCTGAAATGTCTTGGTATTATAAGTGAGGGGGTCCTGACCTAAGTGGGTGCAGAGGGGTCGCAGGGTTATCTTAGGGGGGCTGCAGTACTGCTGCCCGCACTTACGCACTCCTGCTGGTGGTGGTGCACTCAGCTGAGCAGGCAGAGACCAACACCAGCAGAGAAGCATTGGTCTCCTATGAAATCTGCACAGTCAGTGGCAGATAAGCCAATGGGCCCCATCCCCAGGTCCCAGAAAAATGGGTACCTGTGCCCCCACCTGGTCCACCCAGACAGAATTCCTCTGGGGAGCAGGACTGGGGCATGGGGGCTTCCCTGATGCACCTGGCTCTCCTGCCCAGGAGCAAGGTCTGCAGCAGGAGCATTAGGGGCAAGCCCTCGCTCCCCAATCCCATTTCCCCCACAGGAGCGCTGGGATGAGCAGGGAGGACTGCAGGCAGAAGGGGTAGGAATGGGGAGGGACCTCCACGCTCTGGCCCAGGGTCCCAGGAAAATCAGAATCCACCTCTGAGTAGCCTAGGGTAAAGTACATAGAAGACCAGATATCACAGCTGTAAATTTGGTAAGGCCTCAGTCTGAGGCTTGTGTGTGAAGTGGAACATACCCAGATAGCATCAAGTAGGGCCCATCACCAAATGCAAGCGTCTAACCGGCTCAGGAACAGCCCTTCCATTTGCCACCGGCATTCTCACATCTAGGCTGCGTCTGCCAGCTGCGAATTCCTTCGCTGCGAGGAAGTTTGACGCTGCGGCACAGCAACACTTCCGCACGAGCAGGGAGTGATTCATCGGTTTTTAGAAAAAGAAAAGGAGCAAAACTCAATGGGCTTTGCTTCAAACCAGTGCCATTCTTGGGCAGCCACCACAGTCTGGAACGACTTCACTTGACTATTCCCAGTGTGCTGCCAGGCATGCAGGGGAAGCCAGTACACCATTTTACAAGCCAGCCATGCAATCCAGGGGGCACAGCTGCTGGGCAAGTCATTCGGCTGGCTTGAAGCCCTGGGTCTCACCCCTCAGCTCCTGGATCTGAGTTAGACCTTCACAGCCAGGAACATAGGTGACTTGGTGAAAAGACAAAAATGTTAAAAATAGCAGCACGAGTTCCCAGAAGTGCTCCCCTAGATTTCTCACTATTCTTCGAGTGAATTCCCAGCTCACATGCCAGCTCAACAAGAGTCCCCCAAGCACAGTCTCTGAACCATAGGAGCTGGCCAGCGAAAACCTAATGGTTGCAAGAGAAGCTGGTGAAATCCATCTTGGATACTTTGGACTCCTGTCAATTATCTGAGCACTACAAACTTCAGTGCAGTTACGCTCCTCCCTGCTGTGAAGTGGAGCAATACTAGTAACCCCAAGGGACACCTACGTAACCCAGTAAGTGACATGCCCAAGGGCACACTTCGATAGCTGCTTTGTCACAGATTTGCTCAGGTCTCCAATAGCCCAGAGTAGCACTAACCACTGGACCGTATCTAAATATATATGCACATGCCAGAGTTTTACTCCCTTAAAGGCTGTTTAGCAAACATTAGAAAACACTTTGCATAATTGCAATTTGAAAGAATCTTCCAACTCCGCTGACAAACAGCAGTTTAAACTAAATCTAACTGAAAATTCAGCCAAATTCCCATAAAACTCCATCTGTAGCTCGTGCTCACGCCCAGCTATTCTGCAACCTTGTCTTGTAAAACGCACATGCCAGTCAGACTTGCTCTCCAACGGAAGTTGTAAAACCACAACCACTTGTCCACAAAACAGATTGCAAATCTGACCTTCAAGAACGCACCAAGTTTTCCACAAGTGTTAGCACACACCAGCTAGTGCCCCCCCTCCCCCCAAAATCAGAGCCATGCTCAGCTATAAACAGGAGAGTTGAAAGAACTTTGCTTTCACTGGCTCAAGAGCCCAGGCCAAAGTTTTCAAGCTGGACACCTAACATTAGAAAACCTCAAACAATACCTGCATTCGAACATGCGCAACACATACAGTGCCCACTCACTTCAAAGACACCTACAGATGTTCAGTCCCTTTACAAAAAAATCCAGGTATATTTCATGGAGACCAAGGCAAGGCTTTATGAGCCTAGCTTTAGACACGGACAAGCCCAAACAGCAACCTCAGTCTGTTCCTCCATAAGATGAACCACGCTACAACTGTGCTAGGCCACAGCATTAATCAGCCACTGTGCTCATCTGGAGAACCTGAGGCCACGGATGCTGCAAGGATTCTCATGCGACGCAAAGTGGCCTTTATTTCTATTGGGCCACCAGCCGCAGCATGAAACTTACGAGTTTTAGTCTCATGTGCCCCGAGCACGAAACTGCTCCAGTGGCGCCGGAGCCTGCTGCAGTCCCTTCCCTCAAGGGAAGGGGACAGGAGGGAGGAGGAAAGACCAACCAGCCCAAGAGGAAGGAATACTGGAAGAAAATAAGAGCACATGCTTCAGTTTGGGGTGGAGCCCAGAGGAGAGCCCCTCTTGCATTCTAATCTAGCAAGGAGTGTGAGTAACCACTGCAGTACCCCTTCCCTGCCTTCAGACCTCAACACCTCAGCTGGGGAGAGATGCTGAACATCCATACCAGGTACCCACTGCTAATTCACATTAAGGGTGTGAAAACTCTCCCTTAACAGGCGGTGCTTACCAGTTCCAGTTAACTGTTATCCAGTGGGCCTGGAGCGGCTCCCTGTCTGCCATGGGCAGGGGGCTGCTCCAGCCCCTTGATAGGCTCCGGCACCACACAGGCAGGGGCTGCTCTGGCTGAGGGTAGAGCAGCCCCTGCCTGCGGTGAGGGGGCTAGTCCAGCCTGATCTCAGCAGGCAGGGGGGCCATTAAACATAATGTGTAACCAGTTAACCAATTACACAGCATTTTACATCCCTAACACATCTGGGTTAGGAATGGAGCATCTTCTACACTGTCTGCACAGCACCCCCTCCTCACAGACCTCTTGCCATCAGTCACCTAGGGGGTCGCCAACGGGCACACAGGACAGGAGCACTAGTGGCACACACGAAGTGGGTACTGTCTATATCCCTTTTAAATAAGGGACATGTTTGTTTTTCATGCTCAAACTACTCAGCCACTAGCTGGGAAAGCTTACACAGCTGTCCATCTGGGGCCTGAGACATCTCAGCCCGAAAGGGAGCCCCGAAGGCTCTAACCTCAGACCGAGGGCCAACCCTAAATCTGCAACCTGCGGAGCCCTTACTCTGGCAGGGGAACCAGGAAGCCTGCTGCTCGCATTCCTAGGGATCTCTAGCAGCAACCTAGCAAGTCACAGCTGGTTAAAACTCTGGTTCCATTTTTGACCTACTGTGCACACCCTCTTTGGGGAGCTCCTGGACAAGCTAGGCAAGGAGCAAACCCTTCCATCTCAGCTCAAAGGGGTGCACTGAAGTTTGAAGAACTTAAGCCCTCTGGCAGTAAAAAGTGGGTTAAGCCCTCTGGCAGTAAAAAGCCTACATGACCTGTAATGAGCAAGGGGAGGGTCCCTTCCTGGCACAAGGCTGAGGCGGCAATGTCAGAACCCCTCAGCCTGCCCCCAGAGCACCCCCACTGTGCTGCTGTTCCTGTTGCGCCTACCAGGTCATCTGCAGCAAGTCAGGGCCAAAGCACAGGTTCCACTCACCACTAGCGATGCTTGCTTCCTGCACCGACCCAGGTCTGCTTCCAGTTTAAAGTTTGAGCACCAGGGACAAGCAATGGAAAAACTCCCTCCCTCCATAGGTCAAGCAGCCAGGCCCAAACCTGCTAGTAATAGTGACATTAGGGCAGTAACAAGCAACCCTGACTTAACAGAGTCTGAGCAGAAACAACCCCCTGGGCCCAGCTCCCCCACCCCAAACAGGGAAACCAATCTGAGTTTTCCACCACCTCCCAAAATAACTATCTTTTGTGCTCTCCTCTCAGCAGGCTCCTGTCTGGAAACCCTCCCCTCCCCACAGGCTAACAGCAGTCCAGACAACAGCAGAGGATCAGACTGAGACAGCTTCCTGAACGGGCTGGCTGCAGGATGGCTGGTCCAGCACAGATGGAGGTGGAGCGCAATACACCAGCCCCAAGCTAGGTCTCTCCCACCACAGTAAGCACTCAGATCAATTCAAAACCAGAACACACCCCACACTCCCATTTCCCCAAGCCCCCCCCCCCCCCGCCCTACAAACCACGCAGACACTTCCACACCAAACTGCACCTGTCCACATCCCACCCCCGCCATTCTGCACCCCGTTGGCGGCTCACCTCAAGCAGGCTCCCTCCAGACACACAGGATTGGCTCAAGTAGGAGTGAAACTTTTATACAACTACTGAAAACTTTTCTGCCCTGGAACCCCTGGTGCCAAGCCAATGGAATGAAGGGCCTGCCAGCCCATGAGGGTAAAGTACATAGCCAGCAGTCAGTCCTCTGGGTCAGGCCCCTCCCTGCAGGTAGAGGGCATGCCCTCCCCACCCCTAGAATGAACACATGCCCGTCCACATGACAAGAGCAATTCCTCAGCAGCTTCCAGCCCTTGTGGGAGGGCAGAGACGGTGCCACAGCCCCCACAAGACAGAAGGACATGTCCATCCCCTCCCACGCATGAAGGCCACCTCGCCTGCAGGAAAGCCATGGCAGCAGGCACATTTCAGGCCCTCCTAGACACAGGGCAGAGCGTTACCCAGGATCCACTCGCCACCCCTTTCCTTTCCCAGCTCTTCTGCGATACTCTGCTGGGGTTCAGTGGGTGCAGCATGCTAGACACAACCGGAGCCCAGTCCCCCCCTTCCAAGAGCACATGGTTCACAGCACAGTCAAATCAGCAGGGTCACCAGAGGACAGGCCCCTAAATGAATTATGTAGCAATGGCAGCCACACAGCCAGGGGCCAAGGAGTCTGTCGCCCTCCTTGCATGCCCCTCCCCGTGAGGAGTCATGGGGTCTCAGCTGCAACTCAGGAACAGAGAGAGAGAGACAAGGGCCTGAGAGTGGCACAGCAGAGATTGCAGCGAGTGAGGCGCACAGGCTAAGAAAGTACAAATGCGGGTGTGATACTGGGCAAAGACAGGGGAGGAAGGTGGTGCAAATTTGGGGAGAGGACTGGAGAGGCAGACAGGCAGTTACAACAGAAAGCCTGGAGCCCAGAAGGGGAGGACATGCCTGGGCCTGGAAAGTTATGGAGAGCGTGGGGAGTGGGGGTAATTGCACCGGGACAGGAGCCGGGGAGCAGTACAAGGGGCAGGCATCAGTGCATGATCCTGGGAGGTACCAAGGGAGGGGACCTCTGGTACCAGCGCCACCCCCACTAGCGGTTTGGGGGGCAGGACAGGCACACAAGACCCGGGCGTGACGGGGAAGACGGGCAGGGCTCAGGGTGAGAAGGACCGAGGCAGACCCCCAGCAGGAAGTCAGGGCTGGGGGAAGCGGCGCAGGGCTCTGGGGGAGGGGAGGAAGGGGCAGGTCCCGATCCCGGGAGGGGCAGGTCCCGGGGGGGGTCTGGGGGGGCGGGACAGTCTCAGGCCCGGGAGGTTCCGGGGGGGGGGGGGGGGAGTCCCGAGATGCAGGATCGGGGCTCAGATCCCGGTGGGGGGCCTCGAGGTGGAAGGTCCCAAACTCAAGTCCCGGGGGGGGCGCGCAGGAGAGGTCACGGGCTGAGGAGCGGGGGGGGGGCTGGCGGGGGGGGTCAGGTCCCGGGCTGAGGAGCGGGGGGGCTCAGGTCCGGGAGGGGCTGTTCCGGGGGGGGGCTGTTCCCAGGCTCAGGAGCCGGGGGGGTCAGGTCCGGGGGGAGACGGGTCCAGGGAAGGGGGAGCTGTTCCCGGGGGGGCTGGTCCCAGGGGGGGGTCCGTTCCCGGGGGGGTTCCGGGGGGGCTGTTCCCGGGGGGGGCTGGTCCCAGGGGGGGGTCCGTTCCCGGGGGGGGTCCCGGCGCTCACCATCTTGACGATGCCGCGCTGCAGCGCGGGGGGGGCGGCGGGGCCGGGCGCGGCGGCCATGGCGGGCGGGCGACGGGCTGAGGCGAGGGGGGGCCGAGCGGACGCTGCCGACTCAACCGGCGGTAACGTGGGGGGGAGGGGCGCCCCGCGCCGCGGATATTTATCCCTCCCGCCACGCCGCGCAGGCGCACTGCGACCGGGACTCCCTCGGCCGACCAATCCGCGCGCCGTCCGCGCGGCCCCGCCCCTTTCCGCCGGACCAATCCGCGCGGGGGGCTCCGACATGGGTCCGATAGACCGTATTCGCAATGACGTCACCGGCCAGGAGGGCGGAGCTTCCGGGGCACGCGGGGCAGGGACACGTCGGCAAAGGCTGCCCTGGCCCCACGTGTATCGCAGCCCGGCCGGAGCGCGGGGGGGGGGGGGCTCTGACCCCCCCCGACTCACCCCTCAGCTGGGACCGGGGGACCCCGAGTGACCCCCCCGCCCTGGCCTCCAGCCCCCCCCCGCCCAGCCCCGCCACGGGGGACCCCCCCAAGTGACCCCCCCACTCCCCTGGCCTCCAGCCCCCTCCGCCCAGCCCCGCCACGGGGGGACCCCCCCAAGTGACCCCCCACTCCCCAGGCCTCCAGCCCCCTCCGCCCAGCCCCGGCACGGGGGGACCCCCCCCAAGTGACCCCCCACTCCCCCCGGCCTCCAGCCCCCTCCGCCCAGCCCCGGCACGGGGGGACCCCCCCAAGTGACCCCCCACTCCCCCCGGCCTCCAGCCCCCTCCGCCCAGCCCCGCCACGGGGGGACCCCCCCAAGTGACCCCCCCACTCCCCTGGCCTCCAGCCCCCTCCGCCCAGCCCCGCCACGGGGGGACCCCCCCAAGTGACCCCCCCACTCCCCTGGCCTCCAGCCCCCTCCGCCCAGCCCCGGCACGGGGGGACCCCCCAAGTGACCCCCCACTCCCCTGGCCTCCAGCCCCCCCCCGCCCAGCCCCTGGCACGGGGGGACCCCCCAAGTGACCCCCCACTCCCCTGGCCTCCAGCCCCCTCCGCCCAGCCCCGGCACGGGGGACCCCCCCAAGTGACCTCCTACTCTCCTGGCCTCCAGGCCCCTCCGCCCAGCCCCTGCACGGGGGACCCCCCCAAGTGACCCCCCACTTCTGGCCTCCAGCCCCCCCTCCGCCCAGCCCCGCCACGGGGGGACCCCCCAAATGACCCCCCCTGCCCTGACCTCCAGCCCCCTCCGCCCAGCCCCGGCACGGGGGACCCCCCCAAATGACCCCCCCTGCCCTGACCTCCAGCCCCCTCCGCCCAGCCCCTGCACAGGGGACCCCCACAAGTGACCCCCCACTTCTGGCCTCCAGCCCCCCCTCTGCCCAGCCCCGGCACGGGGGGACCCCCCCGAGTGACCCCCCCGACCTGGCCTCCAGCCCCCTCCGCCCAGCCCCGGCACGGGGGGACCCCCCCAAGTGACCCCCCACTCCCCTGGCCTCCAGCCCCCTCTGCCCAGCCCCTGGCACGGGGGAGAACCCTGGAGTGACCCCCCACTCCGCCTGGCCTCCAGCCCCCTCCGCCCAGCCCCTGGCACGGGGGGACCCCGAGTGACCCCCCCACTCCTCCTGGCCTCCAGCTCCTGGCACGGGGGGACCCCGAGTGACCCCCCACTTTCCCTGACCTCCAGCCCCCTCCGCCCAGCCCCTGGCACAGGGGGACCCCGAGTGACCCCCCCACTCCTCCTGGCCTCCAGCCCCCTCCGCCCAGCCCCTGGCACGGAGGGACCCCGAGTGACCCCCCACTCCCCCTGGTCTCCCAGCCCCCCTCCGCCCAGCCCCTATCATGGGGAAACCCTGGAGTGACCCCACTGCCCTGGCCTACCAGCCCTCCTCCGCCCATCCCCTGGAATGGGGAGACCCTCCCAAGTGACCCCCCACTCCTCCTGGCCTACCAGCCCCTCCTCTGCCCAGTCCCTGGCACGGGGGGGGGGGGACCCAGAGTAATCTCCCACTCCCCCTGGCCTCGCAGCCCCTGGCATAGGGGACCCCCGAGTGACCCCATTGCCCCTGGCTGCCCAGCCCCTGTCATGGGGAGACCCTGGAGTGACCCCACTGCGCCTGGCCTCCCAGCCCCCCTCCGCCCAGCCCCTGTCATGGGGAGACCCTGGAGTGACCCCCCACTGCGCCTGGCCTCCCAGCCCCCCTCCGCCCAGCCCCTGTCATGGGAAGACCCTGGAGTGACCCCCCACTGCGCCTGGCCTCCCAGCCCCCCTCCGCCCAGCCCCTGTCATGGGGAGACCCTGGAGTGACCCCCCACTGCGCCTGGCCTCCCAGCCCCCCTCCGCCCAGCCCCTGTCACGGGGAGACCCTGGAGTGACCCCCCACTGCGCCTGGCCTCCCAGCCCCCCTCCGCCCAGCCCCTGGCACGGGGGGACCCTGGAGCGACCCCTCACGTACACCCCAGTGCAGCTGGCAGGACAGGGAGAGTCCAGCGTGATCCCACCACTCTCCCAGTCCATGCCTTGGCTCTGTTCCGGGGACAGGGAACCCCAGTGTCACCCCACCACGTAGCCCTCAGCATGGGGTAACCTCAGCTCAGTGCACAGCACCGGGGACCCCTGGAGTGATCTCCACAACTAGCCTCCTTGCAAGGGAAAACTCCTTCCCATTCCCAGCGCCTGCCCTTCAGCTCACCCCATGGCTCAGAGCCCAGGATAGGGGGTCCCTGGAGGGAGCCCCCACCACTACTGCACCCCGCCCACTCCCTGGAATAGCCCCAGGATGGGCGGACCCCGGGTGACCCACCACCACCACCTGCCCATCGGCTCACCCCATAGCTTAGCACCCAGAACAGGTGACCCCCTCCCCCCCCACCTCCACAGCACCTAGCCTCACTTCAGGGATAGCACCTAAATCTCCCCCAACCTAGCCCATGTCCCATGGGGGAAACTAGAGACCCCAAAGTAACACCTCCAGCACCCAGCCCCCAAGCCATGACCTGCCCAAAGCCACTGACCTCTACCATTCAGCACCTGGGGATGAGGGGAGACCCCACACCCATAAACCCCATCCCTCACAAAGGCAAAGTATTTACTTCTCTAGCACCCCTGCCTGCTGGCCTCACTCGGCACCTGGCGAAAAGTGGGGACCCCAGAGTAACCCTTGTCCTCTTCACCTTACCTCATCCCCTAAGGAGCGGAAAGGGCCTGCCCCCTCCCACTCCACCTCCGCCCCCACTCAACCCGTATGGAGAGGGGGAGTCCTCTTGCCTCCAGCGCTCCTCCCCTGCCCCACAAGCAGAGGGATCTCAACCACTGGGCCGGGTAAGCTTAGAAAAGCGCTGACTCCGAGGGGGCTTATAGAGCTCTAGACAATCCCGACTGGTGTAAAAAGCACACGGCCCCCGCGTCAGGCACATACGCTTCACACAGAAACACGGTCAACGGTGGGAGGGCCAAACCGATAACTGGGATTTCAAAAAGAACTCGAGACGTTCGTGCCGGATACGTCCATCACTGGCTCTTGGCCAAGGTGGTCAGCAAGGCAGCCCCATGCTCTGGGCGTCCCTAACCCTCTGCCTCCCCGAAGGGAGGATCGGGCGGGGGAATGGCTCAGCCAGTAATTGCCCTGTTCTGTTCACTGCCTCTGGGGCACTAGGCACTGCCCGCTGTTGGCAGACAGGAGCCTGGGCTAGCTGGGCCTTTGCTCTGACCCAGTTGGTTTTTCTTAATTCTTATGTTTGGCTCCCCCTCCCGATTCTCAGCCACAGGCTTGGGGAGAGGACAAGGGGAGCTGGAGAATTCAAACGTTCCCATCTACTGGTCCATGGCCCAGGCAACGTAACTGAGGTTTGTGGGCTGGTCCCCTGGGCATCCTACCAGGCCTCGGTGAGACGTGCTTGCCTCACCCCCAGCCGAGGGCTGTGCTCCCACAGGGCAGGAGAATTGCAGTCCAAGTTCTACGGAAGCGGCAACTGCTGAGTTAGTCCAAGTGCCCAGACTGCTGTAGTGAGGATACCTTGAATAGCTCCCTGCCTGCTCCCATCCAGTCGCTTCTCTGGATCCCCTCGCACCATCTGTGGTGGGAAGAAGCTGCAGTTCATTACCCGTGTCAGGTTTGCACGACCCCTACTCCTCTATTTGCACTGCAGTAGCACCTAGCAGCCCCTCGTGAGCACACGGCCCTACTGTGCGAGGTGCGGTGCAAACACACAGGAAGAGAGGCCCCACCCCACAATCAGGGGAGATATAGGCCAAGGTGAGTGGGGCAGCCGCCCTGGGCCCCGTGCTTCAAGAAGCCCCCGCGCGTGCACCGTGGCAAAGGGGGGCCCCGCGAAATTGGGCTGCCCTGGGCCCCGCAAATGGTCATCCGCCCCTGCGCACAGTGATGACACTCTACATCAGTGGTCTCCAGCCTTTTAACGTAGACGATCACTTTTTGAATTGAAGTGCAATCCAGGATCTACCTCAAACCCAAATTCCTTTGCCCCACCTCCTTCCTGCCCTTTCTCCAAGGCCTGCCCCTGCTCACTCCATCCTCCCTCCCTTTCATCAGGCAGGGACAGAGGGTTGGGGACAGGCTCTGGTCTTGGGCTATGGGATTTGGAAGGTGAGAAGGTTCTGAGCTGAGCCTGGGGCGGGGAGGTGGGGTGGGGGTTCAGGGTACAGGCTCTGTAAGGGAGTTTGGGTCTAAGAGGGCTTGGGCAGGGGCTTGGGGTTCATAACTGGGACAAGGAGGGAGTTCATAACTGGGACAAGGATTCAGGATGCAGGCTTTAGCTGGATCCTATTTACCACAGGTGGCTCCCGGGTGGTGGTGCGAGGAGGCTAAGGCAGGCTCACCCCTGCACCACTCTCAGAAGCAGCCAGAAAACTCCCTCCATCCCAACCCCTGCTGTGCTCCCCTCTGTGGAGATGGACTACAGGGTGGGCGAGGGAAACAGTTCCCAGGCAAAGGGCAGGAGATGTGCAGCAGTGGGGGAAGGCAGCTGAAGTGCTGCACTTGAGAGCCTCTCAGCCAAACCAGTCAAGATCACCTGTCAGAGGTTCCAAGATCGACCAGTAGATCCCGATCGACTGGTTGGTGACCACTGCTCTACATAAACAAGCCAATGAAAGAGTGGGAGGGGAAACGGAGGGGAAGTGACTTGCAGTTTGCGCAGCGGAGCTGTGAACAGAGCCCAGACCTCCTGACAAGGGATGTCAAAGGTTAACCAGTTAACTGGTTATCCGGCAAGCAATAGCCTCACCGGCATGCTTACCCACTAACCAGTTAACCGAAGGTCTAGGCCTGGCAGGTGCAGCCCCCCTCCCGCAGCAGCTCGGTTGGTAGGACCAGCCCACAGAGGGTCCAGTAGCAGCAGCCCCCGCCCGCAGCATGGTGGGGCTGGCCAGACTGCAGCCACCCTCCCCACGGAGGCTGGAGGAGCCCCCGCCCCACGGCAGGCTGATCAGCAGGACCAGCCCGTCCCAATTAAACTATTACAATGATATTGTTTAGCCGGTTAACTTTGTTAAAGGGTATTTACTTCCCTTCCCCGGCTCCCAGGCCGGTTCTCCCTGCCTTGAGGAGTAACTCGCATTCCTCACAGGTGAGATCTAGAGTGCGCCCAGTCAGCCCCTGCGCTGGCCACTCTCACCCCTTTGCAGATAAATAAAAGGTATTGGGAACCCTCTTGTCTTGATTACAGTTGAAACTCACAGAGACTACAATTCCCAGCATGCAGTGCTCTATCTTGAGTCATGTTTGGATTGGGGGCCAGAGGCTGTATGTGCATGCTGGGATTTGTAGTCTCTAGCCAGGCGATGGTTTGGGCGGAAGTCTCAAACTCTGCAAGGTGTGCTTTGGACACCCCTGCTGGAGTTACTCTCAGCACAGAGGAAATAAAAAACAGGACAATGCAGCACTTTAAAGACTAACAAGATGGTTTATTAGGTGATGAGCTTTCGTGGGCCAGACCCACTTCCTCAGATCAACTAGTGGAAGAAAATTGGCACAACCATATATACCAAAGGATACAATTTAAAAAATGAACACACATTGAAAGGACAAATCACATTTCAGAACAGAAGGCGGATGGGGAGGGGGAAGGTAAATGTCTGTGAGCTAATGATATTAGAGGTGATAATTGGGGAAGTGTGTGCTGTAGCTTCCTTTTCAATTCAGAACCGTTTCCCGTGCTGTACGCTCGCTCCTGGACATTTTCTCAGAGGGACTGACTGATGCGACATTTCTAGCTTGTGGGTAGATAGTCTATAAGGCTGCCAGGTGTCCAGTTTTGAACCGGACAGTCCAGTAGTTGAGCTTTCTGTTCAGGAAACAAATTGAGAAAATAGAAATGAGAAAATAGAAATGTCGGGTATTTTCTAAATAAGATGTAATATAGATTGTGATGTAATGTCAAGTGTGTCCGGTATTTTGGTTGAAACCATCTGGCAACCCTAATAGTCTGACATGCAGAGAGTTGAATTTTGGGAAGGATCGTTTCTCCTTTGGGGGTCCTACCCCCTAACTTATTCCCGGGGGCGGCAGCCCCATCGCCATAGAATGGTGCAGACAGCTGTACATTTGAACATTGCAACGTTCAGCCTCCTTTGCTAGAGTGGCCATTAAGATCCCTATGCAAATTGCCATGTAAAAATAGAAACCTTGGGGTGCCTGTTTTAACCGGACAAGGTGGGGCAAGCGTAGCAGAAGTGGTTTCAATTCAGCTCGTCTGAGAACAGCGACTTTCAGAAACTGGTTTCGGGTGAGGAGGTGGAATCCTCTCTACTTCATCTTTGTTTATCTTGCCAAAGGGGCTGCAGAAGGAGTGCTCATCTTCACACTGGTAGTGCTGGTCTTCTTCCAGGCTGGCCCCTATGCCTGGAATCCTGCCCCTCCCTCCCGGTCCCTGAGAACCCATTAGTCCAGTTACCATCTTGACATCATCCCACCCATGCCTATAAACTCGCTTCTGCCACGCCCGCTGCAAGAGGCAGGATGGTCCCATGCTTGAGGCACTAGGCTGGACGTCAGGCGCCGTGCGTTCCACTTGCAGCCCTGCCCTGGCTCCTTAGTTGACCTTGGCCAAGTCACTTGCATGTTACCCGTGTCTTACTTCCGCATCAGTAAGACAGGGAGCAATCCTGCCTCTGCCTGACCCGTCTGTTCAGCCTGCAAGACGTTACCGGGCAGGGAGTGTCCCTTGGTGGCTCCGTGGACAATACATTCCCCATCTCGCTCTTCCAATCCCAGAAATGAAGGAAGAGTGAGCAGAATGGAAAATAGTAAATCATAGAATCATAGAACACTAGGACTGGAAGGGACCTCGAGAGGTCATCGAGTCCAGTCCCCTGCCCTCATGGCAGGACCAAATACTGTCCTAGACCATCCCTGACAGACATTTATCTAACCTGCTCTTAAATATCTCCACAGATGGGGGGGATTCCACAACCTTCCTGGGCAATTTATTCCAGTGTCTGACCACCCTGACAGTTAGGAACTTTATCCTAATGTCCAACCTAAACCTCCCTTGCTGCAGTTTAAGCCCATTACTTCTTGTTCTATCCTCAGAGGCCAAGATGAACAAGTTTTCTCCCTCCTCCTTATGACACCCCTTTTAGATACCTGAAAACGGCTCTCGTGTCCCCTCTCAGTCTTCTCCTTTCTAAACTAAACAAACCCAGTTCTTTCAGCCTTCCCTCATAGGTCATGTTCTCTAGACCTTTAATCATTCTCGTTGCTCTTCTCTGGACCCTCTCCAATTTCTCCACATCTTTCTTGAAATGCGGTGCCCAGAACTGGACACAATACTCCAATTGAGGCCTAACCAGCGCAGAGTAGAGCGGAAGAATGACTTCTTGTGTCTTGCTCACAACACACCTGTTAATACATCCCAGAATCATGTTTGCTTTCTTCTCAACAGCATCACACTGCTGACTCATATTTAACTTGTGGTCCACTATCACACCTAGATCCCTTTCTGCCATGCTCCTTCCCAGACAAATAATTAACCAGTGTCCGTGGACAGACCCTTCTCTCTCTTCGCACACCCACTGGGGTCAGGTCTAACCCTCCATGGCAAGCCTCTTAAGGCAGGGGCTGTTTCTGCTCAGGGAAGGGAGCTGCTACCATTTGCTTCTGGGCTCAGTTCAAGTAGTGGAGGGGGAGGAATTCCCCAGGGAAGCTCCTTTCTAACTTGAGCAGCGTTGGCCTCCCCCAGGACCAGGTTTCCATGTGCACTTCATGGCTGACCTTTGAAGTGAGCAACCCCTAAACACTCAAAAACTTGAGTGGGCTAATTTGGCTACGACAAATCAGGAAAGAGATCTTGGAGTTATCGTGGACAGTTCTCTGAAAACTTCCACACAGTGTGCAGCGGCGGTCAAAAAGGCAAATAGGTTGCTAGGAATTATTAAGAAAGGGATAGAAAATAAGACCCAGAATATCTTACTGCCCCGTATAAAACTATGGTACGCCCGCATCTTGAATACTGTGTACAGATGTGGTCTCCTCACCTCAAAAAGATATTTTGACCTTGGAAAGGGTTCAGAAAAGGGCAACTAAAATGATTAGGGATTTGGAATGGATCCCATATGAGGAGAGGTTAGAACGACTGGGACTTTTCAGTTTAGAAAAGAGGAGACTGAGGGGGGATATGATAGAGGTCTATAAAATCATGAGTGGTGTGGAAAGGGCCAATAAAGAAAAGTTATTTATTAGTTCCCTAAATAGAAGAATTAGAGGACACCAAATGAAATTAATGGGGAGCAGGTTTAAAACTAATAAAAGAAAGTTCTTCTTCACACAGCGTGTAGTCAACCTGTGGAACTCCTTGCCAGAGGAGGCTGTGAAGGCTAGGACTATAACAGTTTAAAGAGAAGCTAGATAATTTCATGGAGGTTAGGTCCATAAAAGGCGATTAGCCAGGGGATAAAATGGTGTCCTTGGCCTCTGTTTGTCAGAGGCTGGAGAGGGATGGCAGGAGACAAATCACTTGATCATTGTTTTTGGTCCACCCCCTCTGGGGCACTTGGTGCTGGCCACTGTCGGCAGACAGGTTACTGGGCTAGATGGACCATTGGTCTGACCCGGTACGGCCGTTCTTATGTTCTTATGTAACTTTTCTCATCTGGCCTGCGTGGTCCGAAGTGGCCTTTTAGCGCAGGCCTGCACAACATGCAGCCCGCAGGGGCTCACTGTGCGGCCCGTGACGACTACAGGCGGTGTGGCCCCATCCGATCCACTGGCCAGGCAGAGGAGCGCCGCCGGGGAGGGGTAAGTGCGGCGATTCTCGTCGCCGACCTGCCTGCATGCAGCTCCAGTGTCAGGAGGCGGGGCGCGAGCCAGAGGGTGGGACGCTGGCAGACGCCAGGACGCTGGCGTGAAGTGGCGTCGTGACATCACAGCCGGCGACCACCGGATTCAAAAAGGCTCTGGCAGCCTCGCAAACTGGAAGGCAGAAACCAGGTAGGGGAGAGGAAGAGGCTTGTGCTGAGGGGAGGGGGACAGGTCAGGAAAAAGGGGAAGGCACCAAGGGACAGGGGTGCAGGAGAGTCAAATGCCGGGAGCCAAGTGGAGACAATGAGGAAAAGGGGAGGAGAGGAGGTATCAGTGGGAGGGGGACGGGTGATGCTAGGAGAGGAGAGGGTAGGGGCATTGGGAGCCATATGTTGTGCAGGCCTGATTTAATTGAAAAATTGTTAATAAAGTATCACTCCCGCCCCAAACCTACTGTGGCGGCACATCGGGGTTTTCCCGTCTCCTGCACCCCCGTAGTGGCACGGACAGACTCCTCCAGCCGGTGGAATAGAGGGAGTTTATTGCTCCTCCAGGATACAGCACAGCACAGATGTAATCTGGTTACAGGAACTGAGGCTAGGATGCTGCAGCCCCCCTTGAGATGGGGGAGCCTGGGCCCCTAAATTCCAGCCCCTTTCCCTAGGCTGTCTCCTCCATGCTCCCAGACAGAAACTAACCAACTCTCTTCCAGCCCTGCCCCCCAGCCAGGGGCAGCATTCCACCTTCTTTGTTTCTCTCCCTGTGGGGTAGCTGGTCGGACAGGTTGAGAGCCCCTTGCCTAGTGACTCATCCCCTGCCCTGCTGGGCCGTGCTGCAGCCAGCAGCCAGTGGAGGTCACCCACAGCCCACTGCCCAGCATAGCAACCAGCAAGGTACCCCCCACTACGTCACACCTACCCTTGCAGCTAGGGTTGCCAGGTGTCCAGTTTGCTACCGGACAGTCCAGTATTTGTGCTCTCTGCCCAGCTGGGGACTGGACAGGCTGGATTACAGGAACTGGGGCTAAGAGGCCTCAGTGCCCCCCCTTGAGATGGGGGGTGGCTGGGCCCTACAATCTCAGCCCCCTCCCCAGCTTCTTCTCCCCTGCTTCCCAGACAGAGATTAACTCACTCTCTTCCAGCCCTGCCCCCCAGCCAGGGGCAGCATCCCACCTTCTTTGTTTCTCTCCCTGGGAGATAACTGGTCAGACAGGTTTGGAGCCCCCTTTGCATAATGACTCACCCCCTACCCTGCTGGGTGGTGCTACAGACAGCAGAGGTCGCCACAGCCCCAGCAAGGTACCCCCACTACGTCACAGCGTGCAAACGCTGTTCTGCCACTAGCCACACTTCCGTGCGCTTTGATTTCCATCCATCTGTCTGTTTACCTTGGGAGCTTTTGGGGGGCAGGGACTGTGCCTGTGCAGCCCCTCACACAAGCAGGCTGTGATTGCCAGAGGGGCTGTTGTAATATAATACCAACAGAAATCAGTCGGCTCGCCCTTCCTCCTTATTAGCATCCAATGCTCAGGGGCATCTTAAACCTGAGCTGAGTGGCCCTAGCCGCCAGCAAATGACCCCGCGGTCCGTGCTGCCCTTGAAGGACAAACACACAGGCCCTTCGGCAATGGCTGGGAAGTGCTTTGGGAGGCAGAAAGCGCCGAGGCAAGGCCAAGTGTTGCTTATCTCCGCAGAGCGATGAGCAGGGCTCCTGGCTGCTGACCGGCGTGGGGGCGTGGTTCTGTGACCAGCCCAGAGCTGTTAATGACATTTAAGGCCTGACTGGTAAAGTGGCTCTCGCCCCCTGCCCCAGGGAGCAACGCTCATTGGGATAAGGAAATCCGGGGCTCCGGCCGCGGTCGGGTTCCCTGGGTAAGAGAGGCCAGATCTTGGAAGCAGCCAGCCGGATACGGAATCGTGTCACTTGTCGGTGGTGGAAAGTTGTGATCCCCGCTCCTGTAAGTCACAGAGGAAAGGGAGGCAGTGTTACAGCTCAGCATAGTGCCACGGACACGCTCTTCCCTCCGCTCACTAGACCCAGTTGGGATTGGTCCTGCCTAGAGCAGGGGGCTGGACTTGATGATCTTCTGAGCTCCCTTCCAGCTCTATGGTGCTATGATTCTGACCCGAGTGGCACCTCCTCTAGTGAACAGTGTTAGAGAGATTGATTACCCAGCCAGGATTGCTTCCAGGACAAAAGCGGCAGGGTCTCCAATCGGGATCGGAGCCCTGTTGTATGGGGGGACTGCACAAACGCCCAGGAAGACGCCAGCCATGTCCGGTGACTGGCTAACACAAGAGCAGCAGGGCTTCATCATTCCTGGATACCACAGGACCGTTTGCTTTATAAGAACATCAGAACGGCCAGGCTGGGTAAGACCAAAAGTTCATCACGCCCAGGGTCCTGTCTGCCGACAGCGGCCAGTGCCAGATGCCCCAGAGGGAGGGAACAGACCAGGGAATCATCCAGTGATCCCTCCCCTGTCGCCCATTCCCAGCCTCTGACAAACAGGCTACGGACACCGCCCCTGCCCATCCTGGCTAGTAGATTCATGGAGATTAGGTCCATCAATGGCTATCGAGCTCTTTTTTGAACCCTGTTAAAGTCCTGGTCTTCACCACATCCTCTGGCAAGGAGTTCCACTTCCTCCCCTCCCGTCTCCTTCTTCCAGGTCCAGCTCCTGTCCCTTCTGCATTCAAAGCAAGCGGCTTCCCCCTCCGAGCTGCTTGGGCCCAGCAGGCGGAGCATCTCAAGCACAGCAGAGATGGCCTCTGTCTGTGTTCCAAGTTTTGGCATCAGCTGCCCTGCCAGCCAGAAGCCATGGCTGCAGGGAAAGTCCTGCTGCGCTCCAGTAGCCCCAGGCTGGAGCACGCCCAGCACACTGCCCGTCTTCAGAGAATGCGGCTGTGGAACTCCAGCCAGCCTCAGCTGAGCAGCTGCCAACAGATGTCCCCGAGGCCCATCGCAGCTGGCCCCCTCTTTGCACCGATTCCCAGAGGGATGGCACACAGCACGGCCTTCCCTCCCGGGCCAGCTCCCTGTCCGACGTCCAGGCCTTGCCCCGCGGCATGGAGGCCCCGGACTTTTTACAAGGTGGCAAAGTAACGTCGTCGTTCCTCACCTTGTACTTGGAAACAGACAGCCCCTTTAACTGGAACTTACTCCAATCTGAGGCAGACGCCCAGCTTGGGAAATGGAGTTGGGACTCAGTCTTGACCTGGGGACTCCCATAGTCCAGCGATGGGCAACCGAGGCTAGTGAGGGGGCCGCATGAGTGGCCGCCTTCATCTCCGTGGGCAGCAAGATGGTTGTAACCAAGACAAGCTCCCAATACGCACATGTCGTAGGAAGATTGATTGTGGTGCCGAGTGACTGATCAAGGCCTGACAGGGCAACATGCATAGACTTGCATGGAAGAAAAACCCCATAAAAGAATTGTCTTGTATGGTTCTTCAGGTCCCGTCCTGCTAAGACCAAGTGGAGCATCAGTCCGGACTGACACAAACTCGGCTCCTTCCTCGCATCCCACCTATGTGGCCAATAAGTCTTGCCGAGCAACAGACTGGTAACTATTCCATCAGCAAGATGTCTGTGTGCGCGTGCGTGTGCGCGAGTGCGCGTGTGTGTGCGCGTGCGTGCGTGTGCGCGCGTGCGTGTGTGCGTGTGCGCGTGCACATGTGTGTGTGCATGTGCGTGTGCATATCCTACTTTGTTATATTATCAATAAAAGTGGCGTGTTGCCTTATCCCCCTGAAAAAGGTCCCGTGTGCTTCTTTTAAGCATAACACCCCTTCTGAGCGACTCCCACTACAGTGAGCCCTCGCTACTTCGCGGTTCGACCATCGCGGATTCACGACTTCGCGGACTTTTTTCATTACATTATGTATATACGTGAATCCGCGATGGTCGAACCGCGAAGTAGCGAGGGCTCACTGTATACATGTTAAATATACATGTCCCTACTTCGCGGATTTTCAACTATCGCGGTCGGGTTTGGAACCTATCTACCGCGATAAACGAGGGTTCACTGTATACCACGCCCACTAGCACTGCCCTGGGGTGAGCACTGACTGAGAGGAGAGCGCCCCCTATTGACTCACTCACACCCCTTCTTGTAGCACAGCGCTCCCTAGAACTGCCCTGGCACCGAGTCTCTCTGTGGGACGATGGCCTTGTACTGGAACCCCAGCATCCTTCCTGCAGGTTTCCCTTTGTGGGTCTGCCATCCTTGCTGTGGAGAAGTGGGGAGAGAGCCTCGCACTTCGATTGCTGCTTGTCTGTTGGGACCCTTGTGAGTTCATTCTAATTTCCTTTCATTGTTTTTTATTCATGGCATGATTCATACACCCCCTTCCCCACCCACCTCCGCGAGATCGCGCTACCCGGAAGGGAAATCCTTTCCACTGCTGGAAATCCCAGCAAAGCCGGCTTGCTATTCCAATTTACAGCAGTGTGGGGCAGTTTCTCTAGGCACCTGTGACGGCGCGATGGGGTTCCCTCGTCTCCTGCACCCCGAAATGGCACAACAGACTGCACCAGCCAGTGGAATAGAGGAAGTTTATTGCCTCTCCAGGATACAGCACAGCACAGATGTCATCTGGTCACAGAGCTGGGCTAGGATGCCTCAGGCCCCCTTGAGATGGGGGAGACTGGGCCCCTAAACTCCAGCCCCTTCTCCTAGGCTCTCCTCCATGCCCCCAGCCAGCAACTCACTAACCCTCTTCCAGCCCTGCCCCCCAGCCAGGGCAGCATCCACCTTCCTTTGTTCCTCTCCATGGGGGGTGGCTGGCCATACTCGTTTGCATAGTGACTCATCCTGTTTTGCTGGGTCGTGGTACCCACGGCAGCCAGTGGGGGTTACCCCAGAGCCAGCAGCATAGAAACCAGCCAGGTACCCCCACTACGTCACAGCACCATTTCCCCTGGGGACACAGGTCATGTAGAAAGGGGCAACGGGACGATTTTCCCTGTTTTTCCATTGGCTTCCCCTACGAAATGTGCTCTGGATCTGTGACGGACGGGAGGGGCACTACCCTTTTTGGGACACCCCAGCCATAAAGTGAACTAAATTGCCAGTACGGGTTAAACCCACAGGCAGCAGGTCCTAGAGAGTCCCCAGAAATGCTAGGGAAGCAGGAAGTGTTGGCAGGAAGCCAGGAGAGCCAATGGAAACAGAGTGAGGGTGCTGGAACAGGAAGCAGTGGCCTTCCTGCTATTGTTTTTGTGTGAGCAGAGCAAAGCTGAGACGTGGCCTGAGCCAGGAACCCAGGCATGGAGAATCCAGCAAGATCCATGCCTAGGGGAGGACTAAGCCTCGGAACAACAGAGATGTGAGTAGAAGAGGGAATGTTTAGTCAGGCGTGATCAGGGGTTTGCTGGATTTCTCAGGGCTGAGCCCATGTACCCCCTGTACACGGTAGCTCTCCAAACGGATTCCCAGGGAAGCAATTCTCCGTGGGTTTAATCTTTCTTTTAGTCTGTAACACCTAGCGACCCAGTGTGATCAGATTCCTATGGCCTAGAAGGCAGCAGGCGCTGTGCTCATGTGCCTGAGACTGACCGCCAGCTACGAAGAGATCACAGGTCATTTTTTAAGCTCTCTCCTGAAGGAGGGTTAAAGAGCTGGCGGGTACCCATGGGGAGACATTCCTAGATGTGTCTCTGTCACGTTCCTGGAATTTCAGGGAAGCAGCCAGATCATGGCTGCACCCATAGGTGGGGGTGCTGGCCCCAACAATGATATAGAAGGGGGCCATGTGGGGTATTGAATGGGAGCTTATTTTTTGCTGATCCTGTGTACGCTATTTATGTGAGTGTGTAATGTCTGTGTGCGTAGGTAGGAATCTGTAATCTGTGTGGAAGCTGAATATTTCTCTGAATGTGGTTGAGCATTGCTATGGACAGGCTGAGTAGCCAGGCCCTGTGGGACAATGGCACTTGATGGGCCAAGGACACACCTAAAGCATGAGGGCGGAGACCTAAGAGCTGCAGCAGAGAGAGGCTGAAGGCCAGGTGACTGGCTGCATACAAGAGGCCAGGGAGGAGGTATAAAGAGGCCATGTGGTCGATGCCATTTTGTTCTCAGCTCAGCACTTCATCCCAGAGGCAGCACTGCAGGGACTGAAGAGCCCGGAAGACCTGTGAACCCATCCTGATCGTAGGATGTGCAATAAGAACTTTTAAACCAGCAGCTGTAACATCTCTGCTAGAGCCTGCATCGAGGACTGGGAGATTCGGTGCATGTAACGTTCTATTCTTTAACAACCTCACTCTCATGCTTTTCTTTCTTGTGATAATAAACCTTTAGATGTTCGATGCTAAAAGATTGGCCCAGCATGATTTGTGGGTAAGGTCCAGAGGGTAAATTGACCAGGGATCTGTGGCTGGTTTCTTGGAACTGGACAGAACTTGTTCGGGGTAGGTGGGATTGGGTGCTAGGACCCCCCACCGGTGTCTGAGACCCGGGGCCAACTGGGGCACGGATATTGCTGGGGTGTCGGAGGGGTTTTGCTCATGAGGCTTTAGGCAGGCTGCTGAAGCGCTCTGTGGGACTGGTTTGTGCCCTGTTTGGAGAGGTCACCAGTCTGGGGGCTGTAAGGAGCCTCAGATTTGAGCAATTCGCCCTGAGCGGTGCCCTCAGCTGTGCCCAGACACGGCCCGGTCCGTCACAGTCTCCTTGGGCTCTCAAAGGGGTTTTTTCACTGTAGTGGCTGGGCATTTTAAAATCTCTTGCAGGCCCCCACCTTCTGCACTGGAAGCGCCAGCGTGGGGAACAGCTTTGACTGGATCCCTGATCAGAACATGAAAACGGCCACATTGGGTCAGACCGAAGCCTCATCTCTCCCAGCGGCCTGTCTGCTGACAGTGGCCAGTGCCAGGTGCCCCAGAGGGAGGGAACAGAACAGGGAATCCTCACGGGATCCCTCCCGTCGCCCACTCCCAGCCCTGACAAACAAGCTAGCGACTCCATCCCTGCGCACCCTGAGGACCATTTCATGTCTCTAACCAGTGTTGCTATGTCTACACGGCAATTCTTTTTCAGAAAAAGGTACGCAAAGCATGAACCGCAATTTGCGTACCTTTTTCCCATTCTTTTTTCAGAAGAACCCTTTTCCGACATTTGGCCCATCTGTGACGGCGCGTTGGGGTCCCCCGTCTCCTGCACCCCGAAATGGCACAAACAGACTGCACCAGCCAGTGGAATTGAGGGTGGTTTATTGCTCCTCCAGCACAGCGCAGCACAGATGTAATCTGGTTACAGGAACTGGGGCTAAGAGGTCTCAATGCCCCCCTTGAGATAGGGGAGTCCCAGCCCCCTCCCCAGCTCCTTCTTCTCTGCCTTCCAGCCAGCCACTCACTAACTAACTTCCAGCCCTGCCCCCCAGTCAGGGCAGCTTCCACCTTCCTTTGTTCCTCTCCATGGGGGGTGTCTGGCCACTGGTTCAACAAGTTTGGCATTACCTTGGCCTAGTGAGGTTTTCCCTGCTGGGTCTTGCTCCAGACAGCAGGGGTCACCACAGCCCAGCAAGTACCCCCACTACGTCACACCATCTACATGGGGCGAAATGTGGGAAAACCCTCCTCTTTCGGAAGAGCCCTTATTCCTCATCAAATGAGGAATACAGGACTTCCGAAAAAACGCGCCTGCTTTTTCGGAAACTGATCTGAAAAAGTGGACGCGTTCCCTGGACGCGGCAGAGTTTTTCCAGGGTATCTCGGTACCCTGGAACAACTCTGTAGTGTAGACATAGCCCCAGACTGCCCTGGGTTTTGATTTTGAAAACTCGCCTTGACTTGGAGAATCACCAAGAGCTGCCTGTCTCTTTCCAGGGAGTTTTGTTCCCTCTGCCTGCTCTGTTGTCCTTGCTCCTTCTGTGGCGGTTCTTCCTTCGCACCATCGCTTTTTATTTCTCACCTCCCTTTCCTGTCCTGCACGCTGTCCCGCTTGTACCACCTGGCTTCCTCGCAACTCCCCACTGCCATGGAGCCATTCCCTCCGTGACGGGGCTGGTGCCGACAGACACCGTCTCCCCTTGCCGCGCCTGCCCAGTTCCCAAATGCCCCAGTCTCCAGCCATTGTAAACATCTGGTTCCAACACTCCATCTCCTCTTCCAGTCGAGGGGTGCCCAGCCAACATGCTCAGGGTACCCGGGATGAAAGTCACCTCTTGGCAAAGAGCCCACGCAGGGCCTTGGCATGTCTGTAATCTCACAAGGTCCGTGCACCACTCACGCGGTGCGTAGACCTGATGCAAGGCCTGGGGGTGGGGAATGAACTTCCCCCCATCTGAAGAGCAGTTGAGTAGGAAGGAGCATCACGCCTCCTTGATACACGAGCACAACAGACCACAGTGCCTGGGGGAACCACCACTAGAATTCGCATCCCGTTTTGCAGCTAGAGGAAAGGACAAAAATGTTTACATCCGAGCGACAAGAGCCCGCGTCTGTCTGTGCCCCCCGGCTGCTGCTACCGTGATGCATCGTGTGCGTCGTCACTTTGTTATTAAGAGCCTGCCGGCGGCAGTGCAGACACGGGGCCCGAATGCAGCCAGGCCTGTGTGAAACAGCATCGATTCGTATCATCTCCCAGCTGCTCACACCAACAGTCGCCTCTGCAGCGATCCAGCGTCGCCGAGAGACGGTCGAAAAGGGACCGTTAGGAGCATCTCATCAGATCACCTGCCCCACACAGGACAGAGACTTACTTGCCCAGTAAGTTCTGCATCAAGCCCGTAGTTTCGTACGGAGCAGAGCTTGGGCTGTAGGTAAGGCTGTGCCAGCAGTAACGGGATGGGCTGCAAGTTCATCCACAGGGAGGAGACATCAGGGACAGACGGTTCTTTTGCTGGCAGCTGTAGGCAAAGGAACAGGGAGCCAGCGCTGGGGGAGTCGGACTAGGAATAAGGGCTGATTTTTAACAGCGAGAGTCACTCGCTATGGGACCAGTTTGCCTAGCGATGGGGTGGAGTCTGTCACTTGCTGCCTTTACGCTAAGACGGGAGGGCTCTTTCTGGGGGGCCGTATCCAGCTCAGCCAGAAGCTCTGGGCTTGATCCTGGCCCCTGGGGTGAAATTCTCCGGCCCTGGCAGTGCAGGTTAGACGGGAGGCTCAGAACGGTCCTTTCTCATCTTGAAATCCCACCATCTTGCCCGCGGCCTCTAAACCCGACAACTTCCATAGCACGAATTTTCCGAACCCCCACGGCCAGCGCCTTCCGCGAGGGCTCGGGAGAGACACGGGCCAGGCCAGACGCTTGCGGGAGCTCAAGGTTCCAAGACTCCGCACTCTCAGTCGGAGTTGAATTGTCGCAAAAGCCCAGCTCCTCCTTAGACCCCTCAATAAGGCCTGGATTTGCAAGAGGGCTCTGCAGCCGACATGATCCCACCAGGCTGAGCTCCAGCCACAGGTGCAGGAACTAGACATGGGGGGGGATCCTGCAGCACCCCTGAACTACCAGCCCAGCACCCAGGATCCTGGCGGCCTCTCCATGCACCACAGCCTCTGCTACCAGCACCACACCCAGAGACTCAGCTGCTGCCCTGTGCCCTGGGATGCTGCTGCTGGCTCCAGGCCTGGGGTCCTGTGAGGGACCAGGCCGGGTCTGGGCACAGCTGAGGGCGTCCGCTCAGGGTGAATTGCTCAAATTCGGGGCTCCTTACAGCCCCCAGACTGGTGACCTCTCCAAACAGGCCACAAACCAGTTGCACAGAGCACTCAGCTGCCTGCCTGGCCAGCCAGAAGCCTCACGAGCAAAACCCCTCAGACACCCCAGCTCTCTCTGTGCCCCAAACAGCCCCGGGCCTCATACACAGGTGAGGGGTCCTAGCACCCAATCCCACCTACCCCGAACAAGTTCTGGCCGGTCCCAAGAAACCAGCCACAGATCCCTGGTCAATTTACGCTCTGGATCTTACCCACAAATCACGCTGGGCCAATCCTTTAGAATCTATATCTAAAGGTTTATTATTACAAGAAAGAAAAGCCTGAGAGTGAGGTTGTTAAAGGATAGTACGTTACATGCACCGAATCTCCCAGTTCTCGGTGCAGGCTGTAGCAGAGATGTCACAGCAGCTGGCTTAAAAGTCCTTGGTGCACATCCTATGCCAGGATGGGTCACAGTTCTTTCCAGCTCGTGATTCCCTGCGAGGCCACATCTGGGGTCATGAGCAGATCTGAAGACCAAAATGCAGGATGCCACATGGCATCTTTACACCTTCTTCCTGGTCTCTTCTTGGCTGCAGCAGGTCACCTGGCCAGCGGCCTATCCCTGTGTCCCCTGCTGGTAGCCCCTAGGTATCAGCCCCCATTCTTGAGGGGTGTCCTTGCCCTACAGAGGTCTATTGTTCCATAGCGACTTGCTCATTAGCATGTCCATGGGCTGAGCTGCTTCGCCCATTGCTCAACCGCATACAGAGAAACATTTGGTATCCACACAAAGTCCATGCTTATAACGTCACACACAGACATTCCACCATCACATGCATAGCACATGTAGAATCAGTAGAAGATGAGCTTTCATTTGACACCTCGCATGGCCCCCTTTGTACCTAATTTTGGGGCAACCCCCCTCCCATGGGCGCAGCAGTGATCTGGATGCTTCCCATAAAATCCAGTAACGTGACAGGTCCTGACTGCCCACCCCGCATATCGGGGGGGCTCTGCTTCAGCTCTGCACACTGGGGGCTCTGCTGCCAGCCCCATACCTGGTCCCAGGACACAGCTGCTGCCCCACATGCCAGGGCTTTGCTCCTAGCCTCAGCTGGAGGGGGCAGGACTCAAAAAGGGGGGGACATCAGCACCCCCGTTCTTATGAATGTTCCTGAGCCACTGGGTCCAGCCCTAGAAACGCAGGCTGGGTGCGCAGAAATGGTGTTGTCATGATCCGGCTGGGGAGGGGAGCTCTGACGGGGCAAGGGACCACTCTGGGCTGGCAGGAAGGAGAGACATCACTTTTGGGAGGAGGACAAGACAAGGGACTTTCACGCCGGTGGGCGGTGCTGGCTTGTTGCCCCTGGAGACTGGGGCCCGCCTGCCACAGCCGGGCAACGCTGTACGAGTGTCCCCCAGGCCCTGTTTTGCCCACCTGCCTCAGCCCCGAACCGCCCTCCCCAGCAGCTGCAGTGATGGGAGCCCAACGCAGAACCTAGCCAGCAGCTGTTGGGTGGGAAAGGCCTGGGCATGGCAGTGGGTAAGAAGCTGGAGAGGAGCCAACGGGGCGCCCTGATCGCCAAGCAGGCTAGCAACGCATTGGGAGGAGTGTGGCCAGCAGAGCTAGAGAAGCGATCAGTCCCCTTTCTTCGGCACTACACTTTGATCAGCTACCAACATCGCGTCTAAAATCCTGCGAGCCCCCCTGGCAGGGAGCGAAGGAAGTCACGGCCAGTGTCCAGGAACGCTGGCGAGCTGAATGGCAGCAAGCAGACGTCCCACACAACGTCTTGTGTCGGATCCCACTGCCGAGCAGAAAGGTTTCGATTTTCCCCGGAGACTGTGCTGAGTCCTAAACAGGCTTCGGACTGGTCAGGGCAGGTGTGGTTATCTAGTGCGTGAGTGGAATCTGTTGCCATCTCTCGACTTTGTGATTGTGGTGGTCCGCAAACACTGCACCACATTTTCCCGGAATGCCCAACACGAAAATTCCCTAGCTCATTGGAGGATCCCCACAATCTAACCCGTGATGCTGGAGAGCTTGGACGTCCAACGTTGACAAAGAAATATAGCATTGAACACGACATTCGAAAGCAGACGATTCGGCTCTGGGGAGGCCACATCTGGAGCGGTGTACCCAGTTCTGGGCCCCCCACTACAGAAAGGATGTGGACACATTGGAGAGGATCCAGAGAAGGGTGACCAAAATGATGAGGGAGCCGGAGCACATGACCTAGAGGAGGGGCTGAGGGATTTGGGCTTGTTTAGGCTGCAGTAGAGAAGAGTGAGGGGGGATTTGAGAGCAGCCTGCTACTCCAAGGGTTCTGAAGGAACTCAAATGCCAAATTGCAGAACTACTAAGGGTGGAACTGCAGGGCTTAACTCGAAATAAGCTATGCAAATCGAGCTTCATCAATTCCCTATCTTATTCTGAAATAGCTTATTTTGAAATTGGGAGCATCTACACAGCACTTGTTTCGAAATAGAGCTCTCTTCCTTCGACTTCCCTTCCTCCTCGTACAGTAAGGTGGTGTCTACACTGCACCCCTTTTCCAGAAGAGGGATGCAGATGAGACAAGTCGGAATTGCAAATGCCGCGGGGGATTTAAATTTTCTCCGCTGCATTTGCATGAACATGGCTGCCGCTTTTTTCCGGCTCGGGGCTTTGCCGGAGAAAAGTGCCAGTCTAGACGGGGATCTTTCGGAAAATAAAGCCTTTTCCGAAAGGTCCCTTATTCCTCTTAAAATCAGGCATAAGGGACCTTTCGGAAAAGGGGTCCAGTGTAGACACAGCCCGAGGGTTACAGGCGTCGGAGTAAGACGTCCTCCAGCCTGACGGCATTTTGACACTATTTCGAAATAACTGCCTGCTGTGTGGACACGGACAACGGTATTTCGGAATAGTGCTGCAGTGTAGGTGTAACTGTGGCTTGTAGCCTGTCCTTTCAATCAGCATCTGCTCCAGATGACTGGAGGGTAGCTAACGTGATGCCAGTTTTTAAAAAGCCTCCAGACGTGACCCTGGCAGTTCCAGCTGGTAACCCTCACTTCAGGACCAAGCACACCGGGCTAAAGAAAAGGATTAACCGACACAGCACCGAACAGAATTTGTGAGGGAAGAATCGACACACCATTTGCTACAACCTCACATGACGTTCTCATTAATAGACCAGGGGGATACACCCTAGCTGGAGCTGCAATGGGGGCACACCCCTGGTTGGACAAGTATCTTTGGAGACTCAGGTTTTAAGGATCTAAAGCAGGGCTACTCAACTCTGGAAGCCCCGGAGGCCACAGTGAAATTCGCAGCACATGCTCAGGGCCACAACTTAAGTAAGGTTACATGTACATGCAAATATCTATGCAAATATATGCAAATATCTTCTTTGATGCAATGCCCTGTGCTCCTTGCACCTCCTTCCTGGGGGCTAGAAATACCAACACCCTGTACCCGTCTGTTCCAGCCAGCCCATCCGCTTGCGTCTTTCAATGCTCATCCTGCTGGGGAGATGTCTCACCGGTGTGGAGCGTGTGCCCAGTGGAGGCCAATGGGTCCCACCCACAGGCCACATGTTGGGTAGCCCTTTTCTCAAACAAAGTCTCCGTGTCGGGAGGGCAGGAGGGGCTGCAGCCATGCACACCGGGACTTGCCAATCCCTTGACTGTCAGGGAGCAAGGGGAAAAACAGCCCTTTTTCTGAAAAAAATTCACTTACATTCACACTGCAATTGTGATCTTTTGAAAGAAAATGGAAAGAACAGAGGGTTTTTCCGACATTGGTAAACCTCATTCTATGAGAAAGAACGCCTTTTCCAAAAAAGCTCTTTCAGAAAAAGGCGGGTGTGGGCGGGGAAGAGGGAGATTTTTCAAAAGAGGAGGAAAGAGGAAAAAGCACAGGTGCCCTGGTGGCCACTCCATCCATAGTAATCACAGCTTACATGAGAGAGAGAGCGCCCATTCAGTGTGGACACTCTCTTTCGAAAAAGCAGATGGCTTTTCCATTGTGCTTTGGCAGGGTGGACGCGCTCTTTCGGAGGAAGTTTTTTCGGAAGATCTCTTCTGCAAAAGCTTCTTTCAAAAGAAGCCTACAGTCTAGATGTACCCAGAGCATTGCAACTCGTTAGGAAAGGAATGAATAAGAAGACAGGAGTATAAATCCATGCTATACCCACCACTCACTCATGATCCACCACTCACTCAGCAGGGAATCCCACCACAACACTTTGGGAGATACCCCTCGTGCACCCTTCCTGGGTCACTTCCTACCAGCTCTGGCTTTGAGGTGATCCACATAGTTTCTGGGTCCTCTGGCTCCACAGCATCAGTCTCCTCCTGCTGCTCTGCCAGCTCTGGAGGCTGCATACAGTCTCCCACGTCTCCAGCTCTCGTTGTCTGGGCTTCTGGTTGGTCCCCCTCCAGAGCTCCTCAAGCAGGTGCTTCCTCTCCAGTGTCCAACCCAGACTGAGCTCTGCTGCTCCCTTTTATACTACCCCAGCCTTTGGAGCATGCCCAGTGCAGCTAGGAGGTGGGACTTCCTCCGCCCACAGGATATTAAGCCCTCCTGGCCCAGGGTGGGGTATGCACTCCCTGGCTGTGTCTACACTGGCATGAATTTCCGGAAATGCTTAAAACGGACTACTATTCCGTTTTCAGTTTTTCCGGAAAAGGAGCGTCTACATTGGCAGGCTGCTTTTCCGGAAAAGCCCTTTTTCCGGAAAAGCGTCCGTGGCCAATGTAGACGCGCTTTTCCGGAAAAGAGCCCCGATTGCCATTTTCGTGATCGGGGCTTTTTTCCGGAAAAGACTACTGGGCTGTCTACACTGGCCCTTTTCCGGAACAGTGTTCCGGAATAAGGACTTATGCCCGAGCGGGAGCAGAATTGTTTTTCCAGAATAGCGGCTGATTTTGTACAGTAGAGCATCATTGCTTTTCCGGAAATTCAAGGGCCAGTGTAGACAGCTCGCAGCTTATTCCGGAAAAGCGGCTGATTTTCCGGAATAAGTGGCCCAGTGTAGACACAGCCCCTGTCACAGAAAGGTATTTATTCTCTTCTGGAAAGTGAAGTTTGAATTCCCAATCATATCCCCATTCAGAAGGCTCTGGAGAGAATTCTCGCTGCAGGGCAAGAAGGAAGCATTAGGACTAAAGAAACATCTCGTCTTTTTTGAGAGATTTCAGAAAATCCTCCTAAAAATCCCTCCCCATTTCCTCTCTCCAGTGCAAGGGAGAGGTGGTAGCAGTGATCGGGCAGCTCAAGGGAGCTGAAGAAATAGCTGCTAACCCAGAATTCAGCCAGTGGCTCTGGGCCTGGAGCTGTCAGACTCCCATGGGCCTTCCCAAGCTAGGGGAATTTTGTCCCGGAAAAACTCCTCCTGGAATAAAATCCCATTCCCCAAACGCTTACAGAGCCGGCGACCCCGTTGGTGGCTTTCTCAAAGAAACGCCCTTAATAAGAAGGGTGGGTAAGCACTGGAATAAATTGCCTGGGGAGATATTCAAGAGCGGGTTAGACAGACATCTATCTGGGACGGTCTAGGCGGTGTCTGGTCCTGCCGTGAGGGCCGGGGATGGGACCTGATGATTTCTCAATGTCCCTTCCAGTCCTAGTGATCTATGAGTCCATGAACTGCCTGGGCTCAGGTGTCCCTCACGAGAGCAACCAGCACGTTGAGTTGCTACATTGAACAAACTCCTCGCCCAAGTGGGACCCCTGGGGCTGGACTGCCATAGCCTTCCTGACTCCTCCCAGAACCTCCAGGCCCGTCCCTTGGCAGCCAATGGGCCGGCAGAAGGGCCAAGGCGTTATCCGGCCGGAGGGCTGCAATCTGCGTGGCCGTGCGGGCGGTGGCCGGATCCTTTGCAGGCGGGGGGGCTCCGACTGTTTACACCAGGAGAGGATTTGGGCCTGGGGTCTGATTTTTCCCTTTGGAATTGCAGCAGCCACCTCGGGCCCAACGGTCGCCCATGTTGTTCCCACTGCTCCCGTTCTCTGGTTACTGGCTGTGACGTAGTGGGGGTACCTGGCTGGTTTCTATGCTGCTGGCTCTGGGGTAACCCCCACTGGCTGCCGTGGGTACCACGACCCAGCAAAACAGGACGAGTCACTATGCAAACCAGTGGCCAGACACCCCCCATGGAGAGGAACAAAGGAAGGTGGATGCTGCCCTGGCTGGGGGGCAGGGCTGGAAGGGGGTTAGTTAGTTGCTGGCTGGGAGCATGGAGGAGACAGCCTAGGGAAAGGGGCTGGAGTTTAGGGGCCCAGTCTCCCCCATCTCAAGGGGGCCTGAGGCATCCTAGCCCAGCTCTGTGACCAGATTCCATCTATGCTGTGCTGTATCCTGGAGAGGCAATAAACTTCCTCTATTCCACCGGCTGGTGCAGTCTGTTTGTGCCATTACGGGGTGCAGGAGACGGGGGACCCCCAATACGCCGTCACACTGGCATCCCGAGCTTCTGTTTGCCGGGAGCTGGGAACCGGTGACGGGAAGGGATCACTTGATGGTTCCCTGTTCGGTTCCCTCCCCCTTGGGCACCTGGCATTGGCCACTGTCAGCAGACAGGACGCTGGGGTAGATGGGCCTTTGGTCTGACCAGCTACGTCTAGACTGCCATGATTTTCCGGAAATGCTTTTAACGGAAAACTTTTCTGTTAAAAGCATTTTCGGAAAAGAGCGTCTAGATTGGCAGGATGCTTTTCCGCAAAAGCGCTTTTTGTGGAAAAGCGTCCGTGCCAATCTAGACGTGCTTTTGCACAAAAAAGCCCCTATCACCATTTTAGCCATCAGGGCTTTTTTGCGCAAAACAGTCCTGTGCTGTCTACACTGGCCCTCTTGTGCAAATGATTTGCGCAAAAGGGCTTTTGCCTGAAAGGGAGCAACATAGTATTTCCGCAAGATCACTGACAATCTTACATGTGCGTGTCAGTGTTCTTGTGGAAATTCAAGCGGCCAGTGTAGACAGCTGGCAAGTTTTTCCGGAAAAGCGGCTGATTTTCCGGAAAAACTGGCCAGTCTAGACACAGCCACCCTGTCTGGCCGTTCTTATGTTCTGTGTTTGTTCAGCACCCAGAACATTGGGTCCTGGCCACAGTACACATAGGACGTATGTACAACAGTTTGCTCCCTGTGACGGCGCGTCAGGGTCCCCCGCCTCCTGTCCCCCCATAGTGGCATGAACAGACTCCACTAGCCAGTAGAATAGAGGTGTTTATTTCTTCTCCAGGATACAGCACAACACAGATGTAATCCAGTTACAGGAACTGGGGCTAGGATGCCTCAGCCCCCCTTGAGATGGGGGAGACTGGGCCCCTAAATCCCAGCCCCTTTCCCTAGGCTGTCTCCTCCATGATCCCAGACAGAAACTAACTCCCTCACTTCCAGCCCTGCCCCCAGCCAGGGCTCCACTCCCCTTCTTCCCATTGTTCCGCTCCCTGGGAGATAACTGGTCAGACAGGTTCTTAGCCCCCTTTGCATAATGACTGATCCCCTGCCCTGCTGGGCCATGCTGCAGCCAGCAGCCAGCAGCCAGCAGCCAGCAGCCAGTGACGTCACTCACAACCCACTGCCCAGCATAGCAACCAGCAAAGTACCCCCCACTACGTCACACTCCCTTGCCGTCTCACTTGATGGTTGAAATAAATCACAGGTTACTGGGTTCATCCTGTCCCTGCACTCACGGAGCAGAGGCATCACTCAGCTATTGCTGGTGAGAGCAGACAGACGCACGATCCCTTAGCTCTTTCTTCACACCAGGACCCTGGCTAGCTGGACCACTGATCTGACCCCATACAGCCACATTCTTACGTCCTTGTGTTCCTGATTTGGTGCATTGCAAAAGGCTCTGCACCTACACACCAGGGGAATGCTAGTGGGGCATGGAGATTGTTACAGAAAGGAGGGATCTCTGGGGAAGGGGACTATATCATCCTAGAACTGGCAGGATCCTTGAGAGGTCGTCAAGTCTAGTCCCCTGCAGTCATGGCAAGATGAGGCGCCATCTAGTCCATCCCTGACAGGTGTTTGTCTAACCTGCTGGGATCAATGGGAGGGGAAATACCCTCTTCTGGGCGTTTCATTCATTCAGTCAGTCAGCTAAAGTCTTTTCACAATGCTTAACTCTTGAGACCTGACCCGCACTGTCTTGGCTGTAAGAGTTAAAATCATAGACAGCAGGTCCTAGAGAGTCCCCATTAGCATTAGGGAGACAAGAAGTGAGTTGACAGGAGGCCAGGAGAGCCAATGGACAGAGTGAGCTTTTGAATTGAAACCATGGACCTGCATGTTCCGGTCTTTGTGTGACCAGAGAGTCTGGGAGACATGAATTAAGCCAGGAACCCAGGCATGAAGTATCCAGTGACAACCATGCCTAGGGAAGAACTAAACCTTGGAACAACAGAGATGTGAGTAGAACAGGGACTGTTTAGTCAGATATGATCAGATTTTTGTTGTGGGGGAGGGTGTGATGTAGTGGGGGGTGCTATCCATTCACCATTCACTGGGCGCTATGCTTGGGCTGTGGGTGACCCCTACTGGCCTGCGTCTGTAGCACTGCCCAGCAGGAGGTCGCCCTGAGAACCCTCAGGTCATGTAGTCGATGGCCCAGCCAGATCTCACCTGTCCAGGGAAGGGGTCTGAACAAAGGAAGGGGGTGGCTTGGAGAAGGGGCATTCTTGGTTGGGAAAACATGAAGACAAGAGACTAAGCTGAGTACTGGGGGTTCAGGGGCCTGTTGTGATGGCGCGTTGGGGTTTTCCTGTCTCCTGCACCCCCGTAATGGCACAGACAGACTCCACCATCCAGTAGAATAGAGGGAGTTTATTGCTTCTGCAGAATACAGCACAGCACAGATGTAATCTGATTACAGGGCAGGCCTAGGATGCCTCAGCCCCCCCTGAGATGGGGGAGCCTGGGCCCCTAAATCCCAGCCCATTGCCTAGGCTGCTTCCTCCATTAAATCAACCAGAAACCAAACTCACTCCACTCCCCTTCTTCCCATTGTTCCGCTCCCTGGGAGATAACTGGTCAGACAGGTTCGAAACCCCCTTGCGTAATGACTCATCCCCTGCCCTGCTGGGCCGTGCTGCAGACAGCAGCCAGTGGAGGTCACTCACAACCCACTGCCCAGCATAGCAACCAGCAAGGTACCCCCCACTACGTCACACCTGTGGAGCCCTACCCCAAGGGGTCTGAGGCTGCCTGGCCCTGACTCCTGTAACCACATCATGTCTGTGCTGTGCTGTATCCCGGAGAAGCAATAACCCTTCTATTCAGCTGACTGGCGGAGTCTCATCTTGCTGCAGACGGGGGTGCAGGATCAGGGGGTACCGACATGCCGCCACAGAGGGCTTGTTGGATTTCTCTGGTCTGGGCACATGTAACTACCCCCTTTCTACTACTGTAACTACTACTGTAACTTTCCAACTGAATTCCAGGGAAGCAATTTGCTGTGTTTTAATCTCTTTTTTCTAGTTGCTCTGTAACACCTAGCAACCAAGTAATGTTTGGCCGAGTGTTTCTTCTTCGTGGTCTCACCTTTGTAAGACCATGATCTGATTCCTGTGTCCTAGAAGGCAGGAGGTTCCGTGTGCATGTGCCTAAGACTGCAAAGACATACTACTAAGAGAAAATACAGGGGTCAAGTTCTTTCCAGAGGGAGGGTTAAAGAGCTTGAGTGCATCCCAGAGGAAGAAATTCCCAGATGTATCTTCCTGGGTTCTCAAAGGGTTTTTGGATTTGGGTGGTGGCAGCAATACCACGCCAAGGGCAGGGAATGTGGGATCTTGGGAGCTTTAAAACCCAAGCCGTTAGAGGCCGGGTGCTTTTAAAGTCTCTTGCAGGTGCCCACTTTCTGCGCTTGAAGTGTCAGAGCAGGGACCAGCCCAGACACCTGCTCTTAATCCTCTCCAGCCATGGACATTCCACAACTTTCCTAGTGTGACGACGCAGTCGGGGTCCCCCAAATCCTGCAGCCCCGTAGCAGCAAGAACCGGCTCCACCAGTCATAGACTAGAGAGGGGTTTATTGTTCCTTCAGGACACAGCCCAGCATAGATGTGATGTGGCTACCGGGCCCAGGGCCAGGATGTCTCCACCCTAGGGTTGGGGTCCATTGCCCCTTGGCCTCAGCTTAGCCTCTTCTCTCCATGCTTCCCCGACAGCCACTGCCCCCCTTCCAGGCCCTGCCCCCAGCCAGGTGCTGGTCTCCCCCCCTCCCTTTGTCTCTCCCTGGGTGTCTGAGCCTGGGTGTCTGGGTTAATCCACATTTGGGAGAGTCAATGAGAATCTCCCATCCCAGCGCAGGGGGACCCCGGTCACAGAGCAGACAGCCCCCCACTGCACCCCCACTACGTCACACCTAGACAATTTAATTTTGCGCTTAACCCCTCTGAGAATTAGGATGTTTTTTCCTAAATGTTCAGGATGTTAAACTCCCTTGCTGCAATTTCAGCCCATTGCTTTGTGTCCTACCCTCAGAGCTTTAAGGAGAATAATTTTTCTCGCTCCTCCTTCTAACAACCCTTGAAAGCTGCTATGCCCCCCGCTCTGTAATCTATTTCCAGACTAAATTAACCCAGATATTTCAATCTTCCCGCATAAGTCATAGTTTTGGACCTTTTGTCACTTTTATTGCTCTTCTCTGATGTTTTTCCTGCGCCCTGCTAGGGACAGCTCTTCCCTGGGCTAGGGTCAGGGTCTCATGGGGGATGGTCACATGGCTGGTGCCCCCCTTTTGCCCCTCCCCAGCAGTTGCTGCTGTCTCCCTCTCAAACTCCCAGTTTGCGGTCCCCTGTTCCCTAGCCCCCCTGGTTGCTCTGGATGCTGGGCAGGGAGCGGGGAGGCTTCATGCACTGCCCCCACCCCCAGCAAAATCTCTCAGCTCCCACTGGCCAGTTTCCAGCCAATAGGAGCTGAGAAATTTTGCTGGGGGAAGAGGCAGTGTGCAAAGCCTCCTCAATCACTCCCGTCCCCTTCCCCCTCCCCACCCGGAGCAGAGCCACATGAAGCAGTCAGCTGTTTTGACCAGTCCGGGGCTGCAGCAGACAGGCAGAGAGCCTGCCTCAGCTTCCTGCAGGGCTGCTGGCTGGGAGTCGCCTAGGTAAGAGCCTCACAGCCAGAGCCTGCCTCTGGCACCCTACCCCTGTCTCTCCCCCAGGCCACCCTCTGTACCCCTTTTCCACACCTCCTCCAGGTCACAGCTCCCTCCCAGATCCTGCACCCCCTCCTACACCCCTCCCCCAGGCCAGAATCCTCTCCTGCACCCATACCCCCTCCCAGACCCTGCACCCCAATCCCCTGGCCCAGATCACAATCCCCTCCTGCACCCAAACTCCCTCTCAGACCCCACCCCCTCTCCTGCACCCCCAAGCTCCCTTCTGCACCCATCCGCCATCCCGGACCCCACACCTCCTCCATAGAAGTGCGGCCCTTGACCACTTGCCAACATTTTGGAGTGTCCCCCCCCCATTAAAAATTATTGCCCATCCCTGGTGTGAACCAACCCAGGGCACAGTTCTCTGCCCCTTGAAGTGGACAGGCCCACATCTCACTGGTGTTTAGGCTGCTCCCTTCCATTGGAATCTGTGGCAGCAAGGAGCCAAAATACCAGTGAGGATCTGGTCCTGACTTAGCTGGCAGCAGTAGGAAGCAGTTATCCTTAAATGAACCAGCCGCTGGAGGGACCGTGTGCAATACCCTCTTTGAATAGCACTTTATTCGTTGTTAGGGATTTCATTGGCAGGCAGTTGTTTCTAGTATGGTCACACACACAGAGTCACACAGGCACACACAGCATCACACATGCACTCACACGGAATCACACACACAGACACACGCACAGAGAGTGACTCAGCATGAGAGATTGTGAGTGTGTGTGTGTGTGATTCTGTGTGTGACACTGTGACTGTGACTCTGTGTGTCTGATTCTCTGTGTGTGAGCATACCGCATCACACAAAGCGTCACACACACATGCAGTCATACACACAGTCACACACACACATAGTCATACATACAGCATCACACATGCACTCACACACAGAATTACACACACACACAGACTCACACACTCACAATCTCTCACAGAGTCACACTCACTCTCACTAAGGAGCAGCATGTTTACTGAAATACAGAAGCACTAAATGGCTGTGAACAAGCCCCTTGCCTCTGGGACTTGGCTCCCAGCGTGTACTGGGGGGGCCTGGAGGGGGCTTGGTTTCCCAGGGGCATTCTCCTGTCTGGTTCAAGGGCCGCACGTCCTGTGCGATTTGCCGCTGAGTTCACCCCCATGGCACTGGGTTTGGCAGCAGGGGCCCTGGGAGAAAGAAGAAGAGATTTAGAACGTGCCGGGACCAGTGCAGGCGTAAGCAGAGAGACACGAGATTTACAAGCCGGGTTATGCCCCTCTGGGCTGCTCCTCCACTTCCCCGGACCCCCCGTTCACTCAGGACCACTGCCGCTATGGGGGGAAGAAATAATGGAGCAGGCATATTGCCCAGGTCACTTATACAGCACGCAGATGCATTCGCTCTCAGCAATAGCTCTGCTACGCTCTCTCCACTGGTCTATATAGTCCAGTAGCTCTGCCTCCCGCTGTACTGGATCAAACCATTGGTCCATATAGCCCGGTGCCTTCACTTCCTGCTCTATAGACCAGGGCACTGGTTCGTTTAGTCCAGAATCCCCGCCTCCTGCTCTACCCGATGAGACCATTGGTCCAGCATGCTCACCCCCTGCTGTATCGGACCGGACCACTGAGCCGTATCGTCTGGGATCCTACAAGAAGGTCCCACCATGAGCCATGGAATCCCCCCAAAGCACAGAATTCTGTTCCAGGATCTCAGCTTTCACCAGACCTCAATTTCCAGCCCTCCGGGTGCCGCGGGAACGTTGGGAAGGCGCGTAGCTAACATCTCCCTGGTTCAGCACGCAGCCTGGCACGCACCGCGGCGAAGTGCGACCAGCCCCTTGATCAGTCTAGAGCACTGACCCGGAACCCTAAGGACTCCAGAGCGCTGTGCATCGAAAACGGAGACTCAAGGCATCCCGGAATGAGCGGGCTGTAAGGAACAGAAACAACGCCAGGGCTGTGGAGATTGGCGGGGTCTCGGCCTGCCATGCAGCACTCACACATGGCACGCACATGGCATCACCATAGACTCCAGCTGATTCTAGGATCCTAGCCAGGGGATGTAGGTCTTGCTTGAGTAGGCAGGAGCCTTACCTAGTGGGCTAGTTTGCAGGTAGGTCTGTGCAGGGACAGAGAGACATACCCGCCCCCCTGCTCAGGACCAGGGTGCAAACCCTGAACACCCAGACCCGGGTGGGAGCCGATCAGTCGTGTTGTGCTTGGCAAGTCAGCTAACGAGCCAAAGAAACCCCGCATGGAAGCACAGGGTAACATCCTGGCTCTCCTTTGATTGTAGAGCAATGGATGATCTGGAAGAAGGAGGAGAGGATGTGCGTATGGTAACTGGAGAGGGAGAGCAGGTGAGGTCAAGGGGCATAGGGATGTTAAATATCGATTAATAGAATAGTCGAGTAACCGCATGAATTCTTATGGGTTACTCGACTATTCTATACTCCCCAGGGGTGGGATGGGGCCAGCAGCCAGGGTGCTCCCAGGGAGCCGCCTGCTGCTCCATGCTACTGCCTCTGTATCAGAGGCAGCAACGCAGGGTGACAGGAGAGAGCCAGTTAAAAAACCAGCTCCCCTCGTGGACCTGTCGCCCTGCGCTGCTGCCTCCGATACAGAGATAGCAGTGCGGGCTGGCAGCAGCCCCTGTCCAGGGGCGTCTGAGCTGCCGGACCCAGCACAAGCTGGGACTGAGCTGAGCTGCCTGGCTCCTAATACACTAGAAATGCAGAGCCGCAGCGGGGGTAGGTCCCAGACCCAGCATGAGCCAGGACTGAGCCTGGCTGCTGGCCAGCCTGATAAAAACTGTGCTGGTGGGGGGGGGTGCATGTGGTCCGTAGCATGAACCTGTACGCGCTTGCTTAGTGGCTCATCGGCTCATCGACCGCACTAGGACATCGCTAACGGGGAGAGGCTCCGTGGGTGTCACCAAAGGGAAGGGGAAAGGGTTACGCTGAGGGCAGGGCTTACATTCCACTGGAGCTGTCCAGAGTGCAGGGGCTGTTTTCAAACCCTTGGGGCAGAAGCCCCAAGCCCCCGGTTTGTCATCTTCCAATGCAGCCCCTGTGGGTGCCATCAACATCACGGTGCAGCGAGGACCGTCACCTGTGTCCCCCACACAGGGATCAGACAGAGTATCCCAGATATGACTGTGTATCAGACCACTGGTCCGTATAGAGCAGTAACCCCCCCTCCTGCTGTACTGGATCAGACCACTGGTCCGTATAGAGCAGTAGCCCCACTTCCTGCTGTACTGGATCAGACCCCTGGTCCGTATAGAGCAGTAACCCCCCCTCCTGCTGTACTGGATCAGACCACTGGTCCGTATAGAGCAGTAACCCCCCCTCCTGCTGTACTGGATCAGACCACTGGTCTGTATAGAGCAGTAGCCCCACTTCCTGCTGTACTGGATCAGACCACTGGTCCATATAGAGCAGTAACCCCCCCTCCTGCTGTACTGGATCAGACCACTGGTCTGTATAGAGCAGTAGCCCCACTTCCTGCTGTACTGGATCAGACCACTGGTCCATATAGAGCAGTAGCCCCACCTCCTGCTGTACTGGATCAGACCGCTGGTCCATATAGAGCAGTAACCCCACCTCCTGCTGTACTGGATCAGACCACTGGTCCGTATAGAGCAGTAACCCACCTCCTGCTGTACTGGATCAGACCGCTGGTCCATATAGAGCAGTAGCCCCACCTCCTGCTGTACTGGATCAGACCACTGGTCCGTATAGAGCAGTAGCCCCACTTTCTGCTGTACTGGATCAGACCACTGGTCCGTATAGAGCAGTAGCCCCACCTCCTGCTGTACTGGATCAGACCACTGGTCCGTATAGAGCAGTAGCCCCACTTCCTGCTGTACTGGATCAGACCACTGGTCCGTATAGAGCAGTAGCCCCACTTCCTGCTGTACTGGATCAGACCACTGGTCCGTATAGAGCAGTAGCCCCACTTCCTGCTGTACTGGATCAGACCACTGGTCCGTATAGAGCAGTAGCCCCACTTCCTGCTGTACTGGATCAGACCACTGGTCCGTATAGAGCAGTAGCCCCACCTCCTGCTCTACTGTATCAGACCACTGGTCCATATAGAGCAGTAGCCCCACCTCCTGCTGTACTGGATCAGACCACTGGTCCGTATAGAGCAGTAGCCCCACCTCCTGCTGTACTGGATCAGACCACTGGTCCGTATAGAGCAGTAGCCCTACCTTCTGCTGTACTGGATCAGACCACTGGTCCATATAGTCCAGCACTCTCACCTCCTGCTGTATCAGACCGGATCATTGATTCAGATAGTCTGGGACCCCTTGCTTTGCACATGACCATGGCACCACCACCTAGATGGCCCAGTGCTTGGATGGGAGCAGCTCCGAGATGAAGAACAGCGCTTGCCTAGAATCACATAGTGAGCCGGTGGCGTCCTTTTCCCAAGCCGCCTGCTCCCAGAGAAGAGACTGAACCTACATTCTCTGCTTCCCAGGCCCTCTTGTTCTCCCCACCAGACCTTGCTCCCTCCAGAAGGGACCATGCCCTGGACACTAGAAAACTCTCCCCTCCCAGCAATAGAAGCCAGGACTTCTGGCTGCCAGTGCCGGGGTCTAAGTCCTACACCGACCCCCCTCCACACCAATGGAGCTCAAGCCTCCGGACACAGCGTGCCATGAACTAACTGCTAGTCTGCACCATCTCCCTGGGCATCCCGGGTGGGGTGGGGGAGCAGGGTTCATTGCTCTTGGCCGCGTTTCCCTGAACCGGCACACGGGCGCTGCCCTTGCCTGGCTCAGCTCCCCCCGCAGGCCTGGCAGTGATGGTAGATTGGGGAAAATGGACACAGGAGGGAGGGGAAGCTTGCGGAGAGGAACAAGGGGCTGCATGAGCTCCCAAAGGAGTCCATTGTGCAGCTCCACCTAGCCCTGTGATACAAACACGGCCGGTGCCCCCGGCAGCCACCAGCCCACGGGTCGGCCACATGCCCAGCTCCCGTGGGAATGAGGGTGTGACACCGAGTCGGGTGCCCCCCGATCCTGCACCCCGTAGCAGCAAGGACAGACTCCACCAGCCAGCAGAACGGGGGGTTATTGCTACGCCAGGATACAGCCCAGCGCAGACGGGACGTGGTTACAGGAGTCAGGGCCAGGATGCCTCAGCCCCCTTGGGGCAGGGTCCATCACCCCCCTAGACCTCCAGCCCCCAGCTCAGGCTGTTCCCTTCGGCTGTGTCTACACTGGGCCACTTATTCTGGAAAATCAGCCGCTTTTCCAGAATAAGCTGCGAGCAGTCTACACTGGCCCTTGAATTTCCGGAAAAGCAACGACGTTGAACTGTACAAAATCAGCCGCTATTCCGGAAAAACTATTCTGCTCCTGCTCGGGCATAAGTCCTTATTCCGGAACACTGTTCTGGAAAAGGGCCAGTGTAGACAGCCCAGTAGTCTTTTCCAGAAAAAAATCCCGATCGCGAAAATGGCGATTGGGGCTCTTTTCCGGAAAAGTGCGTCTACATTGGCCACAGATGCTTTTCCAGGAAAAGGGCTTTTCCGGAAAAGCAGCCTGCCAATGTAGACGCTCCTTTTCTGGAAAAACAGACAACGGAATAGTATTCCGTTTTAAGCAGTTACGGAAATTCATGCCAGTGTAGACACAGCCTTCATGTTTCCCAGCCAGTAACTGCCCCTTCCCCCAAACATTCCCTTCCTTGGTTCCCTCACTGACCCCAACCGTCTGACCGGTCGGGTCTTTGTCTCTGTGACTTAGGCAGCCCACCCGCTGGGCAGTGTTCACAGGCAGAGGCCAGTAGGGGTCAGTCACAGCCCACAGCCCAAGTACAGCAACCAGCAAGGTACCGACACCACATCACCACAAGTGGGTGAGTCCGTGGGACTCTCACATCACCGCGCAGGGGACCCCGGGTCACAGCGCAGACACCCCCCTCTCCCCCCCGCTACACCACAGAGCATCAGGGAGGTTTTCCTGGGTCTCACTGGAGTGTTGTCCCAGGGCAGGGCTCAAATAATCATGGATGCATCCCTGGGCCTCAGGAGCAGCACCCGGGCACCCCTTGGCCCCTCGGCAGGCACCCGGCCCTCGGATGAAATCTGGGCCAAAGCCCAAAGCAGAAATGTGTCCATTTATGCTAGAGGGGAAAAAATATGAATTCCTGGCAAAATTAACATGACACCAGCCGCTGGGTGAGGAGAGTGAAAATGGGGCCTGATGGATCAGGGTGTGATTTGAGATTTGGTGAATGTTTTGCCAAGGGAACGAATTCTTTCCTTCCCAGTGTCTCTGAGGGCCCTTGGCCACGTGTCTGCCTGCCTCTGGGTACCAGGGCGATGGACACGCAGGCCTGGGAGGTGGCCTTGGAGAGTCTGTGCCGTGCTGTGGGAGCCACTTGTCCGGAGATGGGAAACCTGAGCTTCTGGCCATCTGGGCCCGTGTCAGGCTCCGTGTGCAAAGCCCCCCAAATCATTTTTTTTTGCCCATTTTCTCAACCTTTTCCAATGCCAGGAGATCTTTTTGGAGATGAGGCAACCACATCTGTACGCAGTATTCCACATGTGGGCGTACCATAGTTTTATACAGCGGCAATAAGATATTCTCTGTCCCTTTTTTAATGATTCCCAACATTGGGTTTGCCTTTTTCACTGCCGCTGCGCACGGCGTGGGTGTTTTCAGAGGACTCTCCACAATGACTCCAAGATGGTGGATGATGCTGCGGAGCTGCTAAGGCCGGTTTCCTGCCTGTCCTGACGCTGTGATAGGCGCTGTACCCCGGAAGCAGCCAGCAGTGGGTCCAGCCCCAAGGTGAATGTGTGCAAGAGGCTCTGAGCTCTGCTCTTGCCCTCTGGCACTGCACCCCTCGCCCGCCAGCTCTCATTGGCTCCCGTGCCCGGACTCTGCTGCCGGCTGCTTCTGGGGTGCAGCGCGGTCTGCAGTGCCCGGACAGACAGGGAGCTGCCTTAGCCCCCTGCTGGTCACCTTACAGCAAAGCAATCCAGCGCCTGACATTGCATGGCCCAGCACGGCATCACGGCCCCTTGTTTGAAAACCACTGGCCTCAGGTGCCTTGTTCTCTCTGCTGCGGGTCCCCGTGCCAACAAGAAGAGTGACAAGCCGGCATCTAGCTGCACTGTTTTGAGCTGGAGGCCTTTGGAGCTCCCAGCTGGTTGGCCGGCGCTGTGCATGGCAAATATTTGCGGGGAGATCAGAGTTTCTCTCAACTGACTCTCTTCTCCCCCTCTAACCCGCCTGCCCCTGGGAAAGAAGAAGAGAACAATAAAAACCGTTCCAGGTAAAACACCCCAGAAGGGTCAGCCTGCGAGGAGGGTGTGGAACCCGGCCAGGCGGAAAAGAACAGCAGTTTGCTCAGATATAAAGTCCGCACTTGGAGGAACAATAAGGGTATGTCTACACTACCCCGCTAGTTCGAACTAGCGGGGTAATGTATGCATACCGCACTTGCTAATGAAGCCCGGGATTTGAATTTCCCGGGCTTCATTAGCATAAGCGGGGAGCCGCCATTTTTAAATCCCCGCTGCTTCGAACCCCGTGTAGCGCGGCTACACGGGGCTCGAACTAGGTAGTTCGGACTAGGGTCCTATTCCGAACTACCGTTACTCCTCGTTTCACGAGGAGTACCGGTAGTTCGGAATAGGACCCTAGTCCGAACTACCTAGTGTGACGTAGTGGGGGTACCTGGCTGGTTTCTATGCTGCTGGCTCTGGGGGATCCCCCACTGGCTGCCGTGGGTACCACGACCCAGCAAAACAGGATGAGTCACTATGCAAACCAGTGGCCAGACACCCCCCATGGAGAGGAACAAAGGAAGGTGGAATGCTGCCTTGGCTGGGGGGCAGGGCTGGAAGTGAGGGAGTTGGTTGCTGGCTGTCGGAGGGCATGGAGGGGAGCCTAGGAGAAGGGGCTGGAGTTTAGGGGCCCAGTCTCCCCCATCCCAAGGGGGCCTGAGGCATCCTAGCCCAGTTCCTGTGACCAGACTACATCGGTGCTGCGCTGAGCTGGAGGAGCAATAAACCACCCTCAATTCCACTGGCTGGTGCAGTCTGTTTGTGCCATTTCGGGGTGCAGGAGACGGGGAACCCCCAACGCGCCGTCACACTGGTGTCAGGGGTGGGATGCACTGCACCCCGTGGATGGAGCTTCCAGCGGCAAGCGACAAGGCGCAGTAGAAGCAAGAGCCCTGGAGCCAGGCGTACTGGAGACAGAGCGAAGCGGTTCCTGGGAATCGTGGGGCGCTGCAGCACTAGACTGGTGAGTCTGCACCGAGGGGCCCAGCGGGCAGATGGCCTACGCCCGACTCTTGAAGGCAGAGCTGGTGGGGCTGTGCAGAGAGAGGGGCTTGCCTGTGCAGAAAGCAACCAAGGCCCAGCTGATTGCCCAGCTGGAAGATAATGACCAGCCACAGGGCCAGGATCTTGTCCCCAGGGGAAGCAGCCAGACCCCCCCTGAGAGTGTGTCAGGCTCAGAGAGGGGGAGGAGCGCTGGAACCCACCGGAGAGATGAGACAGCGTCTCCCGGGAGGCCTGCAAGTCATAGCCCATCTAGGGCAGGGGCCAGCCCAGCGGAGCTGCGGCGGCTGGAGATCCAGCTGCGGATCAGGGAATTGGAAGTAGAGGACCGAGAGAAGGACCGCCAGGACCGAGAGAGGCAGCGGCAGCATGAGCTGGCCATGGCAGAGCGGAGAACCGGCGGGGCACCGGCTGTGCCAAGAGTGGATGGGCCCCAGGGTCCCAGGACTGCCAGACGCTTGGAGAGGCTCGTGGTGGCCCAATTGAAGGACGTGGGCGACATAGACGGGTTCCTCAGCTCCTTTGAGAGGGCCTGTGGACTGCAACGGGTTCCCCCAGCTGACTGGCTGCAGGAGCTCATCCCCGCACTGAACCAGGAGGCGGCCGGAGTGCTCAGTCAGCTGGAGGACCTACAGCCAGGGGATTACAACCGAGTCAAGGAGGCCCTGCTGCACAAGTTCGGGCTGACCCCCGAGATGTACAGGAAGAAGTTCCGGGGGGTACAGAAAGGGCCACGGGAGACCTATGTGGACCTGGCCTCCCGCCTGGCGCAATACTGCCGCAAGTGGGTGTCTGGAGTCGGAGCCCAGACCGCAGAGGAGCTGCTCAAGCTGGTCATGATGGAGCAGTTCTATGAAGCGTGCCCACCCAAACTGAGGCTGTGGCTCAAGGACCGGAGACCAGAGAACCCCCAGGAGGCCGGGAGACTGGCGGATGAGTTCACGGAGAGCCGGTCCGGGTGTGAACGGGAGTCCCGGAGAGAGAGGGAACCGCGCAGAGACCGGATCTCGGCTGAGCGACGGAGGGAGTCAACTACGGGGCGAGACCAAGGAACAGGTCGTCTGCGCCCCAGAGAACCAGCCAGGGCCTGGACAGAGACAGCCCAAAGCCTAACTTGCCATCGCTGTGGGCAAAAAGGCCACAAGAGGGCTCAGTGCACCAGGTCCCAGGACCGGGGACTTTCCAGGGTTAACTGGCTGGGGCGGGAGGAAGGGCAGGCTGCCCCAGAGGCAGGGGCTGGCAGGCAAACCTCAGCTCAGAGAGAGGGGAAGGATGCTCAGTGCACCTCCCCTGGGAGGTCTGATTCTCAGGAGGCGGATTTCTCCGTGTACCGGGTGGGGGCAGGACGGCCCCTGCGGAGCGAGTGCCTCATACCCCTGGAGGTGGATGGTAGGAAGGTGACGGGCTTCTGGGACACGGGGGCGGAGGTGACTCTGGCCCGATCCGACATAGTGGCCCCGGAGCGGATACTACCCCACGCGCAGCTGACCCTGAAGGGCATAGATGGGTCCCCGTTTAAGGTGCCTGTAGCCCGGGTGCATCTGAAATGGGGGGCCAAGGAGGGCCTCAAGGAAGTGGGGGTGCACCCGCACTTGCCCACCGAGGTGCTGATGGGGAATGACCTAGAGGAGTGGCCCCATGAATCCCAGCGGGCTCTAGTCACTACCCGGAGCCAGAGCCAGCGGGGGGCTGACAACGTGGGTCCAGGGAAGGACTCCTGGCAGCGTCCTCAGGGTCCCATCCCAGTGGACACGGGGTCCAGCCAGGCTGGGACTCCGGACCTAGGCAGAGGTGGGGGACAGGTCCCGATCCCTGCCTCAGCAGCTGAATTCCAGGCTGAGGTGCAGGCAGACCCCTCCTTGCAGAGGCTGAGGGACCAGGCTGGCCTCCGTGCAGCTCGGCCCCGGGGGAGAGGTGGCCAGGAGAGATTCCTGCGGGAGCGTGGGCTCCTGTTCCGTGAGTGGCTCCCCCCCAGGAAGGCGAGGGCATGGAGGGTAGAGCGGCAGCTGGTCGTCCCCCGAAAGTATCGCCTCAAGCTGCTGTATTTGGCCCACGATTCCCCCGTTGGGGGCCACCGGGGGATCCGGAGCACCCGGCTGAAGCTGCTCCAGCACTTCTATTGGCCGGGAATCTTTACAGCCGTGCAGCGGTACTGCCGGTCCTGTGACTCCTGCCAGAGGGGCGGGAAGGCCCAAGACAGGAGGAAAGCGGCTTGGGGGTCTCTACCCCAGATAGACCCTCTGGGCTTGCTGAGAGAGTTATGGGAGGGGAAGTCCTCCCTGGAGGGAGCATCGGGGGTGGAAGCCGCCCTGGCTGTCCAGAGAAGGCTCGCTGGGCTCATGGCCCCGGCCCGAGAGGCCCTGGCCAGAGATCAAGGCCAGTGGAAGGGTGGGTGTGACCCCCGAGGACAGGCCTGTGCCAGTCGCCCTGGAGCGGGGCGGCGAGTGGACGGAGGAAACCAACTCATGTGGGGCCTCGCCACGGCCGGCCCGAGTCAAGGGGAGCACCCATGTCCCCAGGGCGGGTTCCCACGCAGAGGACCCGAACTTCCCCAGGTCACGAGCGGAGTGACCCTGCTCAGTTCGCTCTCGGAGGGGGGAGAACTGTGACGTAGTGGGGGTACCTGGCTGGTTTCTATGCTGCTGGCTCTGGGGGATCCCCCACTGGCTGCCGTGGGTACCACGACCCAGCAAAACAGGATGAGTCACTATGCAAACCAGTGGCCAGACACCCCCCATGGAGAGGAACAAAGGAAGGTGGAATGCTGCCTTGGCTGGGGGGCAGGGCTGGAAGTGAGGGAGTTGGTTGCTGGCTGTCGGAGGGCATGGAGGGGAGCCTAGGAGAAGGGGCTGGAGTTTAGGGGCCCAGTCTCCCCCATCCCAAGGGGGCCTGAGGCATCCTAGCCCAGTTCCTGTGACCAGACTACATCGGTGCTGCGCTGAGCTGGAGGAGCAATAAACCACCCTCAATTCCACTGGCTGGTGCAGTCTGTTTGTGCCATTTCGGGGTGCAGGAGACGGGGAACCCCCAACGCGCCGTCACACCTAGTTCGAGCCCCGTGTAGCCGCGCTACACGGGGTTCGAAGCAGCGGGGATTTAAAAATGGCGGCTCCCCGCTTATGCTAATGAAGCCCGGGAAATTCAAATCCCGGGCTTCATTAGCAAGTGCGGTATGCATACATTACCCCGCTAGTTCGAACTAGCGGGGTAGTGTAGACATACCCTAATTGTGTAGTGAGGATCAATGACCAGGCCTCCCAGACAGTCAACGCCACTGGGAATAACAATGATCCGTCCCACTGAGTGCTGGCAGACTAAAAACAAAGGCCGTCTTCATGTTTCCGAGGGCTCTGTGGGAGGGACATTTCCACCCGTGCAATAACACGGCTTCACAAATCTGTACAGTGCCTTTCACCACAAAGACTCCCAGAGCAGGAGGCAGAAATCACTGCACACTCTGCTGGGAACGCAGCAGGGTAAGCGGGGAAGTTCAGCACAGGGTTATGTCCTTGATCCTCTTGGCTTGATCCTCTAGCCCTTTTTTGAACCCTGTTCAAGTCCTGGCCTTCACCACATCCTCTGGCAAGGAGTTCCACAGGTTGCCTGTGCGCTGCATAAAGAAATACTTCCTTCTGTTTGGTGTAAACCTCCTGCCTCTCACTTTTATTGGGTGAGCTCTGGCTCATGTGCTATGGGAAAGGGTAAATAACACTTCCCTAGTCACTTTCTCCACCACAGTCATGAGGGTAGAGATCTTTATCATGCCCCTGCTTAGTCATCTCTTTTCTAAGGCGAACAGTCCCAGTCTTTTTAATCTCTCCTTATACAGCAGCTGTTCCAGTCCCCTGATCATTACAGTCATAAGAACATAAGAACATAAGAACGGCAGTACTGGGTCAGACCAAAGGTCCATCTAGCCCAGTAGCCTGTCTACTGACAGTGGCCAGCACCAGGTGCCCCAGAGGAGGTGGACCGAAGACAATGAGCAAGCAATTTATCTCATGCCATCCATCTCCAGCCTCCGACAAACAGAGGCCAGGGACACCATTTCTATCCCCTGGCTAATAGCCTTTTATGAACCTAACCTCCATGAAATTATCTAGCTTCTCTTTAAACTCTGTTATAGTCCTAGCCTTCACAGCCTCCTCTGGCAAGGAGTTCCACAGGTTGACTACGCGCTGTGTGAAGAACTTTCTTTTATTAGTTTTATACCTGCTCCCCATTCATTTCATTTGGTGTCCTCTAGTTCTTCTATTATGGGAACTAATAAATAACTTTCCTTTATTTACTCTCTCCACACCACTCACTGTCGCCTGTCTCTGTACTTCTTCCAGTATACATCCTGAGATGGGGCAACCAGATGCATGCGGTGTTCAAGGGGTGGGTTTATAGAGCGGCAGTAGGATATCTTCTATCTTCCTGCCTCACTACTTCCTAATACTCCCTAACTTGCTGTGAGCTCTTTTTGCTGGCACCGCACGTTGGAGTAGATGTTTGCCACGAACTAGCCGAGATCTTTCCTGGACGGTAAGAACTAATTGAGGCTCCATCGGTCTGAGCCAAGCTGGGATTATAGTTTCCAATGTGCATGCCTTTGCCTTGATCAACCTTAACCCTAACCTTAACTCTAACCTTAACCCTAACCCTAACCCAGCAAGGGTTCCTCCCTAGGGGCAGGGGGACAGAGTTTATAGTGCTGGTTTCCTACAAACACAAAGGAGGGGAAAGCCAAGGAAGGGGCGAGAAGAGCAGAGGCTGCGTGTGCACAGATCCAGGAGGTGGTTAGAAGACAAAGGCACCACTTAGAAATCCGAAGTGGAAGCGTCCGCAGAGGCTAGCAAGGGCCATGAAGTCTGGCGAGCCAAGTGGAGCGACAGAACCGGGCAGGCCGGAAAGAATTCGAAGAGCAACCGGCTAAAGGCACCAAAACTCAGGGCAGGTTTCGTCCGAGCCCCTCCCGCTCACCCCGCAGAACTTAGCCTCAAGCGCACCTCGGCTTCCTTAGCGGCCAACCCCGGGGCCCGAACAAAGGGGCGAGGGGCGCTGGAGGATCCCCGCCTCAGGGAGCCCGCAGGGAGCCCGCAGGGCTGGGAACGGGACGCAGCGCCCGGGGAGAGCAGCTGCGCCGCGAGGTGCTGCCAGGCTGGGGCTCCAGCCCCCTCCGCCGCCTCCCCCCATCCCGCGGCTGGGCCGGGAGGGGCTGGGGAGGGGACCGAGGCCTCTCGGCGCTGGTGGAGCCGCCCGGCAGCGGAGGGCAGAGCACGGGGCCGCACGGGAGGCCCTGCGCCCGGGCGCGCTGGAGAGCTGAGCCGGTGCGCTCCTCCGGCTCCGGCCCTGGCCACCGCGGCCCCTTTGCAGCCAGAACAGCGGGCGGTTAGTCCGGGATAACGTGACCCGGGACACACACACCCCGGCCGCTCCCGGGGAGGGAGGCAGGGAAGCAGCCAGGGCAGCCTCCCCATCCCTTGTCCCGTGCCTTGCGCACGGCTTTCCCTTCCCGGTGCGCCCCTCCCCAGCTCCCCACTGCAGGGGGGCTGTTAGGGGGGGCTCGGCTCGCAGAGCTGCCGGTGCCAGGCCTGGGATCGGGGCTCCCCGCTCTGCCCTGCCCGCGGGGGCGTCCGGGGAGCCGGCCCGGCCCGGCGGCGGGGGAGGGCAGGCCGGGCGGGGGGGCGCTGGCTGCTGAGGGCGGGGGCCGGGCAGCGAAGGGCCGTGGTTAATGTGTAATTGGGAGCATATGGCGGTGAAAAGGCGGCCTGCTCTCCCGGGAGGCTCGGGGCTGGTAGGGCTCCGCTAATGATGCTCAATTGCTCCTCAGGCCGGCCCGGCGGAGCAGCTCGCCGGCGCTCCAACTGGGCTAATATTTGCTCTTCAAACAGTTCCCTGGCGAGGTTTACAACGTGCCTGAGCGCAGCCCCCGGCGCAGGGGCCATCTGCGCCGGGCCGTGGGGTTTCCAGCCCCCCCTCGGGGCCCTCCAGCCGGGCCGCCTGCTGTTTGCTCAGCGCGGGCCGGGGGCGCCGCCAGCCCGCCATAAAACAGAGCCGGGGCGGGACGGGTGCGTGGACCCGAAGCGCTTTGCCATCTGGCCCCGGAGCCCGCCCCCCGCCCGGCCCGGGCGCTCCAAGGGCGCCCCCGAGCCAGCCCCGGGCCCAGCCGCCAGCCCCGGCTCGGCCCAGCCCAGGCAGGGGTGCTACGGGCACGCGGCGGGCGGGACCCGCCACCCCCGGGGTGCAGGAGTCCCGGGGGAGGCCGCGGAAGCCTCCCTCCCCCCCGCGCACCAGCCGCCCGGGGATGCAGCGGCCAGAGGATGCTGCGGCTGGCGGGCGGCGGGCGAGGCGCAGGGCCCGCGCTGGGATGTGCTGTCCACAAGCCACCGGTGCTGAAATCGGCTCCGCGGCCGCTGCCGTCCGGGAGCTGCTCCTGCCCCGCGGGGTGGCGGCTCCGGGCCGCGCTCCGCTCCCCACAGCTGCCCTCGGGGAGGGCCCGGGGCAGGGGAGGGGAGCAACAAATCCGGGGGGCTCCAGCCCGGGGAGACTGGCCCGGCAGGGGGGAGCCCTCCCCGCCCCGGGCCAGGGTCCCCTGCAAAGCCGCAGGCAGGGACCTGTCCCCAGGCCCGGAGCCCCCCGCTCACCACGGGACAGAGCCCTCCCCTGCCCGGCCGGGACCCGCGCCCAGACCGCGGGCCGAGCCTTCTCGCACCTCCCGCACCGCCCCCGCAGCCCCGCACCCGCCCGGCCCTGGCTTGGCCCGGCAGCGGGGCGAGAGAGCTGGGAAATCGCCCCCCCCCCACACACACACAGCGGGGACGGCCCTGTCCCGGGACGGGGGCACTTGGCCAGGGCAGGGGGAGCGGGGCGGGGGCAGGGTCTGGAAAGGGGCCTTTGGAAATGAGGTCAGATGAATTCAGCCTGCACCAGAGAGTGGCTGTGAGCGTGTCTGAAAGTGTGAGCGCGTGTGTGAGTGTGCACGTGTGAGCATGAATGTGCGTGCGTGTGTCTTCCTGAGTGTGCATGAGTGTGTGGGCCTTTGTGTGAGTGTGTGTGTGTAAGTGTGCTGGGCCTTTGTGTGCATGAGTGACTTTGTGAGTGTGTGTGTGTGAGAGAGCCTTTGTGAGTGTGTGTGTGTGAGAGAGCCTTTGTGAGTGTGTGTGTGTGTGTGTGAGCCTTTGTGAGTGTGTGTGTGTGAGTGTGTGTGAGCCTTTGTGAGTGTGTGTGTGTGTGTGTGTGTGCGAGCCTTTGTGAGTGTGTGTGTGTGAGTGTGTGTGAGCCTTTGTGAGTGTGTGTGTGTAAGTGTGCTGGGCCTTTGTGTGCATGAGTGACTTTGTGAGTGTGTGTGTGTGAGAGAGCCTTTGTGAGTGTGTGTGAGTGTGTGTGAGCCTTTGTGAGTGTGTGTGTGTTTGTGTGTGAGCCTTTGTGAATGTGTGTGTGTAAGTGTGCTGGGCCTTTGTGTGCATGAGTGACTGTGTGTGTGTGTGTGTGTGTGTGTGTGTGTGTGTGAGCCTTTGTGAGTGTGCGCGCGTGTCCCTGTGCACGTGTGTTTTACAGCCCAGCCCGCCTGGGCCTGCCGGCGATTCCCTCCGCCTCTTTTCCTGCCCCTGCCCCGTGACATCACCGCCCGCTGCCCTCCCGCGCCGCCCGGAGCCCCATTCGCACGCTCTCCCCGCCGCGGCTCCCGCTGCCCGGGGCTGCCAGCCCAGCAGGGACCGGCCAGCGCCGCGCTCCGCACAGGTAGCTGCTTGCGCCCCTTGGCTCCACTTCGCGGCCGCCCCCGCCCCGCGCAGCCCTCGGGTGGGACGGAGCCTTCCCAGCGCAGCGCTTAGCCCCGCGGCTCCCCCGGGCCCGGGTCCCTCCTGGCCGCTGCGCTCGGCGGCTGCTCGGCTCCGGTCCCCGCTGGCTCTGGTCCCGCGCGGGGCCGGGCCTTGCCAGGCGGACCTCCCGCTCCCAGCGCGTCCGCCCGGGGGGAGGGCTCCTTGCGCGCCTCTCTCCGGGGGGGAGCAGGCTCCTCAGCCCGTGTAAACCCGGCGAGCTCCGGTCCAGGCTCCGCGGGGCTGCTCCGAGCCAGGGACTGGGGGGCGGGGGGAGGCGGTGTCGCGCCGCTCCTCGCGCTCCTGCGGCCCGGGAGGGGATCGGGTGAGCCGCGCTCCTCGGGTGAGCGCTCCCCTCCTGCCCGGGGCAGGGAACCGGGGCGGGCCACTTGTCACCCCCAGGAAATGGAGTGACCCCCCCAGTGGGGCCTTGGCCGCCTGTGGGCTGGGCCGTACGAGCCTCAGGCTGTTCCCCCAGCCGTGCCCAGGACGCGCGCCACATGGACTGGGTGGTGCCTTGCCCCGGGGCCCGCAAGCGGCTGGCCCGGGTCCTGCCTGCTCCCAGGTGCGGTTAGCAGGGAGGGCGGGGAGACCAGGCACGAACATGCCGCACACAGTCCCCCCCCCCCCTCCCCCGCCGACTGGCCCGCAGGTGCCTCCGCGCGGAGAGGGGCGCACGGCGAAGCTGGGAAACTGGAGTCTCCTCATTGCCGGTGGGCGTCTCCAAACCACCTCCAGCCGCCACCGACTGCCGAAGGGAGCCGGGCGCCTGCCTCCTCCCCCTGCGCTGGAAAATCTAGCCCTGCTCCCCTCCACGCTGCATGTGCGGGGCAGGACGGGGGGGCGGTGGCAGCTACCGCGCAATATTGTGCTGGCTGTTGTGGGTGGGGATTGTGAAATCGTGTATAGACCGTGTTTAGGCTCTGAGCTGCTAAAAGAAAGAAAGAAAGAAAGAAAGAAAGAAAGAAAGAAAGAAAGAAAGAAAGAAAGAAAGAAAGAAAGAAAGAAAGAAAGAAAGAAAGAAAGAAAGAAAGGGCGCGTTGGGGTTTTCCCCGTCTCCTGCAGCCCCCTAATGGCACAGACAGACTCGCCAGCCAGTAGAACAGAGGGGGTTTATTGCTTCTCCAGGATACAGCACAGCACAGATGGAATCTGGTTCCAGGGCAGGCCTAGGATGCCTCAGCCCCCCTTGAGATGGGGCAGACTGTGACCCTAAATCTCAGCCCCTTGCCTAGGCTGCCTCCTCCATGCTCCCAGACCGAAAAACTAACTCACTTCCAGCCCTGCCCCCAGCCAGGGCTCCACTCCCCTTCTTCCCATTGTTCCGCTCCCTGGGAGATAACTGGTCAGACAGGTTTGAAGCCCCCTTGCGTAATGACTCATCCCCTGCCTGCTGGGCCCTGCTGCAGCCAACAGCCAGTGGAGGTCACTCACAGCCCACTGCCCAGCATAGCAACCAGCAAGGTACCCCCCACTACGTCACAGAAAGAAAGAAAGAAAGAAAGAAAGAAAGAAAGAAAGAAAGAAAGAAAGAAAGAAAGAAGGTTGTGTGGGGGTAGATAGATAGATAGATAGATAGATAGATAGATAGAGGGGGGTGTGGAGATAGATAGATAGATAGATAGATAGATAGATAGATAGATAGATAGAGGGGGGGTGTGGGGATAGATAGATAGATAGATAGATAGATAGATAGATAGATAGATAGATAGATAGATAGATAGATAGATAGATGGGGTGTGTGGGGATAGATAGATAGATAGATAGATAGATAGATAGATAGATAGATAGATAGATAGATAGATAGATAGATGGGGTGTGTGGGGATAGATAGATAGATAGATAGATAGACAGACAGACAGACAGACAGATAGATAGATAGATAGATAGATAGATAGATAGATAGATAGATAGATAGAGGGGGTGTATGGGGATAGACAGATGGGGAGTGGCAGAGTGGGCTCTATCAATCAGTTCGGTGGGCTGGATCTTGGCCCAGCCCTGGCCTGCAATAGCCCTTGTGGTGCAGTGAGGAGCGGAGGCAGAACCAGACTATTCCATGCCGGAGGGCGGAAGAGCCAGGGCCGGACTCGCCACGCGGTAAGGGGGAGGGGCAACATTTTCAGACGCTTCCACATGACTTAGGAGCCTACATCCTATTTCCAAAAATGACTTAGGGACGACAGTGCCTTGGCAAGTCAGTGGGTCTTTAGGCTTCCGGGTGCCTAAGTCCCTTGGGTACTTTGGAAAAGTGACCCCCCCCTTCTTGTAAATCTCTGACCCTCTGGTCTCACGTCCCTCCTGCAGCGAGGCGGTGGGGAAGGCATCTGAAGTTACACCCCGCCCCCCCCACTCGCTCACCCCAGCCTGAGCTGAATGAGCCTCTGGCGAACGCCCAAGCGCTGAAGTCTGGACATGCAGTACCCAGGTAAGAGCTGCATCCCCACCCAGGCAGTCACCAGCTGCTCTGGCGTCCCACCCCAGGGCAGTCTGGGGCTCGCTGCAGCAGCTGGGGTGGTTTTGGGGTAACAGAGGTGACAAGGGGGAGCCTGGGGATGTTAAAATGCGGTTAATTGACTAGTCAGGTAGTCGATAGGCACTTCCGCCTTCCCCCTTGGAAATGTACAAGGGCCCCTGCTTGGCCCCTGCTGGGGCTCTTGTACATTTCAAAGGAGGAAGGGGAACTCCGGGGCCAGGGGGAGTCCCGCTGACTCCGGGCTGCACGCGGGTACCTTCTTTGAAATGCACCAGAGTCCCCAGCGGGGGCCATGGAGCCCGGGGTCAGGGACTCAGAGTCCCCCGCTGACCCCGGGCTCCCCGGCTGCTCCTTTGAAACGCGGAGGCCACTCTCCTGGCTGCTTCTCCTGCATCCTCCCAACCTCAGCCTGTGTCATGGCTGCCCTCTGGCTCCCCGCGTACCCTCTGGGCTCCCCTATACCTGAGCGTGGCCTTGTCCCAGCCGGGCTGGCTTTGCCCTGGGCGCCTGGCCAGTCACAACCACCCAGCCAGCCCATATTCCTGCGCTCTCAGGGGTCAGAGACCGGCCCCTGGCTATGGGCCAATTCCTGAGGTGCTGGGCTTTTTAAAGACACATAACAAGGTCCCCGGGGGAGCAGAACGGGCCCTGCACCCCGCTGCGGTGCTTGGGGGGGGGAACTGGGATTCCAGGGAGACACGCGCCTGGATTCACATCTCACTGGGGTCACCGTCTCCCCACCGGCATCTCACCCCGCCCCAGCGGCTCCTGCACCCAGCCCGTGTCCTGTGGGCGAGCTAGAGGCAGCGGTTGGTTTAGGAAGCGCTGTCCGAGCTAGACTGGGGGGCACAAGGGACAGAGAAGCCACCGGGTCCCTGGCTCCATGGCTCCTCCCCGTGAATATGTCGCACCGTAGTGCTAGCCCGAATGGGCCTGGCCCAGCAGAAGCCCGCTGGAGACAGCCTCACAAACGTCCCACGCACCAGCTGCACCCTCCGCTGCCCTGCCCCTGCCTTACCCCCTGGGCTCCTGCTGGGCTGCCCGGGGCAAGGGGGGGACCTCTCCACTGGCCGTGGCCTCACCCGCCTGCCTGGCTCTTCCCCAGGGGCCAGCGGCGTGAACCAGCTGGGAGGCCTCTTCGTGAACGGCCGTCCCCTGCCACCGTGCAAGAGGCAGCGCATCATCGAGCTGGCTGCCGGGGGGGTGCGCGCCTCGGACATCTCCCGGAGCCTGAAGGTGGGACGCGGGGCGGGGAGTTCGCCGCGGTTCCCAGCACGTGGGCGGGGTCAGCACAGGCCAGGGGGCTCAAGCTTCCCCAGACAGTGGGCAGTGCCCCCCCACACTGCCCCAGCCCCCTCCCATGTCCCTCTGTCCCCATGGCCCTGCCCATGCTGCTGCTCTTCCCACCCTCCTCCACCTCTCCCCGCTCAGGTCAGGGCTAGGGGCAGCAGGGGGGGTGCCAGGCCAGGGCTAGGGGCAGCAGGGGGGGTGCCAGGCCGGGGCTAGGGGCAGCAGGGGGGGGTGCCAGGCCGGGGCTAGGGGCAGCAGGGGGGGGTGCCAGGCCGGGGCTAGGGGCAGCAGGGGGGGGTGCCAGGCCGGGGCTAGGGGCAGCAGGGGGGGGTGCCAGGCCGGGGCTAGGGGCAGCAGGGCAGGGTGCCAGGCCGGAGCTAGGGGCAGCTGGGGTGGAGTGCCAGGCCGGGGCTAGGGGCCTCTCCTGCTGTGATTAAGATCTCGGGTCTCCTCTGGCTCTAGAAGGTGAGTGAGGCAGAAAGGGGTGGGGCCTCAGACAGAAGGGGTGGGGCACGGGTGGGGCTCCAGGCAGAAGGGGTGGGGCTCCAGACAGAAGGGGCAGGGCAGGGTGGGGCTCCAGACAGAAGGGGCGGGGCAGGGGTGGGGCTCCAGACAGAAAGGGTGGGGTAGGGGTGGGGCTCCAGATAGAAGGGGCGGGGCAGGGTGGGGCTCCAGGTAGAAGGGGTGGGGTAGGGGTGGGGCTCCAGGCAGAAGGGGCAGAGTAGGGGTGGGGCTCCAGACAGAAGGGGCGGGGTACGGGTGGGGCTCCAGGCAGAAGGGGCGGGGTAGGGGTGGGGCTCCAGACAGAAGGGGCGGGGCAGGGTGGGGCTCCAGACAGAAGGGGCGGGGCAGGGTGGGGCTCCAGGCAGAAGGGGCGGAGTAGGGGTGGGGCTCCAGGCAGAAGGGGTGGGGTAGGGGTGGGGCTCCAGGCAGAAGGGGCGGAGTAGGGGTGGGGCTCCAGGCAGAAGGGGTGGGGTACGGGTGGGGCTCCAGACAGAAGGGGCGGGGCAGGGTGGGGCTCCAGGCAGAAGGGGCGGAGTAGGGGTGGGGCTCCAGGCAGAAGGGGTGGGGTAGGGGTGGGGCTCCAGGCAGAAGGGGCGGAGTAGGGGTGGGGCTCCAGGCAGAAGGGGTGGGGTAGGGGTGGGGCTCCAGGCAGAAGGGGCGGAGTAGGGGTGGGGCTCCAGGCAGAAGGGGCGGGGCAGGGTGGGGCTCCAGGCAGAAGGGGCGGGGTAGGGGTGGGGCTCCAGGCAGAAGGGGCGGGGTAGGGGTGGGGCTCCAGGCAGAAGGGGCGGAGTAGGGGTGGGGCTCCAGGCAGAAGGGGCGGGGCAGGGTGGGGCTCCAGGCAGAAGGGGCGGAGTAGGGGTGGGGCTCCAGGCAGAAGGGGCGGGGCAGGGTGGGGCTCCAGGCAGAAGGGGCGGGGTACGGGTGGGGCTCCAGGCAGAAGGGGCGGGGCAGGGTGGGGCTCCAGGCAGAAGGGGCGGAGTAGGGGTGGGGCTCCAGGCAGAAGGGGTGGGGTAGGGGTGGGGCTCCAGGCAGAAGGGGCGGGGCAGGGTGGGGCTCCAGGCAGAAGGGGCGGAGTAGGGGTGGGGCTCCAGGCAGAAGGGGCGGGGCAGGGTGGGGCTCCAGGCAGAAGGGGCGGGGTACGGGTGGGGCTCCAGGCAGAAGGGGCGGGGCAGGGTGGGGCTCCAGGCAGAAGGGGCGGGGTACGGGTGGGGCTCCAGACAGAAGGGGCGGAGTAGGGGTGGGGCTCCAGGCAGAAGGGGCGGGGTAGGGGTGGGGCTCCAGGCAGAAGGGGCGGAGTAGGGGTGGGGCTCCAGGCAGAAGGGGTGGGGTAGGGGTGGGGCTCCAGACAGAAGGGGCGGAGTAGGGGTGGGGCTCCAGACAGAAGGGGCGGGGCAGGGTGGGGCTCCAGGCAGAAGGGGCGGAGTAGGGGTGGGGCTCCAGACAGAAGGGGTGGGGTAGGGGTGGGGCTCCAGGCAGAAGGGGCGGGGCAGGGTGGGGCTCCAGACAGAAGGGGCGGGGCAGGGTGGGGCTCCAGGCAGAAGGGGCGGGGTACGGGTGGGGCTCCAGGCAGAAGGGGTGGGGTAGGGTGGGGCTCCAGACAGAAGGGGCGGAGTAGGGGTGGGGCTCCAGGCAGAAGGGGCGGGGTAGGGTGGGGCTCCAGGCAGACGGGGTGGGGTAGGGCCTAGCCTCCTGGCATGGGGACCTCACACACCACCGGTGTCCCAGCAATCACACAGCTAGTGGCCACAAGGAGGGGTGTCCGGGACAGCCGACGTAGAGGCTGAGGGGCAAAGGCCACGCTGGGCAGGCCCAGGGTGGGGGGCGGAGCAGAGAGCTGAGGGAGGCTGCTTGATCCCTCCGGATGCCCCCACGCCCCAAGCGGAGCCCCTGCCTCAGTCTCCCTCTCCTGCAGGTGTCCAACGGCTGCGTGAGCAAGATCCTGGCCCGCTACCACCAGACCGGTGCTGTGGGGCCCATGGCCGGCGGAGGCAGCCAGCCCCGCATGGCTACCCCAGAGGTGGTGGCCCGCATCGCGCAGCTGAAGCGGGAGCGCCCGTCCATCTTCGCCTGGGAGATCCGGAGGAAGCTGCACTCCGAGGGCGTCTGCGCCCGCGACAGGACGCCCAGCGTAAGCCACCGCTCAGAGGGGCCGCAGGGTTGCTCTGGGGCTGCTCCGGGGACCAGTCTGCCGTTGCAGACAGCCTGGCCCTCGGATCCCGCAGGCTGCTGGGAGCTGATCCGCTGCCCTGCCTGTGTAGGGCGTGCCACGGGTGTGGGGGGGGGCCTCAGGCACAGCTGCCCCCTCCAGACTCGCCACCCAGCGGCACTTTCTCACCGCCCCCCTAGAGAAGGGGGCAGGCAGAGACGGGGCAGGGCCTGCTAGATGGTTGGGTGAGGGCCTCCCATGCAGAGCGGAAGGAAGTGGGCCCGGTGGGGGGAGAAGTGGACTGCGAGGGGAATGTGGGAGCAGGGGTTAAGAAATGGCTAGAGAATAAGACAGAGAATCACTTATTCCCTCTATATAAATCCATGGTACGCCCACGTCTCGAATCCGGCGTACAGATGTGATCGCCTCCTCTCCAAAAAGATTTCTTGGCCTTGGAAAAGGTTCCGAAAAGGGCAACAAAAACGATTCGGGTCTGGAACGGGTCCCATATGAAGATAGATAAAAAAGACTGGGACTTTTCCATTCAGAAAAGAGGAGACAAAGGAGAGGTCGGATAGAGGTCTATAAAATAATGACAGGTATGGAGAAAGCGAATAGGGAAACGTTATTTACTTGTTCCCACAAGATAAGAACTAGGGGTCACTCAGTGAAACGAATAAGTAGCAGGTTTAAAACAAACAAAAGGAAGTTTTTCTTCTTACAACGCATGGACAACCTGTGGAACTCCTCGCCGGAGGATGTGGTGAAGACCAGGACTTTAACATAGTTCAAAAAAAGTGCTAGATAGATTCAGGGAGGTCAATCAATGGCTAGTAGCCAGGATGGGCAGAGATGGTGTCTCTAGCCTTGGTTTGTCAGAAGCTGGAAATGGGTGACAGGGGAGGGATCATGTGAGGATCCCCTGTTCTGTTCATCCTCTCTGGGGCTCCTGGCACTGGCTGCTGTCGGCAGACAGGACGCTGGGCTGGATGGACCTTTGCTCTGACCCAGCCTGGCCGTTCGGACGTTCTTATGGGTTAGGGGTGGGCAAGAGGGCCTCCGTGGGCCGGATCCAGCCTTCCACTTAGGGCCTGGGGCCAGGAGAGCTGTGCGGAGCTTCCTTCGCCCTGCCGGGGGCATGGGTGCCTAGTGGGAACTGGGGGAAAAGGGGCTCCCCCAGCCCCTGACCAAGCATGGTCTGTGGGTGGGGTAGCCCAGAAGCATCCTGGCCCCACCCCTTCCGGTTTAGGCCCCGCCCCTTCTGGGCAGCCCGGGTCCACTTCAGAAATCCTTGCCCATCCCGGAGTAGGGCCAGGGGTGAAGTTACTGCCCCCACAGACAGCGGGGATGGGGTGGAATGGCCCGTCTGCGTCAGGCCAGTGCCATCGACTGGGGGAAAGCCAGCCTGGTTGTGGGGCATCCCCCTGCCGCGGACCAGGGCAAAGCAGAAGGCCCTCGCCCGGTTGAGTGGCCAAATCTGCTCGTGCCCCAGGCTCTCCCTCGGCACCGGGGCGAGCGCTCGGCTGGGGCGATCCCCGGGCAGACGGCTGGGCGAGTCTCTTGGACGGGCCCCAGACAGAGAGGGGCTAAAATGCCGCAGCCGAGGGTCAGTTTCTAATCCCGGGGCCCCTGCTGTAGCTCTCCAGCTCCCATCTCTGGCCTGCAGCCGGGCCCGCCGCCGGTATTGTGATTCCCTCGAAATGGAAGGGCTTCCCCCTGTGGTAGGAATACGGGGCACCCCCAGACACGGCTCGGGCGCCTCGGCCATTCCAGGGTTCGGCGCTCGAGAGCCGCTTCGCTCCGGGGCTACCAGTGATCCGGACAGGGCCTCCAACGCTGCCCCTAAGCCATTCCCTGCCTCTGCTCTGCCCAGGTGTCCTCCATCAACCGGGTGCTGAGGAACCTGCAAGAGGCCACGTGGCTCGCAGCTGGCTGCATGACGGAGCCTTCGCCACCAGGTGAGGCCTGGCCCGGAGCCAGCATGCAACAGGAACATGCTCTGACACGCCACCGTGGCGAGACACTCCCATGTGCCCCCCTCCCGACCACACGCACATCACTACCCCACTGGCAGCTCCTCCCGTGGCCCCCTGGTGCAGCAATGTGCCCCTACCAGGGCCCCCCGCCAGGCCGCGCTAACACAGAGCTGCTGGGGAGTGACTTCCTCCCCACGGGGAATGCATCAGAACAACCCCCTCCTCCTTGCCGACTGGTGTTCTCTGTAAGCTGAGCGCTTGGATGGCTGCCCGCTGCCCAGCTAATCAGCAGCACGCCCAAGCAGCCCACAGCTGGCAGCATGTGTTTCTACTGGTGGTGCACATCCACACGTGCCTCGGTGCATGGAGCAAAACTTATTCCGCACACAAATGAAAAAAAGAGAGGGAACATTGCTGCAGACCCAGATTTTAATCCTAACCTCATGAAGCTCTTCACGCATGGAGAGCAGGTGGTCTGGGACCGTATCAGCTGCTCATGCTTAGCTTGGTGGGGGGGCGGGCAAACACAGCACACACAGTCCCTAAGGGGTTGGGAATCTTCGGCCAGCATGCCTCATCCATAGCCATATGCAGAATATGCAGCTGCGTGGGGCACCTGAAAATGTGGGGCACCCCTGGGTCTTAATGTCCACCCCCCTGCCTCTTCCTATCCCTGCTCTGTGGCTCTGCTGCCTCCAGAGAGGACCTAGTGACAAAGCCTGGCAGAGCACTGAACCTCTAAAAGAGGCAAGGGAGCCATGGAACAGCCACCCTCAGGTGCAGCCTGTCAGTTTCTGCATTGGCTGTAACAACGAGATGCCTTGTGGCACCTGCTATCGTGAGCTTTTGTGGGCACAGCCCACAGCCCAAGTGGAGCAAAAAGCAGGGGGCTCTCAGAATTATAACAGAACTAGAAGGGAGGGGAGAAAAGTGCCTGTCAGTGGCAGTGCCGGTGCTGACGCGGCTAATTACGTGGGCTGCCAGTGTCCCTACTTAGCTTTGGATGTCACTGAGGTGTTGGCTGTAAGGCAGGCTGGTTTACTAATGGGCCACCTAGTTTGTGTCTTTGTTCAGGCCCAGGAAAACTGTCCACTCTGCAGAGGAAGGTCAAAGTCGCGCTCTCTGTAGTGGGCTGCTGAAATGCCTTTGTAGAAAAACGGCTGCTTTGAAATCCACGACTGAGCGCCCAGGCAGGTTCAAATGTTCCCCTCCAGATTTCTGTTACCATCCCGGAGGCCTGAGCTGTGTCCATGTATCCTTCGGCGCAGAGACATTTCGGTTTGGCCGATATTAATGGCAGAGGGGCCTGGCTGGCACTTGATGGCTGAGATCTCGTTAGCGGATGTGCATTTGTATGAGGCCCTGATGTAGTGGCTGATGTGGGGAGGGCCTGGGGTGGTGTCGTTTGCGCAGAGGTGTGGACAGAGCTGGCAGCGGGTGTGTTGCAGAGGCAGGTTCCTGGGTGAGTGTGTCCGGGGTGTGCTGTGTAGCTGCTGGAAAGGGTTTGCTTCCGATTAGGGGCTTGTTGGTGCGTCTACGGGACCAGAGTTTAAAATTCGCGTTAAGATATTTCCCCAGCGTGTTGCTGAAAATGATGAACTCGCATCTTTAAAAAAAGTCACACCCCCCCCCGCCCTGCTGCCTTTGGGCACAGGGGCACCAGCATACCAGCCATGTGCAGGGCCCCATGCGTCCTAAGGGCAGCCCTGCCCCTCTCTCCCCGTCCCCTCTCCCAGGTGCTGCAGATGTCCCCTGGCTGGGAGAAGCCAGATCCCAGGTCTCAGCAGAGGTGCTCGCGTCCCAATGCCCCCGGAAAAGCTCAGCCCGGGGACCCCTGCCGGGCGCCCAGCACAGAGACAGGACGATCTTCTCGCGCCAGCAGGCAGCGGCCCTGGAGACAGGTGACTGGCGAGGAAGCGGAAGCCGCGGCCTGGTTGGCAGGCTGCCGGGCACACTCCGGCCAGGGGACCCGGCACGGGCACGCCCCCGACTCCCCAGCTGCAGAGCGTGACTCCAGCGCGGGCGGGTGGGCAGCAGGAAGGCGCGTTCCCCCGGGGGCAGATTATGCCTCAGTCGTCCTCCGGGCAGCTGCCCCTGGAACCGCGGGTCTGACTCACATTCCTAAGCAGGGTCCCTGTGGGAATCTGATGGGAGGGGGGTGGAGCAGCCAGGAGCTGGGTGACTTGACTCCAGACTCCCTTCCAGAATTCCAGAGAGGGCCGTACCCCGCCACCGCCACCAGGGAGCGACTGGCCTCTGCCACCCAGCTCCCCGACGCCACCATCCGGGTAAGTGGAAAAGGTGCCGACCCCCCCACTCCGCCCCCCCGGGCTCTGCACATGCAAACCCAGCCCGGTGCCCGCTGGGGTTGGATGCTTGTGCACAGGACCATCCCTAGCGGGGGCAGGGCCCAGGACAAACCCCCACCCCAAGCCCCACCCCCGTCCCGCCTCTTCCCACCCTACTCCATCCCCAGGCCCACTGATGGGGGAGGGCAAAGGGGGCAATTTTCCAGGGGCCCAGTGGTTCAGAAGTCCCCAGGGTCCAGCCACTGGAGCGCTGCTGTGGCGTTCCAGGCGGATCTTAGAGCGGTGTGGGGAGATGGGGGTGCTGTGCAGCCGTGCTCCAGACAGAACTGGGGGGGCGGGGTGCCACTGAGGGACGGCTGCCCTTAGCCCCACCCCTTTTGCCTGAGGTCCCGCCCCTTCTGGGAGCATGGAGCACGTCCCTGCCTTTCCCAGGGGCCCAGCGTGGCTGTCAGCTCCCCTGTCCACCCCCACCGAACCCCTTCCCCCAGCCCTCTCCCAGCCTGGGCCAGGCCACTGCACGGACTCCCGCTGCTGCTGGTGAGCGGGGGGACACCCTTGCTGCTGGCCGCAGGTCCCCCCCTGTCTCCTGGGCCACACAGGGTCCCTCAAAGAATGGGGCCCAGGGGGGTGCCCCAAATTGTCCTATGACAGGATGGCTCTGGTTGTGCGAGCGTGAGAGCACGTGCGTGTGCAGAGCCGTGTCTGGGCTGAGACTTTTTTTTTTCGGGCAACAAGATGGAGATTTGGCGACACCAAAACTTTTCACAAATTTACGGCAGGTTCGCCAACTAGCTCCTTACAAAAATGTTTAAAAATCCCCCTCCCCCCATGAAAATGTTTCATTTGGGGGGGAACCATGTGGCTGGCTTGGTTCGAAATGACGTGTCCTCTAAAAATGGCCTGCTGTTTATTTTGCTTTTAATTTCAAAGGCATCATCCTTGCCCAAAATCGGAACGACACATTTTCTTCCACCCAAAAGGAGATTTTCCCCAAGTTTTCAACTTGCCAAACAGTGAGAATGGTGCGTTCTCAGTCTGCCCCCCTTTTCGGACTTTCCAAAATCGCCCGTGAACCAAAGGCTCTGCCATTTGCGTGACTCCCTTAGGGGGCGCGCGGGTCAGTGAGCAAACGAGCGTGCGATGAGCGTGCCTGCAAGGGACCCTGCCTGCCCGCTTGTGAGCGAATGTGTCTCAGCATGTGCGTGTGAGGCGTGCACTGGCGGCTGTGCAGCTGGGAAGGTGGCTAAATTAGTGAGTGTGACCGAGTGTCTGTCTGTCTGTCTGTCTGGCCCAGGAGCCAAAGGAGCGTTCTGTTCCCCCAGCACCTTGGCCAGCTACAAGGTGCGCAGTGTGTCGGGAGCTCAGGTTTCATCCTGGCACTTGTGCGCACACCCCTCCTCGTGCGTACACGAGGCAAGGCCGCCACCTGGAGGAGAGTGCAGGTGACAGCAGCTGACTTCCCAGTCGGGAGCTCCGGTCTCAAACTCAGTTGGCTGTTGCGCCGGGCCAGTCCTCAAATACTCCTAGTGAGTCAGGGGGCACCCCCCTCTGGCAAGGCTCCGGGGGGTGTCTCTGTGCGTTCTCCCCACCCCCGCATCTCTCCGCCTCGCCTGCCAGCCCGCGCACTGCCCTCCCTGTGTCCCTGGGTCGTCCCAAGGCCACGGCCCTCAGGGTGCGGGCTTGATGGAAGGGTTATGGGGGGCAGAGCAGGCGTGGGAAGAGGCAGGGTGGGGCGGAACAAAGGCTGCACGAGGGGGAGGGGTTCGGATGCCCCCGGGGCCGCAGGGCCAGCAGCCTGGCAGGGGCCAAACTGCAGAATTGCTCAGTGGCAGATGGGCCCGGGCCAGGAGTTCGAGGCCCCTGCTCTGTGTATCTCGTCCCGAGGCCAGAGCGCGTCAGTCCCTTGATGGCCAGACCCACGCTGGCCAGGCCATGGGGGGGCCAGATCGGATCGGCGACAAGAGTCTCACTCACACACTCAACATACAGACACATGCACAACACACACAGACATGCACACAACACTCAGAGACACACAACACAGACACGCACACAACACAGACACACACATGCACAACACGCAGACATATACCACAGACACGCACACAACACATACAGACACACGCAACACACACACGCACAACCCACAGACACACACAACATGCACACACTGACACACAACACAGACACACACACACACCTCTGGGAACTTGTGCCTGCAACAGTCATTTACTGCTGTGCAAAGTGGAAGTGAAACTGGTTCCCACGTGGGTCTGCGTGGCACACGCGTTGCACAGCTGCGAACGACCCACAGCAGAGCCATCAGCCTCGCCGCCCGTTCTCTCGCGCACACGTGGCGGGACGTGCCTCTTCGTGCCCCGTGTGGCAGGCGAGCAGCCAGCCCCGGTTGGGAAGGAGTTTCCAAAGGGCCAGAGTTTTGCCGGCCTGCCAGGTCACAGGAAATCAGCGCATGGGAGCCGGGCAGAACAAAGTGGGGGGGCAAGGTCTGAGGCTTTAGAGCTGTTCTCGGGAGTTGGCAGGGGGTGATCTCAAGCCCTAAAAATCATGAGCTGATGCAGGCTCTGAGTGACCGGGCAGAACCCATGCCCAGGTGTCTGGCCCCACGCGCAGGGTCTAGCTGCTCACCAGATTTGGGATCTGGAAGCAACTTTTCCCTGGGTCAGCTCGGCAGAGAGCCGGGGTTTGTTCGCCATCCTCGGCAGCCTGGGGCCTGGCTCACTCGCTGGTTTGGACTAGTGTAAATGGTGAAATCTCTCGCTGGAAGGTTTGAACCATGATGGGGGGGATCAGTAACTCAGCCAGAGGCGAGGGGTCTGATGCAGGAGGGCAAGGGGCCGCACCCACACACGCAGGGGGCCAGACGAGTCGGGTCTCTTGGTCCCTTTTAAGTCTACGAGTCTGGGAGTTTCTTTTCTCGTTGCCTTTCGGGGTCGCGTCGTCCTGCTTTGCACGCGTGTGTGGGTGCGGCCCGCCAGGCAGGGTGCCGGGGAGCACGGGGGAGTTGGGGTACGTCCTTGACCCTCTCCCATCTCCTGCCCTAGGTCTGGTTTTCAAACCGAAGGGCCAAGTGGAGGCGAGAAGCTAAGCTGAAGCTGGAGACGGACCGTGCAGGTGACGGTCCATGTGCATCGCTGGGCCGCGATGCTCCCATGGCAGCTTTGAAACTCGCGGCCGCTCGGTGCACCATCCTCTGTTCCCCAGCCAAAAGCTCTGGCCCTTGGCCAGCGGTCCACAGCAGATCTGTCCCCACCAGCAGGACACGGGGCAGCCTGTGTCCGGCTTCCCAGACATGCTGGCGGTCTCCGATGGGCAGCACGGTCATCGGGGGGGGGGGGGGGGGGGGCGTGTTTGTCTGTAACTTAACAAATAACGAGGAGTCCTAGAGCTTGTCGAATAACGACATTCGAAATAACTCCTGAAATCACAAAATCGAACGGGCATGTCCCCACGACGGGGGAGCCTCGAAATGAGTCCCAGGCAGGCTCCGTTATCATGGACCCGCTCCCTCGACTTACAGCCCCTGGGGAGTGATCACTTCGAATGACTCTGGGGAGGCGATATTTCGAAATAGCGGCACCGGAGGGGCCCCACGGCCGCTATTTTGAAATAAGCATTATTCCCTGACGAAAGCAGGAGGACAGATTTCGAAATAACCAGCCCCTTATTTCGAAATAACAGGGGGTATGTCTACACTACCCCACTAGTTCGAACTAGGAGGGTAGTGTAGACATATCCAGGCTTAGTAGTGTGGACGCTCTGTTTGTTTTTTGCGAAAGAAGGGGGGTTATTTCAAAATAATTCCCTAGCATAGACCAGGGCTTAGAGGCTAACAAAACCATATCGTAGCATGAACGTGGTTTACCCACGAAAGCTCAGGATTCGATGTATTTTTGTTAGTCTCTCAGGGTGCGTCTACACAGCATCCTAACCTCGAAATAAGAGACACAATTTGCGCTACGCGAATGGCGTATCTTATTTCGACTGAATTTCGAAAGAGGCGATTTTGAAATTCGGTGCATCTACACAGCACCAAATGTCACAATAATGGACTATTACGAGCCATCCTATAACCCTCGTGAAATGAGGTTTACAGGATCTTTCGAAAAAGGCTTTATTTTTGGAAAAAATCAGTCTCTAGACAAAGCTCCGGGCTGAAAAAAGCGGCGGCCATTTTTAGGCTAATGAAGGGATGTTTTAATCCCTGCTTCATTAGCAATTTCGATGTGCCTAATCTACATCGCTCTGTCGGCAGAGAGGTGTAGTCTAGACACGCCAGACGTCAGACGAGGCTTTTGAAGTACTAGTTAACCGAGGAAGGAGACCCTATTGGTTACAATAGTCACCCTGGTTGAAAGGAGTGGTGAGAGCAGCTGGACAGCCATGGCAGGAAGGTGAAAGAGAGCAGGTGCTAGCTCAGCTAGTTAAGCAGAGAGAGGCCGGGCAGTCTCTGCTTTGAAGAGCAGATGAGCCAGACACCTGCCGGGCTGGGCCCTAGCATGGGGGGAAAGGGGAGGACGTGGTAACATCTCCAGGCCCGTTGTAGGGTTCGTGGCTACACGACTGTTCTGGGATTCCCGGTGTTAGAGAGGCCCCAAGATCGTTTTTCATAAGGAAATCGGAGAAGGGATCCGAGAGGTAGGACGCCTGGGTTCGAGCCCGGCTCCAGGAGGAAGCGTGAGCTAGTGGTCGAAGCAAGGGACTCAGGACGCCTGGGTTCGAGCCCGGCTCCGGGAGGGAGCGTGAGCTAGTGGTCGAAGCAAGGGACTCAGGACGGCTGGGTTCGGAGCCCGGCTCCGGGAGGGAGCGTGAGCTAGTGGTCGAAGCAAGGGACTCAGGACGCCTGGGTTCGAGCCCGGCTCCAGGAGGGAGCGTGAGCTAGTGGTCGAAGCAAGGGACTCAGGACGGCTGGGTTCGGAGCCCGGCTCCGGGAGGGAGCGTGAGCTAGTGGTCGAAGCAAGGGACTCAGGATGGCTGGGTTCGAGCCCGGCTCCGGGAGGGAGCGTGAGCTAGTGGTCGAAGCAAGGGACTCAGGACGGCTGGGTTCGGAGCCCGGCTCTGGGAGGGAGCATGAGCTAGTGGTCGAAGCAAGGGACTCAGGACGGCTGGGTTCGGAGCCCGGCTCCGGGAGGGAGCGTGAGCTAGTGGTCGAAGCAAGGGACTCAGGACGCCTGGGTTCGAGCCCGGCTCCGGGAGGGAGCGTGAGCTAGTGGTCGAAGCAAGGGACTCAGGACGCCTGGGTTCGAGCCCGGCTCCGGGAGGGAGCGTGAGCTAGTGGTCGAAGCAAGGGACTCAGGACGGCTGGGTTCGAGCCCGGCTCCGGGAGGGAGCGTGAGCTAGTGGTCGAAGCAAGGGACTCAGGACGGCTGGGTTCGAGCCCGGCTCCGGGAGGGAGCGTGAGCTAGTGGTCGAAGCAAGGGACTCAGGACGGCTGGGTTCGAGCCCGGCTCCGGGAGGGAGCGTGAGCTAGTGGTCGAAGCAAGGGACTCAGGACGGCTGGGTTCGAGCCCGGCTCCGGGAGGGAGCGTGAGCTAGTGGTCGAAGCAAGGGACTCAGGACGGCTGGGTTCGAGCCCGGCTCCGGGAGGGAGCGTGAGCTAGTGGTCGAAGCAAGGGACTCAGGACGGCTGGGTTCGGAGCCCGGCTCCGGGAGGGAGCGTGAGCTAGTGGTCGAAGCAAGGGACTCAGGACGGCTGGGTTCGGAGCCCGGCTCCGGGAGGGAGCGTGAGCTAGTGGTCGAAGCAAGGGACTCAGGACGGCTGGGTTCGAGCCCGGCTCCGGGAGGGAGCGTGAGCTAGTGGTCGAAGCAAGGGACTCAGGACGGCTGGGTTCGAGCCCGGCTCCGGGAGGGAGCGTGAGCTAGTGGTCGAAGCAAGGGACTCAGGACGCCTGGGTTCGAGCCCGGCTCCGGGAGGGAGCGTGAGCTAGTGGTCGAAGCAAGGGACTCAGGACGCCTGGGTTCGGAGCCCGGCTCCGGGAGGGAGCGTGAGCTAGTGGTCGAAGCAAGGGACTCAGGACGGCTGGGTTCGGAGCCTGGCTCCGGGAGGGAGCGTGAGCTAGTGGTCGAAGCAAGGGACTCAGGACGGCTGGGTTCGGAGCCTGGCTCCGGGAGGGAGCGTGAGCTAGTGGTCGAAGCAAGGGACTCAGGACGGCTGGGTTTGAGCCCGGCTCCGGGAGGGAGCGTGAGCTAGTGGTCGAAGCAAGGGACTCAGGACGGCTGGGTTCGGAGCCCGGCTCCGGGAGGGAGCGTGAGCTAGTGGTCGAAGCAAGGGACTCAGGACGGCTGGGTTCGGAGCCTGGCTCCGGGAGGGAGCGTGAGCTAGTGGTCGAATCAAGGGACTCAGGACGGCTGGGTTTGAGCCCGGCTCCGGGAGGGAGCGTGAGCTAGTGGTCGAAGCAAGGGACTCAGGACGGCTGGGTTTGAGCCCGGCTCTGGGAGGGAGCGTGAGCTAGTGGTCGAAGCAAGGGACTCAGGACGGCTGGGTTTGAGCCCGGCTCCGCAGGTGACGTGCCGGGTGATGAGGCACAAGCCACGTCACTTCTCTGTGGCCCGGGGTTCCCCGCCGTGCGAGGAGGCTGCGAGGCTGGCGCTGCCTGCGGAGGGGAAGTGTCGATGGGATATTCTCCCCCTTGCCTCGCCCAGGGCCCTGCAGTGACTGGATTCTACCCGCCTTCCCGCCAGCGCCCCCGGCCTGGGCTGCTTTCCACCTGCCCTCAGGCGCCGACTCCGTCTCCCTGCAGGTAGGTGATGTGCCCGGAGCTCCTCTGAGCCAGCTCAGCCCTCAACCCAGGGGTTTCCCTTCCCCCTGTAAGGCCCAGGCTGGCCAGAGCTGCCCTGTCAGGCAGCCACCGGGCCCTTCTCCCGGCTGGAGCTGCCCCCGCTCCGGCTGGTGGGTTGAACTGTAGGAAACTGGGCCCCTGAACAGGGGCGTCCACGCTGGGCCCCTGCGTCTGGCGCGTCCCCTCAGGCGTGGCCTTGCGCGGAGCTGGTGCAGCCCTCTGCTTTCTGTCCCCCCAGCACCCGGCTGCCTCCCCGTCATGCCCAGACGCCCCCAGCTTCACCGTGTACCCGGGGGCCCCCCAGCTGCTGCACCCAAGGCCCCCCCCGCTCTGCACCTGCAAACAGCCCTGCTGTGGTAAGTGGGCCGGACGACCCCAAGCCTGCCCCCCCCCCCCAGCACACACTACCTGCTTCCCACGGGGTCCGCGGGGTCATAGAGCCAGGGACATCCGCGGGGGGGGGGGAGCCTGGTGTGGGCAGAGGATGGACCCCACAGGGAGGGCACCCCACATCTCTGCCCCCCCCACAAGGCTCCAGTGATGGGGGAGGGGTGGAGTCCCCCCTTTTCTCTCCCCGGAAACACCATCTCAGGCAGAGAGGAGCCCCTGCTGGGGAGGGGAAGGCAGGCACCAGGAAGGAGATCGCAGGATGCCCCCCATTCCCTCCCGCTCTGAACACCCCTCTTTCAGGGATGCCCCAGCTCCAGGCCGGCTGGGGATCCCCCCAACCTCCATTAGCAGGAGCACACGCCACATGGCCCCGGCTGACCCTCTGTTCTCTCCCGGCAGGGCCGGCTCCCGGTGGGACCCTGACTCCACCCTCTCGGCAGCCAGCTCTGGCCCTCCCTCCCTGGGACGCCTCACCCTTTGCCCTCCCCGGGGCTGCCCTCCAGGTCTGCTTCTCCCTGCCGCCCCCTGCCACGGCAGCGCCCCACCTCGCGCCCTTCCACTCTGCTGTCCAGAAGCCGGGGCCGCTCTGAGGGTCGGGACCTGGGGCTCAGCCGCAGCCTTTGGAGACATCCCCTCCAGGCTGAAGCACATGGGTTGGTTTCCTTGCCGGGACCAAGAAACTACCCATAGGAAGATGGTGCCCATGGAGATTACAGGTCCCTGGATCCTTTTCCCGTGCTGGAACCTGCGGCCTCCGGGGGCCACACCTCCGGGTACCGTTAAAGAGCAGGGCGGCTGCCATTGGCTCTTTCAGGCAGCCCACGGTCCGGCAGCTCGGCTTACGGAGCGCTCCCGCCCCGTCGCTCGGGTTCCTGAGCTGTGCCGCTAGCCCGAGTGCAGAGAGTCACGTCCAGACCGAACAAGCTGCTGAGTACTATTGCGGAATCCAGGGGGGGATGGAGACATGTTGGCTGGGGTTTCCCAGCCCGCACAGCGCTCCTTCTCGCCGGTGCCACGCCCGCCTGCTCTGCCAAGCCGCCTCCTCCTCCCCACCTAGCAGGAGGCAAAAGAAATCCATCAGGCCCCTCTCAAACGCTGCCACCGAGAAGACAAGATGACAACTCCAGAGCGGGAGGCCCGTAGCCAGCCAGAATAAACACGCTGCCTTAGCAAAAGCGGAGCGTGTCGTTCCTTGGAGACGATCTTGGGAGAAGTCAGAACCGTCCCACGAAGGCTGCACGGCTGCGTTGATTTACGCCGGCGGAGGGTCTGACCCCCTAGCAGGGTTGCCAGCTGTCCAGTATTGACCCGGACAGTTGGGTATTTTTGCCTCCTCTCCGGTAAAAAATATGCAGAAAATACCGGACACCTAAAATGTCCTAAAATGTCCAGTATTTTCAGATTTTTTCCCGGCCAGGAGGTGAAAATCCCAGGCTGTCCAGCTCAATACGGAGGCATCCTGGCATCCGTAGTGCTTACCAGGGAGCTGTCCGGCCCGGCGCAGGGAGGCAAGGTAGCAGGCGGCCGCCAGCAGCCTGTGAGGGCCAGAAAGCCCCACCACGCATTTCTTAAAGGGGCCCTTTTTTCGGTATTTTTTTCTGAAACCATCTGGCAACCCTACCCCCTAGGGCAGGGGTGGGAAACCTAAGGCCCGGGGGCCGGATGCGGTACCCCAGCTTGCTTGGATCTGGCCCCCGAGGCTCAGGACTCCCCCCCCCCGCTATCCCACCGTGGGGCCGGAGCACACAAAATCTACTCGCCTGGGCCCCCTAGGCTCCGGTGGGCGAGGGGAATGTGGGAGCGTCTTTCTCTTCGGGTCACCGGGGCCACGTCAGTGAGCGGTTTTGGTTTTTTGTTTGCTGTGGGTCAGCAGGGTCCTGATCCTGCCCTAGGTACATGACTCCCCGAGAGGTCAGAGCCAGAGGACCCCGGCCTTGGCCTGACACCCCTGTTTTCCGCTGGTTTGTGCCAGGCTGGTTTTAAACACCCCCAGCTGGAGCGAGCTGTTGGGTTTTTTTCCAAACAAAAAGACGTTTCGTAGGAGGGAAAAACCCTTTTACCAAACCAAGCAGGCAGCAGCAGCCTTCCCGTTTGTCCCCCTCGACGGGACGTTTTGTTCCCTTTTTAAAAAAGCAGCCGGAGGCCGCGATATGGGCAGATTTCGTTTATCAAACGCCGCCCTGTGCGTCTCTACCAAGGGCGCGGAAAGGGCCGCCTGGGCACCGGACTGGGGAGAAGCCTTGGAAATGATGGAGACATGTGCCGGCAGAACGGCCGTGCTGTGAAAGAGGCCAGGCCGACAGCCCCCGCGAACCGGCGTGCTCCCACCATCCACGCACCAGGGGAGCAGCGCGCCGAGAACCAGCCACGGAGCCGGGAACGAGCATCCCCTTTCATTCGGGCCTCGCTGCGCAGGGTTAGCAGGGGGAGGGCTGCCCTGTCCTCTGAGCCCCACCAGACTCCAGCTGCGAGTTAGTTCATCTTTGTTTTGTGCTGGCACAGGGGAGCCCCAGTGACGGAGCAGGGACCCTTCTGCGCTAGGCGCTGTACAGACACGCCACAAACAGCCAGGCCCAGCCCCTCAGCTCTGACGGTACCGAGGAGAGACGGGAGATGGATGGGGGAGCACAGGGGAGACCTTCGTGGTCGGCGTGAGCCGCCAGGGGCTTTGCAGACCTCCCCGGCCAGACGCCTCCCTACCTGCCTGCATCTAGAACTCCCATAGGCACTCGCTGGTGACTTCCTCGCTGTCTGCCAGGAGGGTCCCGTTCCGGTCCCCTCGCATGTAGTAGCCGTTGGGGGCCAGCACGGCCAGGATGTTAGTCCCCTGGATCTCCAGGCAGAAGTTCAAGGCAAACTTCCCCCAGGTCCGGAAGGTGCCGTCCGCGCTCAGGGACCAGAAGCTCCTGCCGCAGGCTGGGGAAGGACGGAGAGAAGGTGGGAGCGCTGGGAGGCAGGCAGGGCCCCGCTGCCGTTCCAGGCCTGCCGGCCCTTGGGGAGGATTCGCCGGAAGGGGTCCGGGCGCTCGCCTGATGGTACCGGCCGGGTTTGCAGATTGGAGCGAGGTTCCCAAACTCGCACGCACCCCCAGCCGGCCGCGAGTCCCCTTTGCTCCCCCACCAGGCTCACTCTGCCTCCCCTGCCAGGCCGAGGTGCCCAGCACCCCCACACCACCCCTCTGCCTGCTAGAGGGGGCACTGGTGCCACCCGCCTGCCTCCAGCGGGGGTGCAGGGAAACTTAGCCCAGCAGGCACAGAGAGGTGAGTAGCCCCCGCCCCGCAGGCTGGCTTCCTCCGCTCTTCCTGCCTCTGGGTGGCACAGCTGGGGATGAGACGCCCCTTGACACCTGGGCGTGAGCAGAGGAGCAAACAGCTCGTGCCCGCCCAGGCCAGCACACGCCACCCTGTCTGCAGCCCGGACCTCCCATGCAGCCCAGACCTGGCTGTTCCAGCAGCGCCGGGTGGGGCTGAGCTCGGGTCCACGGGGGTCAGCTCCCAGGGAGGGCTCCCAGGACCCCCGTACCTTGGAAGTGGTAAATGCCCGGCTTGCAGGGCAGCAGCTCGATGCAGTCGGGGTCCACCAGGTTGCACTGCAGGACGTCGTGGCAGGCCGAGCTGCCCACGTAGCCGTACCGGCCCCGCAGCACCAGGAAGGAGCGGTTGGCCAGGCGCACCCCGAGCGCCTCGCTGGGCCCTGGGGGACGGGAGGGGGACAGGGGCGGGTCAGGGGCTGGGAGGTGAGTCCAGCAAAGCCTGTTGCAGCCCAGATGTTTCATGCAGCGGGGGGGCAGGCAGAGCCACTTGTGACATGAGCGCCTCCTGCTGGCCGAGCCACAGAAGGGTCCTGGCCATGTCCGACCACACTGGAGACAGGGGCAGGGTCTCACACTGGGGCAGGGAGGAGACTCCGCTCCGGGTGCCGCCCTAAGGGCCTTGCCCTCCCGTTTACAGCCTCGGAGCCCCAATTCCACTCCCTGAGAATTAAAAGTTCTCTCGCGCTCCCCGCGGAGCCGGGGGCCTGGCAGAGGCCGCCCATAGGGAGGGACGGAGGGAGGGGGACCCTCATCTAGGGCCCTCCCAGAGTGGGGGGAATGGGCCCCTCAGAGACGTGCCCCCTACTGTCAGAGAGAGGCAGGGGAATCGGGGTCCCAATAGACCAGAGGGCTGCACTGCTCAGCTCTTGGCTAAGTGCCGAGGCCCCCTCCCCACCCATTCTCCTTACCGGGGTGCGCAGCGCTGGCCACCACCAGCCCGATGGGCAGGGTGCCCAGGTACCGGCCATTGAAAGCTTGCAGGAAGATTTTCCCATAATGCCACTGGGCACGGAAGTTGGTCTCTGGCTCCATGCGTCTCCCATTGGCCATGATGCTCTTGAATTTCCTCTGCAAGGAGGGAGAGGGAGGGGATCAGCGCCTGACAGCCCGGGGCCAGGGCGTCCTTCAGAGCGGCGTCCTGCCCGGCCAAGTCGGCAGATCCAGGGCCAGCCCTTGACAAGAGCAGCCCTGCGCCGTGAAAGGCGGGAGGTTTCCTGGGAGTGGTGGGGGCCGTTTGCCTCTGACAGCAACAGGGCGAACCCTGAGAACGGCCTTGCACACCCATGGCTCTGTTGTGTGGAACTAGCCCGTATGGGTCACTAAGAGATTATTAGACTGTTGTGTGAATCAATCACAGAATCCCAGAACACTAGGACTGGAAGGGACCTCGAGAGTCAGCGAGTCCAGTCCCCTGCCCTCACAGCAGGACCCAGCACCGTCTAGACCAGTGTTTCTTAAACTATTTAAGACCAAGGAACACCAAACAATATTTTTTTTATGAGGAACACCAAGGCTTTTTTGTTGAGGAAAAAAAAAAGGTCGCCTGCTTCCTTTAAGGGCGGCCATTTTGAATTCTGTTGTTCTCCGTGGCACACCTCAGACTGCCTTGCAGACAGTTTAAGAAACACTGGTCTAGACCATCCCTGACAGGTGTCTGTCCAACCTGCTTTTAAATGTCTCCAGAGATGGAGACCCCACAACCTTTCTAGACAATTTATCCCAGTGTTGAATCCCCAGGGCTGCCCTCCACAGCGTGTTCCGTTCTGGTCGCGTAGAAAGAGTAGGGGTGCAGAGCCCAGCAATGACATGGTGAGCCAAGGCCCCCTGAGCCCCCGGGTGGACTGCGTCCCTGGATGAGCTGGGAGAGGGGTCGCTCACCTGGGCCAGGTAGCGGTTGTTGACCGTTTTTAGCTGCACTGCGTTGGTCTCAGGATCGAATTCATAGCGGAATATGGACGTTGGGGTCACTTTGTCTGAGCCGGCGTACACTTCAGTGTCTGCCCAGAAGGGGAGAAAGTCAGCCCGTGGCAAGCCAAATGCACTCGGCCTGTGCAGCAGAATTGAATTGAGAGCGGGGTCCCACTCTGGAGCAACCCCAAGCCCTCACAGCCAGGGATCGGGGCCCAGCGATCCATGCGCTCATGGGTGTACCTGGACGATCAAATTTATCCTCTCAACACCCCGGTAAGAGGTGGAGTGGGGGGATCCCCGCTTCACATGGGGGGCACTGAGGCACAGGGATTAAAGCCCAATGCGGCAGCTAATTGTGTGTGTCCCAGCTGAGATGCCATGGGCCAGATTCTGCGGAGGACTGGTCGGTTTATGTCTTCTGCTGCAACGAGGGCTCAGCATGCCTGCCCATCAGAGCCTGGTGTCTCGAGTTGGGCCGTCAGACAATGATGTAACGCAGTGGCTGCCCGAAAAAAATCTGATTTAAGTGACTTGACCAGCACCACACAGGAATGCTGTGTCAGGGCAGGACTGGAAACCAACTCTCTAGAGTGACAGTCAGTTGCCTTAAGCTTGAGAGCATCCTTCCCCGTCTTTCAGTCTCTGGCCCTACAAACCTACGCACCAGGGGCTTCCAACGTCTGCAGCAAATGAGGCAAAGGACCTACAGATAACTGCCTACTTCACTGCAAAGCCTGATCCAGCCCACGGCAGGAGGCAGGGGCCCTGTGGCAGAGAGAAGTATGCGACCATGCAATTAACAGCTAAAGGACATAGTGGGTCAGACCAAAGGTCCATCCAGCCCAGCGTCCTGTCTGCCGACAGTGGCCAATGCCAGGTGCCCAGAGGGAGGGAACAGAACAGGGAATCCTCACGTAATTATCGTAGCCTGTAGGCACACTGGAGCTTGATTTATAGTTGCACAACCAACCTCAATTCTGGCATTTCCTGACTTTTGAGTGGTTGGTTTTGCTCAGCCTTAATGTTCCTTAATGGAGGGTTTTTTGGATGTAACTTCCCTCGTTTAAAAAAAAATCAGAACAAATTTAAACATGTGGCAAAAGATTAATCCTCGGGCTTGGGAATCGTCAGAGCCACCGCTCAGATCTGCCTTCCGCCAGCTGAGCCACTAGGGAGGGAACAGCAGTAGTAGGCTGTTAGCTTCTATCTGGGCCTGCCACCAGGGGGCGGGAGACCCAGACTGCCCCTGGGCTTCACAGCTATTGGCTGACAGCAGAGGCAAGCTGGCTCTCTGGGATCATGGGCTGAGCTCCAGGTTCCACGGGGGACAGAGCTCTCGTGGCCACAGAGCCTCCCACCATCCCCATCACCATCCTTGTGTCCCCTGCTGCCCCGTGCCCTCGGTCCCCAGCTCCTGCTTCTCTCCCCCTTGTTCCTGTCCCTCCCCCAGCCTCTTCTTCTGCCCACTCCTCCCCCGCACACTCCTACTCTCCCTTCCTGCTGAGCTCCTCTCCTGAGCCCCCCGACCCTGCAAGGCCTTCCTCCCCACCATCCCCATCCATCTGCATTGGAGTCAGGCAGCTTCCTCCTCCTCCTCCTCCCTGCCTGGGCCCCAGCGTGGGGAGGGCACTTTGGGAGCCAAGGGGAGACCATAGAACCGCAGACTGCAAGGGCTGGCAGAGCCCTCCGGAGGCATCGCGTCAGCCCCCTGCCCAAAGCAGGACCAGCCCCGACTCCATCAGCCCAGCCAGGGCTCTGTCAAGCCGGGACTTAAACACCTCTAGGGATGGAGTTTCCACCCCCTCCCCAGGGAGCCCAGCCCAGCGCTTCCCCACCCGCCTAGGGAAAGAGTTTTTCCTAATCTCCAACCTAGACCTCCCCACTGCAGCTTGAGCCCATTGCTCCTCGGTCTGCCCCCACTGAGAGCAGCCTCTCTCTGTCCTCTTTGGATCCCCCCTTCAGGGAGTTGCCGGCTGCTCTCAAACCCCCCCTCACTCTGCTCTTCTGCAGACTGAACAAGCCCAAATCCCTCAGCCCCTCTTCTAGGTCATGTGCTCCAGCCCCCGCATCATTTTGGTCGCCCCCCGCTGGACCCTGTCTTAAGAACAGCCACAGTGGGTCAGACCAAACTTCTATGCCCAAAACTTTCTCTCACTGGCTACGTCTAGACTGGCATGATTTCCTGCAAATGCTTTTATGAGAAAAGTTTTTCTGTTAAAAGCATTTGCAGAAAAGAGCGTCTCGATTGTCATGGATGCTTTTGCGCAAAAGCACTTTTTGCGGAAAAGCGTCCGTGTGAATCTAGACGCGGTTTTGCGCAAGAAATTCCCGATTGCCATTTTCGCCATCGGGGCTTTTTTGCACAAAACAATACTGCATTGTCTACACTGGCCCTCTTGCGCAAGAGGGCTTTTGCCCAAACGGGAGCAGCATAGTATTTCCGCACAAACACTGACAATCTTACATGAGATCGGCAGTGTTCTTGCGGAAATTCAAGCAGCCAGTGTAGACAGCTGGCAAGTTTTTCCGCAAAACCAGCTGCTTTTGCGGAAAATCTTACCAGTCTAGACGCAGCCACTGTGTTTAGGGCCGGCTGCTCTGCTGCTAGCGCTGACGAGCACACCCTGTCTGCATCCCCAGAGTCGATGTCACATGGCTCCCCCCCGCATCCCCATCCTACTACTCTGCAACCTACAGCAGCCCCGTCCTGGAGACACCGCAGTAGAGATGCGCAGGGAGATCCCCTTCTGTGGGCTACTCAATCCCCCGCCCTGTGTAAGAACATCATGAAGGGGCTGCTGATGCAGGTGGGTTTTGGTGATGGTGGCACACGTCCCATTCTGAGACATGCCCCCGCTTGCCCCCACCCCTCTTGTGTGCATCTGGCTGCTCGTAACAGCCTTGCCAGGGGCGAGATGTCATAGAATCACAGAATCACAGACACTAGAACTGGCAGGGACCTCGAGAGCCATCGAGTCCAGTCCCCTGCCCTCACGGCAGGACCAAGCACCGTCTAGATCCTCCTTGGCAGGTGTTTGTCTAACCTGCTCTTAAGTATCTCCAGAGATGGAGATTCCACAACCTCCCTGGGCAATTTATTCCAGTGTCTGACCACCCTGACAGTTAGGAACTTTTTCCTAATGTCCGACCTAAACCTCCCTTGCTGCAGTTTAAGCCCATTGCTTCTTGTCCTGTCCTCAGAGGCCAAGGGGAACAATATTTCTCCCTCCTCCTTGCAAACTGGGGGATGGATTCTAGCTCTGTGGCTCCCTACCCCAATATCCTACGCCCCAAAATCATTCTATTAAACAGGGACCCCCCCTAAATTCTACCCCGGCTTGCTCTCTGTGCAACCTCACGGCAGCCCGGGGTGGGCTTCCCAGGGCAAGGCCTGGCCAAAGAGGTGTCAATCAGGGTGGTGACAAGTCAAGGGGGCATGTCCCGCGTCCTTCAGCCGGGCCCCCGAACGTGCTCAGACAGAGAACGGAATGTACTTGCCACAGATGACGGACACGTATCTCTTGGCCTTCGTTTTCAGACTGACCCACTGCGGACACCTCTTGATAACGAACCACTTCTCCTCCTCCTCCGGGGGGCTGTCGCCCAGGCACAAGAGCCCCCGTTTGCCCTGGGGATACAGGATGCTGCCGTCCCGGTCGCTGAGGAAAGCCAGGCACCGGGGCTGGAGGTTTAAGTGGAAGGCGGTGTGGGTGGAGGGTTTCTTGGCCAGCGTCTCTCTCCTGGAGACGTACTTGTGGCGGGAGGTCTCCAGGTGGTACATGCCGTGCTTGAAGCGCAGCACAAAGCCGCACTCCTCCGGGTAGGGCACGGGGGTGTCGACCCACACCCGGTCCAGGTCTGTGTCGGCGCGGGCGTAGCACTGCTTGGCGGGGCTGTACAGCACAATGTGGACGTGCATGGCCAGCTGGGGCAGCCACCGGTGGTAGGCGGAGGGGCGCCGGGAGATGCAGAACACATCCTCCCCGTCCGACTCCAGGTACTTCCTGCTGTCCAGCAGCTGGAGCGTCCACGTGCCGCTGTGATGGAGCTCCAGCAGGAACTGGCTTTGCTGGTCGGCGGCCGGCTGCCCGCACCGGACGGAGCCGTCGGGGTCCACCAGGAGGTAGCGTCCCTGGTGGCCGAGGAGTTCCACCACCGTCTCCTTCCCCTGCTTCATGGTGACCTGCAGCTCCCAGGTCTGTGGGGAGGCAAGGAGCCAGCAGCGGTGGGTAAGCTCTCAGACAAACCCCTGCCATCTGACTTCCTGGCGGCTTTGCAGCAGCAGCCACCCGCCAGGGTCACCCCACGGCCCTGCCTGCTGCGTGCTTCCCTCGGGCCCAGCACCCATGTGGCCTTCCCCGCCCCCGGCCGCTCCTGGCCCCGCCGAGGGATCCCAGGGCGTGAGATGGTGTCCACATCCTTCCACAACACAAACCCAGCTCCCCAATAGCGGCCGGCACTCGCTGTGCCCCACGGCCCTTCCAAACCAGCCGGTCCTACTCCCTCCCGGATGTCTGCCTGTTCTCTGCCTCCCCTGGGTGAAACGCTGGCCCAGAGCTGTCTCCGAAACTGTCTGCTTTGCCGGGCTCCTGGCCCCAGCTCACCTCTCCGCACCGGCCCTGTCCTCCGCCCGCTCAGTGGCACGTTCCTAGCCCTGGAGCACGGGGAGCTGCCAGTCGGCCGGCCCCGCATTGCCCCATTTAAAATGGACCGGCCTTCTGCTATTTGCCGGCTCTGCTGGGAGGCTCCGGGGTTAATTGCCGGGAAATGGGAAGAGGCAGAGGGGGCGCAGATAAATGGCAAAGCAGATGGCTGGGGACAGGCATGTCGTGGCTGTCCCCGGGGTCAGTTTCAGTCCCCTCTTATTTAACAGGCTCATTAACCCCCCGGAGGAGGACGTGGACCGTGAATGACGTGAGCCACGGTCAGTGAATTCCCGGCTGCTGCAAAAGGCGAGGAGCGAGTTAAAATGCAAAAGGCCCTGGCAAGGGGAAGCCTGGGCAGGAATCACATCAGGTGGGAAGATGGAGCTAATCCAAAATCCAGCTGTGCCACGGAAACTGGCTAGGCTGCAAGAGACCTGGGGGACAGGGAGCAGCAAACGAGGGGCGAGTTTCCCATGTGCTGTAGTGGCGGAGTGGGGGGCTGCCTGCTCTGTGACCCGGGGTCCCCCTGCGCTGGGATGTGAGATTCCCATTGACTCACCCACGCGTGGATTAGCTCAGACACCTGATAACAAGGCTCTTTCCCCAGGGGAGAGACAAAGGGAGGGAGGCGGAGATGAACACCTGGTTTGGGGGCAGGGACTGGGAGCACGTTGGGCTGGAACCATGAAGGAAAGAGACTAAGGGGGGGCTGGAATCCAGGGGCCCAGGGACCCATCTCAAGGGGGCTGAGGCATCCTGGTCCTGACTCCTGTAGCCACGTCACGTCTGTGCTGGGCTGTGTCCTGGAGGAGCAATAACCCCCCTGTTCTACCGGCTGGTGGGGTCTGTTCTTGCTGCTACGGGGCCGCAGGATCGGAGGAACCCCGACTCGCCGTCACAGCTGCTACAGCAGACAAGGCCAGCCCAGGTGGGGCTGCCTGGGGAGAGGCATGGGACTGGGATGGGACAGTTCCTCTCTGCACCCCTGAAAAGCGAGCACCCGTGTTCCCTATTAGCTGAGCACCTGGGCAGCCAGCCAGGGGAGAATCAGGTGCTGCCCAGGTGATTAGCACAGCACCCACAGCCAGCAGCATGTGTGTCTACTGGTGGTGCACACCTGCGTATGCCTCGGTGCACAGAAAAAAATTTATTCTGCGCACGGATGGAAAATGAGAAGGAATACTCCTTGATAGCTTAGTAGCAGGAAGGCCCTCAGAGCTTGGAGAGAGTTTAGAGCAAAGTACCTGGAGCAGGGAAAGCCTAAGACACGCACAGCTAGGCAGGACAAAGCAAACAGCCCGCACCAGCCCCCCAAGGCACAGCCGAGAGCAGCGCTGGATTTAAGGCCACTGGCTGTAGCTACCACCTGGGCAGACTGAAGGGAGGCTGGTGGGGAGATGGAAGCCTATTGAAGAATTTGCCAGCACCATAAAATCACCCCCTCGCCATTGAGATCTTTGCAGTCTCAGTTTCCCCCTAGACTCTGCAGTGCTTCTGGATGCACAAGTAGCCATGCCTGTGAAAAAAATCTTTCCCTACCTGTGTAAAAAGTTATTTACTTGTTCCCACAATATCAGAACTAGAGGTCACCCAATGAAATGAATAGGCAGCAGGTTTAAAACAAACAAAAGGAAGTTTTTCTTCACTCAGCACACAGTTAACCTGCGGAACTCCTTGCCAGAGGATGTGGTGAAGGCCAGGACTTTAACAGGGTTCAGAAAAGAGCTAGATACATTCCTGGAGGTTAGGTCCATCAATGGCTGTTAGCCAGGGTGGGTAGGGATGGGATCCCTGCCCTCGGTTTCTCTGGAGGTGAGTGACAGGGAGGGGTCAGGTGAGGATTCCCTGTTGTGTCCCCTCCCTCTGGGGCATCTGGCATTGGCCACTGTCTGCAGACAGGACACTGGGCTGGATCGACAATTGGTCTGACCCAGTCTGGCCGTTCTTGTGTTCACCTATAGTTGCATGAGAGCATGCCCCTGGCTGCTGGGCTGAGTTGGCCCCAAGAGTCTGCTTTTGTGACCCCCCCCTTCTCCACTCTGCACCCCCATCCTGGTTATCTGGAGCACAGACTGGATTGGGCCCTGGTGTTTCTAGCCCAATCTCCTGTCTCTGACACAGCCGAGCCAGCCCCAGATGCTTCAGAGGAAGGTGTAAGAACCCCGCAGCAGCAGATGGGGATGATCAGACCCTCCGCAGAGGTCTTATCGGGGTCTCTCATAGTTGGAGACTGGCTCAAACCCTTCGACACAAGTTTTAATGTCCCTGCCAGGGTGATTATTGGTATGAATTATGAGAACAGCGGACAGTCGTATTGTCCATAGAATCATGAATCCCAGAACACTAGAACTGGCAGGGTCCTCGAGAGCCATCGAGTCCAGTCCCCCGCCCTCATGGCAGGACCAAGCACCGTCTAGATCAGTGGTCCCCAACGTTTTGGGGCTGCCGGGCGCCTGGGGGCGGGGCCACTCACAGGCCACGTGCTTGGGGGCAGGGCCAAGCATGTGCCGCACGCCCGGGGCCGGCACCGACATGTGCCGCGACCCCGGGCAGGGGCCGCCCATGCGACTGGGGCTGGTACTGGCATGTGCCGCGACCCCGGGACCAGGGCCCGAACCAGCATGTACTGCGACCCGGGGCAGGGGCCACCCATGCGCCCAGGGCTGGCACCTGCCACACGCCCGGGGGCAGGGCCAGCCCAGATTGCTCCGCGGGTGCATATAAATGGCCCGGCAGGTACCATGGCGCCTGCGGGCACCGCGTTGGGGACCACTGGTCTAGATCATCCCTGACAGACGTACGTCAAACCTGCTCTGAAATATCTCCAGCGAAGGAGACTCCACAACCCCCCTGGGCAATTTAATCATAGAATCATAGAACTGGAAGAGACCCCAGAAGGTCAAGTCCAGCCCCCTGCTCTAGGCAGGACCAATCCCAACTAAATCAACCCGGCCAGGGCTGTGTCAAGCCGAGACTTAAACACCTCTAGGGATGGAGACTCCACTACTTCCCTAGGTAACCCATTCCAGTGCTTCACCACCCTCCTAGGGAAATAGTTTTTCCTAATATCCAACCTGGACCTCTCCCACCACAACTTGAGCCCATTGCTCCTTGTTCTGCATCTGTCACTACTGAGAACAGCCTCTCTCCATCCTCTTTGGAACCCCCCTTCAGGAAGTTGAAGGCTGCTCTCAAATCCCCCCTCACTCTTCACTTCTGCAGACTAATCAGACCCAAGTCCCTCAGCCTCTCCTCATAAGTCATATGCTCCAGCCCCCTCATCATTTTGGTTGCCCTCCGCTGGACCCTCTCCAATGCGTCCACATCCTTTGTGTAGTGGGGGGCCCAGAACTGGACACAACACTCCAGATGTGGCCTCACCAAAGCCGAATAAAGGGGAATAATGACACCTCTGGATCTGCTGGCAATGCTCCTCTTAATGCAACCTAATAGGCCATTAGCCTTCTTGGCTACAAGGGCACACTGTTGACTCATCTCCAGCTTCTCATCCACTGTAACCCCCAGGTCCTTTTCTGCAGAACTACTACTTAGCTGGTTGGTCCCCAGCCTGTAACAATGCTTGGGATTCTTCCGTCCCAAGTGCAGGACTCTGCACTTGTCCTTGTTGAACCTCATCAGATTTCTTGTGGCCCAATCCTCCAATTTGTATAAGTCATTCTGGACCCTATCTCTGCCCTTAAGCGTATCTACCTCTCCCCCCAGCTTAGTGTCATCTGCAAACTTGCTGAGGGTGCAATCCATCCCCTCATCCAGATCATTTATAAAGATATTGAACAAAACCGGTCCTAGAACCAAAACCTGGGGCACTCCGCTAGAAACCGACCGCCATCCTGACATCGAGCCATTGATCACTACCCGCTGGGCCCGGCCTTCTAGCCACCTTTCTATCCATCTTACCGTCCATTTATCCAATCCACAATCCCTTAACTTGCTGGTAAGAATATTGTGGGAGACTGTATCAAAACCCTTGCTAAAGTCAAGGTATATCACATCCACTGACTTCCCCATGTCCACCGAGCCAGTTACCTCATCATAGAAGCTAATCAGATTGGTCAGGCACGACTTGCCCTTTGTGAATCCATGCTGACTATTCCTGATCACTTTCCTCTCATCCAAGTGCCTCAATATGGATTCCTTAAGGATCCCTTCCATGATTTTTCCAGGAACCGAGGTAACTGACCGGCCTATAGTTCCCTGGATCATCCTTCTTCCCTTTTTTAAAGATGGGCACTACATTTGCCTTTTTCCAGTCATCCGGGATTTCTCCCGATCTCCACGACTTTTCAAAGATAATAGCCAAAGGCTCCACAATGACATTTGCCAACTCCCTCAGCACCCTCGGATGCACTAAGTCCGGACCCATGGATTTGTGTACGTTTAGCTTTTCTAAATAGTTCCTAACCTGTTCTTTACCCACCACGGGCTGTCCATCTTCATCCCATCTTGCGTCACTTAGCGCAGAAGTCCAGGAGCCGACCTTGTCCGTGAATACAGAGGCAAATAAAGCATTGAGTACTTCAGCTTTCCCCACATCATCTGTCACTAGGTTACCTCCTTCATCCATTAGGCGCCGCACACCCTCTCTGATCACCTTCTTCTTGTTAACATGCCTGTAGAAACCTTTCTTGTTATCCTTCACATCCTTAGCCAGTCGCAATTCCATTTGCGTTTTCGCCTTCCTGATAACCCCCCGGCATTCTTGAGCTAGACCTTTAAACCCCTCCCTGGTCATCTGTCCAAGTTTCCACTCTTTGTAAGCTTCCTTTTTGTGCTTAAGTTCACCAAGGATTTGCGCTGTAAGCCAGTCCGGTCTCCTACCATGTTTGCCTCTCTTGCTACGCGTCGGGATGGTTTCTTTCTGTGCCTTCAATAAGGCTTCTTTAAAATACTGCCAGCTGTCCTGGACTCCTTTCCCCTTCATGTTAATATCCCAGGGGATTCTGCCAGTGTTATCCCAGTGTTTCACCACCCTGACAGGTAGGAAGTTTTTCCTAATGTCCAACCTAAACCTCCCTTGCTGCAATTTAAGCCCATTGCTTCTTGTCCTATCTTCAGCGGCCAAGGAGAATAATTTTTCTCCCTCTTCCTTGTAACACTTGTTTAGATACGAAAACTGTCAGTCTTCTCTTTTCTAAACTAAACAAGCCCGATTAAATGTCCAGTCGATTCTGGAATCTTCTGAAGCTATTCAGGCCTCCAGGAATTCCTGTGGCAGTGAGTTCCACAGGCCAAGGACCCCTGACATGCAAAGTATTTCCCTTGATCAGTTTGCAAATTCCCATCTTTGGATTTCAGTGGGTGTCCCCTTGTCCTTGTGTTATGAGATAGCGAGAGCAGAGACTCCCACTTTCTCTTCACTAGAGCAGTTTCTAGTGTGCCCTCCAAGGGGAGTGGGGACTGTCAGAGCTGGGTGGTAATATATGTACTTGTGTGGCAGGAGCAAGGGGGAGCAGAGGGAGTAAATGACTACTCAGGACCAGCGGTGGAAGTAACTTCACATTTTTTACAGGTATCGTCCTATCGCAGCCTGGGTCACTGCCAGCTCTTTACATAGCTCCCTGCAGGCTTTTGCCGCAGCTCAGCCAGCTCTTGCCGGAGCAGCGCGCCAGGGTGCAGCCGCTGCCTTTCACCTCTGCTCAGGACTAGGAATGATTTTATCAGGCCCCTCTGGTTTGTCTTCCAGGCCTGTGGCACTTCTGGGCCCGCTTCTCTGAGCACCCTCTAGTTCCGCAATGGCAGAGGCGAGCCATATCGCAGCCGGCACCCATGGGGGGCCACCCCATTGATTTCTTGTGAAGGCATTTTCCTGCGATCCGTGTCATTCCTCCTCCATCCCATTCCTCATGCAGGCAGCCAGTGGGCTTCCTTCTCTGGCTGCAGCTGCGCGTTCAGCAGGGGGCTCCCCTGAGCGCTCGGCGGTGACACCCAAACCCCTTTCTGAAGCTCAGACCGGTCGTGTAGCCTCCGGGGAGGTGCGTGAGTAATTGACATGGTTCCCTCCAATGGGCAGGACTTTGCCAACATTCAGGCTACGTCTAGACTGGCATGATTTTCCGGAAATGCTTTTAACGGAAAAGTTTTCCGTTAAAAGCATTTCCGGAACAGAGCGTCTAGATTGGCAGGACGCTTTTCTGCTAAAGCGCTTTTGGCGGAAAAGCGTCCGTGGCCAATCTAGACGCACTTTTCCGCAAAAAAGCCTCAATCGCCATTTTCGCCATCGGAGCTTTTTTGCTGAAAACAAATCTCAGCTGCCTACACTGGCCCTTTTGCGCAAAAGTTTTGCGCAAAAGGGACTTTTGCCCGAACAGGAGCAGCATAGCATTTCCGCAAGAAGCACTGATTTCTTACAGTAGGAAGTCAGTGCTTTTGCAGAAATTCAAGCGGCCAGTGTAGACAGCTGGCACGTTTTTCCGGAAAAGCGGCTGATTTTCCGGAAAAACTGGCCAGTCTAGACACAGCCTCAATGTAACGCATCCACTTCCCGCCTTAGTCTCCCCTCAGTCTTCCCTGGTCCTCACGCCCCTAAATCGCTTTGTGTCCTCTGCGGATTTTGCCCTTTCTCTCTCCCCACCCCCTGCCTCCACTTTTCCAGCTCATTAATAAACATTTAAGCACAAGACATAGTATGGAACGCGGAGCCCTGCTGTCACCCTGTGTCAGGGTGTAATCCTGCTCTGCTTTTGTCTTCTAGACAGATTTTGATTCACGTTGACACTCCCCCTTCTCCATGTCTGCTTAGCTCCTTAAGGACCCTCTGGGGCAGGACCTGTCCAAAGCCTTTTGAAAGTCTAAATAAATTACTGCCCGAGTCTCCATTGTCCACTAGTGACACGTTACAAAGAAGCCTCAGTCATAGAATCGTAGAATCCCAGGGCTGCAGAGCCCTCAGGAGTCATCGAGTCCAGCCCCCTGCCCAAAGCAGGACCAACCCAACTCAGTCAACCCATCCAGGGCTTGGTCAAGCCGGGACAAACACCTCCAGGGATGGAGATTCCACCCCCTCCCTAGGGAACCCAGCGCTTCCCACCCGCCTAGGGTCCATCTACACAGCAGGGCTCAAGTCGAATTAAGCTGTGCACTTTGAGCTACGTCACTTGTGTAGCGGAAGTCGAAATAGCTTAATTCGGCTTTTGGTGCTGTCTGCACAGCAGGAAGGCGACGGAAGAGCGTTCTTCCCTTACTCCTCGGGAAACGAGTCAAAGAAGGAGTCAAAATAAGAAGTCCTTCAGCTCGCCACGATTTCGAAATAAAGGCTTGTCGTGTAGACGCGCACTGTGTGACTTTGGAATAGCGTTAGGTATCCCGAAATAACGCTGCTGTGTAGACGTGCTCCTAGGGAAATCGTTTTTCCTAATCTCCAACCTGGACCTCCCCCACTGCAACCTGAGCCCATTGCTCCTCGTTCTCTCATCTACCACCACTGAGAACAGCCTCTCTCCATCCTCTCTGGAACCTCCTTTCAGGTAGCTGAAGGCTGCTTTCAAATCCCCTCTCATGCTTCTCTTCTGCGGACTCTGGATAGGTCTACACTACACAGAGCGTCCACACCTCAAGTGCATTTTTGCGCAAGTAAAACAAAAGAACAGAGGGGTTTTTCTGGTGTAGGTATTCCTCCTTCTACGAGGAATAACTCCATTTTGCACAAGAGTTCTTGTGCAAAAAGGTGCATGTGGACAGGGAACAGGGGTTTTTTTGTGCAAAAAAAGGCAATCGAAACAAGAACAGGTGCGCTGGTGGCCATTCTGTAAGCAGCGATCAGTTTCCTTTCGAGACAGCGTCCATGCAGTCTGGATGCTCTCTTGCGCTAAAGCGCATCGTTTTTTCCAAGAGCAGTGTGGACGTGCTCTTGCGCAAGAAGCCGTTGCAGAAGATCTCTTCCAATAAAAGCGTCTTGCGCAAGAAGGCTGCATGTAGACATAGCTTGAGTGGTTAGAGAGACACCTCTAACCCCCCAGCGACGTCCCCTCGGAGCTGGAGAAGGGTCAGCGGCGGGGGGGCGGCCGGCGTGCGGGCGAGACACGGGGCTTTCTCAGCTCCAGGCCCACGCAGCCGGCACTCGCTCTGGAAAGAGGGGCGCGGAGACAGGGTGATCGGCCGCCAGCTCTGCTCAGGGATCAGGCGGGGGGTTCAGCCGAGGGGAGGGCTGGATCAGCGTTGGCTTCTCGAGCAGGGATTGGAGAGGGTAATCCCAGGCAGGTGGGCTGGGGGGGACGACTCAGGAGCATTACCCCCCGTTTCCCACCTTACCCTCCCCAGCTCACATCGGGCATTTCAGGCCTGGATGCAGGAATTTCTGGGGGAGGGGTGTGAGCTGTGGGAGGAGCTAGTGGTGGCCCCGCCCCCACAGCCCAGCCCCACCCCCATCCTCGCTCCTGGGGCGTGGAGGGGGGAAAATGAGCCCCAGCTAACCCCGGCCAGCTGGAGCACAGGGGAGGGGCTGGGTCGACATGCCACCCCAGGCTCACGCTTACATGGAGGACCATGGGGGAGAGCCCCCCCCAACCCCTGTCCCTTCTGGAGGAGGGTGGGGGGCCCAGAACCTCGGCTTCTTTCGCACCCAGGCCCCTGGACGGGACAGCTCTGAAGTGGCGGGCAGCGCGGCGGGTTCTGCTCCGGGGCCGCGGGGGCCTGCTGGCTCCCCTCACCTGCTTCCTGCCCAGCGAGGTCCCCAGGACAGTGACGCCATCCCCGTAGCATTCGCTGGTGAGGTAGCTCCCGGCCCAGCTAATCAACCCGACCTTCATGGCTCCGCAGACGGGCAGCAGCCAGCAAGGCCCTGGCCCTGTGGGGCATCAGCCCCGCACACGCCCCAGGCTGGACGACGCCCTCAGGCCTGGCTCGGCACCCCGGTCCCGTCCGCAGGCCAGCAGACCCCTCCCCGAGGCCGCCGGGAAGCAGGGAGCGACATTGCGCCGCCGTGGGCCAGCTGGGTGGGGGTCCCGGCAGACACCTGCCCCCACTGGCCTGCCCTTTGTGACACGCAGCTTACGTCACGGCAGCTGGTGAGACGCTGCCCGTCCTGCCTGGCAGTGGGCTGGGCCCTACCGCTCCTAGGGAGTGTCCGTCACCTGGGCCAGCGTGGGGACAGGTACGACGGGCACCTCTCCGGATCCCAGACCCGCCCCCTTCCCCTGGGGACCCCCCCGCACCCCGAGCTCCCCGCGCCACATCCCTGCAAGCGGCCAGACCTCCAGGTCCCCCCGGCACCCAGCGCCCCGGCGACGGGTTCTCGCAATCGGGGTAAACGGGGGGCACGTTTCGACCCCCCCTTTTATCTGGGTCAGGAGCTCCCTGGGTCTGGCCACCCCCTGGGGGAGGGAGGCAGCCAGTCGGAGGTCACTGCTGCTCCCGCGCCTGCTCCCCAGGGTGGGGAGAGGGAAGCAGCAGCAAGAGCCTTTTAAAACTTCATCACTGCCTCTCACGTGCCTCGGAGTCCTGTAGGGCCAGGCACTGTCCATGCACCACGCACGGCCCTCTCCTCCCCGTGGGCCCCCCAGCATCACCCACGGGCCTCTCCTCCCCGTGGCCCCCACAGCATCACCCACGGGCCTCTCCTCCCCGTGGCCCCCCCAGCATCACCCACGGGCCTCTCCTCCCCGTGGCCCCCCCAGCATCACCCACGGGCCTCTCCTCCCCGTGGCCCCACCGGCATCACCCACAACCCTCTCCTCCCCGTGGCCCCCCAGCATCACCCATGGCCCTCTCCTCCCCGTGGCCCACCCGGCATCACCCACAACCCTCTCCTCCCCGTGGCCCCTCCCAGCATCACCCATGGGCCTCTCCTCCCCGTGGCCCCCCCCAGCATCACCCACGGCCCTCTCCTCCCCGTGGCCCCCCCCAGCATCACCCATGGGCCTCTCTTCCCCGTGGCCTGCCCGGCATCACCCACAACCCTCTCCTCCCCGTGGCCCCCCCCAGCATCACCCACAACCCTCTCCTCCCCGTGGGCCCCCCGGCATCACCCATGGCCCTCTCCTCCCCCCCCCCCGGCATCACCCACGGCCTTCTCCTCCCCGTGGCCCCCCTGGCATCACCCACAACCCTCTCCTCCCCGTGGCCCCCCCGGCATCACCCACGACCCTCTCCTCCTCATGGGCCCCCCAGCAGCGAGAGCCCGGGGGCTGCACAAGAGCGCCTCCGCGGAGGGTGGAAATTTCACGCAACTTCAGCGCCTTCGCCCGTCCCTGCCGCCGCCAGCCCTAGCCGGGCCGAGAACCCCCCTGACCGAGGTCTATCGTGGAATAACCTGCAGGTGGGGACGCCTCTGCTGAGCCCCTCACAGCTCCAGCTCCCCTGTCACCGCCCCCTCCTGCGTGTCTTGTGAGCTGGGGCCCTGCCTGCTCTGCCCCTGCAGGGCCCTCGCCTTCCTCCTCCCCCTCGCCTTGCCCGTGTGCCCCCAGACCGGCGGGTCCCTCCACCCCCAATCTGGCACCTCCTCGCCCTGCGATCGCGTGCGTCAGCACCCCCTGGCACCCTGCCACTGCGTTAGTCTTGGGGCGGCGGCCGCATGGCAAGCAGGGGCTGCCCTGGAGCTGCCCAATCTCCCGTCTTTTCCCCAGGGGTTACCGCTCCCCGAGGGGACGTCTACACAGCCACGAAACACCTGAGCCAGGTGCCCGGGCTGTAAACCTGCAGGGAAGATGCAGGGCTGGGTACAGGGACCGCACGCAGGCAGGCAGGGCTGCAGGGCCAGGTCTACACTGCAGCTGCCAGCCCAAGCCGCCTGCGCCTGACCAGGGCCAGCTGCGGGCATGTGGCTGCCGTGTAGACACAGCCGGGCTCTGCGTATTTATTGCCTTTCACCTGCCATCCTGTCTCAGCCACACAGAGGCCCATTGTGCCAGAGGGCTGCTCGCACTGGAAACCAGCCCCATGGGGCAGCCCCGGCTCGCTCACCGCAGCCGGAGGAAAAGCATTTTCAGCCAGGAGTCCCTCTCTCCACCCTGGCCCCTTCCCGCCGGTCTCAGGCGGAGGGCCGCAGGGGGAAAGCATCCGCAGCAGCGAGCCGCCTTGCGACGGGATCCAACTACCCGGTGGGCCTGGGACACGCCCGTCCCCCTCCCCAAGTGCTGGCGTGGAGACTAGGAAACGGCGCGTGCAGGCGAGCCAGCGGCCGCCAGCCTTCGCCTCAGCTCCCCGTCACCCCTGCTCCCTGCAGCCCCCACTGGCCCGGCGCGAGGGAAGGCAGCTGCCGGGGAACGCTGAGTGTGTCTGTTGTGATCCAAGCAGCAGCGCCCGAGGAGGTTCTGTCTGGGGGACACATTTCAGTCACTGAGAGGAGAAGGGACTTGCCGCATCCGCACCGGGGCATGTCAGAGGCCTTCAAACATGCCTGCTTGGAGAACGCTCGCCAGGCTGCCTCCACCACGGCTCAGAACCAAGCCCGCTGCACCCGTCACCGTTCCCCCCTCGCTGCTAGTGAGTGACTAGCACCTGAGTTTACACCACTGCCCTGGGGTGCTCTGCAAGGGGGGTCCCTCCCACTGCTGTGTCTAAGGCTCTGCTGGCCAAGCTGCGCAATGGACACTCCGGCTACATCAGCGATGGGCAACCCAGGCTAGCGAGCCGCAAAACCAGGGCTGGGCCAGATGCGGTCCGGGGGAGAGATCCAACCCGCCCACTGCAGCTGGCTGGTTTCTATTTGTCGCCTGCTGCTCAGATCGAATTTCTAGGCAGTGGCCCAGGCAGCCAGATCCTATTTAAATGGCTCCCAGTTTCCGGTTGTGGTGCTACCCTGGTAAGAGCTGCAAGCCCTTTAACCAGCCGCAGCAATCCCAGGCGGCTGCCGGGCAGCACGGCGGCAGCAGGGCTGGGAGCCGCGAGCCCTTCGCTGTGTTTTTAATTCAAAGCCTCGAGCTCCAGACAACCCAGGTGGGGGGGAGGCTAGTTCCAAGCCCCACCTTTTCTGCCCGAGGCCCCGCCTCTTCCGGGGGTGGAGCCTGCTCCGGACTACCTCCCAAAATTCATTAAGTGGCCCCCCTGCAAAAATTATTGCCCACCCCTGAGCACGATTGTCATCACCAAGTCAGGCAGCCAGGAGAGGTTTTGCTCACTGCGTGGGCCACACAAGGGGCTGCCCGGATCCCACAGCTGCCGTGTTCTCTGGCTCGGCTGTTACACTGATTTGACCCACTCGGCCCATCCCCAGCGGGAGGCGTCTGTTAGGAGATAGATACTCAGGCCGGCCTGTAGAGAACTGAACTGTATTCTGATCACTTAACTAGTTACAGCGGCACAAGACGAAGGATCAAAGCTACAAGCCCCCCTGCATAGGGGCCTTGTCTCCTGGGGACCATCTGAGGCCTTGTTCTTTGGCTAAGGCCTTACTCTTTGACGAAGCAGCCGGCGCAGCCCTAAACTGGGAAGAGTACAGCCGCACCCTCACACTCCACACCAGTGTGGGAGAAAAATCAAATAACTCCAATTGTGTCTAAGAGGGACTGTGCAGAAATCAAAACTCTCTAAGGCTGTGTCCAGACTCAGGAGTTTTTTCGAAAAAACTTCCCCTGCGTCCAGACTCAAGCCGCGTTCTTTCGAAATTAAATCGAAAGAACGCGGCTTTTCTTTCGATGGCGGTAAACCTCATTTCACAAGGAAGAACGCCTTCTTTCGAAAGTTCCTCTTTCGAAAGAAGGCGTTCTTCAATGTAAATAGGGCTTCTTCGAAAGAGAGCATCCAGACTCACTGGATGCTTTCTTTCGAAAAAGCAAGCCACTTTTTCGAAAGTTCAACGTGCAGTCTAGACGCTCTCTTTCGAAAGAGGCTTGCAGTCTAGACATAGCCTAAAAGAAAACTGCTGTAAGGGTTAAAAGTTTTCCAGGCCTCTCTCCCTGTAACAGAGAGAAATCAAATTAGCTCTAATCAAGACCCTTCCAATGCCTCTCTCAAGTTCATGGATACTCCTAGTCTGTCACAATTTGTCATGTAAACCCTTATCTTTGTCACAGTTTGCCTTGTAGACTTCTCCACTCAAGTTCTGATGTGGCTTTGTACTGTAAAACTTACTTCTAGCACTCCTGGTGTGAACAGAAAGGTCTCCGAGTACTTCTGCTGAGACTTTGATATGTTAAAGAAAACAAACAACTAAACTGTCTGAGCATCCTGTATAAAGGACCCCTGAACCTGTCTCTCGGGGCTGACTGCTATTGCTCTGCTGTCAGCCTGCATGGATGCATAATAAAGTTTTCCTTCTAGGTTTCTCTCCTGCCTCACTGATTTGACTTCCAGCCTCAGACCCTTCTGGGGCTCTGTACCCCAGGGGAGCGAGATTTCCCCCACAGCAGTCACGCTGAAATAAGATCCTATTAGGCTGCTAAGGCGACGATCCAATCGAACACCTCCAGGTAAAGACCCAAGACCAGTGTTTCCCAACCAGGGTTCCGCGGAACCGTGGGGTTCTGCAGACCATCGTCAGGGGTTCCGCGAGAAATCGTGGAATAAATAAATAATTTTTTCTTAAATGTAAGCTGACATATATATAGAACAGCTCTTCACAAGTACATTTTCTTGACAATAATTTAGCAGTAATTGAATTGTGCTCCCCGCTGTGAACTTTTTCTGCCCAAGCAAATATTTTCATAGGTAGGGGTTCCTCAGGATATGAAAAATTATTTTAAGGGTTCCTCCATGCGAAAAAGGTTGGGAATCACTGTCCTAGACCATTTAAAGAAAACCTAGCGTGCTAGTTCTCTGGCTGGCATGCACTCACTTACCATAGCTGTGGTTCTAAAACTCTTATTTTGCCTGGGGGTCCTCACATTTCTATTGTTACACTGCATGGTCTCAGTCTGGTTCCTGTCTGATGTATACAGAAATCTGCTAGCTGTAAGTTCATGGAAGGTGGTGGGATATAGCTGGTGAGCGAATTATATAACAATACGATAGGTTTGGTTAGTTAAAGTGCAGGAAAATGATTGGCCAAGGCATTAGCTGAGAATAGCTCTATCTACATTGGGGGCAAAGGACAATTGCCGGAAGCTAGCCCCGCTAAACACTGCGTTGCCTGCGTTGCCGTTTCTGGTCATGTGGCTCCGTCTGTGTGAGAACCAGGGACGCGGGAGGGTGAAAGGAAAAGCCCTCTTCCCTCCCTAGGCACAGCAGGAAGACAGGCAAACTCCAAGTTCCCCTCTCCCTTGCACCTGACGGAGCCTTGTCCAGCTGTGGGCGAGGGTACGCCCTCTCCCCGCAGCTCTGTTGAGAACGGACGGCCCATCCCCAGTCGTGACTATGTGACACCAGACAGTCACATGGCCAGCCCACGTCCCCCACGGGACCCTGGCAGAGCTCTCTGATGGCCTGGCGAGGCAGAAGACATGTGCCATGCTCCACTTCCCTTCCCCCTTCCCCAGGATGTACCTGACAGGCAAGAAGCAGAGCAAGGGGCTTGGGCAGCATAACTGGGAGGCAGCTGTTACCCTAGCGGGTGGGGTATGATGGAGGGCAGTTGCTGGGATGAAGGAGGCAAATTTAGCACCCACCTCCCCCCACGCGATGGGGATGTGCCAGAATTTTCAAGCCAGGGTGCCTAGAGTTAGCACTGCCCCCCTCCCCATCTGTTTTTAAGTTACCAAATAGAAATTGCTCAATTCTCAGGGCGGGCTATAGGGCTAGCCTGCCTGCCTGCCTGCCTAGAGATGTGGTTTTGACCACAGCTGTGTCTACATTGGCGCGATCTTGCGCAAAAGCGACTACTTTTGCACAAAAGCTTGCTGCCGGTCTACACTGGCCGCGAGTTCTTGCGCAAGTCCACTGACGTTCTAATGTGTGAAATCAGGGCTTCTTGCGCAAGAACTCCGAGGCCCCCGCTCAGGAATAAGCCCTTTTGCGCAACTGTTCTCGTGCAAGAGGCCAGTGTAGACAGGCAACATGAATGTCTTGCTCAAGAAAGCCCGATGGTTAAAATGGCCACCAGAGCTTTCTTGCGCAAGAGAGCGTCTACACTGGCACGGATGCTCGTGCACAAACACACATGCCAGCGTAGACACTCTCTTCTGGAAGAGTTTTTGCACAAGATCATGCCTGTGTAGACGTAGCCACATGTTTATGGTAAGAAGTTACAATAGGTTTACATTGGCAGGTTGCCTGCAGCACAAGAGACTAACAGGCCACATCCTGTATGCTGAGCGAAGGCAAAGTTAGGAGTTTTGTCTAGGGCCTTTCACCCAGAGAGCAGTTCGCTCAGATGGGTTCAGGCCCTTTCCCCAGACAGACGGTGGTAAGACAGAGGGACTTTCCACAGCATAGGGGCTTCCAGGAATCCCCTAACACTCAGCAGGCCCACCATGACGTAGGTAAACCCGAACCAGCTGGTTCAGACCACACTGAATATCTGGGTAGGACAGAAATAGCAAACGTGACAGAGAACCACAAAGGGCCCATGGTAACGCACTGACGCGTATGAGAATAAGCTGAGATAGCGGATAGCCTGACCTGTAGGAAAAAGACACTTCACCATGAGTAAGGGGAGGAAATACAAAGAAGGAGAAAGGGAAGCGTCCCCGATGGATCAAACGGAACGTCAGCGTGACAGGCGGTAGGAGGCATCCCAGCCTAGGGGCGGTGGGAGGAGGAGACGGAGTCCCTGGGAGGTGCCAGCATGAGGCCACTGGTGATGACGGGACAGGTGCAGGTGCGGGGGAAGACGGTGGCTAACCCCTCGGGTTGTCCTAGAGGGAATGGGGTGAGCACAGGGTACGAAATACAGATGCACAATCTTTCTATTAAGCGCCCACCGTGCTTGTCTGTCTGGCATGGGACTTTCAACTTGCCGCTCCTGCGCACACGCCAATACGGTCGCCCCTGCCAGTTCCTGGAGGTGGCCCGCTTGGCTCCGTGCCATGCTGCACAGTTCTCGGCCCCCCCCGCCAGCTCCTGCAGGCAGCCCGCCGGGATCCGTGCAGCGCAGCTCCTGGCCTGCTGGCAGAACGATTGGCTGGCTAACAGTTAGTGACCGCTTTGAATCGTACTTCGCCATCCAATCTTTTGCCTACATCGCTCGCTTAAAACTTTATTTTTGACTTTTTGGTGCATTTTGTTCTTATTTTTAGTCTTTCGGCGCTTTTAGAGAAGGTGTCTTTGTAATAAGATGTTTTATATTTTTTGTTATTTCTCTTACGAAATTGGGGTGTGTGCACTACATGTGCTAAACTACATTTGCAAATATACTTGAGTTCCTAGAGTGCGCATGTTGCATCTGCACAGCAGGGCTCCACACCACACAATAACTGAGCACCAGGCCTGGCCCTGGGACAAAGGACCCGTCAACCCCAAAAGGCGGCCACTGGACATTGATCAGCCATCGCAGATCAGGTACCATGGGCCAGCTGCTACCAGAGTGGGATGGGGCAGGCCACACGCGCGCCCCAGCGTCGGACGACAGGACATCGCTCCGTGGAGACAAGGGCAGGCCTCGCACACAGGCGAAAGTCAGTCAGGGGGGCCCAGTGAGAGATTGGCCGGTTGAGGGTGGGGATCTGGATGCTGCTGCCACTTTGGGCCATGCAGCCACAGCCCACCCAGGCTCCAGCCCCACCGCCCTGGACAACTTGTGGGACCAGGCAGCTGCGCGTGCCGGCTCTGCGGGTGGGGCGAGGAGCCCGGTGCTGCTGGCTGACGGCTCCCGGCGGGGCGCAGGTCGCCTGGCGTGAGCCAGAGGGGCCCTTTCCTGCTTGCGCAGCACCTGCTCCATCGGCCCTGGGATGGAGGGGGCCTAGCAGAGTCGCCATAGCGACGGGACCTTGCGCAGGCCGGGCGGGATCAGGCGCCGCAGCCTCCCCAGGCTCAGGCATGGCGGCTCCGGGCCTGGCCGTGGAGGCGCTGCTGAGCCACTGCGTGCCCCCACGCGACCGAGAAGGCGCCACCGCCAGCCGAGCTCTGCAGCGGGGAGTTCGTGCTTCCTACAGGGCCCTGGCAGCTGCAGCCCTGGGACTTGTGCGTGGCCAGTTCAGTGCCACAGGGCTTGGGAGCTGCAGAGGGGGCCGGACGCCCTGCTCCAGCCCGAAGACCAGCTCCGCCACCTCAGAGGCCAGGGCCTGTTTCAGCATCTGGGTTGGCCGGAGGGCAGGCTCTGCTTCCTGGTGGTGCTCAAGGGCGACCTGATGGAGGCGCAACATGCAGAGGGGTTGCACGTTAGGGTGAGGGGGATCCAGCGGCTGGGCAGCACGGCGGCTCCCCCCACACCCCTCAAATCTGTGCCGAGCCTCCCCACGCACCCCAACCCTCTACCCCGAGCCCCCTGCACTCCACCCCACACTTACATTTCTTATAGGTACTGATGTATCACAATGCCCCCCTCCACCCGCCCGGGGGCTGTGATAGGACATAAGAACGGCCGTAGTGGGTCAGACCAAAGGTCCATCTAGCCCAGTGTCCTGTCTGCCCACAGTGGCCAATGCCACGAGCACCAGAGGGAATGAAAAAAACAAGAAATCATCATGTGACCCCTCCCCTGTCATCCATTTCCAGCCCCTGACAAAGAGAAGCTATAGACACCAGTCCTACCCATCCTGGCTAATCGCCATTGATGGACCTACCCTCCATGCATTTATCTAGTTATTTTTTTAACCCTGCTATAGTCCTGGTGTGACGGCGCGTTGGGGGTTCCCCGTCTCCTGCACCCCGAAATGGCACAAACAGACTGCACCAGCCGGTGGAATAGAGGAAGTTTATTGCCTCTCCAGGATACAGCACAGCACAGATGTAATCTGGTCACAGAGCTGGGCTAGGATGCCTCAGGCCCCCTTGAGTTGGGGGGAGACTGGGCCCCTAAACTCCAGCTCCTCTCCCTAGGCTGTCTCCTCCATCCTCACAGACAGCCAGCCACCAACTCACTAACTTCCAGCCCTGCCCCCCAGCCAGGGCAGCCTTCCACCTTCCTTTGTTCCTCTCCATGGGGGGTGTCTGGCCACTGGTTCAACAAGTTTGGCATTAGCTTTGCATAATGAGGTTTTCCCTGCTGGGTCTTGCTCCAGACAGCAGGGGTCACCACAGCCCAGCAAGTACCCCCACTACGTCACACCTGGTCTTTACAACATCCACAGGCAAGGAGTTCCACAGGTTGACTTTGGACTGAGACACAAAAAACTTCCTTATTGATTCCATTTGGTGACCCTAGTGCGTGTCATGCGGAGTGGTGACGTAGTGGGGGGGGGGGCTGTCTGTTCTGTACCCCAGGGTTCCCCTGTGCAGTGATGTGCAATCCCCAGCCAGAGCAGTTAGCAAAACTCTTCCTGGGGGAAAGACAAAGGAAGGGAGGCAGAGACGGCCACTTGGCTGGGGGGCAGAGTCTAGGAGCGAGGTTTTATATTGAGGCAATAAGAGATCCTGTCTTATTCTCTATCCCTTTTTTAATGACTCCTAACATCCTATTTGCTTTTTTGCCTGCTGCTGCGCACTGAGTGGATGCTTTCAGAGAACTCTCCACCATGACTCCACGATCTCTCTCGAGTAGCTGTAGCTAAATTAGGCCCCATCATATAGGATGTCTAGGCGGGATTCTTTTTTCCAATGTACATTACTTTACATTTATTAACATTAAATTTCATTTGCCATATTGTTGCCAAATCAGTTTGGTGAGGTCTTTTTGAAGCTCTTCGCAGTCTGCTGTGCTCTTAACTACCCTGAGCAGTTTGGGATCATCTGCAAATTTTGCCACCTCCCTGTTTACCCCTTGCAACGCAGTGGGGGCATGCGGTCTGCTCTATAACCCAGTGTGCTATGGGGGTGCCTTGCTGGTTGCTGGGCTTGGGCAGTGGGGGACCTCCACTGGCGGCTGTTTGTAGCACGGCCCAACAGGACAGCGGATGAGTCACTAGGCAAGGGTCTCACAACCTGTCTGACCGGTCGCCTCCCAGGGAGAAACACAAAAGGAGGAAGGCAGGGTCCAACTCCTGTCTGGGGGGCAGGGCTGGAGGTGAGTCAGTTTTTGTCTGGTATCATGGAGGAAGCAGCCTAAGCAAGGGGCTGGGATTTAGGGGCCCAGGCTCCCCCATCTCAAGGGGGTCTGAGCCATCCTAGTCCTGGCCCTGTAACTAGATGACATCTGTGCTGTGCTGCATCCATGGAGAAGCAATAAACCCCCTCTTGTCTACTGGCTGGCGGAGTCTGTTCATGCCACTGGGGGGGGGGAGGGGGACAGGAGTCAAGGAAACCCCGAGGCAGCATCACACCCCTTTCTCTAGATCATTTATAAATTAGTTGAACAGGATGGGCCCCAGGACAGACCCTTGGGGGACCCCACTAGTTAGCTCTCTCCACTCAAAAAACTGAGCATTTATTCCTACCCGTTGTTTCCTGTCTTTTAACCAGTTCTCAATCCATGGAGGGACCGTCCCTCTTATCCCATGACAACTTCCTTTGGCGAGGGACCTTGTGAAAGGCTTTCTGGAAATCTACATTACTTTCAGCCTTCATCCAGAGGATCGGCTGAGTCCAGCTGCCACGCATGGGACAACAGGCTGCTTGCTGCGTAACCAGATCCCACCAGCTCCTTCCACATCTGGAGCAGCTGGCTGCCTATGCCCAGTCTCATCCTGCAGGTCCCAGTGCCCCCGGCACACTGGGAGCAACAGCCGATACCAACACTGCTGTGCAGAGCACCCAGGAGCCAGGCTCCGTATTCAGAGCGGCCAGATACCAGCGCAATGCACCCAACCCCTTTTCACGCCAGTGCCAGGTGCACAGCACACCGGGGACCCTAGCCTGACACTCTACAGCCCAGTGTGTCCCTGCAGCTCCCCCTCTTCGCCTCCTTAGTGACCCCAACTCTCCCACGAAGGCCGGGATTGCCTGCCGGCGAGACCGAGAGAGGGCGTCGGATACAAACTGGTGGAGTTTTTATTACTCAATATACAATAGCACATGACAATCAGAGTCCCAGCCCGGCCCAGCCCCCCACCCGCCCCCAGAGGAACAATTATAAAGTTCGTGGAAGGACAAAAAGGAGGAACGGTTCCATTCTGCAGGGCTGGGACGGCCGAGGCTGTTCCCTGCGGCATCTCTCCCAAGCTGCCGGTGGAGGTATCTGGAACATAGCCCGCCCCAGCGAACACCACTTCCCTTCCTTCCAACGGGCCCCACGGGGACCCGGCCCAGGCTCCACGCAACGAGAACACATGCACTCGGGGTGGGATGGCTAGCAGGAAAGTGCTGTCCGGGCACTAGCGGAGCTGCCTGAAAAGTCCTCAAGGTTCAAGTTCTACCAGATAAACACACAGATCATTGAAGACGAGGTCACAGTGGGGAGAAAAAAACAAAGCCAAAAAACTAACTAAACCCAGAAGGGCGATCCCAGGTGGGCACGATGCTCGTCTGGTCTGTGGGCCGCCTGGCCACCCACCTAGCGCTTGGAGAGCTCATGCGATAGCCAGTCCAGTCCGTCGTAGAGACCAGTGCCCTGCGTGGCACAAGTTGCTTGCACGTACCACTGAAAAACCAAGGGAAAGGAAGGGAATCAGGCAGCAGGCAAGACAGAGCAGTTAATACTCGGAGGTGGCATTTGGTGGGCCAGGAGCCTGAGAGCGCTGCAGCGTGTGGTGTAATGGGGGGTGCCTCAGTTTCCCCACCTGTGACATGGGGATCATGACTCCACCCTCGTGCACTTGGGACAGGAGGGCTGCTGGGCTAGTTTGTAACACAGGCTACGTCTACACTGGCATGATTTTCTGCAAATGCTTTTAACGGAAAAGTTTTCCGTTAAAAGCATTTGTGGAAAAGAGCGTCTAGATTGGCACGGACGCTTTTCCACAAAAGTGCTTTTTGCGGAAAAGTGTCCGTGCCAATCTAGACGCACTTTTCCGCAAAAAAACCCCGATGGCCATTTTCGCAATCGGGGCTTTTTTCCGCAAAACAAATCGGAGCTGTCTGCACCGGCCCTTTTGCGCAAAAGGACTTTTGCCCGAATGGGAGCAGCCTAGTATTTCCGCAAGAAGCACTGATTTCTTACATGAGATCGTCAGTGTTCTTGCAGAAATTCAAGCGGCCAGTGTAGACAGCTGGCAAGTTTTTCCACAAAGGCAGCTGCTTTTGCGGAAAAACTTGCCAGTCTAGACACAGCCGCTGCGTATCCACAGCCCCGCGCGGATACAAAGGTCTACTCGGGGAGATCTGTCCGTGTCCGCTGAGCCACTGGGCTCCGCTTCCAGGACATGACGCACCCAACCGGGGAACGTGGCCCTGTTGCTCCTGGGAGCCAGCAGCCTGCGCCAGCAACTCCTCCCCGCCATGCAGCTGTACCACCCCACTGCTGCCGCCACTGGTACTGTACGACCCCAGACAGGCGACCATGAGCGTGTGGGTGGTACAGTCGCACTGCTGGGAGGGGCTGCCAGGGCAGGGCGCTGGCGCCCAGGAGCGGTGGGAATCACGCTCTTCTCTGTCGGGAGTAGAGCCCTGCCAATCACGAATACCGACGTCTACCCACAGGCAGACATTTGTATCCACGCAGGAGCACGTCCTCGTCAGCGAGCAAGGTCTCCAGGTCTCTCCAGCCCAACGAGACAATTGCTGGGAAACCCCCAGCTCGGTGCCGAGAGAGACCGGGCCAGGCACAGTGCAAACTCCATGCACACCCCCTCTGCCACGGCGCCTCCCAATCCTGCAGGAGACCCGCACTCCAGGCCTCGGCCCGCAGCCCTGCGCCAGCTTCACAGCTCAGGGGGCTGAGCCCTGGAGCGCTGGTCGGAACGGAGCAGGCAGCCCACCGTCTCTCCCACCGTCCCCAGCCACACTCACGGTTCTGCTGCGCAGCGTCTGCAGGCCCAGCTTGTCCGTCAGCTCGCTCACCGCCATGGCGTTGGGCATGTCCTGCTTGTTAGCAAACACCAGCAAGACCGCGTCCCGCAGCTCGTCCTCCTGCAGCTGCAAGAGGGGAGGCCGAGCCAGCTCAGCCCGGGCGGAGCGGGAAGGCAGCCCGGGAAACCAGCTGGCTCCTAGGGCCAGTCGCAGGTACCGATCCGGGACTCCAAAAATCTAGTTCCATTCCCACCGCTACCATCGACTCCCTGGAAGACCCCAGGCAAGGCCCTTCTCAGCGCCCCAGCGGTTACAATGGGGGCAACCCAAAGCCTGCCTCCCTCCCGCCCTCGCGACTGTCCGGACAATCGGAGCAGTGAGCTCCGGGCGGGGGGGGGGGCGGGAGGGACACGGACTTCATTTCTCAACTCCCAAGGTAGACCACTGGGCACCCCCGCCGGCGAGGAAGCAGTAACGTTCAATTCACTCCCAGCACCAGGGATCTCCAGGCCTGCATAGGTGACCTCTGAATGCAGGCGTGTCTGCTGCAATAGCATCTAGGCGTCTAAGCTTGGGGATACGCAAGCTTCCTGTTCGTTTGGAGCTCCTGCTCCAGATAGGACTCTGACTCAGGGCTCTAGAGAGCCTCAGGCGCCCTAGATCCATGTCCTATTACCCCTCGGCCGCTAGGCCTTCCCACCAGGAAGATCCCATCGCACTTGTATGCTCCACCTGCCCTCCCCAGGGCTGAATGCCTGGTGTCTCGCTCCAAGCCACACTCCCCGCTCACCATCTTCTGTAGCTCATCCGCAGACTCCTGCACTCGCTCTCGGTCATTGCTGTCCACAACAAATATGAGCCCCTAGGAAAGAGACACACCAGCCCGTTGGCACCGTGCCACTGCCGGGGCCCACTATAAGGAACAAGCCCTGCCCACCCCCATCTCTTCTCCAAAGCCGTTCTCCAAGTCAGCAACTAGGGCTGGCGTGCTTCTTCGGGCCGAGCAAACCCCGCCTCTCCCCCCGCCACTTCCTCGCGGGGGCAGGGAATGCCCTGGGGTACTTTCCCAAAGCCCCCGTTGCAGAATCTTTAGCCATCTCCCCCCTACGTGACCTTGCTACCCCCACAGGAAGGGGTCGGTGGTAGGGATGTAAGCAACTGGCCGGCAAGCATAGGCCTATCGGGTAATCAAAAAGGAACTCGGCTAGTTGATTCTCCCCTTGCTGCCTCCATCAGAGAGCGGCAGCAAGGGTAGGGGAGCAGGAGCCGGTGCTGGGGGGAGCCGGCTTAAAAGCACCATCTCTGTGGGTTGCAGGGGAGGCAGAGGCACGGGTGAGAGCCAGGAATCAGCTGTCCCGGCTCATGCCTGTTCCCCTCCCTCCCCGCTGCACTCCAGCCTTTTAAAAGCATGAAGAGCCTAGCACTTCCTAATAGATTTAAAGGCAGAGCCGCAGTGGGGTTATAGCTCCTCGAGCCGGGAGCAAACCTGCTGTGGCCCTGCGGTTTCTCCCTTATCGATGGAAACTCCATCGACCAGTCAATTTGTTGACTCTACGCAATTTAACACCCCGGGTCAGTGGGCAGCCAAGAAATGCTGGGAAGGCCAAAGCTGCTGTGACCAGGGGAGGGCAGGAGCAGTGCCCACGGGACTAGGTCCACCAGGTTCTTTGCCGTGGAAGCCGTGGCTACGTCCTATTCCAATCTGGAGAGGCTCAGTGGATCCCTGTACAACAATCCCGCCTGCCCAGAGGTCCCCCTCCCAGCGGCTGTGCCGCGCCGCCCACCTGCGTGTTCTGGAAGTAGTGTCTCCACAGGGGCCGGATCTTGTCCTGGCCGCCCACGTCCCACACGGTGAAGCAGATGTTCTTGTATTCCACGGTCTCGACGTTGAAGCCTGTGAGGGCGGCAGGAGCGAGAGGAGACCGGGTGTCAGTAGGAACACACGCGAGCCGCTGCTGAAGATGGCTCCTCGCCGTGGCAGCCTGAAAATTGGCAGGCCCCAACAGGAAGTACCAGCCACCGCCAGCGCAGACACCACAAGAGGATGGGGGGGGGGGGTGCATGAGCTTGGGGGGAGGATTCATGGGGTGGCAGGCACCGCGGAGGGGCGTCAAGCAAGATCAGATGCAGTGCAGCATCCTTCTCCGTGTGGGGGAGGGGAAATGGACTAGCCCCCCCAGAGCGCATAGCCATCCACTGTGCAATGCAGCTATGCCATGGGATTACACACCTCCACCCGTACGGCCGGCTCCCTCAGCACACTGCTTCCCAGCCGCTAGCTGTCAGCTCGCCTAGGCTGGGAGGGCCAAGCCGGGGTGCCTTCCAGCTCATGCTTGCCTGCTAGCAGGGAATTCTGCGTGGCAAACTCCGGCTTAGCCAGCCTTGAGCTTGCCAAGTCGTTCTGCCCAGCAGCGCGCAAAGCACATCCACCTACTTTGTGTCTCAAGCAAGCAGACGAGTCTGAATACACACTCATAGACTAAGGTCAGAAGGGACCATTACGATCATCTAGTCTGACCCCCTGCACAGTGCAGGCCACAGAATCTCACCCACCCACTCCTGGAATAACCCTCTCCCTCAGATATTGAAGTCCTCAAATGGTTTAAGGATCCCAAGATGCAGAGAATCCTCCAGCAAGTGATCCGTGCCCCATGCTACAGAGGAAGACGAAAAACCTTCACGACTATACTGATGTCACGAGGGACAAGAGGGAGGCATTTTTACCCCACTACGTCTCAGACTGGAATGACCGGAAGGGAACTGCCACTCAGCTTTACTCTAGTCCATTTCCCATAATCAAAATACTCCTATTACCCCTTTTTATTCACACACACACACACACACACACACCTGTACCGCAGGCAGCAGGGCTACGCACGCCTGACAAATACAAGTTTGGCTACATCGCGGCGAAGGCCAAATCAAGGTCAGACGACGTGTACAGCGCCAGAGCGAGCCTTTCAACGTGACAAGGGTCCGTCCCAGCAACCCAATCTGCTCTGCTAACACGAACCATCAGCTACTGGCTCCTCTGCGTAGGTGTCAGCTCTCGACTTACAAGCCCCGTGACAATAGCAAGGGATGTGGGGGCAGGGAATGGAACAGGCGGGGGCAGGGCATTGGGACCAGGGGCATCGGAAAAGCCGTGCCCGGGGAGCCTAGGGCTGGGGCAGGAGAGGAAAAGCAGCAGAGCTTGGCAAGGAGCCCAGGACGGTAGCGGCAGAGAAAGGAGCTCTACTGACAGGCATGTGGGGGCGTTTGCACAGCATCTGCCTCGGCTGTGCCTGGCCCAGGCAAGTCCCTCGCTTGCTACACCGGCGTCACAGACAACATGCGAGATAAACACCGCAGAGCTGAACTGACAGGAAGCCTCTTTCTTCTGCCGCAGCCACGCGAGCCATCAGACCAGCCCCTCGCATGCTGTGTGCGTCGGGAGCAGGGCTGAGACACCCAGCCAGGGGGCTAGGAACACAGACAGTGGTGCAGGCTGGATGGGTGCACACGCATCGGGATGACCCTGTGTTAGCAGGCTCCTCGGGCCGGGCTGGTACAAGGATCGCGGCTGGGGAAGTCTAGCCCTGCAAGCGGAGGAGACTCTGGGGAGCCGTGGTACCTCGTCAGGTGCGGCCGAAGCCCAGCAAGTCACACAAGCTGCACTGCCGTTTAAAGGCCCCTCCAGCGACGCAACAGGAGCCATCCTGTCCAGCTCCCATCCCGAAAAACCACTGCATAACAATGCCACAACACAGCCACCGCTCACCAACACCGCCCTGCTAGCACCAGGGGAGCCGCCTGGAAGCACAGCCCCACTGCCAGCCCGAGATGGGGGTCGCTTCACAGAGCTTGCAAACCTGGGCACACTCCCCCCTCCTGCTGGCAGAGGCAGACCAGACACAGGGCGCGGCTTTTCGCCACTTACCGATGGTGGGGATGGTGGTGACGATCTCGCCCAGCTTCAGCTTGTACAGGATGGTGGTTTTACCAGCAGCGTCCAGTCCGACTGAAACGGCGAGACAGAGGGGGAATGATCACTTCCCAGCAGGGGGGTGCAGACAGGCACACGGCTCCTGCCTGCAGCCCCCACCCCCACGTGTCCCCCAGGAGCATGCCCACCCCAGCAAATAGCAAACAGCACCCCCTCTTTCCAGGAGGTGCTGCAGAACAACGCTAACCACTCTAAGAGCCACGTGCATGCGCCCCGGGGCTCAGACAGAACCGTTCTAACCAGACAAACCCACCCACGCCCCCTTGTGCACAGCCTACCGCAGGGCTGCCACGGCGCATCCATTCACGCAAGAGGTCTGCCTAGTATGAAACTCCCCCCCCCCCCCGGCCTTTTGGGGCCTTCCAAGCCTGAGATAGCCCAGAGAAGACCAAGCACACCCGCCCGCTGTGGGGCAGAGCTCCAAGCGCCTGCTCCCCAGAGCGCTCTGCGGTGATCAGCTCTGAGGGGAGAATCGGGCGAGATTCCCAAACATTCTGCTCCCTCCAGTGCCCAGATGCCCAGGGCAGGAATTGCCGAGGTGGGCCAGCTCTGTACATCCCTATCACCAATGAGTAGTCGACAGCCTAGTCGACTAGTCGCTTCCCCCCCTTTGCTGCCTCTATCAGAAAGAGGCAGCGGGGGGGGGGGGGGGGAAGAGGAGAGAAGAGGAGGGGGTATTTCAAAGCAGCAGTGCTGTGTGGAGTCTGGGGCCAGATCCCGGGCTCCATGTGGCGCTACTGCTTTGAAACACCTCATGCAGCCCGGCCAGCTGGGGTGTCCCCAGGCTGCATGAGGCGTTTCAAAGCGGCGGAGCCCGGGGTCATCAGGAGAGTCCCCCGCTGACCCTGGGCTCCACACGGCGCTTTTGCCTTTCAAGTGTAGCAACAGACCTAGAGCTAAAAGACAGAGGCGTCCTACTGACTAATCAAATAGTCAATTACTCGATATTTAACATCCCTAGAGCAGATACCCCTCAAGCCCCAGCTCCACAAGCCATAGCCAGTGAACAGCAGAGTCCGGCGTGGGGCAGAACACGGGAGCATCCAGACAGTTCAGACCAGAGTCTCCCCACCCAAAAAGACAAGGTGCTTTTTACAGAACAGCAGAGGACAGGGATCTGTGGGAATTCGGTTTCCCTTTTCTCCTCTGCTTGGTCGGACCCACATCCGAGTCCCAGACTTTACAAGGATGGCCCAGAAGGACGCTGCCCGAGGAGCGGACTAGCTCAGGGTACCGGGAACAAGCTATCGAACACGCTGGCAAGGCACGAGTCCGACAGCTGTTCTGTGACTCCCGGAAGCAGCGCCCAGGCCAGTTTGTCTCCCTCACCAAACTACAAGCACAAGAGGCCCTGCCTGGCTGGCCCTTGATTGGCTCACGGAGACTGAGCACCCACCCCCCAATCAGAAATAGGGTGCATGGAGGTGGAAAGGAGCTTGCACAGATGGGCTGGACCTGGAGCACTCCAGGAACGTGCCTGTCCAACAGCCAGGAGCTTCTGCTCAATAAGAAGGGGCGTCACCCTATCTTGCAGAACCCACCCCCCTCCAAATCTGCCATTCTTACTTATTTGCCCTGCAACTGGGCGGATAGATCCCCTCCTCCACCAGGCTCTGTAAACCCCCTGCTCCAAGCTGGCAGGGTTAACAGCCCCCTGCTCACGCCGTGCACTGCAAAGCGAGCCAGAGCTGCCGTCGCCAAGTCAAAGCCAGGCGAGCCGAGCGGACCACAGCCAGCCTCGGTCCCCCGCGCAGCCTGGATCTCGGGGCACTTCCCTCCCCACGAGGCGTCAATTGCGCTAGCCTGGGGCACCCGCTGAAGGCACCGGCCCCGCTGACCCTGCTGAGTGGCTCGGACCCCATCTCTGGCACGAGAGCGCGCACCCCGCCACAGCGCAAGCATCCGCTGGCTGGAGCGTCCAGCTGCCACGGGGTCAGGAGGCGCTCCGGTGCCCAATCCGAACTGCGTTTCGGAGAGACTGGCCTGATGGCTACCGGGTTCAAGCCCCTCTCCTAGGCCAGGGCTGTTGGCTCGGCTACCTCCTCCCCCCTGGTTCAGGGACACAATTCTGGCCTCTCTGTCACCAAGAGCTCTTCACACCCAGCAAACAACAAGCTCAAACCCTGTTGCCGTCTGCAGAGGGAGCCTATGCCTGGGGGACATGGAGGGAGCCTGCGCCTACGATCCTCATTGCCCAGCGAGTCACTGGCCTCTCCTTGAGGTGTGCTCTCTAAACCTGCAGAAACCAACGGGTGGGGGAGGCACAGGACCCCTCACTCGCATGGGTCTCAAACTGGGGGGGGGACGGGCCAGTCGTGAGCCCAGCCCCTCCTGGCAGAGGGCAAGAGGCAGCTGGACAATGCAGGAAGAGCAGGTGCTCTGGCTCGGCAGGGCCGCTCAGCTCTGCAGGGCACGTCTCCACCAGGCAATGGCTGCCCTCCCCGATGCTCTGGGATAAGGGCAGCTGCTGGCAGCGCCAGGGTAGAGCCGACTGCCCCACCACTGCTCCAGGCTGCCAGCCCCGACGGCCCAGCGCCTCCACTCCCACCGTCAAAGTACTGACCTACCTTGGGATGGAGGAACTGAGCGCACAGGGGGGTTAACACCCCCCCAGTCCTGCAACCCAACCCCACTGCCCCCCAGGAACACAGCCCTCCCCATTCTCCAGAGCCCTGCACCCCCCCGCCCTGCATCCCACCCCTCTCCCCATATCGCCCTGCCCCCCCAGTCCCGCAACCCAACCCCACTGCCCCCCAGGAACACAGCCCTCCCCATTCTCCAGAGCCCTGCACCCCCCCGCCCTGCATCCCGCCCCTCTCCCCATATCGCCCTGCCCCCCCCCAGTCCCGCAACCCAACCCCACTGCCCCCCAGGAACACAGCCCTCCCCATTCTCCAGAGCCCTGCACCCCCCCGCCCTGCATCCCGCCCCTCCCCCCATATCGCCCTGCCCCCCCCAGCCCCGCAACCCAACCCCACTGCCCCCCGGGAACACAGCCCTCCCCATTCTCCAGAGCCCTGCACCCCCCCGCCCTGCATCCCGCCCCTCCCCCCATATCGCCCTGCCCCCCCCAGTCCCGCAACCCAACCCCACTGCCCCCCGGGAACACAGCCCTCCCCATTCTCCAGAGCCCTGCACCCCCCCGCCCTGCATCCCACCCCTCTCCCCATATCGCCCTGCCCCCCCAGTCCCGCAACCCAACCCCACTGCCCCCAAGGAACACAGCCCTCCCCATTCTCCAGAGCCCTGCATCCCCCCCCACCCTGCATCCCGCCCCTCCCCCCATATCGCCCTGCCCCCCCCAGTCCCGCAACCCAACCCCACTGCCCCCCGGGAACACAGCCCTCCCCATTCTCCAGAGCCCTGCACCCCCCCGCCCTGCATCCCGCCCCTCTCCCCATATCGCCCTGCCCCCCCCAGCCCCGCAACCCAACCCCACTGCCCCCCGGGAACACAGCCCTCCCCATTCTCCAGAGCCCTGCACCCCCCCGCCCTGCATCCCGCCCCTCTCCCCATATCGCCCTGCCCCCCCCAGTCCCGCAACCCAACCCCACTGCCCCCCAGGAACACAGCCCTCCCCATTCTCCAGAGCCCTGCATCCCCCCCCACCCTGCATCCCGCCCCTCCCCCCATATCGCCCTGCCCCCCCCAGTCCCGCAACCCAACCCCACTGCCCCCCGGGAACACAGCCCTCCCCATTCTCCAGAGCCCTGCACCCCCCCGCCCTGCATCCCACCCCTCTCCCCATATCGCCCTGCCCCCCCCAGCCCCGCAACCCAACCCCACTGCCCCCCGGGAACACAGCCCTCCCCATTCTCCAGAGCCCTGCATCCCCCCGCCCTGCATCCCGCCCCTCTCCCCATATCGCCCTGCCCCCCCCAGTCCCGCAACCCAACCCCACTGCCCCCCGGGAACACAGCCCTCCCCATTCTCCAGAGCCCTGCATCCCCCCCCACCCTGCATCCCGCCCCTCCCCCCATATCGCCCTGCCCCCCCCAGTCCCGCAACCCAACCCCACTGCCCCCCGGGAACACAGCCCTCCCCATTCTCCAGAGCCCTGCACCCCCCCGCCCTGCATCCCACCCCTCTCCCCATATCGCCCTGCCCCCCCCAGCCCCGCAACCCAACCCCACTGCCCCCCGGGAACACAGCCCTCCCCATTCTCCAGAGCCCTGCATCCCCCCGCCCTGCATCCCGCCCCTCTCCCCATATCGCCCTGCCCCCCCCAGTCCCGCAACCCAACCCCACTGCCCCCCGGGAACACAGCCCTCCCCATTCTCCAGAGCCCTGCATCCCGCCCCTCTCCCCATATCGCCCTGCCCCCCCCAGTCCCGCAACCCAACCCCACTGCCCCCCGGGAACACAGCCCTCCCCATTCTCCAGAGCCCTGCATCCCCCCCCCCCTGCCCGTTGGGCCCCCCCGGCCCTGCGTCCCCCCCCGGCCCGTAGGGCCCCCCCGGCCCTGCGTCCCCCCCCCTGCCCGTTGGGCCCCCCCGGCCCTGCGTCCCCCCCCCCCCTGCCCGTAGGGCCCCCCCGGCCCTGCGTCCCCCCCCGGCCCGTAGGGCCCCCCCGGCCCTGCGTCCCCCCCCCTGCCCGTTGGGCCCCCCCGGCCCTGCGTCCCCCCCCCCGCCCGTAGGGCCCCCCCGGGGGTGGGAGGGGGGGACGCGGCCTCACCCATGAGGATCCGCATCTGCTTCTTGCCGAAGATCCGCGAGAAGATGGCGGAGACCGTGAGGCCCATGGCTGGGGAGCGGGAGCCGCGCTGCGCCCCGAGCCTGCCGACACCGCCGCTGCGAGCAGCCTGGCCCCGCCCCCTGGCAGGGCCCCGCCCCCGCCCGCTGTAGCCCCGCCCTCGGCAGAGCCCCCCCACCGAGCCTTAGCCCCGCCTCCTGGCAGATCCCCGCCCCCAGAGCTCCCTAGCGAGTCTTAGCCCCGCCCCCGCCCGCCGTAGCCCTGCCCTCGGCAGAGCCCCCCCAACGAGCCTTAGCCCCGCCCTCGGCAGAGCCCCCCACCGAGCCTTAGCCCCGCCTCCTGGCAGATTCCCCCCCCACAGAGCCCCCCAACGAGCCTTAGCCCCGCCTCCTGGCAGATTCCCCCCCCCACAGAGCTCCCTAGCGAGTCTTAGCCCCGCCCCTGGCACAGCCCCGCCCCGCCCGCCGTAGCCCCGCCTCCTGGCAGAGCCGCCCCCACAGAGCCTCCTCCCGAGTCTTAGCCCCGCCCCGCCCCTGGCACAGCCCCGCCCCGCCCGCCGTAGCCCCGCCTCCTGGCAGAGCCGCCCCCACAGAGCCTCCTCCCGAGTCTTAGCCCCGCCCCGTCAGAGCCCCGTCCACCCTGTCATAGGCTCCCTCGCATCAGAGCCCCGCCCCCTAGACGAGCCCCCCCCAGCCATAGCCCCGCCCCCTCCCGCCTTAATCCCGCCTCCTGACAGAGCCCCCCCCACAGAACCCGCTCCCGAGCCTTAACCCCGCCTCCTGAAAGAGCCCCGCCCCCGTCCGCCTTAGTCCCGCCCCTTGGCAGAGCCCCAAACCCGGCAACACTCCGATACCTGTAGAACGAGCCCCGCCCCGTGGCAGTGGCCCCGCCCCCAGAAGCATGGGCACGTGGCCAGGCGCCGTCAGTCGCCTCCTGCAAGAGCCCCGCCCCTGCAGCACTAGCTCCGCCTCCTCGAGGATCCTGGACGCTAGCAGCAGCGCGATCCTCCGCAGGAGCCACGCCCTCTACCAATAGCCCCGCCTCCTACAGCATTGGCCCCACCCTTGCACCGCGAGCTCCGCCTCTTCAAGTGCTAGCCACGCCCCCAGGAGCTACACTACCCCGTCTCTAGAAAGGGCCACAATCCCTTGAATCCTGCCAGAGCCCCATTTTTGGGGGAGTCCTGCTCCCTCACCCCGAAACTTCTGCTCCCTGCAGCTCCAGGGCTCTAGGCACAATGCTGGTGATACTCCTGGATCCCACCCTGTGCCAGGGCCTTGCAGTGAGGTCACACCGCTTGGAAATGGCAGCAGGGCTTGAAATTAATCTGAATGGGACAGTCCACCCCTCTGGAGCTATTGTCGCTGACTGCCTGGTGTACCTGGGCTGCCTTTTGCATTCCAAGGGGCTTTTTTAAATGAAAACTACACTTGTTTTGTTAGTCTTTAAGGTGCTGCAAGACTTAGGCTATGTCTACATTGGCATGATCTTGCACAAATACTCTTTAACGCAAGAGTTCTTGCGTTAAAGTATTTGCGCACGAGAGCATCTACACTGGCATGTGCCTTTGCGTAAGAGATGTGCTTTTGCACAAGAGCATCCATGCCAGTGTAGACGCTCTCTTGCGCAAGAAAGCTCCGATGGCCATTTTAACCAAAGGGCTTTCCTGGGCAAGAAATTCATGTTGCCTATCTACACTGGCCTCTGCGCAAGAACAGTTACACAAGAGGGCTTATTCCTGAGTGAGAGCATCATAGTTCTTGTGCAAGAAGCCCTGATTTCACACATTAGAACGTCAGTGTTCTTGCGCAAGATCTCGCGGCCAGTGTAGCCAGGCAGCAAGTTTTTGCACAAAAGCCACCGCTTTGGCGCAAGATTGCGCCAATGTAGACACAGCCTTGGGGTTTTTCTTAAGTTTTTCCCATTACAGACTAACGGGGGCTACCCCTCTGATCATAAATCATCCCAGAGATGGGGTTCTAGCTAGGAGCAACCTCCCTATGGGCCATGCTTTCCCCCACCGGCCACGAGAGACAACAGTGGGTGAGGGAACAGGCTTTATTGGACCAACTTCCGCTGGACCTAACAAGGTGCTCTGGGTCTCAAAGGCTTCTGGTTTTCACCCGCGGGGAAGACATCGCAGCTTCACCCACCTTGCCCCTAGCATGCCGGACCGGCAGAGCCCGAGCGACCCAGGGCTAGGAAGTGACTTCTCCACGGAGCCACGCTGAGCGGGCCCGGCGACACGTCCCTGCCCGTGGGCCGGGGCAGAGGCTCGCTGCTGAGCAGGAACCAGCCCAACAGGATAGTGGGGCGGGGTGGGGGCGGGCCCCCACGGGAAGAAGGAGGCCGGCTCCGTGGGGCTGAACACGCCTCTGCCGGGCCCCCGCATCGCCTGCTCAGGGCCTCGGGCAAAGGCAGCTCCCGCCCCGGCCCTAGCTAGGGAACCGGTCCCCTCCTGCAGCCGTGCAGCGCCTCCCTCCCCACGTGGCAGCTACTGCCTCGGAGCCCCGCCCCCAAATCTCATAGCCCCGCCCCTTCCCGAGGAGCGCACCTGCGCACTTGGGCGCTGCGACCTGGGCAGAAGAGTCAAAAGGCTACTGCAATCGGCACATGCGCAGTGAGAAAGAAGCGGGGCCAGCAGGTAGAGCGCTGAGATATGCGCGCATGCGCGGCGACCGTTGGCCCCCGGGGGGGGGGAAATGACGCCATACGCGCACGCGTAGCGACCGTTAGCGGGGAACCTCAAGAGCGGCGAGCGTCGGTTGGTGACCTACGTCCTGGGCGCAGGCGCGTTGGCCGCGAGAGGCGCGGGGTGCGCAAGCGCGAGGCTCGCGGGCCGGGGAGCGGCGGTTTACGCGCAGGCGTGATGAGGGTGGGCCGGGCGTGACGGGTTCCACGCATGCGTGTGGCGGGAGGTCCGGGTGAGCGGAGCCGCCTTGCTGACGTGTGAGGAGCGGCGGGGGGAGGGGCCGGCCTCTCCCCGTCCCGCCGAAACACCGAGCGGGCGGCCTCTTCCCGCCCGCCCGCTGAGGGGGGCGCGATCCCGGGGGCGGCCTCTTCCCGCCCGCTGAGGGGGGGGCTGTGACGGAACCGGAGTCACTCCGGAGTCTGCGCCTTCCCCGGGGGCTGCCCGAGCCCCCCCGCCATGGAGAAGTTCGGGATGAGCTTCGGGGGCGGCCCCAGCCGCAGGGAGCTCGCGGAGACCGTGGAGGCGCAGCGGAAGCAGCTGCTCCAGTACCAGACGCGCCTGGGGGACGTGGTGCGGGCCTACAAGAGCCTGCTGGCCGAGAAGGAAGCCTTGGAAGCCAGCTTGAAAGTCTTGTCCGTGTCCCACGAGACCGACGCGGGCCTGGGTGGCCCCCCGCCCCCGGGCGCTGCCCACTCCGGCGTGTCCCTTGCCGACTGTGCGGATGACCGGAGTTCCGCGCACAGCGAGGACAGCACGGGCACGGCCACCAGTGTGGACACGGCTGCCAGCATGACCAGTGCCAAGGGTGAACTGGGGACAGACGATGAGCGAACCGGAGCTGGGGGGCCCCCCCTGAAATCGGAGGAGGCGAGCGAGTCGGAGAGTGGGGTCAGCACGAGCAGTGGGGATGTGCCAGGCGCGGCTAGTGAGACTGACAAAAGGGTGCTCCAGCTGAAGACTCAACTGGCCACCTTAACCAGCTCCCTGGCTACAGTCACCCAGGAGAAATCCCGCATGGAAGCCTCGTACCAAGCAGACAAGAAAAAGATGAAGCAGGACCTGGATGAGGCCAGTAAAAAGGCTGAGGAAGAGAGGAGCAAGTTGGAGGCAGAGATGAAGTGTGTCCAGGAGCAGCTGGCAGAGACCAAAGCTCGTCTTATTACTCAGCAACATGACCGGGCCCAAGAGCAGAGTGACCATGCCGTGATGCTGCGGGAGCTGCAGAAGCTGCTGCAAGGTGAAAGGACCTTGCGCCAGGATGTGGAGCTAAAGTTGGAGGAGACTAAGGAAGCACTGGCTGGAAGGGTGTACATGGCAGACCGAGTGGAAGAGTCTGAACTGCAGACAAAGCAGCTGAACAGGGTGGTGGAGGAGCTGAAGAGAGAGCTGCAGGCCGTGCAGGAAACGAGCAGCAAGCCAGATCCCAGGCTGCAGGAGCTACAGGAGGAGATGGCCAGCCTCAAGAGTCATTTTCAAGCACAGCTGCTGCAAGAGATGAAAAAGGTAATTCTTTGTTGGTACACCAGGGTGTACTAGCCAACCTATTATATAGGAGGAGAGCATTAGTGAGTACAGAGATTTGTAGTGAGTTTGGGTTGGCATAAATCCTGCGTCTTCATAGGACCATAAATGAGAGAAAAATCTACTGTTCCATTAGAAGGAATTCCTTCTTAATAAGGATTCAAACTGCTGTGCTTCAGGAGCATAGGTCAACCACTGTAGGAGTAGGAAGAAACTTGTTTTATAAGGAACTGTGCCATAATTGTCCATTATAGTTTCATATACCTTCTGAAGCACATTACCCAGGCCACTGTCAGAGACCAGTGGATAGAGCACTGTTCTAAGCATTGTGGCAGTTCCTGTGACTGTACCTTTGTAAAACTTTTCAAGAGTCTGCAGTGATAGGAGCAGTGCAAATTGAAACTATTCTAATAGAATGAAATAATTGTAATTAGGGATGTGAACGTGTAAATGTGTCATTGACCTTCACAGTTACATGCTTCCTCCCACCCTTTGGTGTGTAAATGTGTAACCACTGAAATTCTCAGCGGTTACACCTTTACCTAAATAAATTCATTTCAACATCCCTAAGTAATGTAGTGTATTACAAACAAACAAACAGCGCTTCCTGTCAGTGGATGCTGAGGTAAATAATTCAGTAAGATAAGGTGAAATGAGAGTGGCTTTTAACTCTCCACCTTCAGGGGCTGAGCTGCTCACCAACTGGGGTCATGAAAAACATCTTTCCTCTTTTCCTGGTACTGCATGGAATAAACAATGAGATGGATTGTAAATCCATAGTATGCCCACTTCTTGAATATTCCATATAGATGTGGCCACTTCATCTCAAAAAAGATATATTGGTATTGGAAAGGGTTCAGAAAAGGGCAACAAAAATTATTAGGGGTTTTGGAATGGGTGCTATAAGAAGAGAGATTAAAAAGATGGGGACTTTTCATTTTAGAAACGAGGAGACTAAAGGGGGATATGATAGAGCTCTATAAAATCATGATAGGTATGGAGAAAGTGAATAAGGAAAATGTATTTACTTGTTCCCATAACATAAAAACTAGGGATCACCAAATGAAATTAATAAGTAGCAAGTGGCACTTCAGTCAGGGAATGGGACCTGTCAGTACGAGGCACAGTACCCAGCTCAGAGTGCCTGTGACCCTCCAGCTGGTATGGAGTCCCACAATATAAGAAGTAGGGGTCACCAGGTGAAATTCATAGGCAGCAGGTTTAAAACAAAAGGAAGTTTTTCATCATGCAGCACACAGTCGACCTGTGGAACTCCTTGCCAGAGGATGTGGTGAAGACCAGGACTTAACAGGATTCAAAAAAGAGCTAGATAGATTCATGGAGGTTAGATCCATCAATGGCTGTTAGCCGGGGTGGGTAGGAATGGTGTCCCTAGCCTCTTGTTTGTCTGGATAACAGGAGAGGGATCACATGATGATTCCCTGTTCTGTTCACTCCCTCTGGGGCATCTGGCATTGGCCACTGTTGGAAGACCAGACACTGGGCAGGATGGACCTTTGTTCTGACCCAGTCTGGCCATTCTTATGGATTTTGACACCCTCCTTGACAGCCAGATACCAAATAGGAGAAGGACCATTGTTTGTTCCCTTGTGAAAGATCCTATGCTGCTATTGGCAATTGCTCCTCAGTGTTGATGGGAGCAACATGATGTCTTGTGCTGTCCTTATAAGTTTCATAGCATTCCTAAAGACGCTCTGCTATTGAGGCCCTTTGTGATCACTCTGTGAAGTTTGACCTGCTGGGGAGGGGAGATAAACAGGGCAAAGGTTTCTCATATGCACGTGGGGGGAGAGATTGGCAGAAACCAGAATATGAAGGAAGAGATCGATGAGTAGATAGTCCCAGATTAGTGGGCCTAGAAGTAATCTCCAATAATTGGATTTGCTGCTGAAAGAATTCCAGAATAAAGTCTCCCAATTCCTCCTTTTAGCATTCCTGAATTCTTTCTTTCCCTCTGGATTTGGCAGTATCTAGAGAATTTCTCCTAGCAGATAACACGTGGGCATTAATTCATTTTTATCGCCAGTCTTGCACTCCTCTCTGGGCTTGTCCTTCGACACTGGCCTCTAGCTAGAGGAGTCCAAGATACTAGTTCCTCAAGATGCTGCAGAGATACCCAGTGCAGTTGGGAGTACTGCATACTTTAGATTACACACAGATTGTGAGAAATCCCATAAGAACACTGGGCCCTGGCAAAATCCATTGCTAGCACACCTCTCGCTGCCAGGAATGGTGTGGCACAGCAGCACTTCTTGCTTGAGAATTGGGAATGCAAATACAAAATTGTTTCTTGTTTCATTTGGTCCTTTTAAAGTTTATCCTTTAAAATATGGGACAGAGTAGCTGTGTAATAGCTCAGATTGATTGAGAGAGAGGAAGGATGGCCCAGAGGGCACGGTGCTAGCCTAGGGCTCAGGAGTCCAATGTTTATTCCTGCCACATTTCCAGAAGTGTAACCTGTCTGACCTCCTTTTGTTTCCAGACTGCACAGGCAGAAGAACAGCTCCGTCAGCATGCCCAGATGGAAGAGCGTCGAGTGGCCAGCTTGGAAAGCCAGGTCTCCGAGGTGTCAGAGCTGCTTGGCACGTATGAAAAAGCCAAACAAAAAGACCAAATGACCATTCAGAAACTAAAGGACCGCATTGTGCAGCTAGACCTGGAAAATAAGACTTTGGCCATCGCTGCTTCCAGCCGATCCCCGGTGGACATTCATGTTGAGGAGACCAGCCTGGATGTTAATGTGCTGAAAGACAAAATGGAGAAGCTGAAGAAGCTGCTGCAGATGGCATCCAAAAACAGTCAACCAGCCCTAGACATAGAGAAGCTCTGTGAGCTGGAGCTGCCAAAGGGCACCGAGGCTGGCGATGGGGAGAAGGCCACTGCTCTGTATTACCAACAAGAGCTGAAGCAACTGAAGGAGGAATTTGAAAGGTACAAGATGAGGGCACAAGTGGTCCTTAAGAATAAGTCAGCCAAAGATGGCAACCTGGCCAAAGAGCTAGAGGACGCTCAGGAACAGCTGGCTGATCTGAAGGAGAAATACGTTGCACTTCGACTTTCCTGCGAAGAGATGGAGAAGCAACATAGGCAAGAAATGGAAGCCAAGAAGCAAGAAGCATCCCTCCTGCAGCAGCTCCACAGGCAAGAGCTAGAGAAGTGCCAGCTGGATTACAGGGAAAGGGCACTAAAGCTGGAGGAAGAGATGCACAAGCAGCGGGACAGAGCACTAGCTGTGCTGTCAGAGAAGGACCAAGAGTTGGAGCAGTTGAGGTCAGTAGCCGTACCTTACGGGCTTCAAGGACCCAAAAACTACCTACCACCAGGCAGTGACATGAGCAGTGATGATTTAATGAGTGCAGTCTCTTCTGAGAACCTCACCCAGGCTCTGCAGCTTGCTGCCACCAATGAGCCCACTTTCTTTCTGTATGCGGAGCAGCTGGCCCGGAAAGGAGTAGAAATTGTAGCCCTGAGGAAACAGAAGCACAAACTGGACGTGGAAGTTCACCAGCTCCAGGAGAGACTTTTGGTTGAGGAGGAGAAGCATAGGGAAGAGGTATCCATCCTTCAAGATCATATCCAGAAAAATGTAAGGGATAAGAGCAGAGAGGGAGCCAACCTGGAATATCTCAAGAACATTGTCTATCGATTCTTGACTTTGCCAAACTCATTGGGCCGTCAGCAGACACTAACTGCCATATTAACTATACTGCACTTCAGTCCAGAGGAGAAGCAAGTTATTATGAGACATTCAGCCAACAGCAGTTGGTGGCTTTCTGGAAAGAGATGAGAACCAGGGTCTTGATCATAACTATTTCTATGGTGACATGTTCCAGTTTCCTGGTTGTATGAGAGGAAACAACTGTGCTACTCAGGATCTCTGCACTAGAGCTATTTGTGTCTGTTAAAGACACAGGAGCCTTCAGCCAAGCACTGGGCTTTTAGACTAGTGCAATTACAGTGGGCCAGAAAACAAACTGTCATCTCTGTAATGCCACTAGGACCACAAGTTTCTATGCCACAAGGATTCATGCTGGGTTAAGACTTCATAGAAAGAAGTTACCACTGAAGATACCAGTATTTTTAATCAAATGTCCTTTTATAACCTGTCAAGTATAGAATGGGGGAAACTTACTAAGTTAGATCACTTGCTTGGGTCTTAAAACTCTACATGGGCTCAAGGCCTAAAAAATAAAAGGAAAAGCACTTAACAGATTGGACAACACTGTGAACCAATCACTTAGCACTTTAAAAAAACACCATGAAGCCAGGGGAGATGAGTCTTAATGACCAATTGCTATCCAGATGTAAAAAAATCCTCCAAGACCACATGAAAGCTGCTAGTGAGTATGTGCGACAGCCATATTTATGTGAGAGTGCAGAATAGCTCCTTAGATTGCTTGGAATAGCGTTAGACACTGGAGAGAATTAAATTCTGTTGAGATAAAAGTACACCTTGGGAATCTTCCAGGTAACCACATGGGGCGGGGGCAGAATGTGAGGGGAAATGCTTTGCCAAGTATTTGAGCCACTGTGCTGAGTAAAGGCTTCATGCCATTTCTTAAACAAAAAGGACATAGTACCTGTCTCGTCAAGATCAATCTGAGTTTCTAACCTTCTTGGGCAAAGGGGAATCCAGTGTTAAGTGTGTTAGAACCAGGCCAGGTGGTGATGGAAGATTGGGATTGCAACGTGAGCTGATCCACAGCAGCCATTTCCTGGGCTTTCAGGGGTTTGTGCAGCATCCTGGATGCTCTTAAACCTACTTGTCTGTTCAGTATTTTTGAGGGGGGCTGCAGCTGTTGATGGCCTTGGAAGAAGCAGTGAAGGATGTGGTGGGAGAAGCAGTCTAAGCAGAGAGCTCTGTACTTACTAGGGAAATACCTGTGCATGTGGGAAGGCTTGGCCCACTGTCGCTTTAATCCAGAGGGTCTGTTGAAACTTCTCCAGGATTAAATGAGAGAATTTGAAACACTTCTCATTGGTGAACCACTGGAAATACGACATTGGAGATGGTAGCGTTACTGTTCTTTCTGTGCACAGGAGACCTTTGGCAAGACTGCTGGCCACTGCACCCAAGAAGGGCCCGGTGTATGTTTGACTCGCCTGAGAGGACAGTGGCGCTATTCATTTCAGTAGGTGCTGCAGGACTGGCCCCAGAACACACGCCCAGCCGGGAAGGGTTGGGTAGAAGAAGCTCTGGGTTCTGCGTATTGGAGTCTACGGGCTGGCTGAGAATAGTAGGCTGATGAAAGGTATAAGGGGTCCTTTTATTTCCTCAGGCAAACCTCTGCACCAGCTGTCCCAGTCATGTTCTAGAACATGCACCTGCCCAGAGCTGCAAGGCTGCTGAGTAGGCTGGGTCCTGCTCTGTCCGCTCTATGGGAAACATGCCTTTCTAACGTGCAGTGGAAGGCGTAGTCTGCAGGGGCGAAAGGCTTGCTTTGCATGGTGCATATCCAGTGGGAATGTGACCCAGTCCCTTCTCCTTGCCTGTGTTGAGCTACGGAGGCTGAGATATTAAAGAGACGTGCTTGGCTTTCACGGGGGGGGGGGGGGGGACAACTGCCCCAAGGCCAGCCTGGTCAGGAAGTAGGAGCCACTTCAGATGCAAGTGCCATGTTGCTGAACCTGTATTTTGAGGTACTGAACTAGCAGGGGAAGAGATTGCCCTACCCCTTGTACCTTCTCATTCTCCTCCCCCAGTAATGGTGGCTGCCCAGGTGATGGGCGTGAGCGTAGGCAGGACTCAGCTTTCAGCAAGTACTCTTTCTGGGGAGAAAGCATAGAGGCTGTCTGGGTGCCCTGTGTACCGTTTCCTTTCCATAGTGCATTGGCACATCCTTGGTGGCCCCCTCTAGTCTCTTTTTGTAACCCAGGTCCATAATGATCCTTTCCCTTCAGTCACCTTTGAATTTTAACCAGTGATGGCCTTGTTGTGTAGGTGTAGCAAAGCCTATTGCAGTTGGGGATGTAAAAGTGTAACAGTTTAAATGGTTAACTGATATAAGCTTGAGCTTATCAGTTTCCATAACAGTTAAAAGTCAATTCCCTGCATGGCTGCCGCCCATTCTACTGGCTCTATGTCAGAGCCTGTAGCACAGGGTGGCAGGTCAGCTCCCCAGGAGCCGGCTTAGGAGCCGGCTTAAAAGCCAGCTTCCAGCGTGCACCAGCTGATGCCCCATGCTGCTGGCTCTGTATCAGGGACTGCAGCATGGGGTGACAGCCAGCTCCCTGGGAGTGGGGCTGGCAGCTGGGAGCTAGTGCACTAATTAATTGGCTCCCAGCCTGCACTGGCTCTAGTGGCTGGCCCTGGTCCTGGGGAGCCAGCTGCATTGTAGGCTCTATTATAAGCTTTATACTGCCGGGCCCACAGGGTTTAACATCCCTAGTTTAGATAAGACCTGGTGTATAATTACGGGCCTCAAACACTGGATCGTTAAACTGAGTTTTGATCAGGTTACACAAGGCTTGGTCTGGAGAGTTGAGGATGAGGGCCTGTTCCCAGATGGACACTGGGATCAGATTCACCTGTCTCTAAGTGGCTTTTATAAAGCCCGTGGGTGATCTCAGAAGCAGCTGTGTGAATGTAGAACGTTGGCATGGTTCTAAGCAAGACCTGTGTACTCCGAGCAAGCTGGCCTGAAGGTGCTAGGGTTCTGTAGCATGCTGGAGACCCTGTGGCAACCTCACAGAACTTGTAAAATGGAGGGGTTTAACCAGTTAACTACAAAAGTTACTACATTTAGTACTCTGGCCCCTGTGTTGCCCATCAATAAGTCCCCACCTGCAAAACCACCTGAGGAATTTGAGACTGTGGTGATCACCCTTCCTGGGTGCTAAAATGCCCAGCAGTAAAATATTGACATTTGAGTTGTTCAGCTTTGGCATCACTAGCACCATATTGAAACCAATGGGGCAGTTTGCACCTTTCAGAGCTGCTTCCTAGACATGTGCTGGAATTGGCACAGTGCTGCATTGTGGTCCTCCATGTGAGCTATGCAGTGCTTTCTAGCTACGCTCAGATGGGAGAAGTGTCGCAGCAAAGATTTCTTGGGAGCAAAAACTTTCTGGGTGACAGACAACTGACGTGTGTGGGGTTACGGAGAGCACGAGCAGTGAAATGTAATAGCCTCCTGCATGTAGGAGCAGGGCAGTACCGGCTAGTCGACCTGTAAACAACAGAGCCACTCTCCAGATTTCAAACACCACTCCTGGAAGAGCCATAACATTTTCAAAGTGCTATGCAACCAGCCCCACTCCTCCATGGTGATCAGTGTTGATAAATTGTGTGGCCAATTGCTCGATCCCATTTTGGTTTGTTATTTCATTCAAGATACACTCAAGACCAAATGACGAATGTCAGTCAGGTTTATTAATACAGTGCAGGATACAGTTTCTATATGATGCAAGTCTCCAAAGAGCAGTCCCCATGCATCAGCGATACCTTATACAGAAGTTGTGTTCCCCAAGCTACATGATCCAGCTGCTAGTTATATTTTTCAAGCTACACAGTTCTTTATGCATTACTAAAATCTAACTCATCAAGTTTGTTCCAATTCCTGAACATAAATATTCTTTTCCTTTCTTAGCTTTGTTTTGAACACTAGCATTCCAGATAGTGATCCCTGAAGGTCTTTTCGTGGCTTGTACCATGACGAGAATGAATTTTTACAATTTTGACTTTTGACAAGTTTCCTATCAGTTTGTGCCAAATGCTGACTTCAGCAAACTGCAGCTGTTATGCAGTCCTTAGCATACATGAACAGGATTATGGGATAGGCCTGGTTAGGTTATGTCACTTACAGTATTGGCACTTAATGCATGTGTGTGTGTATGAATTCAATATATATGGATTTGCTAATCAGTCTAAATTAGGCCGCATCGGGCAGGCTGTGAGTAACAGATGCCAGCAGACTACTTTTGAGGAGATCCCTGTGCCAGCCATAAAGAGAAGCACCTTGCCTGGGTGACAGACAAAGATCTCACTTTCCATTCTATTCCATTTCAGAAACTGACTGTTAAATGGAAAAACCTCCATGCTCAGCTGCTGTTTGCTCCCTAGAGAACCAAAAATTCCACAGGCAGATTCCGTGTCTGCTGGAAACTTTTTTGGAAAGGGACCAAAAACAAATGCAAAACACTTCATCAGCTGGTGCCAGCAAAAAAGGGGCCGGATAGCTACCCTTCACTGAATGTTGAGCTGCTGGGAACAAAGGAAAGACAGGGCCTCAGTTTCTGACAATCTGGCATCCAAATTCTGCTGTTGCATTGAAGTCTAGTGCAGTTGCTCCAGGTTGCTAGCAATGTAATGGGGAGCAGAATTTGGCCTTGCATGTCTCACCCCCCTAAGAAGTGCAGGTAGTCACTGCTGTGCACTCAGCTGAGAGAGCTAAAGACCTGGTTCCCCTAATATCCAACTTCCTGTTGAGTAGCACCTTTGAAACCAGTGGGGCTACTTGCAAGGTACCGCTCTACCCAGCATACAGAAGGTATGACTGTGCTGGGTCAGACCTATGGTTGGTCTGCCCTGTGTCCTGTCTGCTTACAGTGGCCAAGAAATGGACAGAACAGGTGATGATCAGAATGAGGCCAAGAATTAGAAGGGTGAAGGCGATCTCCACACTGGTAGCTTTATGGCTCTGGCAGCCACTGAGCTTACCTCTGTGGATGAGTTTCCACAGATGGGCCTTGTTTTGCCTCTGCTTGGTGCTTCCTTGGGCAGAACTGTCGAATAAGAGACTGAATAGTGGTTTCTCTACCCCACCCTTGTGCTCGATGGCAGGACCGACTTGATGATCCCAAAACAGTGCCTGAGAGATCCTTGCTCTAGCCTAGAAAATCTGCCAGGATGAGGATTCCACATCCTCCCCAGCGGTTTGTTCCTGGGGTGTAGTGCAGCCACTGCTCTGTGTATGAGGACTGGTCCTTGAGAGTCTGTTGACATGTCCAGTTCCATTCAGCTGGGTGTGCTCTAATCTGCCGCAGAACAAGGGCTGCTTTCAGACTCACCAGAGCCAGCAGCAGCACTTGCAGCTCAGTGTCAAAGCAGAAATGGTCCCTGGCTCTCCCCACTGTGCAACCCGCTTGGCGTGTGAATTGCTCTAAACGCAGATGTTTCAACTTACTGACTTGAAATGTTCCCGATGTCAGCGCTCCGGCAGCGACTTTCTTCAGTCTTGGCTTCTAACACTGATGTGTGGTTGTGAGGGCATGCAGAGCATGGTGGCGTGTGAGACGCACATGTGAGGGCGTTCACAGGCAGCTTGGTCGAAAGAGCCTGTATGTTAAACCCGAAGTTAAGGGGAGTCGCGGAGTTGAGCAGGTGGAGTCTTGTCTTCAGTGCTGTTTTCCTAACTTCATGCCCCCCTGGAATTGCTGTATAGAGCCAAGGGAGCTGGCAGTGCTCAGCCGCATCTGAGAAGCAGCAGGCTGCCTGGAAGTGGGGGAAGCTCTGTCCTAGGTTGAATTTGTTCTCCTCTCAAATCTGAGTAATCCCATTATTTCCCCAAACAGCCATTTCCTGGGGTCAGCAGTGTGGGAAGGGAGGTTGAGACTCAGAGCGTGGCCAGCTGGGGAGGGCTGGGAGGGTGGAACCTGCCCAAACCTGCAGAGGGAAGTGGGATCTGAAGTGGTCAGGTTCTGGGGTAGTCTAGGGATGTTAAATTGTGAGTAATTGACTAATCGAATAGTTGATGCATTTTGCATTGACTATTCGATTAGTCGATAGGGCGCCGCCACCTAGGGCTGTTGCTACACTTCAAAGGCGAAGGTGCCGTGTGGAGCCCAGGATTAGCTGGGGACTCCCCTGCTGACCCAGGGCTCCGTGCGGGACTGCCGCTTTGAAACGCCGCGTGGAGCCTGACACTGGGCTTCCTGCAGCGTTTCAAAGCGGCAGTGCAGCATGGAGCCCGGGGTCTGCCTCAGGCTCCATGTAGTGCTGCTGCTTTGAAGTACCCCCTCCCCCCGCCCTTGTTGCCTCTTTGTGATAGAGGCAGCGGGGTGGGGGGACTAGTCCGCTAGCATTTGGTTATTGGTTAGTTGATTAGTCCTTCACATCCCTAGGGTGGTCCTGGCTCCTGGTCCTGTGTTTGGGCCAGTAAGCACCTAGCAGCTGTTTCTGCCCTCCTCCCACGAGGGGCGCTGCAGCCGGGAGGGCTGTGCACAGGCATCCTTCGCCAGCTCTGGGAATGGTTTAATTGATTGTGTGAGGTCATGTGCCAACCTGAACAAGGCCTTTCATTAAACATGCACTCTGTTCCTTTGCGTCAGCGTATGAATTTCCTTCCGGACGGTATGGGCCTGCATGGCCAGACTGACCCTGCATTCGTACCGTTCTCCTGCTGCCCGGGACCCAGCCTGTCCTCCTCTTCCCTAATTTCAGTCGTGTTCAGACTGATTTTGCTGGCAAGAGCAAGCTGGTTTGGAACGCACAGGCTGAGCTGTGTTGACTCATGCCTTGACAGCACAGACAGAGCACACGCTGTTCCCGGTCCCAGATCCAGCCTCGCCCACAGGGAGCCCATGAAACCAGCTCTGAAGCCAGCCTGGAGTCCTGTGTCTCAGAGCTGGGAGCTGCATGCCTGGCTCTGTGAGACTCTGGGCAAATCCCTTCCTCTCTCTAGGCCAGGGGTGAGGAACCTAAAACCCCAGGGCCGGGTGCTGCCCCTGGCTTGCCTGAGTCCGGCCCCCAAGGCACAAGGTACCTGCCAGAACTGGGGAGCCTGCACTGGTGCTCCAAGTCCCTCCCCACCTCCTCATGGGGCTGGAGCGCACACAATCTACTAGCATTCCCCACGGCTCTGGGGTGTGAGGGGACTGTCTCTCCTTAGGCAGGGGCCACGCCAGCGAGGGTTTGGGGGTTTTTTGCTTCTCACTTGTGTGTGGCTCCTGACTGATATTTCTGTGGATCAGTCCAAACCAGATTCCCCACTCCCGGCCTCAGTTTCCCTGCTGTGACCTGGCGATCATGTTTGCCCACGTCTAGGCTGTTGGAAGCTGGCTGTGGGGTGGCACCAGCCTTGCAGCACACCCCAGCATGAGCCAGGGGGGTGGTATCAAAGCAATGGGTTAAATTCAGAGCGGGTGCGGGAGGTGATGTAAGACTTTCACCCGCGCCTGGTGTGCATGGGAGGCCCAGCTGCTGTGTGGTGCATGCTCCGGAGCTGGTGATGGTGTGAGTGGAAGGAAGTGGGGGAGAGGGTGACTAGTGTTGAATTTTGCACTGTCTGCACCTTTCTCTTTGCTCTTGTTCTGCCTCATTCCCACCTGTTGGGAGTTGCATCAGCCCCTGCCCCCTCCGTGCTGGGGCCGTGCTGAGCACGTGTTAGCAAGTGGGTGGGAGCTGGGGCGATGTGACATGCACACAGATGTGAATTGTCCCATCCTGCAGTCCCCGAGGACCCAGCAAGTTGGGCTGGTATCGCCTCCCGCCTTGATCCAGCCAGGGTGGCCCCAGGGAGCACGGGGAGGCCGCTGAGCCTCAAGGAAAGGCTTCTGCCGCTGGCCCTGGGTGAGAGGGTGGCTGGGCTCAGTGCCGCCCCCCTCCCCTGGCAGGTGTGGAGTAAATCAAACAAGCAAAGGTTACATCAGCACTCCAGTCAGCAGCAACCTGCGGGGGGGAGAGGCCCTGGGCACTGAGCAGCAGCGCTGCCTGCGGGAGCCCAGCCCCAGAAGCCAGGGATCACCAGAGGAGGCTACCGCCGGCATGGACGCGGCGAGTCGAGGGCCCAGCGCATCAGCCCTGCCCAACGACAAGGTACGACCCATGGTCACAACCAGGGCTGGAGAGACCCCAGCAAAACACACTGAGCAGTCTGGCCAGCAGAGCTGAGCTCGGGTCGCTCCCGGGGAGGCATTTCCCAGCTGCCAAGGGCATGCTGCAGGGCTCTGCTCATGCTGCGTGGGAGACGCTTTTCTCTCGGCCTGAGCCGTGCTGCTCAGAGGCTGCAGCGTCTGCTCTGTGCCTGTCAACCTGCTGGTTCTCACCAGGATTCATTCTCTGCCCTTCTGTCTCGCCCGGAGCTTTAGTTGTCTGTCATGTCACCTGTTCCTTCGTGGCCCCTTGTCCCCCTAAGCAGGGAAAACTTTCCCATGCTGGGGCTCACGCGGTACTGGATGGGCAGTAGCGAGAACTCCCCGTTCCCCGGCTGCTGTGACCCACCCACAGCAGAGCCAAGGGATTGTGGTGGGAGAGCGTCCCCTGAACGCCACGGACAAAGGCTGAAGCAGAGCTGCTCTTACAGTCGGGGAGCGGGGAGCGGACTCCAGAGCAGAGTCCTTGCTGGTCTCCTGGAGCCGCTGCAGGGCAATTAAGCAGCTTGTTTCACTCGCCCTTGAAACCTTTGTGCAGTTCTGAGCTAGCCCAGCAGATTCTGGGGAAATCCCACCCAGAACACTGGCAGGACAGGGTGCTGTAGCCGAGTTGTCACCCGTCACCCTCTCCTCTCAGCCGGCTTTGTCCATGTTCCTGATTGTTCCTTACCCCGGGCCTCCAGCCTGCTTACTGTGAGACAGTGGGGGCATCAGATGGGTTTTCCCAGGCTTGCTGACAATAGAGCAGCAGGTGCCAGTTCCACCTGGGCCTACTCGGGCTGTTGTCCAAGGTGGGGAGATGTCACCAGGTTTCTCTCAAACCGCTTTTGGAACTGGCTGAAAGATGCCAAGCGATGCCTTGTGCGAAATCCAGAGTGAAACGCACAGCCCTATGGAGAAGCCATTTTCTATGTAAAAACCAAACCTCCCGCCCAACCCCCTGCACCCCAAACACAAACAGTCGTCAGCTGTGCTCGTAAGCCAAGACCTCACGGTTTTACTAAAAAAGTTCTGCTCACCCAAGCAGAAGGGGTTTGCAGAAAGCTTCGTTCTGGATGAAAACCCATTTCCACCAAAGAGCTTTCAAATCCCTCCCCCCCCCCCCTGCCACTGCCCACGGCGAGGCATGGCCCAGCTGGCTCTCTGCACGCAGCTTCTAGCATGCCCTGCTCTAGGCTTGCACTGTGAAACCAAGGTCTGTTCTGCCCATTCCTAGTGTGTCCCTGATGGGAGTGAGAGCCTCTTGCTGCAACCCCCCTACCCTCCGCCCCTGGCTGTTTACAGAGCTGAGTGGAATGGAGTCTGCCCTGTTCACTGACAAACAGCTGGCTCAGCGGTGCCCTGCTTGGGAGGGGCTGGGGCCTGGGGCGGGATGGGATGCTGCCCGGGGCGGGTGGGTGCACCCTGAGCAGCAGCTGGGCAGGAACAGACTCAAGACCTGGACTCGTGGACAGCCCGCAGTAATCTCCCTTTCTCCTCGCAGATCTTGGTGCTGACATGCGTCTCCCTGACAGCCTTATCTCTCAGGTGGGTCTGTTTACCTGCGGCCTGGCCAAGCCTGCGGGGGTCAGGATGGGGTGGCTGCACTTTGCCCGTGGCTGGTTGCCAAGCTCCATCCCCGGTAGTTTGCACAAGGGCTGCTCCCCCCATATGAAGATACCGAAGAGTTCAGATACCCACATGTGCAGTGCGGCACCAAGGCCTCTCCCCTCGTCCCTGCACCCTGCACAGGCAGGATGGAGCCAGCACACAAGGGCCAGGCACTAGCACGGTGGGTCCTGGACCAGCCGGCAGTGTCGGTGCCGGCCATAGCGAGAGCTCTGGGCTCTGCTGGCAGGGTACCCGGCGTTCTCCCGGTCCGACTTGCGGTGCGTTATCTCCAGCCCCGAGGCTGTCCCCTTCATCCTGCCCAGCCTTGTCCACCGCGGGAGGGGGCTGTGGACTGGACCTTTCACAGCAGGGACCACGTCCCCTGATATCCGGGGCCCTTCTCGCCGCCCAGGGTGATCTCTGCCACAGGTCAATGTGCAGCAGGGCGGGATGAACCCACCAGCAGGAAGCAGCAGCCCAGCAGGAATCTTTCCTGTTGCCACACACCAGACCTACTCCAATGCCCTGGCTCTCCTTTCGGCACAGCCTCGTCTAGGAATTGGCCTGAGCGCCGAGCGCCGGCCGCCAGCCCTCCAGGGTGGCCGAGGCGGAGAGAGAACGGGCCGTGGTGGGCTGGGAGGCAGGCGGGTTCTGGGCTCTGCTCCTGTTCCCGCCTCGGGGAGCAGCTGCTGGTAACTCGGGCCAGTGCCTTGCACTCCAGATACCCCTGTGGGGAAGTCCCCGAGCCCCAAACCAGCGTCTGAGCCCGTGTTCCAGGGAGGGGAAGGCCCATGGCCGTGCTGGGTGCTGAGCCATCGATGGGCACCCAGCATGGCCGGCCCGGAGCCTGGAGACTAACTCTTGGCTGCGTTTCCATTTCAGCCTCCTCGGCAGCAGCTCGGTCCTGGCGGTGGCTGCCCTCAGGGGGAGATGCTTCAGCAGCCAGGTCCGTGGCAGACTTGGGGGTCCCTGGGCTTTGAGACACCTGGCGAGCTCCCGGGCTCTCAGGCAGTTCCTAGCCAAGGGGTTTAATGCCGCCCCGTAGTCTAGTCAGGCTAATCCTGCAGCCTTGGCCAGCCCTGGACTACCCAGAACTGCGCTCCCTGGGTTTTAGCTGACGCCGTTGCGGGTTCTAGGCAGAGGCTGGTCTGACGTCTCTCCACAGGAGGCCTGGGGGCTGCGCCACAGGACGGGCTCGGGCGTCAGCAATGCCCAGTCACGCCCGGGGAGAAGAGGGCTGGGCGAGAGCTGGGCTAGGCCCGGCCTGCCGCGTGGCGTGGTCAGCCCAGCACAGGCCTCGTTCACTGGGAGTGCTCGTTAGTTGCTGGGATTTGGGTCCGGCTGCCTTTGCGCTCTTGCTCGTCTTCCTCCCCCGCCCCCAGCACAGGCGCAGCGGGGAGAAGAGGGTGCAAGTGGGGGGGACGAGAGCTCCACGGCCGGGTGGCAGAGGCGATGGGAGGAGGCAGGACAGAGCCGCGCAGCAGCTGGCGTGTGAGCAGCCGTCTTTGAGGGGCTCCCGCTCGCTGGCCAGCAGCATTTCCGTGTTGGAGGCGTGGGCCGGCCCCGTGGGCAGAGAGAGGCCAGCGCTCCCCTGGGGCGGCGACGGGAGAGAGGCGGGTGAGATGGGACAGCCGCTTGGGGACCTGCAGCCATCATGGCCAGACGCTGAGACGGGGAGCAGAACTCGGGTTGCTGCCAGGATCCTTTCTTACCCTGCTTCCTCCCCGGGCCCAGCCTCCGGGTACCCCACCTCTCTCCCCGGGCCCTGCCTCCGTGTACCCCACCTCCCTCCCCGGGCCCTGCCTCCGGGTATCCCGCCTCCCTCCCCGGGCCCTGCCTCCGTGTACCCCACCTCCCTCCCCGGGCCCTGCCTCCGTGTACCCCGCCTCCCTCCCCGGGCCCTGCCACCAGGTACCCCGCCTCCCTCCCCGGGCCCTGCCTCCGGGTACCCACCTCTCTCCCCGGGCCCTGCCTCCGTGTACCCCACCTCCCTCCCCGGGCCCTGCCTCCGTGTACCCCGCCTCCCTCCCCGGGCCCTGCCACCAGGTACCCCGCCTCCCTCCCCGGGCCCTGCCTCCGGGTACCCACCTCTCTCCCCGGGCCCTGCCTCCGGGTACCCCACCTCTCTCCCCGGGCCCTGCCTCCGTGTACCCCACCTCCCTCCCCGGGCCCTGCCTCCGGGTACCCCGCCTCCCTCCCCGGGCCCTGCCTCCGTGTACCCCACCTCCCTCCCCGGGCCCTGCCTCCAGGTACCCCGCCTCCCTCCCCGGGCCCAGCCTCCGTGTACCCCACCTCCCTCCCCGGGCCCTGCCTCCGTGTACCCCACCTCCCTCCCCGGGCCCTGCCTCCGGGTATCCCGCCTCCCTCCCCGGGCCCTGCCTCCGTGTACCCCACCTCCCTCCCCGGGCCCAGCCTCCGGGTTCCCCACCTCTCTCCCCGGGCCCTGCCTCCGGGTACCCCACCTCCCTCCCCGGGCCCTGCCACCAGGTACCCCGCCTCCCTCCCCGGGCCCTGCCTCCGGGTACCCCACCTCTCTCCCCGGGCCCTGCCTCCGGGTACCCCACCTCTCTCCCCGGGCCCTGCCTCCGGGTACCCCACCTCCCTCCCCGGGCCCTGCCACCAGGTACCCCGCCTCCCTCCCCGGGCCCTGCCTCCGTGTACCCCACCTCCCTCCCCGGGCCCAGCCTCCGGGTTCCCCACCTCTCTCCCCGGGCCCTGCCTCCGGGTACCCCGCCTCTCTCCCCGGGCCCTGCCTCCGGGTACCCACCTCTCTCCCCGGGCCCTGCCTCCGGGTACCCCGCCTCTCTCCCCGGGCCCTGCCTCCGGGTACCCCGCCTCCCTCCCCGGGCCCTGCCTCCGGGTACCCGCCTCTCTCCCCGGGCCCTGCCTCCGGGTACCCGCCTCTCTCCCCGGGCCCTGCCTCCGGGTACCCCGCCTCCCTCCCCGGGCCCTGCCTCCGGGTACCCCGCCTCTCTCCCCGGGCCCTGCCTCCGGGTATCCCGCCTCCCTCCCCGGGCCCTGCCTCCGGGTACCCCGCCTCCCTCCCCGGGCCCTGCCTCCGGGTACCCCGCCTCCCTCCCCGGGCCCTGCCTCCGGGTACCCCGCCTCTCTCCCCGGGCCCTGCCTCCGGGTACCCCGCCTCCCTCCCCGGGCCCTGCCTCCGGGTACCCCGCCTCTCTCCCCGGGCCCTGCCTCCGGGTACCCCGCCTCCCTCCCCGGGCCCTGCCTCCGGGTACCCCGCCTGCCTCCCCGGGCCCTGCCTCCGGGTACCCCGCCTCCTTCCCCGGGCCCTGCCTCCGGGTACCCCGCCTCCCTCCCCGGGCCCTGCGTCCGGGTACCCCGCCTCCCTCCCCGGGCCCTGCCTCCGTGTACCCCACCTCCCTCTCTAGGCCCTACCTCCGTGTACCCCGCCTCCCTCCCCAGGCCCTGCCTCTGTGTACCCCACCTCCCCAGGCCAGGATGGCATCACTTTCAGGGGAGGGGATCTGGGCCGCGCAGCATGCAGGAGGGAGGGAGGCGCGGCCCTGGGGGCCCAGCAGAGAAAGGGGCTGCAGACAGTTCCCTGCCGGTAGCCTCTGCCCTAACTGTGCTGCTTCCCCACAGCTGCGCCCGCTCTTCCTGCTCTCCCTGGCAGACTTCCTGGCTGCCTTGGTGCTCATCATCACGGCGGCCATCCAGCTCCTGCCAGCCCGGCTCTTCATCCGGGCGTATGAGTTCTGCCCCTACGGCCTGATGCTGGCCATGGTGAGGGGGCGAGGGCACAGGGGGCTGGGGCGGGCTGGGGCCGACGTGCTCTACTAGCCGGGGCGCCCTGGAACGGCCTGTTAGCACAGTGGTTCCCAAGTGCCGGGCCGCGCCCACGGGGCTGGGCGTACCAGGGCGTGTGGCAGCCGCAGCGGAAGCCAGCTGTAAGCAGCGGCTCGGGGGCCGGGGTACATATTTTGGCAGACCCGTAACATTTTATTTCACTTTTGCAGAGTCATTATTTGCATAATGAATATGTAAATACGATGTTAGCTGTCCGCCAAAAGTTTGTGAATGGGTTTGCTGGTCCCGCGTAAGAACGGTTGGTAGCAGATGGGGGGGTGGGGGGGTCACGTGCAGCCTGCTGCCTACGCGGACAGTGCCGGGAGCTGGCTTGGGCGCCCCTGCCCTCTACGCAGGGACTGTCAGAGCCCCAGCGGGGCGACAGAGCCGCAGGGGGCCGATCCTGCTATTCAGCCTGATCCCTCCCTCTCGGGTTCCTCCCATCCCCCTTGCTCCATGCCCACAGCCCCACCCTGGGACAGGGCCGTGACCGGCCGAGCCCGGCTCAGTATCCGCGGGCCTGGCTGTCATGCCTGCACCCTCCCCAGGCCTTCAGCAGCTCTGGAAATTTGGCCCCAGGGGCCTAAAGTGGAGCACCCCGGAACCGAGCACCCTTGGCCTTTGTGCCCTTCAGTCACCCGCCGGTCACGCGGCCCAGGCAGATTTGTGGCATTTCTGCCCCGGCCCCTCCCCCCACAGAATCTCCTGGGCCCGTTTGCCCGCGTCTCGCCCCTCCCCCAAAGCTTGGCTGCAATTTCTCCGGCCTCCCCGGGCCTTGCCCTTCCGCCCCGTGTTGCACCTCAGTGAACTTGCGGGTCATTGCCAGCCTGGGCTGGGGTGACACGAGAGCACAACGGGCCCAGCGGCGCCCACGGGCCCCCTCCACACCCCATCCCCCCTCGCCCATGGCCTGCAGTCTCCCCCGAGTGGGGGGGTGAGCTGGGACAAGACGAGTCCTGCTGGGTGGGAGGTCGAGTGTAAACGCACCTCAGCCCTTCACACCTGCCCCCTCCCTCCGGCAGGGCCCGCGCCCCGGCGCCCCAGGGGTGCAGTGGAGGCAGCGTTGGCCTGAGGCCCCTAACCAAGAGCCAGCCCCACTCTCCCCCAATCGCTTCCTCGGGTTGTGCCATTTCCCGGCGGGGCCCTGGCCAGCGCTGACAGCGAGACCCTGGCCCAGGGAGGAGGTGGCGGCAGGAAAGCCTAGTGGGAACAGGGCCCCTGGCTCGCCCTGGGAGCCCGTAGGTGGGCGCGTCGCTGGGCGTGACTTCAGCTTCTCCCCGGCCCAGATGTTCTACGCTGTCTCCTTCCTGATGGTCATTGTCTACGCGTACGAGGCCAACCGCGCCCTGCGTGGCTGGAGAGTGGCCCGCGTGACGGCTGTGCAGGTAGGGCTGCGTGGGCCCCTCCCCCAGCCCGTGGGAACGCGCGTGGTGGAGGCAGGGACGGCTCCTCCGGACAGACACCCCCTGCGTCCAGGCCGGGCCAGCAGCTCTCCTGACTTGCCCTGTCCCGAGCCCCTGGCCAGAGGGGGGGGGGATGGGGCTGCAGCCCCCCCTTGGTACAGCAGCCAAGGAAGCAGCAGCCAAGGGCTGCCAGCCCCCAGCCCCAGGCCGGCTCGGCGCGTCGCGTCCGACCTCGCGCCCAGGCGGCCGTCTGAGCCCGTTCTCCTCCTGCAGGACAGGCGCCGGTGCATGGAGAGGGCCCGGCGGGGCCTGCCCTACGTCCTGGCCTGGTAGGTGCTGCCGAGCGGCTCGCCCTGCCCCCGCGGCTCACCCTGACGTGCGGCCCCGTCCCATGGGGGGGCCCTGCGCGGGGTCAGCTGCCCCCTTTGCTACCAGGGGGCCGGCAGAGCCGGTACGGGGGGACGTCCCCCCGCCCCCTCACTCTTCTCCCCTCCCCGGTCTCTGGCCAGGCTGCTCCCTGCCCTCATGTTCCTGGGCCAGCTGCTCTGGAGAGGCACCTTGGTGAGGGACGTCGCGCCCCGGCCGCTGGAGCCCCGCAGGCCGTGCCAGGCCAACCACTCCTGCGGGGCCTACAGCCTGTACTGCTCCAGGTAGCGCTTGGGTCCCTCCCCCCGCGGCCCCGCGGAGCCTCAGGCTGCTCCTGTTCTGCGGGGTCGGACCTCGGCTGTACCCGCCCCGGGGCTGGGGCTGCAGCGCGGAGCAGGCCCAGGAGATACGGGCCTAGGGCTGACACCAAATCCTGCAGGTATCGCCGGGCCCCATCCCGCTGCCGGGGCGGGGGAAGGGGAGCCCAGCAGCAGGGCTTGGCACGCGATCCCCGACTCCCTGGGGCTGCCTCCTGCCATAGGAGCCCGTTAGCGGCTGGGTCCGTCCCTGAACTCGGCCAGCGCCAGCTCGTCCGGGCAGAGGGGCTCTGGAAGCGGGAGCCGAACAAGGACCTGCTCCCTGGGGCCCAGCGCTGGCCCCTGGCCTTGGCAGGCAGGCTGGTCGCACCGCAGTGCAGTGACCTCCTCCCGGGCCGGGGGGACATGGCAAGAGGGGCCGGGAGCCAGGCCACCTACGCTGCCCTGTTCTTTCAGCTGCCTGATCCTCATCCACCGCTCCCAGGACGTCTGCTATAAGGCAAGCGCTCCCCCGGCCTCTGCTCCTGCTCCCCCCGCCTGCTCCCCGGCGTCTGCTCCTGCTCCCCCCGCCTGCTCCCCCGGCCTCTGCTCCTGCTCCCCCCGCCTGCTCCCCCGGCCTCTGCTCCTGCTCCCCCCGCCTGCTCCCCGGCGTCTGCTCCTGCTCCCCCCGCCTGCTCCCCCGGCCTCTGCTCCTGCTCCCCCCGCCTGCTCCCCCCGCCCTGCTCCCGCCACCTCCCTGCTCCCCCGGCCTCTGCTCCTGCTCCCCCCGCCTGCTCCCCGGCGTCTGCTCCTGCTCCCCCCGCCTGCTCCCCCGGCCTCTGCTCCTGCTCCCCCCGCCTGCTCCCCCGGCCTCTGCTCCTGCTCCCCTGGCCCCTGCTCCCGCCACCTCCCTGTTCCCCTGGCCTCTGCTCCTGCTCCCCCCGCCTGCTCCCCCGGCCTCTGCTCCTGCTCCCCCCGCCTGCTCCCCGGCGTCTGCTCCTGCTCCCCCCGCCCTGCTCCCCTGGCCCCTGCTCCCCCCGCCCTGCTCCCCCGGCCTCTGCTCCTGCTCCCCCCGCCTGCTCCCCGGCGTCTGCTCCTGCTCCCCCCGCCCTGCTCCCCCGGCCTCTGCTCCTGCTCCCCCCGCCTGCTCCCCGGCGTCTGCTCCTGCTCCCCCCGCCTGCTCTCCCGGCCTCTGCTCCTGCTCCCCCCCCCTGCTCCCACCACCTCCCTGCTCCCCCGGCCTCTGCTCCTGCTCCCCCGGCCTCTGCTCCTGCTCCCCCCGCCCTGCTCCCGCCACCTCCCTGCTCCCCGGCGTCTGCTCCTGCTCCCCCCGCCTGCTCCCGCCACCTCCCTGCTCCCCGGCGTCTGCTCCTGCTCCCCTGGCCCCTGCTCCCGCCACCTCCCTGCTCCCCGGCGTCTGCTCCTGCTCCCCTGGCCCCTGCTCCCGCCACCTCCCTGCTCCCCTGGCCCCTGCTCCCGCCACCTCCCTGCTCCCCCGGCCTCTGCTCCCGCCACCTCCCTGCTCCCCTGGCCCCTGCTCCTGCTCCCGCCACCTCCCTGCTCCCCCGGCCTCTGCTCCTGCTCCCCTGGCCCCTGCTCCCGCCACCTCCCTGCTCCCCCGGCCTCTGCTCCCCTGGCCCCTGCTCCCCCGGCCTCTGCTCCCGCCACCTCCCTGCTCCCCCGGCCTCTGCTCCTGCTCCCCCCGCCCCTGCTCCTGCCACCTCCCTGCCCCCCCCCCGGCCGCTGCTCCCGCCACCTCCCTGCTCCTGCCTTCTTTCTTCTCCCCCAGCCTCTGCTCCCGCCCCCTCCCTGCTCTCCCGGCCTCTGCTCCCACCACCTTCCTGCTCCCACGCAGTCCCCACGGGCCAGAAAGCCTTCGCCTGCCTCCAGAGCTCTGCCACGCACCAGGCTCTTGGCTCTCCCTCCTCTGCTTGCTCCACTACCCTGAGCCTGCTTCCAGACCCGTGCCCCATCGCTCACAGCCATTACCCTCCTGCGGGGCTGATGTTGGTTGGGCTCCGTCCACACTGCTTCTCTGCAGCCCCCCCCATCATGACACCCATGGGGCAGAGGGAGCTGGGCAGCTGGGGAAAGGCGGATGAGCAATGGCTGGTGATGGGGAGGGTGAGGGCAGAGAGAAGGGGAAGGCCAAGAGCCAGCCACGTGCTCTGCTAAGAACTAACTCCTGCTACTCCCCCAAAGGCTCCGCTGGTGCCCGCTTCGTACCCGTTCTGTGAAGCGCTTAGTGCAGCGTGTGCCTAACCCCGACAAACCTCGCGCACCCGGGTCAAGGCAGGGCTGAGCGCCCCGCTCCCTGCCTCGGGCGCTGCCACCACGTTACAAGGAGCGAAAGAAGTTGCTGGGCGGGGAGGAGCTGGCAAAGGCGGGCACGGCCTGGTGCCCCAACCAGCCTTGTCTTTGTCTGCCAGGACGCAGGCCACAAGGACCCTGGCCTGGAGGTGAAAATCCTCTTCTTCACGTACCTGCTGCTGGTGCTCGGCTGCTGCACAGTAAGCGCCCAATTGTTGCCCCCTTGAGTCTCAGCGGGTGCCCTGGGCCCCGAGGGGCCGTGCTGGGGCAGGGAGAGGCGGGAGCGCTGACCGGGGGCCTGTCAGTTCCTGTACTGCAGGGTGGAGCGCTGGTGCCGGCCGCTGAGCGGGGAGAACGACGGCTTCGCCAGCAGGAACGTGCGGCATGCGCGCAAAATCTCTTGCCACTTCCAGCTGGTTTTCCTCGTCTGCTGGACGCCGGGTGAGCGGCTCCTCCTACATCAGGACTGGGGACTGGGCCCCTCCTTTGTGCACCACGAGCCCTTCTGGTGCAATCAAGTGCCAACACACGGCCCCCTCCCCCCAGCATTTGGTCCCAAGGTTTCCTCCGCTCCCCTGCAGGATCCCGATGCTCACGGAGGAAGCCTGAGCAGCAGGAGCCAGGCAGCTGTAAGGCTGGGGCTAGCAGGGATCCTGGGGCTGGCCGAGATGGGGAACCTCCGGCCTACAGCTGAAAAGGCCCCGGTGTCCAAGGAGGGATGTTTAATGCTCCAAGCACCGGGCTCGAACGCTCTGGCTTCCCTAGAAACACAGAACTCCGGTTCCCTCTGGGCTGGCTTGGCTCCTTCCCCTCCCCGCCCTCCCCTAGACTCTCTGCAGGTGCACTTTCCGGAGAGCCCTTGATCTGCGTGGCTAGGAGAGGACGGGCCGCGTCCCCTGGGAAGGGGCTGCCCATGAGCAGCGAAGCTGGGTGCAGGCAGGAGCGTGTAAAGCGTGCGGGGCCCCACCCTCGGGGAAGGTGCCGTGCAACCTAACGGTGGCGATGGCCACGCTCCGGGAGCACAGACGGGAACAGCATCACAGGGCAAAGCAGCGGCAGGATAAAGCAGTGAGAGCTCGTTCCTTTTCCCCGTCGCAGCCTTGCTCCTCAGCCTCCTGTCCTTCACCAGCGTCCAGCCCACCGCCATCTTTGCACTGTACGTGGCCACGGTAAGGGCCTGACCGGCCGGCGCTGCCTCTGCCGCTGTGTGGGGCAGGGCCGGTCGCCGTGGGCTTTGCACGGGGCCCAGTGTGATGGGGACGACCGGGGACCTCTCCGTGCAAGCAGCGGGGTGCAGGATGTGCCCAGCATGTAGGAAATGGGGGTTACACGGCGCCCATGGGTCTGGGCATTCACGGGTGGGGATGAGCCGCCCGTGCGCGAGTGTAGCACGGAGCTGCTGCCAGGGCAGGCCCTTTGCTGGGCAGTGCGGGTGCAGGGGGAGAGGGGGCCGGCTCTGGCCTCTGCAGCGAAAGGAAACAAACCAGCTCCCAGGCCGGTCCCGTTCTGCTGCTTCCCAAACGTAACCGAACGGTCGTGTGCAACAGCCCAGCGGAGCCCGGCCCCCAGCCCCTCAGCTCAGCCTCTGCGCTCACCTGGGGCCGGGCCGCGCTGCCTCTTTCTGCCCCAGCCTGAGCTGCTTCTCCTGGCTTCCGAGGGAAGGTCTCTCGTTAACCTCGCCCCTGGGGGGCCGCGTTCTCCTCGGAGGCCTGGCTGGGGCAGGACGCTCGCGCGTCCATCTCCCCTTTATCAGTTGGCTATGAGTAGGGATGGAAAATCCCGGTTACTCGGTTAACTGGTTAAGCCTTAGGTTTGACTGGTTAACCCATTAAACAGGCTCCCGCTCCCGAATGCCCAAGTGTAGGGGGGCTGGCTTCTGCTCCTGCACCCGTCCATGGGGCTGGAGCAGCTCTCTGCACATGGCGGAGGGCTGCTGCCAGGCACCGGTTAATATCACCTGGCAAGGCTGCCGCTTACCGGATAACCGGTTACCCGTTCGCATCCCCGTTACGCTGCCAGCTTTCCGCTGTCTCTGGAGAGGAGCCGCCCCAGGCACGCAGGAGAAGGGCCGTGCTGCGCAGGGGTGGCTGTCTCGCACTGCTCTGATTTCTCCCTCTCTTTGCAGGCGCTGACCATGTCCCTCCAAGGGCTCCTGCACAGCTTGGTCTATGGCTGGCTGCGGCAGAACTTCCGCCAGGAGGCTCTGGGGGAGACAGTCCCCCTGAGATACTACCCCGGCCTCAAAGCCTTCTACGATGAATCTCTTTGTGTCACTGAGCAGTAGGAGGGGCCGGCGCTGGCCACTCCCGGGCCCCCAGCTGGGAGCACAGTGCGTTTGGTAGGAATTCTGCACAGCGTCTCTCCACCTGGGGCCCTGTTCCCCTGGCCTCGGCCCACACACCGAGCGATGCTTAGGTAACAAGGAATCCGCTCGATGCTGACTTCGCCGTGCAGCCTTCCTGGAAAACAGGGACCAACTGCAGCAGAGTCTGCCCCAATTTCCCCTCCTTTCTGGATGATGCAAACACAGGGGTAACCCCCCTGCTCCTGGAGGTGAGCTGCCTGGGCAGCAGCCTGGACCGGAGGCAGCTGCTTAGCCAAAGCAACAAAATCACTAGCAACGGTCGTGTGAGCAGCTGTGTTTCCTTAGGGCAGGTAAAGCCCAGTGCCAGACTGGCTGCGAGGAACAAGAGGCCAAGACCGCCCATAAATTCCCTCCCACGTACACGGCTGTCCTCCTCTCCTTTCCACAGTAGCTTCTGCAAGGGCTGAGAGGCACAGCCCCCCCGAGCTCCCCGGTGGGGACTTGGGGCTGCAGCTGGCTCTGAGAGGAGCTTGAGGGATGTGTGGCTATCGCCCCACCACCAGGCCTTGGAGCACAGAGAGCACCCCGCGGAGCAGCAGCTACTTTCTCTTGCACATCATATTCGTCATCCTACTGACGGGGGTGGAACCCTGTCTCTGCTAGGCACTTTACACCAGCTCTGAGTGCCCGGGACCCTCCAGCCGGTATGAGTCCCACAAGATAAGAACTAGGGGTCACCCAATGAAATGAATAAGCAGCAGGTTTAAAACAAACCAAAGGCAGTTTTTCTTCACTCAGTGCAGTCAACCTGTGGAACTCCTCGCCAGAGGACGTGGTGAAGACTAGGACTTTAATGGGGTTCAAAAAAGAGCTCGATAGATTCATGGAGGTTAGGTCCATCAATGGCTACCAGCCAGGCTGGGTACGTACGGTGTCTGTGTGTCTGGAAATGAGTGACAGGAGGGAGCATGTGAGGATTGCGTTGCGTTCCCTCCCTCTGGCCTTGGCCACGGGGCTCGCTGGACCTTTGGTCCGACCCCGCCTGGCTGGCCGTTCGTATGTTCCTATTCAAACAAGGGGTAGGAGACAATGGGGTGCACAGCACTCCCAGGAGGGGTTCAGGCCTCCTCCCCTCTGCAGCTATTGAATCTTCACGGGGGCTGGTCACAGGAGGCACCAGTGCTCACAGGGCCCTCGGCAGCCGTCTTCACCCACCTCAGGAAAAGCTCCTGCCCCGTCTTCCCAAGCGGGCTCCACCCCGATCCCCGATCCCGGCATGGCTGGCCTGCTTGGGAGTGTTCACCCCACGTTCTCGGGCACAGCCTCACCACGAGCCTCAGCAGCCCCTAGTTCCTGCCACTGGGCGCTGGAAAACCCAAGGCGGGAGCGGCTCCCCTCCCCTTTCCTGCCGGGGATGAAGGGTTCTTGGCTACTGCCCCAGAATGAAGACAGCCCCAAACCCCAGCTCTCCTCGGAAGGCAGCCTCCTGTATCCCCCAGGCTTGAGCCAACGCCCCGGCCCCCAGCTAGTTAACAGCCCAACCAGCAAGTCTCAGCTTTGGCTCGGGTGGTATTGGCAATGGTCACATCAGAAGAGCCAGACCCACGGTCCATCCCACCCGGGTCAGTGCCAGGCACCCCAGAGGGAATGAACAGAACAGGGAATCAGGTGATCCCTCCATTCCAGCTTCTGGCAAAGCCGAGGCTACAGCCACCATCTCTACTCATCCTGGCTAGTAGCCATTGGTGGACCTGTCCTCCCTGAATGTAGCTAGCTCTTTTTGGAACCATATTAATGTCCTGGCCTTTACAACATCCTCTGGCGAGGAGTTCCACAGGGTGACTGCGCCTCAAGAAAAACATTTCCTTTTGTTTCAAGTCTGCTACCTATTAGTTTAATTTGGTGACCCCTACTTCTTGTATCATGAGTAAATAACACTTCCTTATTTACATTCTCCACGGTGCCATGATTTTATAGACCTCTCTCATATCCCCGTCATCTCTTTTCTAAGCTGAAAAGTCCCCGTCTTACTGATCTCTCCTCATCCATGGCAGCCGTTGCAAACCCCAACACATTTTGGTGCCCTTTTCTGAGCCTTTTCCAATTCCAATACATGGTTCTGAGAGAGGGCGGCTACATCTGCATGCAGCACTCAAGATGCGGGTGGCCCATGGATTCACAGAGGGGCAATGAGACAAGCTCTGTCGCTTTCCTAGTGCTTCAGTTTGCGTTAGCTCCCGAGGCTGAAATTGCGTCTCCCTGACCAGCAGCTGGCGGTTCGGCCGAGCACAGCGAGACAGAGGCCCTGCCTGGCGCTGGGGCAGCTGTCACCATCTCTGAACGCTCCAGCCCCCTCTGACTTCGAACGAGTCGGACCTGACCCACCTATCAAACCAGCCCCTCGTGCCCAAGTATTTGTCCATGTGCTGTAACCCCCTTTCCATGCATTGCCTGCCGAGACGCAGGCCTGTGACGCAGACAGGGGAGAACACACTGAATTGCGGGAGCCAGGGGCACAGAATCCGGGCTGCCCGTTGCTGGGGTGGGAAGAACCCCAGTTCGGTGGGGGTAGGGCTACTCCCCGGGGCAATTCCACACTGACCACGCAGAGGAGGCAGGCTGCAGCTGGCCTGCTGCCAGGGCCCCAGGTGTAGCCATGGAGAAGGGGGCTGGTGCCCCTCTCCTTTCAGACCCAGCTCAGCCCGTCTGGCAGAAGCGCAGAGAAGAGGCCAGTTTTCAGCTGACTGACTACTGTACCGCAGTGACTCGGGCCCCTCCCGCGGGCACCGCACGGGCAGCGCTCCCACGGCCCGAGACGCACACACTACACGCACTAAGGGGGTCCCTGCCCGCCCACCCCTCCAGGGCAGGGCAGCCAGGCAGGAGGGCTACGGGCTGCAGCCAAGCGCTCACTCTGACGCGCGCGCTGCCTGCTTTCTTCTCGGGTTCGGGTGGCGGTGGGAAGAGGATCCCCAGAGAGAGGCAGGAGGGTTCAGACATTTGTGCTTTACTGACTCCTCCATGGAAATAAGAAACAACCCCCCGGAGGGCAGAGATTACTACAGAACACCCCTCCCCCCGCCACCACCCCAGCCCCACTCCCCGTACGCAGCGCGCAGGACTCCTGTCCGGCCAGGGCTGAGAATCGGCAGCGCAGAGCCGCTCTGGCCAGATCCCTCACGGCCAGGGGATGCTCCCAGCTCTCTCACCCAGGCAGAGCTCCAGTCTGCCAGACACACACACAGCCCCCCACCCTGGAGGGGCCCATTCCCGCGGCAGCCGTTACGGTCCCTGCTGCTCCCCTTTATCTGCCTGCCGCGTGCCCAGCCACAGCTCTCCCCGCAATGGGTCAGCCTGTGGGGGGACCGTCCACGTCCCCAGGGAGGAGGGGCTGGGACTCACAAGATCAGCAAGAGCTGCAGGCTCCGTACCTGCACCGAGTGCTCCTCTCTCAGCTGTGACCGGGACAAGCAGGCCTGATGGCGTGTAGGTAGCAGCGGCCATAGCGTGATGCGAGGACAGGGCTGGCAGTGTGTGTTCGGCATAGCCTGGCAGACGGGCCCGGTCTCCAGCTGCCTCTCTCTGCCGCGCGGACAGCCACCATGCTCCCCCCCAGCAGCTCTGCACAGCAGCAGTTCACCCGCCTGGCCTCGGTTCCACTCCTGGCTCAGAGCTCACCCCCCTCCTGCTGCAAAGCAGAAGCCAGGTCAGTGGGGGGCTGGGGCTAGGCCCCAGTTTCTCCCTCGAACCTGCCTGCAGCCCCCTGCAGGCCTGGGGGAGATGCTGGGACTGGGGGGTGGGGGGAGGCCTTCCTCTCCCAGCAGTCCTGGTGCTGGGCCGCGGCTCAGGGGTGGTGCAGCACGGCCTGGAGATCCTCAGGGAGGGAGCCGATGATGGTCTCAATGTACAGGCCCCCTCGCTGCAGCGTCTCCTCCTTCACGGGCAGGTGATGGCACCTGGCTCGGACCTGCGGGGGGAGGGGGGTTTAATGCAGACTCCAAGCAGTGCTTTTGTGTGATGGTGCTGCCCGACGCACTGCCGGCACCTCTCTGTGCAAACGTCCCGCCCTGGCGCTTTTTTCCCCTCAACTTTTCCCTGGAGTAGAGTGGGGTTTTTTAAACAAACAAACAAAGCGCTGACCCCACGTATCCCCTGTGCCATTAGCTCGGGGGAGTCCCGTAGGCTCTCAGCTGTCGGAGACCCCGGGGTCCTTTCCGAGTGCGTCTAAGGGAGGCTCTCCGCTCCTCGGCTGGCTCTGTCCCGCATGCAGCAGGAGCGCAGAGGGGCCCGCGCCCACAGGAACCCCAGCAGGAGGCGAGGGGAAACTTACGAGCTTCTCGCGAAGTTTCAGAACCAGGTCTACGATCTCCACCTCGGACTTGTCCTTCATCCAGGCCACGATGTCCTGCCACAAGAGAAGAAAAGTTCTCCTAAGGGACTGTCCTTCCGTACAGCAGCTGCCCTCAGAGCTGTCCCCCACACGGAGCCTCGCACCCAGGCGGGTGGGGACCGGCTCCTCTGCACAGCGAGGTACTGGCATGCGCTGAGGCAGCACGATGGGTTCCCGGCTGGCCAAACAGGACGACGTCCTGCCCAGCTCCGGCAGGCTCTCTGCTCACAGCCCAGCACAGAGTCCAGGGAGGAGGGGCAAGACGCAGGCTTTGCAGGCTCTCCATGCTCTTGCTTGCGGGGCGCTCAGAGGCCACCCGAAAGCGGAGGGCTGGGCCACGTCTGTGCTGCCTGGGGGCCCTGCTCTCACAAGACTACCCCGGCCGGCCTTCCCAGGTGAGAAATGTGCCGGAGGGAGCTGCCGCCGGGATGCCTATTCCAGCGCCCAGGAAGGCAACAAGCCAGAGAGGCGCCCCCTGGGACTCCGCTGGCTCTGGAAGGGCCGGAAGATCTAACATGGCTGCCGGCGGGAAGCAGAGCAGGGTTTGTGCTGGCTCCCGGCAACGCGGGGCGGAGTGCGGGAAATCCCTCGGCCAAGCAGCGACGGGGCGTGGTGAGGACGTGCCCAGTACCTCACAGCAGTGCTGCACCAGGCCGGGCCCTCCCCAGTAGGGGACACCCAGCTACCCGGCACAGGGAGCCCCGCACTTGCTTCTGTGGGAACGTACCGCCTCGCAGATCGCCTCCAGGTGCAGGGCCTCCAGCTTCTGGGTCATTTCCTTGTGCCTCTGACGGTACCAGCCATCGAAGTTGGGGGACCTGAAGAAACGCCTGCGGGAAGAGACGGGAAGCTGAGAGGGGGAAGGAGAACGGGCCGGGCTTGTTGTCAGGCTTCCTCTCCACCCACAGCGATTCCCCATCCATTGAAACGGGCATCCGGGGGGCCCGATCCCTGGCTCAGTGCCATTAGGAACGTGGAAGGGTTGCTGGGGGAAGGCGCCTTTCTGACCCCAACCCGCCCAACCTCTCTCGTCAATGGCCCCATTTATTCTCCGTCTCGGAAGTCGGCCTCTCCTACAGTCCACAGGTGCTGGTGGCCAGCCAGTTAGCTGCCCTGAGGCAGGTGACGATGAACGCTTCCCACCTTAGGGCAGGCAGCATGGCCTTATGGGTAAGGCACAGGGCTAGAACGCAGATGGTGTCGGCTCTGTTCGTGGCCCTGTGCTCATGTTGTAGAATTCGGCCCAGGCTGGCTGCCGGTGAGTCAGGAAATGAGTCTTTCCACGGGGAACGGACTCCACTGCCAGGGCCCGGGCCAGGGCCCGGGCCCTGTGTCGGAGACTTGCCCTCTCAGTTACACGATCTCAGCGGCATCCCCTGCACCGTAACCACCCTCCTCCCTTGGGGTTTGCACCCTAACCCTCCCCCCCCTTGGGGTTTGCACCCTAACCACCCTCCTCCCTTGGGGTTTGCACCCTAACCACTCCCCCCCCTTGGGGTTTGCACCCTAACCACCCTCCTCCCTTGGGGTTTGCACCCTAACCACTCCCCCCCCTTGGGGTTTGCACCCTAACCACCCTCCTCCCTTGGGGTTTGCACCCTAACCCTCCCCCCCCTTGGGGTTTGCACCCTAACCACCCTCCTCCCTTGGGGTTTGCACCCTAACCACCCTCCTCCCTTGGGGTTTGCACCCTAACCACTCCCCCCCCTTGGGGTTTGCACCCTAACCACCCTCCTCCCTTGGGGTTTGCACCCTAACCCTCCCCCCCCTTGGGGTTTGCACCCTAACCACTCCCCCCCTTGGGGTTTGCACCCTAACCACCCTCCTCCCTTGGGGTTTGCACCCTAACCCTCCCCCCCCTTGGGGTTTGCACCCTAACCCTCCCCCCCCTTGGGGTTTGCACCCTAACCACTCTCCTCCCTTGGGGTTTGCACCCTAACCACTCCCCCCCTTGGGGTTTGCACCCTAACCCTCCCCCCCCTTGGGGTTTGCACCGAACACGGCTTCTTGTGGCTGAGCTAAACGCCACAGCTTTCTCTCTCTTTAAGCAAGGCCTCGCGTACGCCGCGACCAGGGGCCAGGAGGCTGCAGCCAGCCACAGTGCAGCTGATGTGGGATTCTGTGGCAGCTTCATTTACAAGTGGAGGTTTGTACTGAATTAAATAGGGAAACGAAGCATTCGCACAGCTCCTTTGTTTAATTAGTTTTACATGGTCCCATCACTTTGAATTGTCAGGGTGCTGCAGACTTTCGGCCTGGGAATGAAGGATGACAGGCGGCAGAGGGAGGCTGGCAGCTGGCGAGGAACATCTGGGAAGGCGAGGCAATAGGAGGCAGTTTGGGATTACGGGCTATGCAGAGTCGCTGGATAGTCACGCTAACGGAATCAGCTAACACTGGGGAGAGCTACATTGGACCATCCAGTGCTTTTGGGTCTTTCAGCACCAGGTTGAGGTTTTTAAAGGTATTCAGGTGCCTAACTCCTTGTTCTCACAGGGCCTTTGACAGTCTGGGCCCCAATGTCTTGCATTGGTCTGCTATCCACTGAGTGTCTGGCTTTAGCTTCCTCCACCCCCAGGTTTTGGGGCATGTTTGCAACTAATTTGTCACTGAAATAATAAAGGGAGGGCACTCACACATGTTGGCTATGTCTACACTGGCACCCTTTTCCAGAAATGCTTAAAACGGAACAGTTTTCCGTTATACGTATTTCCGGAAAAAGCGCGTCTACATTGGCAGGATGCTTTTCCAGAAAAGCACTTTTTCTGGAAAAGCGTCCGTGGCCAATCTAGACGCGCTTTTCTGCAAAAAAGCCCCGATCGTCATTTTCGTGGAAAACACTACTGTGCTGTCTACACTGGCCCTTTTCCGGAACAGTTTTCTGGAAAAAGGACTTTTGCCTGAACGGGAGCAGCATAGTATTTCTGGAAAAGCAGCTGATTTCTTACAGTAGATCGTCAGTGCTTTTCCGGAAATTCAAGGGGCCAGTGTAGACAGCTGGCAAGTTATTCCGAAAAAGCGGCTGATTTTCCGGAATAAGTGGCCAGTGTAGACACAGCCGTTGTCTCTCACTTTACCCTAGAGGCCCCATAATATCATCTATATCGGGGCTTTCAAACATCTGGTCGTGACCCAGGACTGGGCGCTGGGTCTCTGTGCTGCGGGGGGATCAGGTGAGCAGTGGGGGGGCTAAGGCAGCTCCCTGGCAGTCCTGGCACCGCAGGCCGTGCAGCAGGCCCAGCTCCTAGGTGGTGGGGGGAGCACACAGGGCTCCGTGCACTGCCCCTGCGGGCGGTGTTAGGAGAGGCAGGAAGCTGCCTTAGCACCCCTGCTGCCCTGCTAACCAGGAGAAGCTTCAGGTAAACCCCTCCTGCAGCCCAAAGCTCTCCTCCTCAGCCCCATCCCGGAGCCCACACGCCAGCCAAACTGTGTGGGGTCGTGAGTATCAACAATCTCCTTCAACTGGGTCATGAGAAAAAAAAAGTTTGAACCCCCCTCCCGATCCCTATCGGGCTACAGGCCCCAGTCAGACCCGGGTTCCACTGCGCCGGGCGCTCTACAAACACAAAGGGCTGGCGTACGGGGTCGGAACCGTGGCCAATCTAAACTGCTCCCGTCTCTGCCGGGAGGCGAGAACCAGCTGCTTTGGAAGCAAGGTGCGTGGAGCTCCCAAGGGGGCAAGGATGGAATAAGGGGCCTCTGGGGACGTTCCTCCCCAAACCAATCACGCTCTGCCACCGGCTTACACCCCAAGCAGCCCGCTCTGGGTCAGATCAATCACCAGCAGGATTAGCGCTGCCCGTTCGCTGCGCCTCCTGCCCATGACAACCTGGGCAAGTCCATGCTGACATCCCATGGTCTCTCCCTTGAAGCTGCTCGCTCCTCCCGATGAGTCTAAGTGGAGGTTTGGCAGGTACAGTCGTGATCCTCTTTACCGGCCGCTGCCGGGGCCAGTCAACCAAATGCCACATTCTTACCTGTACAGGCCTAGCCAGTCACCCCTCAGCACACAGGTGAGCTGGGGACCTGCATGTTCCAGGGTCTTCATGAAATCCTCCTGGCGAAAAGGACGGATCTGGGGAGGATTCTGTGCAAGAAAAAGACGACACAGCGATGCAGCCGCGAGCACTGGGCGTGAGGCTCAGCTCTCCTAGGAAGAGTCTATGCAGGATACACCGAAAACCCCTCAGCACCACCAAATGCCTGACCCTGCACGTCTCCAACCGCTCTGCTAGGAGAGTTCAGGTTACAAATCGCTACCAGCCCTGCTGAGCTGAAAACCACCGGAAAGCAGCAGCATGTGGCCCAGTGTCTGTTCCAGCTCCCTTTTCAGGGGGAACAACCCCGTCCCTGCAAAAGGGCCGTCAGGGAGTGGGCCACAGTATTTCGCAGATTCCCACGTCTTTCCTAACCGGCCCACCGGGGGCGGGGGACATGGGATGAGCCCCCAATGGCTGGACTCTCTTGGCTTGTCCTAGGACCCAGGGTGTCCGTCTGTACCTCATGCTCACCCCTTTCACAAAGCGATGCTACGTTCTGCACAAAGCGTTGGGAATCGCTTGAAAATTTCCCCACAGCTCAGCAGCATGCTGTACTCAGGGACAATTTCCCAAGAAAATAATCAGCACAAAAGCGTAACTGTTCAAACTCTCCCCAAGGAAATGAAAGGAAAGCGCAGCAGCCTGGGGACGCGGACGTACCTTCCACGGAGTGATGGCCTTCTGCAGAGGCATCAGACTCGCAATGTAATGCTCCTGTAGGGCAGCAGAGCAGACCAGTCAGAGACCCCTTCCCTGGTCAGACTGGGCTGTAAGAGCCACCCACACACCATGTGAGAACAAACTTCCATTCTTTCCCCCTTCTTTGTTGTGCACATTCCACAAGTCCAAATGCTCGTTTGCTAACTCCCCTGCCCCAAGAAGCCGGGACATGAGAACTGACTGCTGTGGAAGATTTAACGATGCCAGGAAGATGAGATCTGGTGGGAGGGGAGAAGCCAATGGCTGCCACAGGTGCAAGCAGCTCTCTGACGCAGCAGGAACAGAGAAGGGATGAAAAACGCAACCGTTACCTTCCGCAGTAAAGCAAAAGCCATCCACACAGGGCTCTTAACATGGGGGTGTAAGCGACTAGTCGAGTAACAACTACCTGATACACACAGGCTGATTTGGGTAGCTGAGTCACTCCTCAGCTACTCGCTCCCCCCCTTGCTGCCGCTGTATCAGAGAGCAGGAGCCGGTCCTAGGGGGAGCCAGGTCAAAAGCCGTTTCCTCCCAGCACTGTGCGGGGGTGGGGGGAGGGAAGAAGCAGCAGAGGCGCAGTGGGGGACCTGGCGCGAGCCGGGACTGAGCAGTCCCACGCAGCTCTTGCTAAATTCACAAAGCAGAGCTGCAGTGGTCCTGGAGCCGGCATTGCTCAGTCTCGGCTCGCACTGCCCCCTGGAGCTAACCCCCTTATTGGCTGAAATTCCCTCGAGTGCTCGAATAGCTTGTTAACCGCTGCTTTAGAGCCCTGCTCCTAAGCAGTACTATGGGATGGCGTGAGCGCTCAAGAACTGAATGCAACACGCCACAGGGGAAGTTTTCAAACCGACCAGAGTCGACGGGAGCCCCGGGGTTAACTTCCCTTTCGCCTCTGCAAACATCTCCCTTGCCGTCTCTTAGCTGGATCCAGGCTGAGACAGCGGAACTGGCCTCGGAGACCCATCGGAAGGGGAGTTAATTTGTGCACAGGAGAAAAGGCTTGTCCCCGTTATCTGCACTGCGCCGGGTGTCAGCGCTGCAGAGCGGAGCACAGCCGCAGTCCAACCTGCCAATCTAAGACAAGTTTACTCCTTTCGAAGAAGAGTCAGCGCTGGCGTTCCAGCCTCCAGCACAGAGCAGGAGTGCATCCACCGGTCAGGCCTATCCCGTTCATCCCCCTACTCCTTTACCCCACAGCGCAACCCCTCCCACTCACCAGGGGGATAATGAAACTCTGGGTGAGCTCCAGCAGGTGGCGCCGCAGAAGGGCACTTTGGACTTCAGATGGGCGCTTCCTCTGAATCCCCTGCAGGAAGAGAGAGGAGTTACAGCCGAGGGGCGAGCCGAGGGCACCGTTTTACAGCCAGAAGCGCTGGCAGGTTTCAGCAGAGACTACACAAGTGTGGGCAGGATTTTCAGCCAAGCATCGCAGCTGCACACAGCCAGTCCAGGGCCAGATGTGAAAAGAATAATTCTGCATCCTCTCCCGAGCGCCACTCACCGGTAACACGGAAACAACACGCCGCTCACACAGATTAAATGGCTTAGATCTGCCCAACAGGTAAGGTTGCCAGATGATTTAACCAAAAATACCAAACTCCCCTCTCCCCCCCCCCAAAAAAAACCCACGGGGTTGTTGAGGGGAAAAAAAGGGACCCCAAAGTTATTAAGCAAAAAAATAAAATAAAATAAAACAAAACAAAACAGCATTAAAACAGCACAGCCCCTTTAAGTGAGAGAGCGGAGCGGTTGGTACTGCTTCCCCTTGCTTCAGGTCTTTTTGCAGGAGCCATCTTGTTTTCTTGATCGAGACCTCCCCCTCACCACCACCCCGTTAAGCAGAGGGTCCAGAGGCAGGGGGCCCAGTTGCCCAGTGTGTCTTAGGGTTGCCAGGTGTCCGGTATTTTCTGAGTTTTACCACAGTTCAGGAGGTGAAAATACCAGACTGTCCAGGTGAATACCGGACACCTGGCAACCCCACCAACAGAACCATCCCTTTCCTTCCTTCCTAACAATGCTAGCATGTACGATACCATGAGCCTACTGAGCTCAAACAAGTGAAATAATCTGAGAGTACCACCCTGAGATGCAGGTCCCTAGACTCGTAACCCACACTTGGATGGCCTGGACTAAACCACGACTGAAGTCCGAGTGAAGTGAGAGACCTGGGGCCGACGCAGAAAACCAGTGCTATTCCTCCTTTGGGGCTGAATGGTTTAACCCAGACCTGAGCTCTGCTCTCCTGCAGCGACACAGGGCGGGGGAGAAAGGCAGGAGATGCTCACCTTCAACAGCCTCTTTATCAGCGTTTTGTCTTTGTGCAGAAACGTCTTGTACGAGGTATAGATTCCTAGATCGAAACACAGAGATGCTTAGAAACAAAACACCTCCTGCTGCCGGTTCCTCAGTGTCACAACTTTGGGCTGTTCAGCCTTGTTCATGGGCAGGGGAGGAGAATTTTCCAGTCTTAACTGTAGTTAGTTAGAAGAGAAAAAGCTCCGACAGCAGAAGCCTCCTACATTGACATGAGCTGCTCCACAAGGAGCATTCACAGCAGGATCAACCTTAGGAGGCCTGCCGCCTTCCAACCACCCCGAGGGCCCCCAACGCCCCCCCCCACAAAAACATTCATAAGACGAGAGTTAGCTCAGGACCAGGCTTGAGTTGAATTGTTCAATGGTGTCAGATAACTAGGTACTTATGACTCCCACCACGATATCGGACAGCCTCCCCAACGCTCAACGGACGTGACAGAAATGTCTCTCCACTCCCCGCTGCAGGTTAAACAGCCTGACGTGTTTAATATCCGAGCGCGAGGGGACGTGTTGCAGGTCTGTGACAAGAACATATCTGAAGTCTCAGCATGTGTCCAGAGCATGGCGAGGCCTTTGGCCTCATCTCCCTGCAGAAATTAATTCATAAGCAAGGCCCTACTTGGTCAGCCTCGTGCCCGGTCTCGGACAGCAGCCCATGGCAGGCGCTTGGAGAGAATGAACAGAACAGGGCAGTTCTGGATGCTCCATGCCCTGCCACCGAGTCCTAGGGTCTGGCAGCTGGAGGGTTACGGATATGAGGAGCTGCACCCGACCATCTTGGCCAATAGCCACTGATGGGCTCAGTCTCCGAGTCTAGGCCCAGCTGCTCTGAAAGTTCTGTCTCTGACCTCACAAGCCTCTATCCCCCTACCAGCCAACAGCTTCATTTCTCCAGTGGAACGTAACTGTCATGGGGGTGGGAGGCAACACTCGGCCAGTTAGGGTCCGTTCCCGCGAGGGCCTGCACCCTGCACTATTAATGGGGAGCTGGTGCAGAGGGCGGAGCTTGTGACCTTGCTGCTGTGCGTTTTGCAGGGCAAGAGGCTTTGTTAGTGCTTTAAATATAACCCAGCACATGTATCGCTGTGGCCCGTGTCTGCGGCGGGAAGGACGAGGCAATGCCTGCTGGCTAGGTGCAGAGGGACACGGGACCCTTTCTTGCCACTTTCAGGACTCGTCTGGCCCGAGGCCCAGCCAACCGGCGCCCATCGTGGGTCTGACCAGATGCTACAGTTAGAGGAAACTTGCACGCAAGACAGCGGTTCTGATGCTTTACTCCTCTACAACTGAGGTTTCCTTTAAGATGCCAAGTGACTCCACAGGGACTAGAACCCGAGACGTCATGGAAACGTGCACGAGGACTTCGTAAGGCAACACGGCCAAGGCTGTGGGCAGCAAGTCTCGGAGCCCACGTCAACAGGTTCAGGCTCATGCTAAGAGGTGAAACAGAGGAGTGAGCTGTTCCCATTCACACGGAGCTTGGCTCTGAAGCCTGGCAGGGGGAGGCCTCAGAGCCCAAGCGCCTACACTCCTGGATTTAGCCCAGTCGCACAAGCTGGAGTCGGGTGTCTGGGCTCCGAGTGGTGCTGTTGCGCCGTGTCTGGGGCCAGCGGGCGCCTCGTTGCACGTGAGCTGCAGTGCCGGGGCACAGCGGGGGAGTTTCGGATTGCAGGAGCTGCGCGTGAGCTGGGTCACTGCAATCCAGGGAGAAGAGCAACACACGGGCAGGGAGGAATGCACGGGCGATTCAGGCCACCCCTGAAGACACTACAGCCCCACAGAACACCTCTCTCAGCCTGTCCGTGCAATACCACGACCCATCTGGCTACACAAGTACTTCCCAGCAACCGGGAGACACCTCTTCCGAGGCTACCACCATCTCCACGGCTTCCCCTTCCTCACCCACAGTCTTCCTTGGGGGTTTCTAAAGCTAGGTGTGGGGCCTTCTGCATTGTCTGTAGATTTCTTCGATGTCAGCAGCCTGTAGATGGCCCAGTAATAGCCATGGGGCGCTCAGGAAAGCGCAAGTCAGGAAGGACACGTGTGTGCCTGTAGAGCGCTCCTGCACAGCGGCAGAGGAGCTGGTAGTCCCGGTCCCGGCATTGCTACCTGCTGAGGCAGAGGGCGATGCCAGCAACACTCACCCTGCGGCAAAGCCTTCCAACTCAGCAAAGAGGAGGATAAATGCAGTTAAACCAGACCTGGCGTTCAATGGGAATTACCCGGCTTAGTGTCCAGAGGTTTCAGTTTGGTTAGTTTCTTCACCTTGACTTGTTTGGGGAAGTCACCTGCGGAAAGACACAGGGCGTCCAGTACCAGGTTAGAACGGCTGCAGTTCTAGCCTAGCCACCGCAGGCGTGACAGGACTTGCACTTTGGACCATCCACGCCAAACCTGCAGAACCTAAACGGTGAGCTCAGTACCGAGCGGGGGCTGATCCCCCACGCTGAGGTTCCCTTAAGCTGCGCGGTAGCACGGCCCTGCAGCTGCTTACCGAGTCCCGCCAGCCAGGGGCTCAGGGCTCCACGCACGGAGCTGCCTGGCTGGGGAAGGGGCACGTCTCCCTCCGATACAGCAGCAGCTCCCTGCTGAGGTCGTGTCCCTGTTGGCTGGGAGCTGCTGCTGTTACCGAAGGAAAGTGCCTTCCCCCCTCTCCATGCAGCTCCACGTGCAAGTCCTAAGCCCCAGGCGAAGCGGGGCTCATTAAAAGCAGCCGTGTGACCGTGCAGCCATGCAGCTTAGAGGGCATCTTGCCCAACTCTATAGGGAGCTTTGAAACCTGCCTCTGCCAGGCCAAGGCAAAGACAGGAAACAGCAGGACTGTTGATTAACGACAATTAGCTCATGCAATTCACTCAAAACCAAATCACCGTGACTTGCACTGTTAGACAATAGAATACCGCGGGGTGTTTATTTACCCGGCGCTGCTCGGGTCCTTAACTCAAAAATATTTGATTTTCTTCATTGGAATCCTTGTTCTGGGGTGGGGCTAGGGAGGAAGGGTTTAGTCTGCAGGCTGCCCTGGGAAGAGAGGACAACCCCAGCCCTCTCTCACTGCAGCAGCTTGGGGCCAGGTGAGAAATGCCTGTCCATGGCCACTTCAGTGGGCACAGCCAGGGGAGGGGCGAATATCCCCCGTTGGGGACGAGAGACACAAATAAACTCTCTGAAATTTATAGCAGAGAGCTGTCCCTTTCTCCGCCCCTGCCCCCTGCTGGCCCAGTGCGGTTATTGCTGTCCTGGTCCCATCTCTGGCCCCTTGCTGCCCCCTGTGGGCATTCTACATATAACTGTCCCTCCTACTAGCCCCCCCCCCCTTTCCATTTTATGACAAACAATCCAATTCAAAGCACTTCCCAACGTCCTGGCATAACCAAACTGTGACCTTGCTTTAAGTTCTGATAAGAGGAAGCTGCGTACCCAATTTGATGGCGCTAGTTCTTGCCATTTAGGAGGCGTTCTTGGACAGACACTTTTAAACATACAGTAAGAAGATTTTGGATGTTTTCCCACATTTTCAAATATATTGATTTCTATGACATCACAGAACACAAATATAAAATAGGCACGTTATTCTGTGTATCATTTTTAATCACAGATACTTGCACGGTAAAAATGATAATAGGGACTGGGAGGGAGCTGGCACTGGGGAGGTGGGAATGGGAAGTGAGTTTGTAGTGTGCCCTGACTGCCAGCTGGGGTGAAGCTGCTGCTGCCGGAGAAGCAGGATTCTACCCCAGCCGGGCTGGGCTGGGGCTTGGGGGGGGGGAGCAGCCTGCATGGGTGAGGGTGGGGGAAAGAGGTGGCATCTGTGCAGTGAAGTGGGGATGGGAGAGGTGTCTTGACATGCTCCCATCTAGGCTGCAGCTAGAGTCAGACCCTCTGTCTCAGCACTGCAGCCTTCGCTGGACTGCAGACACAGGCCTCTCTCCGGGGGTGGGGGTGCCAACATTTCAGGAGGGTTATGCTGGGGTACGAGGGGCATGTGGCTACCTGGGAGATAGGGTGCTGCTGGGGAAACTTGTCTCATGGATGCATGTGAGGAAGCTTAGTCCAAGAACATCTTCCCTTTCCTTGCTCAGGAGGAGCGAGGAGGAGTTGGTATTAATTACAACTGACTAGTGACACAATTACAAGATCTGAAATACGCCAGGAAAAATATGATGGGGGAATGAATCACGTGTTATCCAGCTACTCCCCACTGTTACACTTGGAGAGCAAACACAAAACGTGAATCCTCGGCAGTTCTAGACCAAAGTATTTTTAGCTAGTATCAGGATGGAAAGATAAAGAGCTTGCCTTTGGCCAAACTGAGTTTGTTAATAGGCAGCCACCTGCCTGGAGATGGTAGAAAGCCAGGGCTAAAGCTTAGTTTATTTGGAGGGAGACAGATCCAGAGCAGAGAAGTAAAGGGGGCAGAGAGATTGTAAATTAAACAGAACTTAATGCAGGATCTGACTTCACTTGTATTGGTGTTTCTCTATGGTAAAGCATTCAGCATGCTTTGGATAGGCCTAGTTCATGACATGTGCAGGATTACATTTCAAACAAAGTTTACATAAAACCCAACAAGGAGTTTGGTGGCACTTTAAAGAATAAAAAAAAATGTACTGGGGTATTAGACCATAAGTAGTCGTGGGCGACAACTCACATCTTCAGATGCTGGAGAGAAAAAGAAACAGGCAGAAAGAAGGAAAAAAGATACAGAGATGGGAGTGAGACACCAGTGCTAATTAAATCAGAATGGGTGTTAACAGCTTATGGTAAGAAAGAAAACAGTGTGCCCTTGTAGCCAAGAAGTCTATTGGCATATTAAGTTGCATTAGGAAGAGCATTGCCAGCAGATCTAGAGATGTCATTATTCCCCTTTATTCGGCTCTGGTGAGGCCACATCTGGAGCATTGTGTCCAGTTCTGGACTTGATGACCTTCTGAGGTCTTTTCCAGCTCTACATAAGAACATATATAAGAACATAAGAACGGCCGTACTGGGTCAGACCAAAGGTCCATCTAGCCCAGTAGCCTGTCTGCCGACAGTGGCCAGCACCAGGTGCCCCAGAGAGGGTGGACCAAAGACAATGATCAAGCGATTTGTCTCCTGCCATCCCTCTCCAGCCTCTGACAAACAGAGGCCAAGGACACCATTTTATCCCCTGGCTAATAGCCTTTTATGGACCTAACCTCCATGCAATTATCTAGCTTCTCTTAAACTCTATTATAGTCCTAGCCTTCACAGCCTCCTCTGGCAAGGAGTTCCACAGGTTGACTACACGCTGTGTGAAGAAGAACTTTCTTTTATTAGTTTTAAACCTGCTACCCATTAATTTCATTTGGTGTCCTCTAGTTCTTCTATTTAGGGAACTAATAAATAACTTCTTTATCGGCCCTCTCCACACCACTCATGATTTTATATACAGGCAGTCCCCGGGTTACGTACAAGATAGGGACTGTAGGTTTGTTTTTAAGTTGAATCTGTATGTAAGTCGGAACTGGCGTCAGCCGCTGCTGAAACTAATCAGTTTCAACAGTGGCTGAATCTGGACACCAGTTCTGACTTACATACGGATTCAGTTTAAGAAACCCAGGTGTCTTCAAGTCAGCTGCTGCTGAAACTGATCAGCGGCTGATTCCAGGAAGCCCAGGGCAGAGCAACTCTGCCTCGGGCTTCCTGTAGTCAGCCCCTAGTCAGTTTCAGCAGCGGCTGACTTGGGGACGCCTGCTCCAGTAGCGCCGCTCCTCGGCGTTACTGGAGCAACCCAGCAGCACCCCAGCTGCTCTGCCCCAGGCGTCCTGATTCAGCCACAGCTAAAACTGACCAGCAGCGGCTGAATCAGGACGCCTGGGGCAGAGCAGCTGGGGTGCTACCGGGTTGGTACAGTAGCGCCCAGGAGCGGCGCTGCGGTACCAACCCGGCAGCGCCCCAGCTGCTCTACCCCAGGCATAGGCAAGAAAAGCCTGGTCTGCTGGGGGAGGGGGCACTAGCTGCACCCCCCCCCCAGCAGACCAGGGAGACGCGGGTGGCGGGACTGCCCGCGTCCTCCACGGCTTTGCTCCGTCTCCCTGGTCTGCAGGGAGACGGGGAGCAAAGCCTTGGAGCACGCCCGCAGCGGGACAGCCCAGGCACGCCCGAGCTGTCCTGAGGCTTTGCTCCCCGTCTCCCTGCAGACCAGGGAGACGCAAAGCCTTGGAGCACGCCCGCAGCGGGACAGCCCAGGCACGCCCGAGCTGTCCCGCGGCTTTGCTCCCCGTCTCCCTGCAGACCAGGGAGACGCAAAGCCTTGGAGCACGCCCGCAGCGGGCATGCTCCAAGGCTTTGCTCCGCATCTCCCTTGTCTGCTGGGGGGGCTCCCCCCCAGCAGACCAGGGAGACGTGGAGCAGCTTTTCTCGCCCCGGAGGACGGGGGCGGCGGGACTGCAGCGCATCTGGGCGTCCCGCCGCTCCAGTCCTCCGGGGCGAGAAAAGCCCCGTTCGTAACTGCGGATCCGACATAAGTCGGATCCGCGTAACTCGGGGATTGCCTGTACCTCTATCATATCCCCCCTCAGTCTCCTCTTTTCTAAACTGAAAAGTCCCAGTCGCTTTAACCTCTCCTCATATGGAACCCGTTCCAAACCCCTAAACATTTTAGTTGCCCTTTTCTGAACCCTTTCCAAGGCCAAAATATCTTTTTTGAGGTGAGGAGACCACATCTGTACACAGTATTCAAGATGTGGGCGTACCATAGTTTTATACGGGGCAGTAAGATATTCTGGGTCTTATTTTCTATCCCTTTCTTAATAATTCCTAGCATCCTATTTGTCTTTTTGACCACCGCTGCACACTGTGTGGAAGTTTTCAGAGAACTGTCCACGATAACTCCAAGATCTTTCCTGATTTGTTGTAGCCAAATTAGCCCCCATCATACTGTCCGTATAGTTGGGGTTATTTTCCCCGATGTGCATTACTTTACCCTTATCCACATTACATTTCATTTGCCATTTTGTTGCCCAATCACTCAGTTTGGTGAGATCTTCTTGGAGTCCCTCACAGTCTGCTTCTGCCTTGACTATCCCAAACAGTTTGGTATGGTTCTATGATTCTATAAAAGTATTCTTTTCATAGAAATTTTTGGAGTGCTGTAGCTATCTGAAAACTCTGATCTTAACATGTTACTAATACATGGTAAATTGTTAGCACTGGAAGAACTTTACCATGGATCCTGTTTATTTGTTTGACCTTTCAGTGACAGAGTTGGATTCCAGCAAGTGATTTCCATTAAGTTTTAGAATTTGTTTGGGGAGGAGTACTGCAAGCCATTAAGGCCAGATCTCTGCTATCTGGTGTCGTTCTGGCTCTGAGTCAATGGGCACAGTCAGAAGTAGCAAGCGCTAGGTGCGGTGCCAGGTGTTTTGTAGGATGAAGGCTCTCCGAAGAATGGATCTGTCTGCAAACTCTGAAGCCATGTGTCACTGTGCTCTGGGGCTTCCACTCTAGAGTTGGTGACACCCAGTGTGAAAGTTTCAAACCAGGAGAATTGTTATCTGGTTTTACAGGTCTCGGTTTCCTCCTGCATTGCATGGATCCGAAACATTCATTTAAGATACTCATAACCAACCGCCTTTGTTTTATTTCCCTTCCTATTGTCAGTGGTGGTTTGTGGCTTTGTTTGCTGTCTCCATTGCTCTATTACTTATTTTTACTGTTTTATGTTTGTGCTCTATCAATCAAATTAAGAGTTGTCATCCCAGAGAAACTGTATAAGCCTGAGTGAATGCCTTTTACACTGCTTTCCAGTGTCAATAAATACTGCATTAGTATCTGCAAGGAGAGCATGACTATTTCTAGTTGACTCAGATTTGTTTAGTATCTTAAATCAGAGCGATGTGTGGATAATAAGCACACAGGGGGGATAGTTCTGTGAACTGCAAAGTCTGTAGCATGCTAGTGTTTTGCCAGATGCTTTGTTTTTTGAGATGCTGAAGATGCAGAGGTCTGTGCGAGTAGGTTGTTAATTTGGGGCTCTGGAGAACATTTTTTATGCTTTTATTTAATGACCATGTCTGATGTATTTATATAGCTGTTTTCAATATGTCCCAGTTTGTCGTGTTTACTAGCTTGAGGTGTTAGAAAGGACAAAATACATGTAGTCCAAGGGCATTGTTAATTTTCGTTTTATTATATTAAACAAACATCTACAGCATAGCTCCCTATTAATTATCCCTTGTTTGAATTTCTTTTTTTACCTTCCATACCTATGAACTATTTAAAATATATATTTACAGCTAGGTTTTTTGCTTATACTGATGTCGACACATAAGAAAATTCAACCCACGCAAGGATGGAAAATGTTAGAGGAAACACTGCTGGTGTCCCCTATGAAATTTCTCTAGTATGGGATAAAAGACCAGATTTCTTGCAGGGAGACCAAATTTCAGTGTCTGTAACCTATGTTTCATAGCTGTGACATCGGTAGGGCCCTATTCAGGATACAGACATTGCTCTACAGCACTTGTATTAGGTGAAATGAAAAATCGTCTCCTTCTTGCCGGTATTTATTTTACAGCGCAAACAGAGAGAACCCTTTTTTCTCCACTTTATCTGAAGAAGTGGATTTTGCCCATGAAAGTTTCTGATACTATCTATATATTTTGTTACTCTTTGAGGTGCTCCAGGACTACTCAGTTTTTTTATAGTGAGCACTGTATACTTTGTGTTCGGTGTTGTAATGGAAAGCAATTCATTTGAAAATGTAGAAATCCAAACCGATATAAACAAATGGCATTCTATTATTGTTTAACCTGGGATTCAGCGTGAATTTTTTTAAATCAATTGGCAGCCCTAGAAAAATAGTAACAATGAGAGTCAGGTAGAGAAGAACTCCTCAGCCCAAACGACAGCAGCACTCTTGGCTTTTCAGAAAATAAAACCAGGCACTTCTCTCCTATTCCCAAGAATAATCTTCCATTTCCTTAAAGCTTAGAACAGGGGTGGGGAACCTTTTTTGGGTCGGGGGCTGCTGACCCACAGAAAAATCAGGCGGGGGCCGCACACAAGTGAGAAGCCGAACACAAAACATACCCAACCTCACTAAGGCAGCCCCCAACTGAGAAGGAGAAAGACACCCTCCATATCCCCCTCTCACACCAGAGCCTAGAGGTCCCAGACTAGTAGAGCTGGTGTGCTTCAGCCCTGCGGATGGATGGCCCGGGGGCAGGAGCACCAGCACGAGCTCTCCAATGCTGGAGGACCCTGAGCCGCTGGGGCGGGGTCCAGGCAAGCCAAGGGCTGTCTCCAGCCCTCCACCCCGGCTTAGAAGAAAGAAAAAACAATTCTTGCAATGTGCTTAACCCCTTGCTTTCACTGCTACTACCTCAGCATCTCGCCACCCAGGCCAGCAGACAGAGGCTACGTCTAGACTGCACGGCTCTTTTGGGATACTGGAGGTATCCCGGAAAAGCAACGCTGCGTCCAAGGAACGCATCCACTGTTCTGAAAACGTTTTCGGAAAAGCGGACGCGCTTTTTCGCCATCCCCGTAAACCTCTTTCTACGAGGAATAAGGGATATGTCGAAAGAGCACTTTCTTTCGCCATTTGGCGCCTCGTAGATATGCCAAATTTTGAAAGCGCCTCTTTTGAAAGTAAATCGGAAAAAGATATGCGATTTGCATACCGCGAATTGCGTTTCTTTTTCCGATGTAACACTGCAGCGTAAACGTGGCCTGAGCTACCCTCTCCGATTCCCAGACCGACCCTCCTAGGGATGGAGGCGTGCACCTGTACCAGATGCTGAGATGCTGAACCCTCGCTGTCACCCTCAGACAGAGTCCAACGCAGAAAGACCAACGTGAATTAGGGCTTTACCTGACATTTTGAGCTCCCCGATCCGAAGGAGGTGAGGCCAGTGCTGGAGCGTTTTGATAAAGAAAGGATTTGTGACACCCACAACGACGTTCGGCCTGCAGAGAAACGGTGGAGATACAAGTGGAAGCCAGAACTACAACGCCCCAAGGTTTCGCCATGTAACTTGTGCTGACTGAAAAACGCATCGAGAGAGGCTCCAGTCCCAGAGTACTTACGGGGCTTGCGTCCTGGTGGTGTACTCCTTGAACTCACTGTCGTGGATAGTGAAATACGGGCGGTAGTCACAGCAGTACTTCAGAGGGGCGAGACAGCTGCAAGAACAATACAGGGACAGTGTCGTCATCATGAAACCCTGCACGTGCTAGAAAGGAACAAGTCTGGGACAGGCCAGTTTCCCAGTGGCCGCTGCTTTGCGGAGCCAGAGGAAACACATGGAAGATTTGCCCCGTCGCTCACTCGACTGACAGCATATCTACCCCTTGAGCTACCAGACTAGGGAGGGAAGCTCATTCCAGCTCCGACAGAGCCAGCATGCTAAATACAGCGTAGCCACAGCAGCACAAGTGGCAGGAGGCGCTAGCCACTACGAGCCCGTGCTTGTGGCCTCACGTGGGTACGTATCCAGGGCAAGTGGCCCTCCTGTTGCTCGCACGGTCATGGCTACACGCTACCAGAGCTAGCGCAAGGACACCTCCTTGGGACGGGGATCCCAGCCTAGCTCCAAGCACAGGGATACCCTAAGGCTGTGGCTCTCAAACCAGGGCCCGAGGGCCGCTAGCTGCCCACAGCCGCCTGGCAGGTTGTCCGCGGCTCAAGGCTCAGCTCCCCTGCAGCAGGGAGGCTGTGTGGGCACTCCAGCCTCACAGCCCGCCCCCAAGCTTGGAGTGCCAGCTTCCCATGGGCGGGAGGGGGGGAGAAAGCCCCAAACCACAGCCTGGGATCTGGCTTATGGGGGGAGCGAGCGGCTCCGTGTGCTGCTGCTTCCCCTCCCCCCCGGCTGGGGGAACGGCAGTGCACAGATGGTCTGCCTGGAGGCTTTCCCCACTGCCGCCACTGGCCGGAGTCATGGCCAATGCAAGCGGTGGGAGGTCACCACCAATGGGAGCAGCACCTGGGAAAGGAAGTTGGGGAGGAGGGGGAACCAGGTAAGTGCCCCCCCATCCCTCTCGTGCCCAGACCCTGCACCCTCATGCACCTCCCTTGCTCTTGCTCCCTCCATCCTGACCAGACACCCGAATCCCAGCCGCACTTGCACCTTCCCCCCATTCCAGACACCCCATCCCAGCTCACTCCTGCACTCTCCCTCCCAGCCAGACCTCATGCGCCCAAACCTCCCACCCAGACTCGCCACCCTCACCCAGTCGTGTGCCCCACCCCATCCCGCTCCCTGGTAGCCCCTTCCTGCACACTAAACCCCACATTTCTGGTCTTACCCCAGAAAATATGGGGGCTCACAAAATCTAGTAAGCCCAGGACCCCAAAAGAGTTGATCTGGCCCATGGGAAGCCCTGAACCTTAGCACTCTCAGCCTGCTCTCTCCCCTACCCCGTGGGGCTGGAGCGCCAGGAGAGTGAAGTGTCTTAATTAGGGGCCACACCAGTGAGCGTTGGAGGGTTTTTTGCTTTTGCATTTTTAGGGAGGGTTTATGCCTCTCCCTTGTGTGGCCATCGACTGATTTTTCTGTGGCTCAGAAGCCGCAGACCCAAAAAGGTTCCCTACCCTTGCTAAATAAAGACAATGTTGAAACCTTTTGTTTTGGACATAAATTAATATCTTACTTTTTTAAAATGAAGCTTGGTAAACTAACATGATAAAGTTAAAGTAATTAATCAGTTGAGTTTTTTTGATTAATAATATTTCCCTTCTTACCAGTTAAATACACCCCTTATGTACAGCGCTAGTAGCCCAATATGGTATTTAGAGATAAGTGAAAGCTTTCTGTCATCACGGGCAGCTGGCTGGTGGTCCATGGAAAGGTTTGCATTGAGCAGGGTGGGCTGCGGGCCCAGAGCTTTGAGAACCACTGCCCTCAGGCTACGTCTACACTGGGGCGGTTTGGACACAGAAGTGCTGCTGACACGCAGAAGTCGCCAAAAGTGAAAACCGGTCAAACCCGATTTTCTGCCTGCCCTGGTCAACATTTCGTGTCACACCGTTGACATTTCATGGTCACCCTGTTGGCAGACAAAGCAAAGCAACGCCAGTGAGCACCCCGCAGTCCCTCTCCGAAGCAGTCTGCCTGCCACTGGGTTCCTAGCAGGGCAGAACAGAAGCACTCCAATGATTTGTTCTTTGTTCCCCAAAGGGAGCAGCTCACTCAGCTGTCAGACACTTCTCAGAGCTGTGAAAGGGGAAGGGCTCAGGCCTGCAGGGATTTCAAAACAGTAAGCACAGTCCTCAGGGCAGGAATTGCGAGATACTGGCGGATGTCAGTTCTCCCAACAAAATGCACAGCAGAGTCCACACTGGCTCTCTGTCGATAACAAGGAGAGGAGAAAGGACAAAAGTCTCTGGCTGGGGTGGAAGCTTTTTGTCCCCAAAACTGGCTGGTTTTCTGCTGACAAAAGTCACACTGCAGCGTGAACGCTCTCACTGCTTTGTCACCTAAAGGCACTTTTTGGTAACCAAACATGCCAGCGTAGTCAAGGCCTAAAGGGGCTGCTGAGACAGGATACAAAACGGGAGAGAGGAAACTTCAAAGCCTGGGAACGGGCAGGATAAGCCACCTTTGGTTTATGAAATATCATCAACTCTGTCGCGTTAGAAATTCTTCCCATTCTCTTCCCAGTTCAGGTGGCATAGGAGCAGAACGCAGTAATTCTGCCTTTTCTTATTTTACATATATATTTGTATATATAAATGAAGTCAGATGCCATTCATCTGACACAGCAGTGGTTCTAAATGGAGGAGATTTAACAGCATCCTTCGATAGTCACCTGCAATTCACATCAATTACCTGGTAAGTGCCAGCACCATTTCTGAGGAAATGGCAGGGGATGGCGCCATTACAACTACTGGCTCCCCCAGTAGCATCAGCTCCCACAGCATCTGGATGTGAATTAGCACTGGCTGGAAGCATCTGTTAGCGAAAGGAAGAGTAACGGGGTAAGGCTAAAAATGGGAGTTCCTGAAAGAACAGACTCCTGAGTTAGGCACATTCAGTTATACTTCTGCATCTGCACATTCAACGTCTAGGATGGGTTTCTAATATCCTGCAGCAGTGAGTTCCACGAGGCAATTATGTACCTATATACACTTTCTGCAAGTCATTTAAAATGTGTTAAAAGGAAACATTTTAAGTTCTCATAGTTACCCAGTGGAGCTCATTGATCATGAGATATATTTTAAGCCAAATAAAGCGCATATAAAAAGGAATAGGACCAATTTCAAGGGTAAATCTGCCACGACACAGGCTGATCCCCAGCTGAAGACAGGAAGACTAGGTGTTTGTACATACAAGAGCCCATACATGCACTGCAACATGTCTGGAAATGGGTGACAGGAGAGGGATCACGTGAGGATTACCTGGTGTGAGCCCTCCCTCTGGGGTACCTGGCATTGACCACTGTCAGCAGACAGGACGCTGGGTCTCACCCAGTCTGGCCGTTCTTATGCAACGCTCCCCAAGCACCATGCAACTCCTACCAACCCAACATGCAGACGGACACACTTTACTGACAAGAAGGATCAGGATCCGCCCCCATGACCACAACCTCCCATTTAGCTAAAGAAGAGCATGAGCGGAGAGGAAGGAGATGGAATGGGAGGAGCGTGTTGAGAGAAGCTAACTCCCACCTGAAAAGATCCAGTTCATACACACTGGGGAGAACTAACGGGGCCGGTAACAAGTTCTGAATGGGAGAGAGGAGAGAGGCAGTTATGAAGGAAAATGTCCCAAGCGCAAACAGTGGTCACTCTGAGTTGCTCACCTCAGTCACACAAAGACAATCCATCGACAGTAAGTACCAAAGCATCTAAAGCTTAGACAAAGATAATGCTTGGAGAGCCAAGCGAGGAGCAAATGCGGGCAGCCTGCAGGGCAAATGGCCGACCCCTTCAGGGTGAAAGGATTTCAGTTTTTACCGTAGGAGCCAGCCAAAACCCTCCCTTCTGAGCCTGAGAAACCTCCCCACTGCTCCCTCTGCACCCAAGCGCGGCTTGGGACAATGATAATCCGGGAAGGTGGTGGATGCTAACAGGCCCCAAATGTGTGAAAGGAAACCGCGCAAAGGAAGGAGGGAAGGAGAAGGGATTGTTAGCAGGGCTTACGATGGCAGAACAAGGAGCAATGATGTAAAACTACCCAGGAGAATCATTCAGGGACTTCTCTGCCCAGGTAGCAGCTAAGATCATTCTTGCTAGGTGGGAGTTTGAAGAGTTTAGTGAAAACCCTTGAGAGAAATATTTAAGGAGTAGCTGTTCCAGGCAGCACATTGGACAAGTTCCAAAGAGCTCCAATTCTACATGAGCCTTCTCTTCCTCAGTGATCTAGACTCTGCTTCTTGTTGGGCCATTTGGCACAATTCTTTTCTTCACCTCACCTCTTGATTGATCTGCTTCAAAGGGCTTGATCCGGGTTTGTCCACTCTGGATGGGATTCTCACCTGGGTTACAAACAGGAAAAGTTATTGGGGGGCCAGGCTCAGCTGACAGGCATGAACACTTGCTGAGATTAGGAACAAAGGGAAAGCATTTAGAGCTAGCAAGCGACAAGAAACGTGCCGTCTTTCTAGTGCAGTGCACACCAGGGCTTGTGGCTTGAGCATTTATGAGTTGAATATCAGGAGCAAGTACCTGAATGACAATTCCCATCACTGGAAGGTTCAGAGTCTGTCCTGGAACAGGAGGCAGCCACTGATCAATCTCATTGCACACTGCAAAACATGGACAATGGCAAAACTTTAAACTGAGGGACAACTGCAGCCAATTTAGATCGTTCCGGTGGCCTCTGCTGTGACCATATCCGCATTGGGGCTGGTCTGTGTTACAGGAGAAGGTATCTAAGGCTCTGTCGACACAGGGCAGGTTTGGCGCCGAAAGTGTTGACATGCAAAAGTGAAAACCGGTCAAGCCAGTTTCTCTGTCTCCCATTGATGACATTTCCTGGCCACATGGCTGACACTAGCATCCTGTCGACAGGCACAGCAAAGCATTGTGGGTCAGCATCCCACAGGGCAGCTAGTCCCTGCGCTGCTTGGGATTCCCTTGTAGCTCTGGGAGCTCTCCATGATGAGGAATGTCAAAACAGCACGGCCATCTCTCCAGCCCTCCCCCTGCAGCAGCCTGCCTGCCTGCGGCTGGGTTCCTAGCCGGGCAGAACAGGAGCATTCCAGTGATTTGCTCTTTGTGCCTGAAAGGGAGCAGCTCACTCTGCTGTCAAGACACTTCGCGGAGCTCTGACAGGGGAGGGGCGCAGGCCTGCAGGGCAGCAGAGATCACAAAACAGTGAGCACAGTCATCCAGGCAGGCATTGTGGGACACTGGCGGAAGCCAGTTCTCTTGACAAATCAAACAGCAGAGTTCACACTGGCTCTTTGTCGCCAAAGGGAGAGGAAAGACAAAAGTCTCTTGCAGGGGTGGAAGTTTTGTGTTGCCAAAACTGGATGTTTTTTCCTGACAAATGGCGCACGGCAGTGAAAACACTCTCACTTGTTTACTGCTAAAAGGCAGTTGTTGGTGACAAAATGTGCCAGTATAGACAAGGCCTAACTCTGCTTGCATGGCAGCTCTAGGCTCCGATGGGCTAACAACATCCAGGGACCACAACTGAGAGCTGGGAGACTGTCACTCCCGTGCTCTCACAACAGCACCTGAAGTCAATGGGAGCTGTGTTCTGAATGTGTAAAGTGACACGTAACACTAAGCGCTCAAATTAAATCAGGTCCGAGGTGCCTCAAACTGGAGGCTGAAATTAAGTGGATACTTTTGACCTTGCTTTCTGTGCCTCAGGGAGAAGGTGGAAAAAATAGTCTATGATCATGTGACTAAACACTATCATAATCCCTGAACACCAGGGATTCAAGTTAAGGTAGCACAGGCCACCTTAATTCTTGCATTTCCTAACTTCTGAACACTTGATTTTCCAGCCTTAATAATGTTCTTTTAACAGTTGTATGGGTACAATAGGAGACCTACCCGGAGTTACTCGGGTCCTTCAGGGTCTGGGGGCCTGGAGGGTGTGTAGGAGTCAGGGCAGGGGCTTAGGGCAGGGGGCTGTGGATATGGGGTGTGCAGGAGTCAGGGCTGGCATTGAGGAGGGGCTCAGGGCAGGGGGCTCAGCAGCTGTGCCCTAGGGCAGGTCTGGGGTGGGGCTATGCAGCTTGTCTTCCTTCTTCTCTCCAGGGCAGGGAGAGGGGAGTGCCTCACAGCTGGCTCGCCTGGTTCGGGACCAGCCTGGGGGAGCAAGGCAGAGGCCACACAACCTGCCTGGCATCTATTCCCTGGGGCAGGCTGCAATGATGGGGCGCCATGCTGCCAGCCAGCGGCTGCCCCCTGTGGTCATTCTATCTCTGCGATCACACCCCTGCCTTTCCATTTGATGAGAAACAATCGCATTCCACACATCCCACTGTCCCGGAACAATCCAATCCTGACTTTGCTTTAAGTTAGGAGAAGAGGAAGCTGCCTGCCAAATTTGGTGGGCCTAGCTCTTCCTGTTTAGGAGGAATTCTTGAACAAACAGACGTGACAGACAGACACACAGGCAGACTTACGCCCTGAATCTCTCAAATAAACAGCAGATGTATTTAATGGAGCTAATTTACTTTTCTGCCAGTACCATGCAGCTCTGCAATCCTTTGCTGCACACATCTCAATAGCCCCCGCATATGCTAGTAATAGATTTCTGTCCCCATTGCAAACCCCTTCCTCCCACTGTCTCTCCTTACCTGCCTCCAGGCATGGCTCTAGCTTGTCAAAGTACTCGGGAGCAATCAGCTGCAGCAGAGACTGGAAGAGGTTCACATAAGGCAAGCGTGACACCAGCACTAGAGACTGAAAGAAAGACACCGATGAGCCAGGCTAGTGCCCTCACCACTCCCTATACAAAGGGTGCGCAGATGCTGGCCGCCTACAGCCCGCAAAGGCATCCAGCCAGGAGCCCGAAGGCTGAACCTGTGTGGCCCAGAAGGGTGTTTGCAGAGCACGTGCTCAGCCTGTGGGACACCTGATGGTTATTTTGAACTGGATTCTCCAGGTGTCTATGCTCAGGGAAGAGCCGGGAAGGCTGTAGAAGCAGCTGCAAGGTGGAAGGAGCCAACCTAGTAGCCTCCAGGAGGGACTATTGCACAGTGAGAGAGGAGGCTACTAGGGATGTAAAAGGTTCAGCAGTTAACCTCTCACCTGGCAAGCACTAGGTTTGCCAGGATGCTTACTAAGCAACCGGTTACCAGGACAGGCTGGGTGGCAGGAACCCAGGCAGGTCAGGGCGGCCGGCAGGCGGGTCCCTAGCCCCAACCCCGCTGGAGCCCTATCCTAGCTTCACGCAGCCCTGCCACATGCCAGGTGAAGGCAGGAGGGACCCCAGCACCCACCCTGCCCAAAACAACAGCCCCAGCTGCACCAACAACCCTGCGGAGGGAGCCTCAGTCTTGGCTGTGCCGGCTGCCCCAGCCCCATCACGCTCCGGCAGCAGCCACGGCCCTGCCAGCATCCCCAACCACGATGCGCTTTGAACGCGGGTAGGAGGGACACTGGCTGTAGTGCAGTGGCCTCGTGAGACCAGCCCCGGTTGCCCTGTACTGGCCCCCCAGTGATTTACCGGCTAAACAATAACGTTGTAATTGTTTAACCAGTTCACTATTTTAAACAATATTTACAGTCCTAGAGGCTACAGCGCGCACAGAAAAAAGGTCACCAGTGTAAAGAGCCAGGAATTGCCAGCGGTCCCTGTGCAAGCCAGGGATGTAAATAACCATTTAAATAGTTTGCGGGTTAAACAACTGAAATTGTAACATTTAGCCGGTTAATCATCGGCCAGGGTCCGGCCGGCCGGCTCCAGCATAGCCAGGTCTGGCTGGCCCACACGGGCCGAGTTGGAATGGCTGGGGTCCCAGCTACCTGCCCCAGTGTGGCTGGGGTCAATGTTCCCTCTTATTTTTTCCCAACCCTGGGCAGAATACATTTTCTTACGTGCACTGAAGCCTGTGCAGATGTGCACCACCAACAGAAATACGCTGCTGGCTGTAGGCGCTTTGCCAATCAGCAATGTGGCACCTGAATCTCTCCTGGACGGCTGTCCAAGCATTCAGCTTACAGAGTCCTGCTGGGCCGAAATGGAGCAGCCGGGTTCGGGGCATTGCCTGCTGGCCCAGCATGGCTGGGGCTGGAGTCCTACTGGGGTCCTGCCAGCCCATGTGGGTCAAGTCAGAGTGGTGAGGGCCCTGTCTGCCACTCGCACTCAACCAGGGTTGCTCCAGCCTGCTGCGGCTGGCCGTCCAATCAGTTACCCAGTAAGCATTCTGGAAAGCTTAAGGCTTACCAAGTAACTGGCGAATCTTTCACATCCCTAGCACAAGCGACCTGAGGGAGGAGGGTACAGAGAAGAGCTAGAGACCAGATGCAGAGAACGAACCAGCAGATCGTAAGTCCGGGCCAGGTAAAGAATTCATATGTGGAAGACTGGAGCAGACAGACGAAGTAACGGAAATGAGGGATCTTTTTCCCAGTTAATGTACCGTCATTTTGTTCTCTGCCCATGTTTCTAACCTCACTGGATGCTAGCTCGGTCATTAGTTTTTATACCGCCCTCCAGTTCAGTATCCCTTCCGTGTGCTGCTTACTCTGCTTTCCAAATCAGTCACCAAGATCTAACTTGGATCTCTGCAATAACCACTGCACACGCTCTCCCATCCAGTACTGTGCCGATTGGTGCCGTCTTCCACTTTGCTCCAGTCTAAGGACTTGTCTACACCACCACGTAAGTTGATGCAACTCACATCACGCAGGGATGTGAAAAACGAACTCTCCAGCCTCCCCTCCAGGCGACACAAATTACAGCGACGTAAAGCAGCGTCCACATTGCACTGTTGGCAGGAGGTGCTCCTGTGGTGAGCACTCTCCTGTCAGCACAGCATATCTTCCCAGCTGCTGGGCCAGTGTAGGTGACAGGGTATTAGATCCAATGCTTTCACATTACCCTCTACTGCTGTAATTCTACCTCAAAAGCCATCAAGTTAACTTGGCAGGCGCTCTCCAGCACTGCCCAGATTTCCATTGTCCTCCTGATGTAAGTGTTGTTTTTCTCTCAGTGACTGATCCTTTATTTCACTGTAGACACACATTGATGAGCAATGCTCTTTGGAACACGGTCTAGGAGATGAGCACAGAGCTAGGCAGAAGAGGAGCAGTGCACAATACAATTACAGGGGCAAAGCAGCCTCAGTCATCTGTCACTATCAGACTGGCCTGTTGCAAAGGGCTCTCAATGACAGCTTTAACTCCCCTAAGATTCAAACCCTTTAACAAGGGCTCATTTTAGTTTTGATGGGAAGATCGAAACCAAACTGGGAACTGAGTGGAAGATGGGACACTGGGCTGAATGGACCGTTGGTGTGACCCAGAGAGGCTGTTTTTATGTTCTAACGGATAACGATAAAATGGATGCCTTCAATGCATTGGAACATTTTCCTTTCCCTAGACTTGAGACAAAGAACGAGTCTGAAATTCCGTGCTCCTAGAGGCACCAGCTGTGTCTTCCTCTACTTCCTCTCCTCCTATTTGGATAATGTTCAGCACATCGCGGGTACTGCCATCATACTATGGATGTAAAATCCTGGTTACTCAGATAACTGGCTAAACCTTAGGGATTAAGGTTAAGTGGGATTCCCCCCCACCCATGTAGGACTGCTGCTGTTGCTCCCCCCCCCCTCCGATGGGGAACCAGCAGCCCCAAGTGTGTGTGAGGGGAAGGAAGGGGGGAGTTGGCAGTTTCGGGGGGGGGGGGGGGGGGGCAAACATAATTCTGGGCTGTATCAACGGGAGTGTTGTGAGCAAGATACAAGAAGTCATTCTTTCACTCTACTCTGCGCTGGTTAGGTCTCAGTTGGAGTCTTGTGTCCAGTTCTGGGCACCACATTTCAAGAAAGATGTGGAGAAATTGGAGAGGGTCCAGAGAAGAGCAACGAGAATGATGAAAGGCCTAGAAGACATGAGCTATGAGGGAAGACTGAAAGAATTGGGCTTGTTTATTTTCAAAAAGAGACGACTGGGGCGGGGACATGTTAGCAGTTTTCAAATATCTAAAAGGGTGTTAACAAGGAGGAGGGAGAAAAAAATGTTTTCCCTGGCCTGTGATTACAGGATAAGAAGCAATGGGCTTAAATTGTGGCAAGGGAGATTTAGGTTGGACATTAGGAAAAACTTCCTGTCAGGGGGGTTAAACACTGGACTAAACTGCGTAAGGGGATTGTGGAATCTCCACCACTGGGGATATTTAAGAGCAGGTTGGACAGACCCCTGTCAGGGATGATCGATGGTGTCTGGTACTGCTGGGAGGGCAGGGGACTGGATTTGATGATCTCTTGAAGTACTTTCCAGTTCTGGCATTCTGTCTGCTCCTGGGTACCAGGTGATACTTGCCAGGTAACCAGTTACCCATTTACAACCTGACATCATATAAACAACAACAAAACACCCCATCACTGTGCTCCTGAAGCTGGAGTACACGAGAAGGGAAGTGTGTTTCTTCAGGGACTTCTCAGGAATTTACGACCCAGACAGATTGTAAATCACTGGTCACATGATTTATCTAGCATGGTGCTTCTTGTGGGCTTGTTTGAGAACTACACTTTCCACACAGTCCAGCTATTGCAGCTTTTCTTCCATTTCCTCCAGCCATACTTCTGATGCCACTGCAGGGCTGGGGAGATTGTGAAGTACAATGGACAGATGCTAAGTTACAGTGATATGCTGCTGTAAAGCAGCAAGCTAGCCAGTCTGAACACTCACCTTCTGGAAGTAACCTCTCTTCATTGAGCTGTCCTTCACTTGCCTGAAGTACACATAGCCGAAGTAATGAGCTGACTCCCGCTGCAAGAAAGAGGTCAACAACACCACTGTCAAGGATCTTGGTACCTCCGACACCCGTCTTGAGCCTCTCAGTCCAAGTCTCAGAGATCTGGAAGTGCATCTCAGCCCTGCACTGCAGTGTCTCCCCACTACTCCAGGTCTGGTCTTCTCGGAGGCAGCCGTCAGTGACAAGCTGTGGCAGATTTCATGACATGAACACGTAGGGAGGCGACTGGGCCATGAACTCACAATTGCAGCACAAGGAGTTGAACCCCAAGTGTCACCCAGCCCCGTGTACCGCACCCACTCCTGTGGGCTGGGTGCTCCCACAGACATAAACTAGCCAGGCTTGCCTAGAGTCGAACCCCAGAAACGCCATGTTGCTGTGCAGCCAGCTCGTGCGTGACTCTCAGGTTCGGTTTGGGGTGCTGTGGAGTAACACCACCTCCTGAGAAGAGGAAATGCCTGCTCACTATCGCTCAATGGCCATCTCCCCAGACAGACTCCTGACAATACCATTCTGGCTTTAGCCAGGGCGGGAGCTTTGACAAAGGACCGGAAGGACAGAGCTTGTAAGGCACAAAATACCAGCTGATAAAAATCCCTCACTTCTGTTTGCCATTTACATCCCTGAATTCCCACAAGTGGCACTGGGACAGAGATGGAGTCCAATTACAGACACAATGCACCAGGCCTGCTGTTCCTTGGGGCAGGCTTTTAGAACACATCAGGCATGACTTTTCCAGCAGCAGCATCTAGAATTTCGCAGTTCTTCCATCCCTCCGGCCACGTCCCTGAGCAGGGACCCCTCCCCCCTTGATAACTGGAGAGCCTTGTGACTCTGCACCATGAGAGCACTAGGTGGGGAGTCCCAGAATTCCTTCACAGCAGTCCCAGGAGTCACTCCCCAGGGCACACGCTGGCTGCAATTAAGAATCCACACAGGTACTCAAGGCACCAAACGGGGGAGAGGGAGGGACAGAAAAGAAGGACAAACCAATGTGACTCTCTCTTGCTCTAGTAGGGGAATTGGTACCTGACCACTGCGTGACATGGACTGACCAGTACAAGGGAGAAACACAGGCTAGAACACGGGTGCAAAGTTATTTCAGGCCACTAGGGGTACGTTTACACTGCACGCTTATTCCTAAATAGCTTATTTCGAAATAGAGTGTTCACACTACAGGGAAGCCTCAAAATGAATCCGAGGCAGGCTCCCCTAATGTAGATGTGCTCTCTCGATGTAGAGCCCCAGGAGGCACTGGGGAGGAATAACTTAAAATGGCCCTGGTGAGGGGCTATTTCAAAATAGCAGCAGTGGAGTGTCTATAGATGCCTTATTTCAAAATAGCTATTTTGGAAGAGACGTTATTCCTTGTAGAATGAGATTTATGGATTTTGGAATTAGCCATCCGTTATTTTGAAATTATTTCGAAATAACACAATGGCTGTGTAGACGCACCCTAGGACTCTAACATTTATCCTCTATTTGAGTGCAGCAATAACAGTCAGATCCTGCTCCTTCCAACCCATCACATCTTGCTCTTTATTGCCACAGAGAGGTGACATCCTGGGCAGTATGCTCCTCTACAAACATTCAGATGACTGGGATTCCCTGTGCTGAAAATTTAGCCCTTTGTGATTATTCCATGGTCTGAGGCAAAATTCAGAAAAAGAGGACAATTATTTACAGGAAAAATCAATCCATGTGCACATTCTGTTTATACATGCATGCATGCTACTGTTCATTTTGCAAGTGCAAGCTGCATACTGAGCAATAACTAACCTGTAATGTTAGCGGGGCTTCTGTGTTATATTCACCATCCTCCCCAAAACGCGTGTTCCTCTGCCCCCCAGACTGACGGAGACGGAAGCTAAACTGAGTATCTCCTAAGCCGCCTGAGACAGAGACAAGATTATACACAATCAAGAAGAAGCTTCAGTAAGGAAGTTCGGGACTTCATCAAAAACATTTAAGGAAGTAAAAGCCACATAAAAATATCAAACTCAAATTAGCAGACATGGTAACAGCAAAACTGTAGGGTCAATTAGTAATTAGACTGCAGGAATTTGCACTGATTAATTGATTATGCACCCATTTTCAGACAGTGTTCAAGACATCAGCCAGTAATCCCACTGAGCAGCTGCAGCCATTCCCCCTACGAGCCACCAGACTGGAAATCGACACATGCAGAGTCTTAATCCAAAAGTGCATCAAGGCGTGGTTGGGAACGCAAGCCAGTGCGCCATTCCGCAGAGCCAGGGGCAAATGGCCAAGGTGAACGAGTTCCACAGTGGGGAACCTGCACCCTGAGAACCATCCTCCCCAAAACGTGGTATTGGACATGGTATTGAAGCATGAAATTCTCTCCACAGAGATCCCAGACTAACCAGGATGGGCAGAGAGACACTGGCAGAAGAATATGTGCAAAGTGAATATGTGCACAACCTTTGTGTCTCCAAAGCATCCCCGTGCATGTGAAAGGAGAACCAAACTGGGACTGTATACAGGTCTATGGAAAGCTGGCTAGCCCGTCCAAGGATGGGCAAAATGCAGCCCACAGAATTCTCTCTTGCTGCCATTCCTACCCCTAATATCTATGTGCAGCCCACAGCAACCACAGCTGGAAACTGGAGGGATTGATTTAGGATCAAAGAGCTGCATATGTAAAGCTTGGCTAAATTATAATTTTGGCTAATCGATGACTAATGCATAATAGACAATAGAATGCCCTTCACATTTCTGTAGATGTTTACGTCTCACACAAGGAAAGGGATTATTTTGTGTATTATGGGGAATACAGCTGGAAATAAAGGGATAACGCTAAGATGTAGGATGGACAGCAGAAATCTATTAGAAGCAGAAAGGGCTCAGAAAGGGAGTGATGGAAGCACCATCTCTAAGGACAGTTAAAAGTCAACTGGCCAAAACCCCGGAGAACGGGAACACCCGTAGAGGGATTCACTGGAAGTGGCCTCAGGCTTTCCATTGGATAGCTATCCTTCCGATACGCAAACATGGACCGGACCCCTTCCCCAGAAAGACTAAATACATTTCTCTCTGTGCCGAGCCCTCTTCTGCATCAAAATTAGATCAGCATGGACCGCTGCAAGTCTGGGGAAAACTTAGCCCCCGCTGCTACTTTTCATACCCTGGCTGGCGCCTGAAAAGCGTGAGTAAAGCTTGCACAGAGAAATTCTCCCATCAGCCACTAGATCACAGGTTCTGCATCCTTTTAAATAAGGATCAATATTCAACAGGAAGCCTCTCCATCCAGCCCTGAGAGAAGCCTTAGCACTCTCTGAGGTCTTTATTTCAGAAGATACAGCCCATTGCTCTCTCTGGTACATTACAGATGCTGACTCACTTTCTCTCTAATACGAACCTTAGGGTACGTCTAGACTGCATGCCTCCTGGGATGAGGTTTACCTGGTGGTCGACAAATGCCTTTGATGTCGACACCCGCGCGTCCAGACTATCGCGCTGAGCCAACAAACAGCTGATCAGCTGTTTGTCGGCTCAGCGCGGCAGCCATGTAAATTTAAATGAAGCGGCGATTATTTAAATCGCCGCTTCATTTTCCCATGCCTGGTAGCCTAATCTACATGCCTCTGGCGACAGAGGCATGTAGTCTAGACGTACCCTTAATGTGTCTCTCATAGCAACCATCCCCATTCCCCATGCAGAACCAGAGATGCCACCTACCTGAGTAGGAGTCTGGGAAGGACAAGTAGCAAATGTTGGTTTTCTGTAACAAACAAGAAAATGTTGTAAAATACCCTCTACCACACACCCCCAGATTCTCTACCACACCCCCCCAGATTCTCTAAGACAGAAGAAGTTATCCTACCTCTTTTTCTGTCAGTCTGAAGTCATAAGGATACACCAACTGCAAAACAAACATGAGATGACAAGCTTAGTAGGCTCCGTGCACTGCTACATTCCCCAAACTCACCCCCACCAAGCCGGTGGTTTTAATCTATATTGTCTCCGGGCGGTAAAAGAAAATCAAGTTATATAATCCTGACCCCTGCTCCCCCAGCTCACACCATTAACAAATAAACATATCCATTTAGAACTGGATAGTACAGGGAGCAATCAAAAGGCAGCCTGTGGCAGAAGCCACATTTATTAGATAATTCTTTCTGTCTACAGATCGGTTTGTTCACATTTTTATTTTGATATCCCTGGTTTAAAAACTTGGCATTCTGCGAACTTTGAAAACTAACTACTAAGTAGCCTGAAGCTTAAGCCTGATTGCAGAGATTGCCGATATGATGACTCTGCCCTCTAGAACAAGCCAAACAGAACTATTCTCAATCAGCATGAAACTGTTTCAAAGTCCTTCCTCCTTGCGGCCCCATTCAGGAAAGCATTTCTATTCAGGACAGCACCTAAGCATGGGTCTATACTTAGCTAGGTTCAAAAGCAGAAGAAACAACTAAGAAGTCTTGTTTCTAAAAATCAGGAGGAGTGAGGAACAGCTTGCCTGGATCTAGCTCCCGAGGCTCAAGGCTCCTCCCGCACAACACTGGGGAGTCTGCACTGGTACTCAAACCCCACTGCTGCCCCACTCCAGGGCTGGAGCACACAAAATCGACTAGCCTGGGACCACCTAGGCTCTGGTGTGTGAGGGGAATGTGGGGAGTGTCTTTCTGCTTCTTAGTTGTGGCCCCGACTGATCCTCTCCAATTTCTCCATATCTTTCTGGAAATGCGGTACACAGAACTGGACACAATACTCCAACTGAGGACTAACCAGCGCAGAGTAGGGTAGAAGAATGACTGCTCGTGTCTTGCTCACAACGCTCCTGTTAATGCCGCCCAGAACCATGTTGGCTTTTTTTGCGACAATGTCACACTATTGACTCGTATTTACCTTGTGGCCCACTCTGACTCCTAGATCCCTTTCTGCAGGATCCTTCCTAGACAGTCGCTTCCCATTCTGTGTGTGAGGAACGGATTTTTCCTCCCTTAGTGGAATACTTTGCATTTGTCCTTATTGAACTTCATCCTATTGACCTCAGCCCATTTCTCCAGATCATTTTGAATTCTGACCCATCCTCCAAAGCACTTGCAATCCCTCCCAGCTTGGTATCACCTGCAAACTTAATAAGCGTCCTCTCTATGCCATCATCTAAATCGTGCACAGAGCCCCGAGCTTCTGACCTCGCAGGGCTGATCAGTCGCCTGTGAAGCTGTGCTGCCACGCAGCTTAGAGGGAACACTGCAGGGGACATGCCGCTGCTTTTGGGAGCTGGGTGGAGCAGGGGAAGCCCTAGGCCTCACTCTCCAGTGGAAGTTTGAGGGCCAGATTACAATGATTGAGAGGCTAGATGTAGCCTATAATTTGCCCACTCCTGCTCTGGACAGTGTAAGGAGCTTCTCCGGCTAAGAAAGGAGAAGTAAACTCATTCAGCATTTCTGTCCAGTGGCAACTACAGAAATCTGAGTGCAACTGACATTCACCAGCAAGATTCTTGCCAGAACAATAAAATCATTCACAACCATAATAATGAGGAATTCTGACACACGAATATTGGTATTACTGATATATCCCACCCAGGATCCATTTGGATAAAAAAAGTGTTAAAAAACTACTACTAAGCAGCCATGCACCAACTACCCCCAATAGCCCTTCTGGACAGAAAATAAATCATGTGGCCAAATGCAACTGCACAGGGGAATTTTAGGTAGGCGAGTTACCAGCAGTTAGGAAGCATCTAGCACTGGATGACTTGCAAAACAGGGATTTTCTGGGCACAGTCTAATTCTGAGTGTCTCAGGAGATAGTTCTGTTTCAGAACAGTATGAGAACCACCTGGTATTCAAATCAGAAGCTGTTTTCAAAGCTTGGCTTCTCCTACCAGTCTATTAATAGCGACTGTGGGCTCCAAGCCAGAGCTCTGAAGGTTCACAGGATCAAGCCTGTCCTAGCTCTAGTAATTCCTCATAGCTTCTTTGGCAGACTGGCCTAATCAGCTTCAGTAAATGAGTCAACTATTAGAGACTACGCTGACAGTGCAGCTCACCACACACAAAAGGTACAAGCCTTAAAACCCTGAGAACATTTATGACTGCTACAGAGCAGTATTGAAGGGGCAGATGCGTGGAAAAAAGGCTAAAGAATGATACTTTCAGACACTAAGATGTGATGCATAAGAACTGCCCAGCAGAAGCACAATTATTTTCATAAAACAGCTGGTGTATTTTTGCAATGAGCAACTGAATCCTCACTCAAATCACAACAACCATTTTGATCTTCAGTCCAATTTTTCTCAAACTCTCACTTGAGCTCACACAGAAGAAAAGGTGCAAGAAGAGTCGAGTCCTACATGCCTAAGTCTACTCATTCTCAAATGATCAGCCAACTGAGCAGTTCATGACTCCAGTACAACCACACTTTCTGGAAGACTTACTACTAATTCTGATACCACCTCTTCTCAAAGACAAGCCACTCAAATAAAAACTTTCAAATATGGACATTGACCTCGGCCCCTGTATTTGAAACACTTTGGGCCTGATTTTCAGAGATGTGAAGTATGTACTTCAATTAGAGCTGAAGGCAATCAGCATTTTGGAAAATCTGGCCCAAATGTCTCAGGCTGACTATTCAAACATTGAGACCCTCAAAAAAAAAAAATCAAATGTCACTTCTGGAAGTAAGTTGGATCCTTAAAGTTTGCAGATGATACGAAGCAGGGAGGGGGTTGCAACTGCTTTGGAGGATAGGGTCATAATTCAAAATGATCTGGACAAACTGGAGAAATGGTCTGAGGTAAATAGGATGAAGTTTAATAAGAACAAATGCAAAGTGCTCCACTGAAGAAGGAACAATCAGTCTTATACATACAGAATGGGAAGCGACTATCTAGGACGGAGTACGGCAGGAAGGGATCTAAGGGTTATAGTGGACCACAAGCTAAATACGAGTCAACAGTATGACGCTGTTGCAAAGAAAGCAAACATGATTCTGGGAGGCATTAACAGGCGCGTTGTGAGCAAGACACGAGAAGTTATTCTTCCGCTCTACTCTGTGTTCATTAGGCCTCAGTTGGAGTAGTGTGTCCAGTTCTGGGCACCGCATTTCAAGAAAGATGTGGAGAAACTGGAGAAGGTCCAGAGAAGAGGAACAAGAATGATGAAAGGTCTAGAGAACATGAGCGATCAGGGAAGACTGAAAGAACTGGGCTTGTTTAGTTTGGAAAAGAGAAGACTGAGTGGGGACATGATAGTGGTTTTCAGGTATCTAAAAGGGTGTCACAAGGAGGAGGGAGAAAAATTGTTCTACTTAGCCTCTGAGGATAGGACAAGAAGCAATGGGCTTATACTGCAGCAAGGGAGGTTTAGGTTGGACATTAGGAAAAACTTCCTGTCAGAGTGGTTAAATACTGAAATAAGTTGCCTAGGAAGGTTGTGGAATCTCCATCTCTGGAGATATTTAAGAGCAGGTTAGATAGACATCTATTAGGGATGGTCTAGAGACAATACTGGGTCCTGCCATGAGAGCAGGGGACTGGACTTGATGACATCTCGAGGTCCCTTCCAGTTCTAGTGTTCTGTGATTCTATATCTGCTTCCCCGGTGAAATGAGCTAACAGCACTTACTCAGGAGGAGGCTGGAAATAAGTTAATACTCATTACATACTTTGTGAATGAAACAAATCCAGAATATTTAAGATATAACACTTTGAATTGCAAACATGTACTGTGTATAAACAGGAACATTCCATTGTAAAGATCCCTTGAAATCTAAACAGTAGCCCCAATTGGTTGAAGTCATTCTGTATTCTTTGCCACTAACACCAAGTTAACAGTATGCAGCCTGCTTGTACTGTTGACAAAAGGCCTTTCCACCAAGACTCTCCTGATGAAATCTACGAGGGCCCTGAGTGTTCTGCTGCTGTCATAGCAACAAAAACTGTATCTCTGGATATGGAGCCTGGTAGTTTAAAATAGCCCCTCTGCACAAAGCGCCTGTGTTTGGGGGGTGGGGGGAAAGAGGTTGTGCTTTTGTGAAATGGGTTATTTTAGAACTATCAGACCCCATTTTCAGCACTCCACTGTCTGTTTCTATGACAGCAGCAGCCAAGCAGTCAGTGACCTTGTAGAGTTCAATGGAGAATTGCTAGAGGTAAGATCTATTCCCAGCAGCACCTACAGGCTCCTAACTGTTAATGGAGAGAGAGACACAAAGAAAAAAAAAAGACAGAAATATTTTAAAAATTTGCTTATTTCTATTGTCAGGGTGACAGTGAGAATAACCTGAACCAGCCTTATGGAATTAAGATCAACTTACTAGGGTTATCATCTTTGGGATACAGGTTATTAACAATGCAGTTGTGTAAGTGTTGTTCTCTGGTAGGAAGGGGGGAAGCTAATGAACTCGGTCCTTTATCAGACTTGGAACCCTCCCCCCTGCAGGGAGCTATACACAGACTAGTCCAAAATGAATTCTCCAGAAACCACGAGACAAAGAGGAGACTTTTGGGTAAAAAAAACCTGAGTTTAAAGTGCCTCCTAATACAGCAGGCAGGCAGACAGACAGGACCTCTGGTCTGTGGAGGGCCCCAATCCTCAAGGAATGGTTGGAAGGACTTGGCCTACTGAGGCTGTTTGTTCTGAGCTGGAGTTAAGATGAACTGGTAACCATGGGGACTCCTGTAAGATGGGGGGTTGAAGGACTCATCTGCCAGAATCCATGTTAGGAATTGAGAAGTTCCAGATAAACTTGTGCGTGTGAGTTTTTATTGATTTTAACGCGCCTTCTCTGGAATGCTTTTTACCTTACATTTGGCTTCCTTAGAAAGCATGGTGCAGTAACTTAGGGCTGTCGGCAACCATTATCGTCAGTCTCTGAGCAGAAAGCAAGCAGGTCTGTTTATGCAGACTATCTGTGCAGGAAATACAGTAAAACTGTTCAGCCTGGACATACCCTGGTCAGAAGAGAATAAGTTGCAGTTCTGCACCTCAGAGAGGCAACAGCTGGGGAACAGGAAGTCTGAGAGTGGATACCCTTGCTGGACCCCTGGGGGGAAATACAGGTACAGTTGCCCTCAACTGGGATAGGCACTTCATAGGCTATTTGAGGAAACATGCTGGTGTATGACTCAGAACCTATGTAATTATATCTGATTCCTGCGTCAGCTGATGCCTACTTTTGTAACACCTATTATAGGGTTTGAACACCACACTACCAAAGCCCTGACTTAAGCCAATGGAACACTTTCCATTCAAGACTGAATATCTGTGCTCAGGGATCACTGTGCAAACAGCATACAAATTATGCAATGTTTGGAAACATGCAATTCCTAGGCCACACTGTCAGCTGTAAAGGTGCATTAAGAGTTTCCATTCATTTGATAGCTCCACAATACAAATTAGTCTTGCCTTCATGCATATTGTTGTTAAAAGCAAGAACTGTGCACCCGGTCGGCTCCAATTTCATGGCTTATATACAGATCTAGAGCAGCAGGAGGATGGAAGGAATTTACTGGTTTAATAACACTGAAAGCATCCAGATACCACTGGAAGAATTATCTTTAGAACAAATATTTGAGACTGCACAGTTTCAAAGAGCCTTAAAGCACAGCTGAGAAAATTAGGTCGCTAGTGTTTTTAATTTTTGTACATCTCCAAAAGCTAGTTAGGCACTTTGAAAAAATAAAATAAAGTCTAGTAGGCAGTTAAGAAGCTCCAGGATTTAGAATGATTGTGTCCACAGTACAAAGAAGGAATAATTTTTCACTCTCCTGTTTCATAGGTGGACTGCAAGGTTTGAAGGGAGGGGTCGTTTGCCTTCTTTTCAGGAATAACGTCAGTATCCATTTATTTAGTGAGAAGCCAAACAGACAGTGCCAAAGAAAGGCAACGGTAAGGCACATGTTAAGAATTCTCAAACTTAGTCACAAGGTAAGCTGTAAGTAAATTGTCCTTCACCTATTTTGTATCTAAAGGAGCACAAAGCAACTTTCCCATTGCTTAATATCTAGGTGCAGCCCTCAGCAATTTCAGGTCTCAGAATGCAAATGTTGCTTCAATCAGATCTACCTCTATTGCATACCTGTGGCGGCCATATGTGGAATACGCCCTACTCTAGATCTAAGACACATCACTGCTGTTGCATGGATTTCCACTAACATGCAGAAAGAACACCTTTTTTGGGCACCTGTGCATCTTCATGCACAGATTGCCAGAGGCTGCTGCAAAAAGTACAGCACCCACCCAACCTGAGCAAAGTGGAAATGCTTTTCTCCCAACCTTTATATCCCTTTCGCGGTGCCACTGGCAAAGGCAAAATTTGTCTAAGTATTTATGAAGTGTCAGTCTGAAGGTGTGCACAGCAGCTGGGAGGGTGCTGTCCAGCATGGGTAGACAGGTACGCGTTAGCATGCTAAAAACAGCAGTGTGGCCACAGTGACACAGGCCCCAGTTCAGGCTAGCCACTCATGCAACACATCCTTGATCTTAGCCACACGGCTATTTTGTGTGTGCTAGTGTGAACCAAGCTTGTGTGTCCATTTACCCCAGGCCTTGGCAAAATACCCTCCACAGGCTGGATCCGTACCATAGCCCTTCCCACTCACCTCCATAGACCAGCTTTGCCCTCATCTCCCACCTGGCCCATACTCCCAGACCCTGCTCACCACCCTGGCACCGCAAACAGAGTGTGTGTGGGGGGTATCTCCCAGTACGCCTCACCCCTATGGCTTCCTCCCTTCAGGTCCCTATCACTCTATGCCCCCTCATACTCACCTCCATGCCCCCCATTCTGCCTACCATGTACCCCCTGGCATTCTCCCTGCTGATTCCAAAGACCCTTTCACCTCCATGTCCCTGGCCCCATCCCCCTCACCCCATGTTCTTCTTCACCTCCATGCCCCCAGAAGCCCCCCTCACTCCTGCCTGCCCATGGCCCTCTTCACATGCATAGCCTCAAAGCTCCCTTCAGCCCATACACCCATGGATCCTGATCTCTCTGCCCATATCCTGTCATACTCCATTGCATCCTCATCTCCATACCCAAGCCCCTCTCACTCCATGCTGCCCATAGTCCCCTCACCCTAACTTCCCTATGACGTCTCACACAGCCCCCCATAGCCCCACACAGCCTCCCTCACGCCCCATTTCTGCAGCCGCCTTCGTCCCGCCTCCCATGGACCCACGTGGCCCCTCACCCTACTCCCCTGTGGCTCCCAAAGGCCCCACGCCATGCCTTCATCCTGCCCCCTCCTGCAACCCCTCCACTCTGACCTCCATGGCAACACGTAGCCGCCCCCTTCCTCCCACTGCCGCTCACCCTGCCTCCCTCCAGTTCCCAATGGCCCCACATGGCACATTCATCCCACCTTCTCCCTGAAATCCCCCACAGCCCCCGCCCCCCACGGCCCCATTGCCCTCCATAGCCTGCCCTGCAGCCCCACCTCCCACAGCCCCCTTACCTCTCATAGCCCCGCCCCCACAACCCCCTTGGCCCCATAGCCCCGCCCCCTTGGCCCCCATAGCCCCGCCCCCTTGGCCCCCTTGCCCCGCCCCCTTGGCCCCCTTAGCCCCATAGCCCCGCCCCCACAGCCCCCTTGGCCCCATAGCCCCGCCCCCACAGCCCCATTGCCCTCCATAGCCTGCCCTGCAGCCCCACCTCCCACAGCCCCCTTACCTCTCATAGCCCCGCCCCCACAGCCCCCTTGTCCCCATAGCCCCGCCCCCACAGCCCCCTTGTCCCCATAGCCCCGCCCCCGTGGCCCCATAGCCCCGCCCCCGTGGCCCCATAGCCCCGCCCCCACAGCCCCCTTACCCCCCATAGCCCCGCCCCCACTGCCCCCTTGGCCCCATAGCCCCGCCCCCACAGCCCCCTTACCTCTCATAGCCCCGCCCCCTTGCCCCATAGCCCCGCCCCCATCCCCCCTTACCTCCATGGCCTGTCCCAGCTCCAGGTCGAAGGTGACGACGCAGACACACTCCAGCCAGGCGGAGAAGCGGGCCCAGGGCAGGGGGGAGGCGCCCGGCTTCGGGTGGCCGCGGGCCCGGGGGTCGGCGCTGCGCAGCGCGTCCATGGCAGCGGCAGCCCCGCCCCTCCCCCGCGGCCCCGCCCCGCCCCGCGCGCCGCAGCGCCCCCTGCCGCCCGGGAGGACGCGCCGCGCGGGCCAGGACCATCGAGAGGGCCTCCCGCCCGCTAGAGCGGCCACCGCGCCGCTCCGCCGCGCAGCGAGCCAGCGAGTCCGGCAGGCAAGGCAGGGGCGCGGGCGGGGCTGGCCGCCACGTGGGGCGGTCTGGGCACTGCAGCCTGGCAGGCTCGCGGGGGGGGGCTGGGACTCCTGGGATCCACCCCCCTCCCCACTCTCTGCCTCAGTTTACCCAGACTGGGATCCACCCCCCACTCTCTGCCTCAGTTTACCCAGCCTGGGACCCACCCCCCTCCCCACTCTCTGCCTCAGTTTACCCAGCCTGGGACCCACCCCCCTCCCCACTCTCTGCCTCAGTTTACCCAGCCTGGGATCCACCCCCCTCCCCACTCTCTGCCTCAGTTTACCCAGCCTGGGATCCACCCCCCACTCTCTGCCTCAGTTTACCCAGACTGGGATCCACCCCCCACTCTCTGCCTCAGTTTACCCAGCTCTACTTTGGGCTGACAACTGTGATGCTCCTCAGCACTGGGAACTGGCCCTTCCACGGAAGGGACAGGATACAGCATAAACACCAACCCTTCCTTTGGGCCAGGAACCTTTCTAAAGAAGAGCCCCACCATTGCCCAGCGTTTACCCACCTCCCAGCAAGCTAGGTACAAACTGACAAGGGGGAGGAGAGAGACTTCTGACTAAACAATGGCCCAGGGCCAGCAACTCCTATTTTGCTCCACAAGACACACTAACAAAGATACCCTCTGACCTGTGGGGAGCCTGGGACTATAAGCCTAGGTCTACACTACACCAGGCAGGTCTGCTTAAGGTACGTTTTGTGTAGCTGGATTTAGCTTATTTTAAGCCAAGCCACTGCAGTGTCTATGCTGCAGGATGCTGAATGAGTACAGGATGCCAGCGGGGGGCTGCCTTCAGCATTCATTGGGGGGGGGAGCCTACATTAGACCCGCTAAATTGAATGTTAGAAGCTCAACCTCCAAAGGGTTGATCTCCATCCATAGCACAGACGTACCCTAAAAGTGCAGCTCTGGTCAGAATGAATATGAATTGCAGAATGGTGTGTAAAACCTGTGACTGTAATAGTATTGCAGGCTGTTAAAATTGAGGTGGTAAAACTGAGTGTGGAAGGGTTTCACTGCATTTTGCCTCTTCTCTAGAAGATTTGGCTGCAGCCTCACATTAAAAAAAAGATCCCCAAACAGCAAAATGACCCAAGGTTCCTAGTTAAACTGAAAATAATTTGGAAAAAATCTTTTCAGGGAAGCTTCACAAAGGTGCTAATAAACTTTAATGCTCAGGAGTTGGTGTAGAACAGGAAATCCTGTGAATTAGGATCAATTTATTCATGGACATAACAGCTAGTAGCCTCTTCTGTTCCTTGAACTGCTGTTATGTCCACTCTTCAGTGAATGGGAATTAAGGAGAGTCTGAAGACTGAAATAGTTGTCAATCAGTATCCACGTAATAAATTTGGGATTTTGCAATATACCCATTCTCTTTTCAATTAAGCTAATTCCTGAATCTCTGCAGCATGTGCTAGTGCCTGAGAAAAAAAATACTGACACTATGCACAGAAAATAGCCAGCCTGTTTCCATTACGGGGCAGTTTACCCTACAAGGAGAGGTTGATTTAAGCTACGCTATTTGAGTTACATTCAGGGGCGGCCCGAGGCGGGCTGCCGGCAGCTGGCGCCCCAGGCGGAATGCACGATCGGTGCCCCCGCCTCCACAGCCCTCAATGACGTGACGTCATCATTGGGTGCCCCGTTTAACGCGGCACCCTAGGCGACAGCCGAGTTGGCCTATACGCACGGGCCACCCCGGTTACATTAGTAGTGAAACTCAAGTTGACATAGCTTAGATCTACTTACTGTGGGGGGCCACACTGCTCAGGCTCAACAGAAAAAAACCTCTCCTGTTGAATACCTTTAGGCCACGTCTACACTAAGGGCACATCTAGACTGCCTGTGGCTTTCAAAAGAAGATATGCAAATTTGGTGCAAATTTGCATATCTTCTTCCGATCCCATTTTCGGAAGAGTTTTTTCAGAATAAAAACACAGTCTAGACGCGATTCTTTCGAAACCTCCCCCCCTTTTTTGAAAGAACCCTGAACATCTCATTCTTTTAGGAAGAAGGCTTCTTTCGAAAAAAGGGTGTTTTTTTCCGAAAGAACCACATCTATACTGCTTTTTAAAAAAAAAAAAAAAAAGTCTGAAAACGGGATCGGAAAAAGATATGCAAATTCGCACTAAATTTGCATATCTTCTTTCAAAAGCCGCGGGCAGTCTAGATGCGCACTACGGGAGAAAGTCGACCTCAGATACACAACTCCAGCTACGTGAATAGCGTAGCTAGAGTCAGCATACTTTAGGTTGAATTTCCATGGCATCACCATTGCAGGAAGTTGACAGGCAAAACTCTCCCATCAACTTCCCTTACTCTTTGTGACCTGGTAGAGTGCTGGAGTTGACAGAGGTGCAATCTGCAGTCGATTTAGCTGGTTTTTACTAGACCTGCTAAATGAAACCCCTGATAAATCAAACTCCACAGCTTTGATCTCCCTGTAAGTGGAGACAAGCCTGTAACTCATTCTGCAGGAGTACCGGAGTCAACAGGAGAGTGATTGGTGGTTGAGTTAGTGGGTCTTTACTAGATTCACTAAATCGATGGCCAGTGGATCAATCCACACCAAAGTGAGAAAGGCCCTTTGTTATGTGAAATACATAACGTGCACTAAACTCTATGTACCACTTAAAGGAGGGGTTCTCAAACTCCATTGCATTGCTACCCCTCTGTGACAACAAAACGTACCACATGATCCAAGTGTGAAGCATAAATCTGCCCAAGTCCCACCACCCCAGGCCAGGGGGCCCAAAGCCAAAGTAACTTGAGCTCCATCTGCCAGGGCTGAAGCCCATGAGCTCTGACTTCAGCCCCGGGGGGTAGTGCTCAGGCTTCGACTTCAAGCTCTGGATCCCAGCAAGTCTACGCCAGCCAGCCCCGTCGACCCCGTTAAAATGGGGTTGTGACCCAATTTGAGACCTGCTGACTTAAAGGTTTACGTGAGATTTCAGTGATGCATAGGCCTTGTGAGATCCAATGCCCAGGATGAATTTCATGCAAACTGCTGAAGGAATGAATAATGAAAAATAAATTCTTTTTTTTTTTCATTCTTTCAGGACAGTCATCTACGGTATCATTAGTAGCAATTTTTAGTTTAAAAAAATAATATACATACGATTGGACAGAGACTGTCTCTTTATTATATGTTTGTATAATTCTTAGCACACAATAGGGCTGTGGCTTCTGGGTGCTCCCACAGTATAAATAATTTTAAAAAATCATCATTTTATCTTGTATTCAGCTCTGCACTTTGTCTGACTGAAGGCAGGTGACAGAGAAAGAAGCAGACGCAGATCTTCAATACAGTTGAGATTAAAATGTTGAGAGGGTTGCTTGGAGATACAAGGATGGACCACGGTCTCCATGAACAAATTATGGGAAAGGGCAGGAAACCAAGTGTGGAAAACTGAGGGTGTCCAGGCTTAGATGGTTTGGGCCTGTGATGAGAGGACTGGAAGAATATACAGGAAACATGACATTAAATTCAGGCTGTGTCTACAGAGTTAAACTGACTGAAGTTATGTCAACGATCAGAAGTCACTTGAATAGTATCAGTTGTGCACATCCCCACGTCCCGCCGTGTGCTGGCAGAGTGTGTACTAGAGTAGTTGCTCTTGCATCATCAGAGGGAGGGTTGCATCACAGGTCGCTATTCCATTGCACAACTCCCCTCCCTGTGTCACCCTCTGCCACCGGTAGCTCTGGGAACATCATGGGGATGTGTTTGCTGTCCCATGGGGTAGTTCCACCCGTCCCATCAGGCCATGGGCTTTCTATTTCATTTTGTGTTGTTCCTCGGCTGCCCTTGCAAACTCGGCACCTGCCACCCCTGCCTGAGCTACTGACCAGCCTGGAAGTGGGCTGTTTTCCCCCGCAAGCTCATGACACCATCTACAGTTTCTGTTAGTCTCTACGGTGCTGAAGGATTATTCTTTATTTTTAAGAGGTTTTTTTATGAGCACCACGCAGCTGGATCGGCACAATTTAACGAGAGGCAAAATAGAAACCGATTCCTGCCGTGAGGGCGGGGGACTGGACTTGACCATCTCTCGTGGTCCCTTCCAGTTCTAGTGTTCTATGAAGTGAATCAGTGAAAACAGATAATTCAACATTGCTGCTGGTGTTCACGGAGCAGCTTGCCATGGCGGGCCATTAGTGCTGAGCGGGATCCCAAGACGATTAGGGCGGTGAGCTGGTCATGGGGGTCACAGAAGTCACCCATTCCATTACTTCCCAGAACCTCCAGGACTTCTGCCAGCAGCCAGTGCAGCTGGCCTGGGGGCCGCCTCAGCAGCTCAGGCAGCAGCCACTTTAGCCACTGCTGGGACAGTTGCAGGCCACTTCAGCACCCCTCTCACAACAACAGTCGGACTTTGAAGGTGAGGGGGGCCAGGGCTGGGTGTTGGGGCACAGGAGAGGGTGAGGGTTCTGGTTAGCGCTGATCTTGGGAGCGCTCCAGAAGCAGTGACATCTCTCCCTCAGCTTCTAGGCTGTGGTGGGCAATGATTTTTGAAGGGGCGGCACTCCAAGAATTTGGTAAGTGGTCAAGGGCCACAATCTCCCATGATATTAATGGAGGAGGTGCAAGGTCTGGAATAGGAGTTGGGTGCAGAAGGGAGCTTGGGGTAAGGGACTGGGGTGCAGGATGGGAAGTGGTATCTGGGAGGGAGTTTGGATGAAGGAGGGGGTTGTGACCTGGGGCAGGAGACTAAGATGCAGGAGAGGGTTGTGAACTGTGGAAGGAGTTCAGAAGGGGGTGCAGGGATGTAGGTTGCAACTAGGGGTAAGGGATTGGAGTGCAAGGACTAGGAGGGGGTTGTGACCTGGAGGAGGAATATAGAAAGGGGTGCAGGGTCTGGGAAGCGGTATGGGTGCAGGAGCAGGGGTGCAGAGAGTTAAGCTACGTCTACACTGGCAGCTCCTTGCGCAAGAACTCTTCCAGAAGAGAGCGTCTACACAGGCATGTGCTTTTGCGCACGAGCATCCGTGCCAGTGTAGACGCTCTTTTGCGTGAGAAAGCTCTGATGGCCATTTTAACCGTCGGGCTTTCTTGCGCAAGAAATTCATGTTGCCTGTCTACACTGGCCTCTTCTGGAAGAGCTCTTGCGCAAAAGGGCTTCTTCCTGAGCAGGAGCGTCAGAGTTCTGGCGCAAGAAGCCCTGATTTCATACATTAGAACGCCAGTTTACTTGCACAAGAACACACGGCCAGTGTAGACAGGCAGCAAGTTTTTGCGCAAGAGCAGCTGCTTTTACGCAAGATCGCGCCAGTGTAGACACAGCCCTAGGGTTATGTAGGGAGTGTGGGCTGAGAGGCAGGCTTTGGCTGGGAGTCACTTACCTGGGCAGCTCCTGGCCAGCAGCCCTGCCTAGCAGGTTGCTCAGCCAGGCAGGAGCCATGTGTGGTGCTCTGAATGCTGTGAGGTGGGGGGGGGGGGTGGGAGGGAGGAGTACTTCTTGTGCTGCCTGTCCTGCAATAGGCAGCTCCCATTGACTGGAAAATGACCAATGGGAACTGAAAGATTGTGCTGGGGGCAAAGGCAGCATGCAAAGCCTCTCCCCTCCTCCCCTGGGCTCGCAGCGTTCAGAGAGCTGCTCTGAGCAACATGCAGGGACAGAGCAGGCAGGGAGCTAGGCTGAGGCTCCCACTGTGCCTGCGGGACAGGTCCGGTGGTTTGGTGGGCTGGATTCAACCCTCAAGCCGTATTTTGCCTGCTCCTGGCATAGATGGCCAAGCTCTGTTGTTAATTTCTGCCTCTTCTACCAACTAACAGAGTACGAGAGCTCACTCTGCTATGCAGTATCAAAGCAAAATGAGCACTTACCAGAGCTCCCCTCTCCTACACCCTGTGCGCCAGAGGTGGGGGGCTGGGACTGGACCCTCCCCTGCCACTGGATGACCCTGCCGTTTGCTCCATATCCTCCTCCTGCCCCTTTTGCCAACCACTTTGCCACTAGGGTTGACTCTCTGGCCACGGCCTCCAGTTCCCCTGAAGTATCTGTGGGGCTCTTGGCAGTGGAGGTGAGGTTCCCACCAAGGGTGGTGTGCAGTTCCTTAAACTCTTTGGCGCCACACCAGAGTGAGAGCTAGCCTCCCTTGCCTTCTGGTAGGCCAGCCGCAGCTCCTTGATGTTGGCCTAGCATGGTTGCATTTTCTGTGTGTTGTGGACAAGAACTGACTTTTGTCGCTAAAACCGTGTAGCGTAGACCAGGACTTAGGAGTCCAAGAGCAGGGGCGGAGAACCTAAAACTAGATGCACGGATGCTATACAAAAGGGTTTGCTGAGCATTGGCATTTCTGAGGAGCTGCTTCTAGACAGAATGGAAAGGGACTCAAAGAGCCACCCCCAAATAGATGGTAGAAAGGCTAGAAGTAAAAGAATTGATTGGATGTTAATAAACTGACATTGCCCTGCATGAGAAGCTAAAAATGTAAATGTAGAGCCGGTGGAGTCACTCCAGATTTACACCACTGTAATATGGAGCAGAATCTGGCCCAGTGACTAGAAACTGCATTAAAATCATTTAACAGATGTAGATATTGGGATAGAGAGTACGCTTATTAAGTTTGCAGATGATACCAAACTGGGTGGGGTTGCGACTTCTTTGGAGGATAGGGACATAATTCAAAATGACCTTAGCAGGTTAGAGAAATGGTCAGAGGTAAACAGGATGAGGTTTAATAAAGAGAAATGCAAAGTGCTCCACTTAGGAAGGAACAATCAGTTCCATACATACAAGATGGGAAGCGACTGTCTAGGAAGGAGCATGGCGGAAAGGGATCTAGGGGTCATAGTGGACCACAAGTTGAATATGAGTCAACAGTGTGATGCTGTTGCAAAAAAAGCAAATATGATTCTAGGTTGTATCAACAGGTGTGTTGTAAGCAAAACTCGTGAAGTCATTCTGCCGCTCTACTCTGCACTAGTTAGGCCTCAGCTGGAGTACTGTGTCCAGTTCTGGGCGCCACATTTCAAGAAAGATGTGGAGAAATTGGAAAGGGTACAGAGAAGAGCGACAAGAATGATTAAAGGTTTAGAGAACATGACCTATGAAGCCAGGCTTCATGAACTGGGCTTGTTTAGTTTGGAAAAAAGAAGATTAAGGGGGGACATGATAGCGGTTTTCAAATATCTAAAAGGGTGTCACAAGGAGGAAGGCGAAAATTTGTTCCTCTTGGTTTCTGAGGACAGGACAAGGAGTAATGGGCTTAAAGTGCAGCAGGGGAGGTTTAGATTGGACATTAGAAAAAAATTCCTAACTGTCAGGGTGGTCAAATATTGGAATAAATTGCCAAGGGAGGTGGTGGAATCTCCCTCTCTGGAGATATTTAAGGACAGGTTAGATAGACATCTGTCAGGGATGGTGTAGACAGAGCTTGGTCCTGCCTTGAGGGCGGGGGGCTGGACTCGATGACCTCTCGAGGTCCCTTCCAGTCCTTTTATTCTATGATTCTATGATTCTAACAGACTATTGTATTTGTCCAGATAGAGAGAAATCCCTTTACCAATACAAACTATATTTGGTGTCCTTTCCCTCCTATGTGTCTGTCCAAGATACTGATTGTTAAGCTTTAAATCTGAGCTTGACTGTTCGTCTGCCCTGTAATCTGAGTCTTGGAAGATGTAATTGTCAAGGGAGACATCTGGAGCTCACCCAGGATCTGTGCTGGCCTTGTGCCCATTATTGTTCCTCTTTGAAATGACAGTGCACATTTCTTTAGTATGTCTTCTGCCTATTGTTTGCTTCTCAGAGGTTCCTAGACCTATCACTACCATTCTTACTTAATCTTTTTGGCAAACACTTGCCCAGATAAAATGTATGTGTGGTGGTGACAGCTGTACGAATTTCCTTGATTCCTTGAAGGCATTTTATAGAAGGGGAAAACTATTTGGCTGAATTCGCTGGTCTTTTTGGTTCACATGGACTCCACTTTAATATTCTTAATCGGACTTCTCAAGCCCTTTCTCTACAAATAAACAGATTTAAATGATCTTAAATTCCTTTTAAATTTTTGCTTCATTTGTCTCCTCGGTAACTTAGCCTATTTAGTTGTCCAGGGAGAAATTCAGTGCCATAATACAATTTTTCTGCAATCTGAGATGCATGTGTATCTGAGATCCTAGACTCAACAAATTAAAGGTTGTATTGTAATATTGTATCGTCTGGGAAAACTTGTGACCTCATGGTTAAAGACTGCACCAGAAAGCATACACATGGTAACCGAGGCAGGCTTTGGCATTCAATCTTAACATTGATATTTCTTAACTTTTTGACGGGTTCTGATGATCTGAGGCTTGGCCCCGGAGTATTTCACTTGGTTGTTGTAGAGCTTTTACTTGGGCTTCCCAAGTGTTCTGGGCCTGTGACATTTAGGAATTCTGTGGCAGAGAGATGCAGAGAACTTCTGGTCTGCAGAGAAGGTAAGTAAGCTCCCAAACTCTAGACTAGAGGACGAGGCCTGCCAGAGTTCAGTTTTCCTGAGGTATCTAAGAACCACGGGTCCAGAGTTTTATTCCTATGAAGTTCCCAAATTCTGACCATATTTTTGCACTTAAGGTCCTGCAGAACTTAAGCGTATTTGGGGGCTGACCTCACCAAAGCTCTCACTAATCTCTCCTCAGATGGCAGTCATTCCATACCCCTAATATTTTTATGTTGCCCTTTTCTGAACTTTTTCCAATGCCGATGTATCTTTTTTGAGAGGAGGCGACCACATCGGTACGCGGTATTCAAGACGTGAGTGTTCCATAGATTAAAAGAGAGGCAATAAAATATTCACTGTCTTATTCTCTATCCCCTTCTTAATGATTCCCAGTATCCTGTTTAAAAGTCATCGAAGAGGCCCTGCCTTAAAGAGCTTACAGACTAACTCCAGGTCTACTGGAAACATTTGCAGGTGTAGTAACACCAATTAGGAATTGTGTGTGTGTGTGTGTGTGTGTGTGTGTGTGTGTAATAAGCCTATATTTGCAAAAGTCCTAGTGTGGATAGAGTTCTACTAGTAAAACCACCCTTATACTGTATACATTATACTACCAAAAACACTTTTTTGCCTGTATAAACTGTGCCTACATTAGGGGTGTATGCCGGTTTAGTGTTACTGGAAAAAATCTTTTCTCCTGAAGACAGGGTTGCCAGGTGTCCGGTTTTCACCCAGACTGTCCGTTATTTGGGTCCCCCGTCCGGTTAAAAAACCAGAAAATACTGGACATGTGAACTGTCCAGTATTTCCTGTTTCCCTCGGACAGAAGCCCGGCGGGGACAATTTTCCCCTGCAGTGTCTGGTGGGGGCCGGGGAGTTAGGAGCACAGGGCCATTTAAAGTCGTGGTGCCCCTTTTTTTTTTCTTAACAACTTTGGTTTCCCCCTTTTTTTTCTCAACGGAATTTTTCCTGGTGTTTTGTTTTGTTTTTTTGCGGGGAGGGGGGAGATGTTCGGTATTTTTTGTTAAACCATCTGGCAACCCTACCTGAAGATTTGGCCATCATCTCCAAACCTGCAAAGACTTGCATGTGAGTAACTTTATTTATGTGAGTAGCCCTTTAGACTTCCATGAAATAACACAAATGCTGAACATTAAGACTGAAAGTATTTGCAGGATGAAGGCCTAAATAAGACAGGCAAAGGGAAGACAAGACACACTGAGAGACTATGGGAAATGGTCCAATGTGACATTTTTCAAATTCCAAGTAATCATTTTCTTGTACCAGGCTGGCATGTAGAGGGCAGTTGAACTGATTTTTAAAAAGAGCTTCAGAGAACATCCTGGCAATTACAGGCGGGATGGGGGTGGATCAGGGCGGGAAAGAGCGGAGCAGGAGTGAGGCCTGGGGTAGAGGTGAGGGTTGTCCCAGCCCTCCTCCCTAAGGATGGTAGAAGAGAAATCATGGTTTTTTTGGGGGCTGAGGGGGCGCTGGTCAGTACCCAGCAACTGGTAGAAACTATGGTAAAAACAAAATGATCAGACCAATCAATAATGTGTTTTGTGGGGAAAGAGCCAATGTGGCTTTTCTAAGGGAAATCATGCCTCACTAATCTATTAGGATTCTTTAAGGGTGTTAACAAGCACATGGATACAGGGAGTCAATCAATATTTATACCAGGTCTTTCACCAAACTTAAGAACATAAGTACCCATAGTATAAGTAGCCATTCTCCCCCACGCCAAATGCCATTCCCACCCGCCACGGAACCTTCCCATCCTCCTCATGGAACCTTCCCATCTCCCTTCCCCATGCCCATGGAACCTTCCCCCTCCCGCCCATGGGACCTTCCCATCTCCCCTCCCCATGCCCATGGGACCTTCCCATCTCCCCTCCCCATGCCCATGGAACCTTCCCCCTCCCGCCCATGGGACCTTCCCATCTCCCTTCCCCATGCCCATGGAACCTTCCCCCTCCCGCCCATGGGACCTTCCCATCTCCCCTCCCCATGTCCATGGAACCTTCCCCCTCCCGCCCATGGGACCTTCCCATCTCCCCTCCCCATGCCCATGGAACCTTCCCCCTCCCGCCCATGGGACCTTCCCATCTCCCCTCCCCATGCCCATGGGACCTTCCCATCTCCCCTCCCATGGGACCTTCCCATCTCCCTTCCCCATGCCCATGGAACCTTCCCCCTCCCGCCCATGGGACCTTCCCAGCTCCCCTCCCCATGTCCATGGAACCTTCCCCCTCCCGCCCATGGGACCTTCCCATCTCCCCTCCCCATGCCCATGGAACCTTCCCCCTCCCGCCCATGGGACCTTCCCATCTCCCCTCCCCATATCCATGGAACCTTCCCCCACCCCATGGAACCGTCCCATCTCCCCTCCCCATGCCCATGGAACCTTCCCCCTGCTCCTACCCTGGAGCTGCCCAGCGGCTTCACGTGCCTGTCACTCCATTGGCCCCGCCCACTCCGCGCGGCAGGCCCGCCCCCTTCCCGGGTCTGGGCAGGCCGCTCCCGCCGCCATTTTGGAGCGAGCGAGCCTGAGGCGTCCGAGCCCTCAGCCCGGCGCCCGGTGACAGCGCGACCCGCCGCCGCCCCTCGCGCCTCTGCAGCCGGGGAGCGGCCGCGCCTCGGGCCGCGCGGGGAGGCCCCGAGCAGGTGAGAGCGCGGCCGAGCCCGGGGTCCCTGGGGACGGAGCCGCCGCGCGCCCGGCTCCCTGCCGGCAGCGCCCCCCAGCCCCCCCGGGCCCCCCGGGCCTGCCCCCCCGAACCTCCCGAGCTCCCTGCCGGCAGCGCCCCCCAGCCCCCCCGGGCCCCCCCCGGGCCTGCCCCCCCGAACCCCCCCGAGCTCCCTGCCGGCAGCGCCCCCCCGGGCCCCCCCGGGCCTGCCCCCCCCGAACCCCCCCGAGCTCCCTGCCGGCAGCGCCCCCGAGAGCCCCCCCCGGGCCCCGCCGAACCCCCCCCGAGCTCCCTGCCGGCAGCGCCCCCGAGAGCCCCCCCCACCCCCCCCCGAACCCCCGCGAGCTCCCTGCCGGCAGCGCCCCCCAGCCCCCCCGGGCCCCCCCCGGGCCTGCCCCCCCGAACCCCCCCGAGCTTCCTGCCGGCAGCGCCCCCCCGGGCCCCCCCGGGCCTGCCCCCCCGAACCCCCCCGAGCTCCCTGCCGGCAGCGCCCCCGAGAGCCCCCCCCCGGGCCCCGCCGAACCCCCCCCGAGCTCCCTGCCGGCAGCGCCCCCGAGAGCCCCCCCCCACCCCCCCCGAACCCCCGCGAGCTCCCTGCCGGCAGCGCCCCCCAGCCCCCCCGGGCCCCCCCCGGGCCTGCCCCCCCGAACCCCCCCGAGCTCCCTGCCGGCAGCGCCCCCCCGGGCCCCCCGGGCCCCCCCGGGCCTGCCCCCCCGAACCCCCCCGAGCTCCCTGCCGGCAGCGCCCCCGAGAGCCCCCCCGGGCCCGCCCCCCCGAACCCCCCCGAGCTCCCTGCCGGCAGCGCCCCCGAAAGTCCCCCCCGGGCCCCCCCGGGCCTGCCCCCCCGAACCCCCCCGAGCTCCCTGCCGGCAGCGCCCCCGAGAGTCCCCCCCGGGCCCCTCCGGGCCTGCCCCCCCGAACCCCCCCGAGCTCCCTGCCGGCAGCGCCCCCGAGAGCCCCCCCAAACCCCCCGGGCCTGATCCCCTCCCGAGAGCCCCCCGGTCCCGCCCCCATCGGGCCCCCCCGAGCTCCCTGCCGGCAGCGCCCCCGAGAGCCCCCCCAGCCCCCCGGGCCTGCCCCCCCGAACCCCCGAGAGCCCCCCCTGAGCTCCCTGCCAGCAGCGCCCCCGAGAGCCCCCCCAGCCCCCAGCCCCCCCGGGCCTGCCCCCCCGAACCCCCGAGAGCCCCCCCGGGTCCCCCCCCCGAGCTCCCTGCCGGCAGCGCCCCCGAGAGCCCCCCCCCGGGCTGGCCCCTCGAGCTTGACCCCCCCCGAGCCCGCCCCGAGCTCCCTGCCGGCAGCGCCCCCGAGAGTCCCCCCCGGGCCCCTCCGGGCCTGCCCCCCCGAACCCCCCCGAGCTCCCTGCCGGCAGCGCCCCCGAGAGCCCCCCCAAACCTCCCGGGCCTGATCCCCTCCCGAGAGCCCCCCGGTCCCGCCCCCATCGGGCCCCCCCGAGCTCCCTGCCGGCAGCGCCCCCGAGAGCCCCCCCAGCCCCCCGGGCCTGCCCCCCCGAACCCCCGAGAGCCCCCCCTGAGCTCCCTGCCAGCAGCGCCCCCGAGAGCCCCCCCAGCCCCCAGCCCCCCCGGGCCTGCCCCCCCGAACCCCCGAGAGCCCCCCCGGGTCCCCCCCCCGAGCTCCCTGCCGGCAGCGCCCCCGAGAGCCCCCCCCCGGGCTGGCCCCTCGAGCTTGACCCCCCCGAGCCCGCCCCGAGCTCCCTGCTGGCAGCACCCCCGAGAGCCTGCCTCCCCGAGTACCCCCCGGGCCTGCCCCCCCTGAGCTCCCTGCCCCGCCCAGCCCCCTGCCCCCCGACCCCCTCCGGGCCTGCCCCCCCGAACCTCCCGAGCTCCCTGCCAGCAGCGCCCCCGAGTCCCCCAGGAGCCTGCCCCCCGAGCCCCCCGAACTCCCTGAGCCCCCAGTGCCCCCCCGCGCTCCGAGCCCTCAGCGCCCCCGAGGCCTGCCCCCAAGCTGCGTGATCCACTGAGGGCCCCCTGAGCTGTCTGACCTCCCAACACTTCCCCAGCTGTCTGATCCCCCCCTCCAGTGCCCCCCTGAGCTGCCTGACCCCCCAGCACCCCGAGCTGTCTGCCCCCCTGTGCTCCTCCCCAGCGCCCCTGAGCTGTCTGACACTCCCAGCACCCCCCCAGTGCTCCCTGGAGCTGTCTGATGCCCCCCCCAGTGCCTCCCTGGAGCTGGCAGTGCCCCCCCATACCTCTCAGAGCTGTCTGACACCCCCTCCCAGTGCACCTGGAGCTTTTTGTGCCCCCTTAACTCCCAAAGCTGTTTGACCCTTCTCCCATTACCTGCCCCGGAGCTGTCTGAGCTCCCGGTGATGCCTCTAGCCCCCAGTGTGCCTGCCCTGTGAGCTCCCTTACCAGGTGTCTTCCTCCTTTGGGTGTGCCTATCACCATGGGCCTCCCCTGAGGTGACTAAGCCCTCCTCCCAGTTGAGGTGTCTACATCCCTGGATGGACCTGCTCCAAAGTGTGTGTTGTCCTCCCTCCCCTGGGAATCTGAGCCATCATGAGCTCTCCCCCATAGTGTCTGCCCTCTAGCCTCATGAAGCACGTGAGGCCCCCTTTATCCAATGTGCCTGCCCTCTTGAGCTCCCTCTCTCTGGATATATCTGAGCCCCCCATAGAGATGCCTGTGGATCTAGATGTGCTTCACTCTCCCAACATCCATGAGCCCTCTCCATGGAAACATCAGTCCCCCCCACCTCCTGCTTGCCTTCCTGTGGTACCCTGAGCTTGCCTGCCTCACCATGTACTCATCAGTGTGTCTGCTTCCTGAGTCTCCCCATGTACTCCCCAAGTTGGCTCCTTGTGAGACCTGTGATCCCCTCCACTGACTGTGTGTGCCTCCCTAGCCTGCGCAGCACACCCTGATCCCTCCCTAGATGTGTCAGTCTCCTGAGCCCCCCCAGATGTGTCTGCTCCCTCATGACCCTTCCTACCCCCTGTATCTGCCCACTGCCTCCTCCCGTGAATCCTTCTCACCTCCAGTGTCCACCTCGCCATTTGTAACACTACTGACCCTCCTTGTGTGTCAGTCTCCCGTCCTGACATCCTGAGTCCCAGGTCTATCCCAGAAGTGTCAGCTTGCTAGGTCCCCAGAATCTTACAGTATTTTTCTCCCATCCCTTGCTGAATAGCTAAAAGGCACCTACCTTCCTTGAAGGGGTTCCAAGCTGTGGATGCTGGGGAAGCCCAGTGTTTTGAAAGGCATCGCTCTTTGCCTTCCCTTTCTCCAGTCCTGCAGATCCTGATCCCCAGCCTCAACAATATGCTGCCTCCTGCGCTTTTTTTCTGCTGTGCCACCCTACTTTCCCCTTAAGCTTTTTAGCAGCATAAGCAACCCCTTTGAGCATTGACAGGTTTTGCTTATATCAGGATCACAGCTTAGATTTAATCTTTCAGAAGAACTTATCAAGGCAAGGTATCCTTGCCCCTCCATATTGGGGTGGTGGGTGAATAATAAAAGATGTATTGCTTTATTACAGCCTGTAGATTTGTCCCATTGAACAGCAATTTTTAATTATTGAGAGAAACTTAAAAACAACAAATAATCTGGTAACACTTTAAAGACTAACAAAACATGAAGATGGTATCATGAACTTTCGTGGGCACAGCTGACTTAGAATCATAGAATACTAGGACTGGAAGGTACCTCGAGAGGTCATTGAGTCCAGTCCCCTGCCCTCATGGCAGGACCAAATACTGTCTAGACCATCCCTGATAGACATTTATCTAACCAATTCTTAAATATCTCCAGAGATGGGGGGGATTCCACAACCTTCCTGGGCAATTTATTCCAGTGTTTGACCACCCTGACAGTTAGGAACTTTTTCCTAATGTCCGACCTAAACCTCCCTTGCTGCAGTTTAAGCCCATTGCTTCTTGTTCTATCCTCAGAGGCCAAGATGAACAAGTTTTCTCCCTCCTCCTTATGACACCCTTTTAGATATCTGAAAACTGCGCTCATGTCCCCCCTAAATCTTCTCTTTTCTAAACTAAACAAACCCAGTTCCCTCAGCCTTTCCTCATAGGTCATTTTCTCTAGACCTTTAATCATTCTCGTTGCCCTTCTCTGGACCTTCTCCAATTTTTCCACATCTTTCTTGAAATGCGGTGCCCAGAACTGAACACAATACTCCAATTGAGGCCTAACCAGCGCAGAGTAGAGTGGAAGAATGACTTCTCGTGCCTTGCTCACAACACACCTGTTAATACATCCTAGAATCATGTTTGCTTTCTTTGCAACAGCATCACACTGCTGACTCATATTTAACTTGTGGTCCACTATAACCCCTAGATCTCTTTCTGTTGTAGTCCTTCCCAGACCGTCGCTTCCCATTCTGTATGTGTGAAACTGATTGTTCCTTCCTAAGTGGAGCACTTGCATTTGTCTTTATTAAACTTCATCCTATTTATCTCAGACCATTTCTCCAGTTTGTCCAGGTCATTTTGAATTATGACTCTATCCTCCAGATTAGTCGCAATCCCTCCCAGCTTGGTATCATCTGCAAACTTAATACGCGTACTTTCTATACCAATATCTAAATCGTTGATGAAGATATTGAACAGAGCTGGTCCAAAAACAGACCTCTGCGGAACCCCACTTGTTATGCCTTTCCAGCAGGCATGAACCATTAATAACTACTCTCTGAGTACGGTTATCCAGCCAGTTATGCACTGAAGAAATGGGCTGTGCCCACGAAAACTCATGATACTATCTTCATGTTTTGTTAGTCTTTAAAGTGCTGCAAGGCTATTTGTTGTTTCAGTTTATCCTGTACAGACTAACTTGGCTACCCCCTGAAGCTTGTAATTATTGAGAGAAACTCACTGTTAGTCCCCAAATCACAATTTAACTATATGCTACTAAATAATTTGTTGTTGTTTTATTTTTAAAATAGCCTGGTGCAGAAATTCAAAGTAGTTTTATTGATGTAATTCCTTGATTTTTTTTGTCTTATTTGATAGAAGTTTAACATCTGTTTAATATAGAATTTGGATGAATAATTCTGTGTTTCAGGGTATACAGAGTTTGTTTAAATTTCCCTTTCTTCTTGTATATGAGACATTCAAGCTTGTTTTTCAGGGCTTCTGTAAAAGGTGGTGAGGATAGTGAGAGAGAATATTACAGTCCGGCCTTTTCTGAGTCACTGATAACAGTTTTATAAACTCTGAAACTGGCAGAGGAGATCATGTTGGCAAGGTCGTGTGGAGTCCATGGTCAGTTTGATTAGAAGGAATGATTGATTTTGTCTTTATATGACACAGACATGAAATTGTTAGAGAAGCCTTTGGGCTTTGGTAAGTATTGTACATGCAAATAATAGTAATGGACTGCTTCTGTGATGAGCTAGAAATTGTGGTGGGAATTGTAATGTGGCTTCATCCTGGGTACTTTCTTACACAGAGATGTGTATTTATTGACAAATCTAGTGAAAGCTTCTTTCATAATTTGAAGGCCTTGTACTAGCTAGAGAAAATAAGGAAGTGAAAAAGGAGAAATTAAAAGTTTAAAAAGCTTTGATGTTTTTCATAATCTTAAATGTTGTATTCAATTTTTAACCTAGTAAAAGTTGAAACTGAAGCTTATTTCCTTAAAAAAACTTTTTCCTTCTCAAGAAGAAGGGAGAAGATTTGTTTTGCATATTTCCATAAGAAATTATGCCTGTGCTTAAAATGAAGCATGTGAGTAACTGTTTTCAGACTTGGGATCTTATTAGGTCAGAGTGTCTCAGTTACAGGAAAAAATAGACAAAAATCCTTGATTTTTGCCAATTTTTTGCTGTGATTAGTGTAATTTAATCCCTCCCCCCAAACTATCTTGGCAGTGGCAGTTGGTGGTAGAGTTATAGTAATTTGCACAGCACCTGACTGTGATGCCATGGCAAACAGACTTAAGCTTTTGAATGTAGAAAAGAAGCAAATATCTTGTTGAAAGATCCCTAATAATAAACACTGATGCATCACCAGAATGGAAGAACATTGGCTATGAGCAGAATTTGTTCTGATGCTCTGGATTTTCCTTGCGATTGCTGTACTTTGTATTGTTGTAAAATATAATGATTCATATTCAGAAGTTAGATAGTTGATGGGGCTTCTGTTTGGGAACCCAAAACAGTATCTTGGTCTGAATCACTGGAAATCTGATTTAAGAAATCAGAAGAAAATTAAATAAATCTTTATTCTCGTAGTGTTCTGCCTTTTCAGCGTAGAGGCTGAGGGTTTTACTTCAGGAAAGGTTAAGAACTGCCACCATTACTTGTTTAGGGGCATAGTCTCTGCTCTTGTGGTCCCTGTGTGAGCAGGGTGCTGAAAGCTCTGTCACGTTCCCCCAGCTGAGGATTCTTCTGGGAGAAAGAAATCCAAAGGGAACAATACAGAGCTGACAGAGATCCCCTTTCCCTGCACCTGAGGATGCATGCGATGCATTTTTAAGGGACTAGCTGGCATGAGTTGCACTCTGACTTTCCCCAGCTCTTGTAAGCTGTTCTCACCTAGGCTAAGAGAGGGAATCATGGTTTTGTATCTGTTCTCTTGTCTGTATGTGGGAAGGGACAGGGAGCCATCCTTTCTACTTACCCATTGCTCTGTGTTCAGGCAAAGCTAGTCGAGTACTGCTTTGCTCTTCCCAGGGTGCTTACAGTCTGGCAGGTAAGCAGGCAACAAACTCAACCAGAACTTCTCACCTTTTTCTGTGATGCAGATCTGCCAAGTAGTTTCACTAAGGAATAGAGAGCATCTGTTTAGAGCTCTTCCGGCTCTCACTACTGTGGCTTCTGGGGAAGCTAAATTTTTTACTTTCTATCCATTGTGACTGGGCGGATTCAAACACTTATTCCAAAATTACAGGTGATGGCACAGGGAAAAGCTATAAAATTCATAATCAGCCATATGTTTTATTAACATGGTTGAAGCCTCATGAATCATGGATAGAATACTACTCTATTTATCAGTGTGAGAAGCTTAAAAACAAAAAGTAGGTGCAGTAGAATGCTTGAAAATCGAAGGGGATCTTGATATTCTTGGCACTTCTGAAGCATGGCAGGTTACCAACATCCTGGAGGTACTTGTGTGTAAGAAGGACAGATTGGGTCAAAGAGCTGAAGAGTAGCAGTAAAACTAAAACTTCCATAGAATTTTTAGAGAGAAAATTTCTGAGTGAAGTGGACCTGAATGGGCACAAACCCCAAGTCATAAGAATACAAATATACTAGTAGAGTTTCTCTACCAGCCTCTGAATCAGGAAGATGAAGATTGTATAATGCTGAGAGAGCTAATAAAACTGAATTAATGAGTGACTTCAGCTATCTGCATAGCTGGTCAAATGTTGAGACCCATTTAAAAAATCAGTTTCTCCATATCTTACTCTTGAGAGGGGTTTCCTACTTACTCTGTGCGGAGGGCAGAGCTCTGTAGTTTATTATGGGGTCTGAGCCTAGGTTACAAATGTAAGACAACATGCTACCTTCTCTCCCTGGTGATTCTTTCTTTGGTATCAATAGGTTTCTACAAAAATCAAGGACAGAATATGGCCATACATAACTAAACATCTAGTTACTATGATTACTATTTAAATATCTTGTTTTTTTTCAATATCATTTAACAGGAAAATATATTGTTTTTTATGACCAGTATTTCTAAGCCTCTTCTTTCTCTTTATTCCTTATTGCCCCTTCCCTGTCTTTTTGTTTCCTTCCTTTCTTCCCCTGCAGTCCCCCTGCCAGGGACTTCTCTCACTTCTGTTCCATTTGATCTGCTAAAATAATCAGCAGTCTAATAGTTAACGTTGACATTAACATGTTGTCATAAGGCTTTAGAATTATCCCCTTAGTAAGAAATTGAGTTTGAAGCACATAGCAATTGTTTCAGACATTGTCTGTTTCAGACTTTGGAAAATATCACTGTATTGGTTACATTTGCTCCTCAGTTGGAAGATTATCTTTCAAAACGAGGGATAGATCACTCCATACTGACCTCTCGCCCTGAGAAAACAGAACCAGACATTGTGCAGAATTGGAGTGTCATGGAGACCACATAAATGCATTTAATGGAGCTTGACACCATAACCCTAAATGATTGCTCTTTTGAGTAGTTTTGCAAACAAGAGAAGCTACTCTAATTTTAGTCTGAAGTAATGCACAAGTTGATGCAAGAAGTAATTCTAGTAGAGTCATTACATAGTCATCAGTGGAGTATTACTAAGCTCAGCATCTTTATGGGAGGGATCAGACCCAAAATAAATGCTGTGGGGAGTTGAGAAAAATGAAGAAGTTAGTACAAAAGAACCTAAAGTGAAAAATAAGGAAATAAAAATCTTTAGCCAGAGCATGGAGCTGCTAAGCAGCTGGTGAGTTGTGACAACTAACTGCTATTATCTCACGGCTTCCTTGTGGTCTCCTATCGTTGTTGCACCTGTTGTCTTTCGTCTTAGATTATAAACTTTTTGGGGGCAGGGACTATCTGCATGCTGTGTTAGTACAGAGCCTCGTGCAATGGGGCCCTTATCCATGATTCGGGTCTCCAGGCTCAATCACAATACAAATTGTCAGTGATAATCGTAGTCAGTCATTAATTTATACTCCTATGCGAAAAGGAAACAGGAAAAGAACGGGATGGTTAAGTGGCAAAGTTCAATACGTTATTTCAGACATACAAATAAGGGCTTGGAAAAATCTACTGAGCTCTGCCAGTAAGAAGCTTTTTCAAGCATGTGCCATTAGATTCTGTAGACCTGTGATGTCCAACATGCTCACCACTAGCCACATGTGGCTATTTGGCCAGTTGAGTGTGGCTAGTTGGCTCACAAAATTATTTACATTTTCAGAATAACGTTGCTAGTTGGCTATAGCAGTAGCCACTATAATGGCTACTGCTTCAGAACTGGTTGGACACCCTGCTGTAGACATTAAGCTTTTATTTTAGAAGAAAACAAAACTGAGTTTCTATCCTTGATGGTTGCAAAACAAAACAAAAAACCACCCCCACCCCTCCCTCTTTCAAACATGAACCAAAAGTAACCTGTGCAGTACCATCTTGAGTTTGTAGACAGATTGCTCCATACCTCTGCTCCTTCCTTTTGTGTGTTAAAGCAGAATAAAACCACGCATCAGTTTTGTCAGTTTTCATTGCTGCTGTTCAGAACTCTAGGGACAGCAGAGAAATCGACATGTATTAGGTCAAATTGATTCCAGTTCTGTTTAGCAAAGCTAGGAGCAGCAGCAGCAAAAGAGGCAGATGCTCAAGCTGTTTTCTGAAAGGAGGATTAAACCATGGATATTGGGGCTGGGGTTCAGTATTGGAAATCCTCCTACTCTTCCTGACAGTGCCTCAGGAGACAGAGAGAGGGAACAGCAGTGAAATTCAGTGTGTTCCGGCTCTGCCGCCTTTGACTCCTCTGCCTTTGGAAAAAATACATCTGAGGTAACTAGATCCTCACTGTGTTCTAATGAAAACAAATTCAGATAAATATTTTCGCTTCTCTTTCATGTCTTTATGATTTGTACTTGCTCCTTTTACTTCCTGGGAGTCCAGCGGACCCCCGCCAATTCTTTCACGGGTTTCTTGGTTCTTACATGAATGACTTCTTATTTATTTCTTGTAGCTGTTGCGCTTCCATTTCTCTAGTAGCTCTTCAAAATATCCCCAGTCATTTTACCTACTATTATTGCTCCTTTCAGCCAGTCTGCCACTTTCTAGAAAGATACCTGTTAGCAGGCTTAAACTTTAGTCAGCACCTACTAGCCTGGAGCTAAGCCTACTAACTGTTCAAAGTCCAAAAGACTGCTTCCCAAAGTCCTGCAATTTCAAACTGTTATTTGCCATTTACTGGGACCTTTATTATTTTCAATCACCTTTCTGTTTAATAACTTTTAAAGTAAATTTTGCATCTTGACTTGGTTTTATTATATCTATTTTCCCTTCTTCTCATTTTGTCTGTTTTCCTATAATAGATCAAGTTCAATCTTTTCCTGAATTGCTGTATGTATTCCGCTCTTCCTTTGCTTTTCCTCCACCCTTTTACATAACTTTCATTAAATTATGCCCTCCACCATTTCTCCATGTTATCACTATATTTTTTTTGTCTCCTTTTTATTACACTTCGCCCCTTAAATCAGTTTCTTTCCCAGTGTCTTACTTTAAAAAATATAAGATACCCCTATCTGTCTCCCTTTCAGCTCCATCTGGGCACACAGGGCATAGAAATTTCACTAACCACAAATAACCAGAGAACTAAACTTACTATCCAAAGATTCCGATGGAAGATGGGAATCCCATTCTCCAGGAGTGATAAGACAATTTGAATCCTACTTGCTAGAAAAAGTAACGGTCTGGGGAGTCCTGCTCGAATGATGTCCCTGACTTCTGCTCAGGGGCGCCATCTTTCACTTGAGTTTCTTGCTTGGTGGTGGATAAATTTGAGTGACTGCGAGAGATTGGCCAACTGATGATAATCATGTTGAGTTTCACTCAAGAACATCCTGTATGTATGCAGGGCATCCCATTATAAGTCTCCCTGGTATACATCCATTCCGCACAAAAGTTTTGACACTTGTAGGAACTGATGCATTATAAGTCCTCCCATACCATGCTCTTAAGTCGTGCAATCCCCTCCCCCCCCCATCCTTCCCAACCCTCAGTTTGCGCCAGTGGAAGTCAGCTGTGGGAAAACAATTCCCTGCTTTAAGTTGTTTTGCTATAAGTCCAAGGTTTTGGAACATTTCTTGGACTTTTAGTGAGGACGGCCTGTAACTCTAAAATCTTTCAGTACTATTAAGTTATGCATTACTTACATGCAAGAAAGCTTACAATGTATGTGTGTACAGCATGTTTAGATCTCTGATCCTGACTGAAACCTCTAGGTATTGTTAAAACAAAAATAAAAAAGTAATCTGTGTAACCTTAGTGTATTATTTTCCCCCTTATCCATCCTCCCTCTTGCTCTCATGCTGTTTGTCACAGTCATTTATTGCACCTTATTTCAAATTAGATTGTAAGCTCATTAGGTCAGGGTCCATATGTCTTTCTGAAAGTTTGTGCAGCGCCTAGCACAGTGAGGCCCTGAGACTTATCCTGATGTGGGCCTGTGGGCATTACTATAATACAAATGCCTAATAATAACAGAAGCTCCAACTTTACTCTACCTGTAGAGGATGTACATCCGTGAATTTTGTAGGATCAGAAGTACAGTTTGAACCTCTCTAGTAAGGCATCCTTGGGATCTGACTGGTGCTGAACCAGAGAATTTGCTGAAACACGGAAGGTCAGTATTGTCTAATAATTGGGGTCTTATAGAAGATACCTAGGGGTACGTTAGAGTCAAATAACAGCACAGAACACTGAGAGCTAGGGCGGGTGGCTGTAGACCAGGGGTGGGTGATAATTTTTAAAAGGGGTCACTTCACAAATTGCTGAAATGATCCCGGGCTGCCCAGGAAGGGGCAGGGCCTTGAGTAGAAGGGGCGGGGCCAGGAGACTTTTCTCCTCCTCTTCCCACAGACCCTGATTGGCCTGGGGGAAGGGGAGTGTGTGAAGTCCCTCTACCCTCCAGAGAATTGCCAGCTGTTTTAAAACAGCCAGCAGTTCCCTCTAGGCCTTGCAGAGGGAGGAGACCTCATGCACTCCCCTCCCCCCCACAAGCCAATCAGGGCCTGGAGGCGGGGTGAGTGCGCAAAGTCTCTTGCCTCTTGTACATTTCAAAGGAGGAATGCGGAAGTGCCTGTCGACTAGTCGATGGAAATTCCGTCAACTAGTCAATTAACTGCATTTTAACATCCTTATTCTGTACCAGAGGATTGGTTGATAGCAGCTCCTTCAAAAAGACATTTTCAATGGCTGTTCGCCAGGATGGGTAGGGATGGTGCCCCTGGCCTCTGTTTGTCTGGAAATGGATGACAGGGGAGGGATCACGTGAGGATTCCCTGTTGTGTTCCCTCCCTCTGGGGCATCTGGTACTGATCACTGTGGGCAGACAGGATACTGGGCTAGATGGACCATTGGTCTGACCCAGTCTGGCCATTCTTATGTGTGATCCTGGTAGTTAAAATCCAGTGAGCCTTGCTATAGGGGAGGGTGAGATAAATTTGTAGAAACAGTGATTAAGAATAGTTAGAAAGAGGGCTTGATGTTTTTTTCCTGGCATCTGCATGTTCAGAGATGAAATCTCCTAAGCCTGTTGAGGAAATTTGTGATATCATGTCCTCAAAATGTGAATATTTGATTTCCATTAGAACGTGTGCATTCTGCCCCTGTATCTCCTTAAAAGATCAATTGTTCCGTCCCAATGTGCTAATCAGTTAGGTCACATTTCATTTTAATCGGTTATGGTCCCTGCTAGGGATGTGATAGTTTACATGTATAAACAGTTAACTAATGAGCCTGGGCTCATCAATTAACCTTCACAGATACATGCAACCCCCTCCCCCACTGCTGCCTGTGTATCAGAGGCAGCTGCGTGAGGAGGGGGCAGGTGGGAACTGGTGCGCACGGGGACCCAACTTTTAAGGTGTTTCTCTGCACAAACTTGCTTCTGCAGAATTGCCTGCCCCCCCTTCTACCGAGTTGTTGCCTCTGTATCAGAGGCAACAATGTAGGGGGCAGGCACTGCCGCCTGCTCTCCTCGAGTGTAAATGTCTAAACGCTGAATTCTTCAGTCATTCTACATTTACCTGAGTACACGCATGTTAACATCCCTAGTCCCTGCAAAAAATAAATCCATCTCCTAACCAATCAGAGCCCATAGGTTTTTGGGTTTTGCTGCTGTTGCTGTCCTCCCGTGCTGGCTGTTTTGTTGGCCCATGGGTACAGTGACTGTACGTTCCTTTTTTTCCGGGGCAGTCTCAGATTTAAGGATTCTATCCTGGTGTCCTGATAAAGGTGGCAAATGTCCCGGAAAACCCATTGGGATCCAACTACAAACGACACCGCCATTTCCCCCTCTCTCTGGGACACCCTCGCAGACACCCAGCGCTAGCCAGTGCAGCAGCAATGCCCTGCCTCCACCCAGCATGTAAGTGGCTCCCTTGCTGCTTTGCGTGGGCATCCAGGGCCGCTGCAGGTTGCGCACAGTGTCCGGAGAGCCAAGCTCCCTTGTAGCACGTGCCGCCATCTGGCATGTCCCTCTTCCCCCTTCCCCCGCCGTGTGGCCCTTCCCTCCTCACGCTGCGGGACTGCCTCCACCGTGCGCAGCCTCCAGCCCAGCCTCCTGGTCGGAGCCGGTGAGCTGCTCCTGGGAGCTGCCGCTGGAATCCCAGCAGAGACTGCACAGAGTCTGGCTGGAGCGCTGCAGAGTGGGGAGCGTTTGGGCTCTGCCGGTGTGCTCTGTGCACAGCCCTTTCTCCCCCTGCCCCTTCCCACTCTGCTGGGGGAGCGGCTGTGCACAGACCTGCTCGCTCTGCTGCGCTCCGCAAGCTGGCTCTGGGAGGGTGGGGGCTCCCCGGCTCCTCCCGTGCTCCTGCTAATGGGAGCCAAAGCTGGTGCGGGGACTGCAGTAAAATTAGCACCACGGGTGGCCCAGCTCCAGGCCCGGCAAGTGGTCCTGCCCCAAAGCAGCTGAGGCCAGGGCTGCAGGGACTTCTGGGGCCCAACCACAGACTCCAGCCCCACAAACTGGAAAGCAGAGCGTGGGGGAGGGGCAGGGGGAAAACTAGGGGAAAGGGGGGTGGGAGAAGAAGGGGCTTGTGCTGAGGGGAGGGGGGCAGGGCAGGAAAAGGAAGGGGAAGGCACCAAGGGACAGGGTGGAGGAGAGACACATGCCAGGGGGCCAAGTAGAGACAATGAGGAGGAGGGAGTGGGGGTGGGAGAGTGGAGGGGCCAGGGTGATGCTGTGAGAGGAGAGGGGAGGGGTATTGGGGGATGAGGGGGGAGCCGGAGGTGCTAGGAGAAAGGTTGAAAAGAAGGGCAGGCGTAAGAAAGGCAGGGATGGCCATGTGTGAAGGCATAGAGGGGCCTGAGGGGAACTGGGGCAGAGGGTAGTGAGCGGGTGGGCATCAGAGAAAAAGAGGGCAAGGGGGGCAGGGGTGGTGAGGGAAGGGGGAGGCACCAGGAAGATGCAGATGCCAAGGGATTCTGGGGGTGAAGCTGAAGGGCAGACACCTGCAGGGGAGGGACCAGAAACAGAAGAGAGAGGCAGGGCAGGTGTGTACTGGGAGGTGTTAGGAGAGGGGAAGCTCACATGATCAGAGTGGGGCTACTGGAGGAGTGGGCACGGCGGGGAGAGAAGGGCTGGTGCAGGGGGGCAGGTCCCATGAGGGCTGAGGGCAGTGAGAAGGGCAGGAGTCAGGACAGCAGAGGAGGGGGAGGGGTGGGGGCGCAGGCGCAGCAGGCACCAGGGGAGCTGATGGAGCAAGGGGGAGGAGACAGAGCAGCAGAAGGAAAAGTTAGAGGTTTATAAGATATTTATTAATAACTTGGGTGCCACAGTGGCACATCCAACAAGCAACGTGAACTCAGTACTGGTGTACAACAAAAAATTCATTCCGCTCATGGGAGGAAACTCCTTAGAGGGAACACTTCCCCAGCCTCTCTGCCCCCAAGTTAATGTGCCACAAATTGGGTTAATGCAATTGCAGGATAGTTGTATGAGGGGGGTTTGGTGGGGGCAAACTCTCCCTATTGGTAGGAGGATGGTGGGAAAAGTTCTTAGAGGGGATCACATGACACCTTTTACTTTTGGTCATGTATCCATCTTGACCGAGAGTGTTACCTCCAGGAGCATGGCTAGTGGGGTCGGGGTGTGGCTAGTGGGGTTGGGGGTGTGGCTAATGTGTCCCTAATTTTGGTTCAGAAAATATGGTCACCATACCCATGGGATTCCAGCTTCTGCTTCTCACTAGGATGTGAATAGTTAACCTATAAGGGCTGCTTCAGCCCCACGGGAACCGCTATGGGCAGGGGTGCTCCAGTCTGGCTGGGGTGCTGTGGAGGGCCCAGCTTGGCCTGGGTGTGTCACCAGCAGGGATGCTCCAGCCACCTGGAGCAGCTGCAGTCTGTGGTGGTGGTGGGGGGTAGGGGATGGGGAGGGACACTTCAGCCCAGTTGGCCTAGAGTGGCCCCTTCCACCCCCCTTTATTTGGTTAACTGGTTAAACATTATGTTTAACCGGTTAACCAATTATACAGGATTTTACATCCCTACTTCTCACATTTCTTAAAGTGTCAGCATCTCATAGGCCGCTTGTACTCACGCCTGTTAAAACAGCAATACCTTTTCTCATGCCTCCATAGGAGGAGACCACATCTCTTTGATTCCACTTGCCTGGACAAAGCTTCTATTCACTTTTGAGTAAGTTGTTTTTTCAAGCAGTTCATATAAAACTTGTGAGGGAACATAACGTAGGGGTGAATGAGTACACCATCTGTGCAGGAAGATTATCTCAAATGTATTTGAATCCTTTGAATGTGTCAGTAAAATAGTGGATAAAAGGGAAGCAATTGACATGTATTTGGACCTTCAATGAATGTATGACAGAGGGTGCCACAAGAATTTAAGGTAACTTAGTTGTCATGGGGTGAGAATTTAATACTGCTAGACAGAAAACAGCTTTCAGCATATCAAAAGGTGGGAAACACTCATCTGTGGCATTTCATATATTCATTTATGTTCAGAAAAAGGGAGTTCATGATTTGGTTGTTTTTGCAAATGGCAAGAATTATTTACATCACTAAGATGATGGAGAGGCACTCATAGGGACCTATTTAAACTGGTGAATAGGCAGCATCATGGCACAATAAATTCAGCATGGATAAATACAAAGTAACTATATAGGAAGGAAAAAATACTAGTCATGTGTTGTGTTTGAAATTAACTAAACCAGTTGAAGTGGGAAAAAAATAGGCAGCTTTATGAAAATAACATTCTTAATGTGTGGAAGCAAAACAAAATGTTGAGATGTTTAAAGAGAGACTGGGATGGAAAATAAGTCTTAAAATAGTAAAGTGCCATTATATAAATTAGTGGTATGCTCTCACGTTCAATACAGTGTTAAATTTTTCTGTTTCAAAAATATGTATAGAAATAAATGGGATCCAGAGATGAGCAGTGAAAATTACCTGACATATAGAAAGATTTGTAAATGAGACACTGAAAAGAATCAGTCTATTTAGTGTAAAGAGGAGACAAATTTAAGTTGCATGATAGAGGCATATAAAATGTATGTTACCAAGTTGTAGGTTACAAAAATGATTCCTGTGTACCATAATTTTTAATACAAGAACAAAGGGATGTCTGATGAAATTGAAAGATGACAAATGTAAAACTACCGAATGGAACTACCTTTGCATGGAGTGTACATAAGAACAGCCATACTGCGTCAGACCAAAGGTCCATCTAGCCCAATATCCTGTCTGCCGACAGCGGCCAATCCCAGATGCCCCAAAGGAAGGGAACACAACAGGTAATCCTCACATGATTCCTACCTGTCACCCATTTCCAGACAAGCAGAGGCTGGGGACACCATACCTACTCATCCTGGCTAATAGCTGTTAATGGACCTAACCTCCATTAATCTATCTAGCTCTTTTTTGAACCCTGTTAAAGTTCTAGCCTTCACCACATCCTCTGGCAAGGAGTTCTACAGGTTGACTGTGCACTGAGTAAAGAAAACTTCCTTTGGTTTGTTTTAAACCTGCTGCCTATTCATTTCATTTGGTGACCCCTAGTTCTTGTATTGTGGGAATAACTTTTCCTTATTCATTTTTTCCACACCAGTCATGATTTTATAGACCTCTATCATATCCCCCCCTTAATCTCCTCTTTTCTAAGATGAAAAGTCCCAGCCTTGTTAATCTCTCTTCCTATGGGACCCGTTCCAAACCCCTAATAATTTTTGTTGCCTTTTTCTGAACCTTTTCCAATTCCAATATATCTTTTTTGAGATGAGGTGACCACATCTGTACGCAATATTTAAGATGTGGTCATACCATGGATTTATGTAGAGGCAATAAGATATTCTCTGTCTTATTCTCAAACCCTTTTTAAATGATTCATAACTTTCGGTTTGCTTTTTTGACTGCCGCTGCACACTGAGTGGATGTTTTCAGAGAACTATCCACAAAGACTCCAAGATCTCTCAGGTAGTTGTAGCCAAATTAGTCCCCATCATATTATATACATAGTTGGGATTATTTTTTCCAATGTGCATTACTTTACATTTATCAACGTTAAATTTCATTTGGCATTTTGTTGCCCATTTTGTTTGTGTAGCTAGTCCAGGGATGGGCAAGACATAGTTCACAGGCCGAATCCAGCCCTCAGCCAGCCTGCCGCTCCCCTGCCACCCAGCCCCCCAGCCAATAGAGAGCTGTCCTCCCCCTATCAGGGGCGTGCGGCACCAGAGGGAACCACCAGCTGTTTTGTACAGCTGGAGGTTCTCTCTAGGTGCTGCATGTTCTTGGCAATGTGGGGGGCAAAGACTTCATGTGCTCCCTTGCCCCCAGACCCTGACTGGCCCAGGGGCGGAGAGAACACACGAAGTCTTCTCCCGCTGCGAGGGGTACATGATGCTTAGAAAGAACAGCCAGCTGTTTTGAACATCTGGTGGTTCCCTCTAGACGCTGGGTGCCCCTGGTGGGGCAGGGGACAAAGACTTCATGTGCTTCCTCACCCTCAGGCCAATCGGAGTCTGGGGGTGAGGAGCATCAAAGTCTCCTGGCCCCGCCTCTCCCAAAATTTGTGAAGTGGCCCCCATTCAAAAATTATTGCCCACCCCTGAGGTAGTCTATGGAACTCATTGCCACAATATATCATTTAGTCTAAGAGTTAGTAGGATTCAACAAAGGATGAGATTTTGACAGTAGAACCCCAGAGTTACAAACACCAGAGTTGCAAACTGACCAGTCAACCACGTATCTCATTTTGGAACCGGAAGTATGCAACCAGGAAGAAGCAAACACACGCACAGGATAATATAATATAGCACTGTTTTACACGTAAACTACTAAAAAAATAAAGGGAAGGAGACATTTTTGTTCTGAACAGTAAAGTTTCAAAGCTGTGTAAATTTAATGTTCAGTTGCAAACTTTTGAAAGAACAACCATAATGTTTTTTTCAGAATTACAAACAACTTCCATTCTTGAGGTTTTTGTAACTCTGGGGTAATACTGTTTAGGGTAATGAGACCATCCATGTATCAGATAAGATAAAATTATATATAAAGAGAAAACTTCTTGTTTTTTGGACATAAATTGGCCACTTGGAGATGCCGAGACTCTGTTTAATGGGAGTTATTCCATCATGATTCACTGTGGGGATTCATGCACCTAATTCTGAAGCAACTGGTATTGGCTATGCTCAGAGATAGGATGCGGGATAAAATGGACAATTGGTCTGACTGTTATGTTTCTTATATTCTTAAACCCAGAGCAGTAATGAAATTAACCGGATTCTTTAAATTGTCACTTGGGGGATTCTGTGGTCAGTTGTTGTGACGGGACTCAGGGGATGTCTGTTCTATTGGAATCATCTGGTGAAGACAAGCAGTGAGAAAGTGTGGTCTCCCATTGGTGTGATTACTACGCCTCTCTGAGATGCAGAAGCTGTGTCAGTGAGAGGATCTTGCACAGGTACAGTGCTGTGTGGACAGCATTTTTAAGTCCGTATAAGTCAGTCCTGTGGGTCATGGGCCACATGCAGCCCATCAGGGTCTTACGTGTGGCCCACAAGACATTTTGTTGACCATTGCCCATGCACAGGGTTGTCAGATTCTGCTGGATTCTGTCTACATACATTTTTTTCTCTACCGGTATTGCTAAAGTGACAGGCACCTAAAGCGAGGTGTGTGCAGAGTGCCCACAACATTGAGTGAGAGAGCCATGAGCTCCCTCTTCATCCAATCAGAATGCTGCTACGGTTCACTTGGCACTCTCCACGAATTCTAAGTATGCAAGCACAGTTAGCAGAACTACCTTATCCCAGGAGATGGTCTTAGTTACGACAATCTTGCAGCCCCACTGAGATGAAGGAGAACCACTCATGTAGCCCACTCACTAGCCTAGGTTACCCATTACTGGTGTAACTTCCATCACTCAGAGTTTTTGTTTTCACATCCCTGAGTGACGTAAGTTACATCAACTTAAACGTAGTCTTAAGTTTGCTCAGACCCTTCAGTGAGTTTGAGTTTATGGTACTTGGCACGTCCCAACAATCAAAAAGAATGTTCCACTGTCTTTTGGATAAACGTGTGTCTGAAAAAATGCTTTGTATGAAAATTATTTGTAGTTTCAGACATTGGTACACAACAGTGATATGCTTTTAAAATGTACATATCAATAACCTGAGTTTTTTTCTGATTTTTAGAACATGGAAATTAAAAGTTAAATTCAGACAAGGTTGAGATTATAATGGAGGCTTTATGATGATAACAGTTTTGATATCCTTTGAATTACTGTTGCTCTTTGGACATTACATTATGTACTCTTTCTCTCCAAGGTATTTATGGAGGTCTACTCACCAGAGTATGCACTGCTTATCTTTTATGGGAAGTTCATGTTAGTATGCTTTCCAAAGTGCATATCATCTAATGAAGTTCTTTATTTAAAAAAAAATCTTATATAAAAGACCCCAGCCTCACAAAGGCCCTTTTGCTTCTGAAAATTTGAAGTCTTAATATTTTCTGTTCCAGAGTTCATTGATACATTTTTTGACAATTAAAATTGCTAACAAGGCTATCAGTGTGAACTTGTTCCTGGAATTTGTGCCTAAAATGTTGTAAACTGTAATGAGTTTAAACTTTGTGTTCATAAAATCCAGAACTAAGCTATAGAAAATGTACAAGGATTGCTAATTCTATGTATAGGTTGCACCTCTAAAATCAGGGATTCTCTAGTCTGGCCAAATCTGTGGTCTGGCATGACCTTGGATGTTCCAGGACCAGAGAGTCCTGGCATGCTGCAGTGGGGTGGGGGCCCAGGAGCCAGCATGCAGCTCAGCTGGGCTGGAAGGGGGCAGGGAGTCAGCCTGCGGTTCAGCTGCTCTGTGGGGGAGCTGGGGAAAGGGGCATCAGGAGGTGAGCCAGAAGTGACCTCCCCTGGTCTGGAAAAATCCCTCATCCAGGACCAGTCAGGTCCCAAGGGTGCCAGATCATGGACATCCAGCCTGTATTTGAGAGGTATTGCCCATATAGTTTTGATGCTTCCTAGTGAGCATTATTTAGCACTAAAACATGCTATGGGAAACCTATCTTAAAATCACGAGCTTATTCACTCATGTAGAATGTGCCACATTCATGCCTCTAAGGATTAAAGAACAAAAAATGAATTTTATTTTATATCTTGTTTAAAGTGATATTGTTTTATCGGCACTGTAATAACAAAACATACAGGTAAATTGGTAGCATCAGTGTATTCTGAGGTCCAACTGGTTCTGATCACAATATTCAAAAGAATGTAGTGTTTTCCACTACCATACTATATATATGCTAAAGGTTGTAGTTGTGATTTAAAAAACAATGTTTGGAACTAGGGATGTTAAAATGCGTATTTTGGGGGTAAATGTGTAACTCTTGAATTTTTCAGTTGTTGCATGATTGTGTTGTGTGTGTGCGCTGCACCTCCCCCATGCTGCTGCTGCTGTATCAAAGGCACAGGGGAGGGGACAGGGGGATGGGGCTCCGCAGGAGCTGGTACGTGTGAGGAGCTGGCTTTGGAGCTGGCTATTAAGCCACCTTCCTGTGTGTACTGCCTCCCCCCATGCTGCTGCCTCTGTATCAGAGGCAACAGTGGGTGGGGAGCAGGTGGGGCTTAAAAGTTGGTTTCTTGTGAGAACCTGCTCCTGCCTCCCCCCACTCCACTTCCTCTGATACAGAGGCAGCAGCGGGGGAGGGGAGGAGGGAAGGGAAGTGGGACCTTGTGTGTAAACCTTTAACTGAGTACACTATATCACATCCCTATTTGGAACTATTTTACAGGTTATATCAGGCATGGGATATTGTTAAAGGAATACAGGAAAAAGTTGTATGTTTTCTTTGCTCCATTATGATGATGATATACTGACAATATAGGTGAAGTTGAGATTTGTAATACAGGTTGGCTCTCCGTGGTCTGGGATTCTCGGGACCTGACTGGTTCCGGATTGGGGTTTTTCTGGACCAGGGGAGGTCATTTCTGGCCCCATCCCCTGTCTTCCCCTCCTAATCGGGCTTCCTGGCTCCCGGGGCAGCCTAGAAGGGTTGTGCTCCAGGCTTCCTGCACCTGCAGCACAGCTAAGCAGCATGCCAGGCTTCTCTTTCCCAGCCCCACGTCCAGCCTCGCTGAATGTACCATGTGCCACCCACTCCCTTGCATCCCATCCCCTCACCCCCTGCAGCACACCGGGACTCTTGGGTTCTGGAACATCCATGGTCTGGTGACAGACCAGAAAGTTCCAGTTTATGGAGATGCAACTTGTACTCTACCTTCCACTACAGTTCAACATGGATTTTCAATCTGTAGATGCTCCTGCTTAATTTTCCAACAGGATCTGATGCATTTGCAGCATTCCCTAGTGCTCTTCGTCAATAAAGAAATGAAGTCCAGAATCAAACATCTCCATGTCAAATTACTTGTTACCAGAGTGGATTTGCTATGAAGTAATTCTTAAGTGCCTTACCTGGATGGTCTAAAACATTTATTTGGATCATAATTGCCAATTTATTACCTTAGCCTGTGTTTGGAAGAATTTATAGTTGATTGCGAAGTTCCAATATGTTTGTTTGTTTCCTAAAATATAGTTGACATCACATTTTCACCAGTGAGAGAAATACATGTGGACAAAGAAAATTGGTTAATGGAATATTTGATGAATGCTGTTGAAGGCTAACTTAATATTAAGATTGGAATAATCTAGTCTTCTGTTTCATTTGTTTAATTTTTTAAGTAAATGAATCACTTAATCTTTAACAAGATCATTTGAATTTTTGTTTTATATTGAGTCTATTTAATTGTTAAATCTATGTGCATATTAATATGGTAATTGAGATAAAATATAGATTTAATAGATTTTAAGGCCATTATGAAAACCTAATCTTATCCTCTGAAAATCAAAGAGTGAGCAGCCTCGGGCAGGGAGCTGCTCCAGCTCCCACTGGTTAACTGGAACCGATAAGCCTCACCCATTAAGGGTGACATTTACTGGTTAACCTTTCACATCCCTACCAAAAGGGTTATCCTTTTAATTTAAAAAAAATAAAAAATAGGTATTTGTTGTTCTGCTGTGATAATTTGAGAAGTCCCTAGCAGATACCTATAGCATTTCTCTGGATTGAAAGCACATAGTTCCATTTAATTTCCTTTCATTGATAAAATGTGCATTAGTAGTGATTGTAGAAGTAGCATTTAGGATGCAAGAGTTCTTAAACCTATAGTATGAAATCAGATTTTTCAGTATGTTCTTGGGCACAACTGTGGGAAAACCTACCATCACCTAAACTTTTGTTTTTCTTATTCCAACTATATCTTCCACTTGACTCTGAAAATATTTTTTGTTCTTCCTTGACACAGTTCTTAAATACATTAGAAGATTATTCACAATGATCCTATATTCTCTGTATTAGCATTGAAAGTATGAGGTTGAAGAGGAATGTGCAAGAATTGCTAGCTAAAATCATCAGCTCTGAACCCTTTTCATAGAGTTGAAAGCCAGAAGGAACCATTAGATCATCTAGTCTGACCTGTATATCACAGATAATTAAATTTTATCAAGTTACTGCTCTACTGAACTCAATTTGTTTGACTAAAGCATATCTTGTGTTTGGCTAAAGCATATTTTCTAAACAGGCATCATCTTGATTGGAATACTCTTAAGAGATGGAGAAGCCACCATTTCTCTTGGTAGTTTGTTCCAATAGTTAATTATTCTCACTCTTAAAAATTTGTGCCTGATTTCAAGTTTGTCTTGCTTAATTTTGCAGCCATTGGTTTTTGCGAGACCTTTCTCTGCTGTATTAATGAGTTCTTTCTTACCCATTTCCTTCCCCATCCTGGTGAAGGTGCTTATATATCATAAATCGCTTCTCAAACTTCTGTTGGTAAACTAATGAGATTGGGCTTTTCTAAAAGCTCTAATTTTAATGCATTTTCTCCAGATACTTTCTGCGCCCTCTCCAATTTTTCACTGTCCATTTGAAAATGTGGCTACACAGCCTTCATGTACGTATTGAGGGTCACAAGTTTTAATGGTGTACCTGTTCTGTGGTATGGAAGAGAAGGCATATCATAAACCTTCATTGTCAGAGGGGGTTACTTTCGAAGTGTTCTATGTCAATACAATGGGCAGAGGCAGTGTGTTTCCAATGGTGTGTATTAGCACAAGAATGACCCTATTGATTCATACTGATCCATCTAGCCCAGTATCCTGTCTTCTAACAATGGCCAATGCCAGGTGCTTCAGAGAGAATGAACAGAATAAGTAATCAAGTGACTCTTCCCCTTTTGCCCATTTCCAGCTTCTGGCAAACAGAGGCTAGGGGGACCCTTCAGAGCATGGTTTTGCATCCTGGCCCATCTTGGCTAATATACATTCATGGACCTTTCCGCCATGAATTATTTTCTTTTTTGAAACTTGTTGCAATCTTGACCTTTACAGCATGCCCTGGCAAAGAGTTCCGCAGGTTGACTGTGCATTGTGTGAAGAGGCACCTAATGTTCAGTTTTATCAAGACTGAATGCTGAGATTCCTAATTAACATTGAGCTGTATTTTCTTGGTAAATGCTCCATCTTGTTTAACCATAATTGAAATGGATGACTATTGCAGCATTGCTTTCTACCATGGAAGTGCTTCAAGTATATTTGAATTTACCTCATATTAACGAAGATATTAAAAACAGAGGAGATGTCCTAGCACAAACCAATGCAAGGAATAGGGTTCAACGTTCCTAGCAGAGGTCTCTACAAATAGCAAGCTTACAGTATTTAAATATTGCCTGGTAGGGCACTAAGTGGCTTCTCCTCTATTCTATCTCATGTTCTACTCATCAAAACAGTTTTGTTGCTGCTCTGCCTGTGTAGCTGCTGCTGCTCTTGACAAGCAGATACAGGCTGTGAGTTGCCTGAATGAGCCATGACTCGCGCTGAAGGCAGCAGACGGCAGTGCAAATTAATTGGATTTCCTGGAGACCTTTTAGGTTTCAGTTTTTTCGTATTCATTTGTACGAGGTTCAGAATGAACAATACCATGATTTAAAATAGGCCTGTGGTCAGCTCCATTCAGCATGAGATCCATTTCAATGAGTGTTTGAGCTTATTTGCATCTTGGGACAGAACCAAATCGGCTGGTCTCTGGCAGCAGGCCAGTGTCCTGACCCGTGAAGTTCCCTCCAGTTGTTGCTTTTTGAGCCCTTCCTGCTGCAGAACTCTTCTGAGGGAATTTCAGTCCTGTGTTTCAGTTGGGCTCAGTAATGTCTAATTCCTGGCTGCGTCCGAGGGCTGCATGTGCTTATTGGGGAGATTTTCCCTTTCTGAGGAGGCTGCAGTGGCTAGTGCCACTGTATGCATGAGGTGGAGAGCAGCACTGAGAGAACCACAGGCAAAAGGCAGGGTGAGTGTCTCCTCCTTCTGGGGAGTTGTTTTGTTGGGAAGCTCTGCCATCTCTGTTCCTGCCTAAGCCCAGTCTGGCGGAGTTGCCTCAGTCCTGTTTTGTTATATGTGACTCCCTGCTCCCCTGCCGGAAAAGGCACCAGACAGGACCAGCATGGCAAGTAACCTCCTCTTACCCCATTTCCATGAGGGGAGCAGTGCCCAAAGGTCAGTGCACCAAATGAAAGGTTGTGCCCTCGTTCCTAAAGTCCACACCAAAGCGGTGCCTGAACTACAGAGCACAGCCACCTTTCCCCATCTGGCTCCCTATGGGCTGTGGATGCAGGGCACAAACACAGCACAGACATGGCAACACTAAGAGTGTGAGGCAGGGCTCTATGGCGCAGCTCCTCCTCCTCCTCTTTCCTTTGTAATAGGCCTCCTGGGGATCCTTACTGATATCCCAGACCAGGGCTGAGCAAAATGTGGCCCATGGGCCAGATCCAGTCCACAGTGCATTCCCTGCCTGCCCCACTTCTGCATAACGTTCAGAGAAGCAGCTGTGAATGCTGTGAGCCTGCGGGGGGAGGTTTTACGTGCTGCCCCTGCTCCCAGCACAGTTTGGCAGCTCCCACTGGCTGGAAGCTGGCCAATGGGAGCTGCCTGGTTGCAGAACAGGCAGCTTGTGAAGGGGCCCCTCGCCACTCTCACCAGGCTCGCAGTGTTCAGAACAGCACACGTGGCCTCTGCAGCCAGTGGCTCCGAGCAGTCATGGAAGGCAGGGAGCCTGACGGAGGAATCTCCTGGGATGGTGGCCAGGAGCCACCCAGATAAGTGTCTCTTGGCCAGAACCTGCCTCTGATGCCCCACTCCTGCACCTCAGTCTCCTGCCCCAGATCACATCCAAATCCCAGCATCCCTCCTCCAGGTCACACTCCCCTCCCAGACCTTGCACCCCAATCTCCTACCCTGGTCACAACCCAACCTCCTGTACTCCTGCTCTGGGTTACAACCCCTTCCCAGGCCCCGCAGCCCCTCCCGCACTCCTCCTCCATGACAAAATCCTCTCCTGCACCCATTTCCCTGTCCCAGATCATCTGCCCATCCCCGTAACAGAAAAGGGGCGAGCCTCTGAGGAGTCCATTCTTGAATCCCAGTAGCTTCCTTGGGAGACCCAGATGGGGCCCCTGTTGAGGGAGGGCAGTAGCAGGAGCTTGCTACCACTTGAAATATTTTTGAAGCAATATCTGAACCGTAGTTTGCCCCTCCGCTTGAAGCAGGAGAAACTCCCAAAGGGAATCAAAATATGTAAGATCAGTGGCCAGTTCCCCCTCTCACCTTCACAGAGGACATGCAGCCTGACAGAATTAGCACAGATCTGTGGCTTGATCTTTGCTGCATTATTCCTCTGGGCTCGTGTGCATGAAGTGGGATGGGAAAGTAGATGCCGGCTGCCTGATTCAGAGACGGGGATCGAATAGGAAGACACTGTCAGGAACGGTCCTGAGTACTGTGAAGCTGTGCTTTGGGGTGCCCATGACAAACTGTGACACAGGCTGGGGATTTCCTGCCAAACCTAAAAGACTAGGAAGGTACTGGGTGTTGTCACGTACGCAGATGTGGGTTGCTACGCCCTCCGTATTATGGCTGTTCACCCTGGCTGTCACTGTAGGTTGCCTTGCCACAGCTGCCCATGGAGTGATGAGGACAGACCATATGGGGAAGAGCAGCAGGCAGTAACAAGCCTCTTAGCCCAGCATTTACTTTTTTTCTAACCCTCCCCATCTCAGTTTTATATGTCCATAAAGTTCCTCTATGAGCACCAGTCCAAATTCAACTTGGTGTTCCTGCCGGGGGAAAGAAGGCTACCTTCCCTGGCGCGGCGGGAATCAGCATTTCTAACTGGATGAGAAATTTTTTATCTGACAGTATAGCCTTCTTATTCTGCAGGGGGTAGCTGTCACCTCAGTCTCTTCCCTGTGTGAAAGCTCTCAGGTCACATGAGCTCAGGAACAACAGAAATGAAAATGATGTGGCATTGTTTGACATTCGTCACCTGCTTACACGGGCAGTGCTAGCATGGGTGGAGATAAGACTTGTCATGACTTAAAAGCCTAAGGGCTTCCCTGTGCAAAAGTTAGTGGGATCAAAATCTTTGCATGCAGGTATAGCAGGCCTTCCTCAGGCAAATTGGTTTTCAGCTTGTAATTCCACAGTGGGTAACTCTTTGGAAAGCCGAATTGTTAGAGATGAAGATTTGCAGTCCTGGGTCCTGCCACGCACTACTGAAAGATATATGGCAATCTGAAGCAGTCCCTGAAGTACAGGAGATAATAGCACTTTGCAAGTGGTGGTTGGAATAAACTGAGGGAGCTGAGGGTGGGATTAACATATTTGTGGGCCTCCATGTAGTTGTAATTGGGCCCTTTGGAGTGTGGGCCTGTGTGACAGTGCTGTGTTATACCTGCTACTGAGTCTGAGGCATTTTTCATTTTGATCACACACCTCTGCAAGATTGTATGCACTGCCAGACACCGCTTCCTCGGCCCCCAGTTTTCCTTATTGAACTGTTTGCCCATCTGGGTTTACCAGTGTCTACAGTGAGCAGAAATGTCACAGTGATCAGGGAAAATTCCCCACAAGTTTATCTCCTTCCTCGCGCTGACATGCCACAGCCATGTCTCCAGGTCCATCCTATCTCCCCAGTCACTATGTGTGCCCTGGTCTCAGCTCAGTAGCCAGCAGCTATCTGGTCAGTTCTGACAAATCCCTCACCCAGCCCCATCCTGTGCCCTCTGAGCCAGTCTCTTGCAAACCCCATTTCCCCCGGGTGAGCACTGAGCCCCTGGGAACCTGAAGTCTCCTGCCTTTCTGTTTCCATTCCCAGCTGCCCGCTAATCTGGTACCTGGTCACCACCACCTCTCCCCATGCTTGTGTCCCTTCTGCCTTGTTCTCTCCTTGTAAGCCTGACTTGCTTCCTGTTTCCTGCTCTCCTGACATTCCTTTCCTGCTGCTGACCACGGTGCCTGAAGGTGAACTGCAGTTTCTGTATCTGCTCCTAGCTTAATGGCTGCAGTAGTTACAGAGCCACCTGCAGCTTCTCTGATATAGCCCTGGAGTCAATTGCCTGTAGCCAGCTGCAGCTACTAGCCACAGGAGGGGTGGCCATTCCAAGGCTGAGCATGCTTGAACCTTGCAATGGCAGGACTTAGGACTCTTAAATTCTTAGTGCTGGCCCTAGATAGCTGCAGACTTTGCAGTTCAGTACTTCCCGCTAGGACCTGGCTTTAAGTACCTGAGATGCCCATCACTAGCAGCAGGGGTCTCCAGTTCCCACACACCCCCATATCTAGCACAGAGTCATGCAGAAAGTGCAGCCTGAGTGATTTGGGAGGCTGGGGCACCAGGAGGTTCCCGTCCCTGAGCAGCAGCTCTGTAACAAGTTCATACGGCCTCCCTCCGCTATGGGACTGGGACCCTGTGAAGAGCATGAAGTGACCCTGTGTGTAACCAGTTCCGCCCAGAGCCTGCTGAAGTGACAGTCTTTTCATAGAAGCAAAGGATCCATTCTAGACTCCAGGAGCAATGTGCATTCTGTGCAGCATTGGGTTTATTATTGTAACAGTTTATTACATTTTATTTTTATACTGGCTTATTATTGTATTCACATTACCTTGTGATGTGGAAGTGCACAGAACTAGGGTTGTCAGAGCGTATCTGTTTACACAGTTAACTGATGAGCCTAAGTTCATTGGCTAAAGTGCATGGTTACATGCAGCCTCCCCCCCCCCCCTCGCTTCCCAATCCTGCCTCTGTATCAGAGGCAGCAGCGCGGCGGGGCCTGCCCCCTTCATGGCAGGCGGCATGTGTAACCATGTAACTGCCGCAAATTTCAGCGGTTACATGATTGCATAATTAAATACATTTTAACATCCCTACACAGAACACAGGACTGGTTCCTTCATGGTTACAGAGCTGCAATAAAGTGGAACAATTTTCAAATGTTTTGTTCAGAATTACAGACAGCCTCCATTATCAAGGAATTTGTAACTCTGAGGATCTACTATAAGTTGCCCTCAGTTACCTCCAAGTAATTTTCATGACTTGCAACAGCCTTGTTTAGAGTTTAGACCAGCAAAGGGCAACCTAGGCTAGTGAGTGGGCCTCATAAGTGGCCCTCTTTCATCTCAGTGGGATGCAAGATTTTTGTAACCAAGACAGTCTGCCAGGATAGGGCAGTTTTTTTGCTAATTGCGCTTGCTTTTATCCCCCAAATGCTATTCACTACCATTTGCTCTGACAAATGCTTTCAGGGTCTCTTCTGAAATCACTGAGATATTAATATGGGCTTTGAAGAAGAGGGAAATTCACTTAATTCTTCTGGGGAAATTCTGCTGATTGTGACTCTGCATCTTTTACTCGTGGTAAAATCGATATACGGTTCCAAGCAAGTCAGTCATAGCTCTGAGCTGGGGATGAATCCATATTGAGTACAAGACCTCATCTCAGAAGAATCGTAACTGAAAATAAAGATGAGTATAAAGGGGGAAAAAAAAGTGGAGTCAATAGTAGGGATGTAAGCAACTAGTCGAGTGACTACTCGACTACTTGCTTCCCCCCCCTTGCTGCCTTGTACTGTTGCATCTCCACTTCCTCTGTTTTGGTACCTACTTTTAGTCTAGTCCACAGGTTATAGAGTGCAATCTTGACATTTCAGTGTGGTTCTTTCAACATGACCCCATTTAAAGCCCTGTTGCAAGTGTAATTTATCTATTAAAGTAGGCTTCCAGATAACTGCTGTATCCAGTCAAATGAGCTTTTGAAATCACGCAGGCTATGTCTAGACAGGCTTCTTTTGGAAGAAGATTTTTTCAGAAGAGCTCTTTCAAAAGAGAGCGTCCACACAGCAAAAGTGCATCGAAAAAGCGATCTCCTTTTTCGAAAGATAGCGTCCACACTGAATGGGCGCTCTCTCGTATGTAAGCTGTGATTGCTATGGATGGAATGGCCACCAGGGCACTTGTGCTTTTTTCTCTTTCCTCTTCTTTCGAAAGAACTCCCTCTTCCCCGCCCACACATGCCTTTTTGCAAAAGAGCTCTTTCACAAAAATGCTTCTTCCTTGTAGAATGAGGATTACCAATGCTGGAAAAACCCCTCTGTTCTTTTGATTTTCTTGAAGAAGAATGCAGTTGCAGTGTGGACGTTCCTCAAGTTTTGTCGGAAAAATGGCCTTTTTTCCAACACAACTCTGTAGTGTAGACATACCCTCTGGGAACTTTCCTGAATGAGACCCAGTACTGCATTTTGAATTCTGACAAATAGATTTACGTTGGGCATGAATTATATTACAGTTGCAAATTCATGAAATATTCTTCCTTCTGCAAGCATCAAAGTCCAATTTGCAGAAGTGCTGACCGTTTCAAGGCAGAGAAGTCATATCTCCAGTACTGGTTGAAATTCTCTAGCGTGGCACACTCTGGTCTGGCATGATTTTAGTTAGCAGAATGTTCAAGTATGATGAGTGTGGCCAAGTTTCTCGCAGTCCCATAAAGTTTGTTTACAGCCACCAGTCCTGGCTCTCAGTCTTCTATGCTGTTATTTAGCTCTAATGTACCCCTAAAAGTCTTCTGAGAGCCCAGTAATCAGAGGAAGTGTTGGTAATGCTGCTAGACAATATTAACCTCTCATGGTTTAGTAAATTCTCTGGTTCAGCACCAGTCAGGACCCAAGGGTGCTGGACTAGAGAGAGAGGTTCAACCTGTAGTGAGATCTGCTAGGCAGCCAGATAGCCATCAGTAAAAATTTAATTTTTAAAAGTATATCAGTTCACCAGATTCTTTATATTGGTCACCCAATCGTTAGCCAGTGCCATGTTTGACAGAAGTCTTCTCCTTTTCTCATTGCCCAGTGGAAGAGAACAAATGTAATTTACACTATTCTGAATATCCATATTTAAAGGCTTCAAAGGGGTAGCCGAGTTAGTCTGTAACTGGAAAAACTTAAAAAACAGCTAATAGTCTAGCAGCACCTTAAAGACTAACAAAACATGGAGATGGTATCATGAGCTTTTGTGGGTACCACCCACTTCTTCAGATGAAATGAGAATTAAATGATAATTTAAAGGATTATCCTATTTCCTACTGTGGAGGCTACTGCTATGAAAATCACAGTAATAGATATGTGCATATTAGTATAATAAAGAATAGGAACATTTTTCTGTGCTTACCTTACAAATGTCCTTCCCTTGAAACAGCTTCCATAGATCTCGCTCTTCTTGGAGACAAAAGGGATCATCTGGAGTAGAGATGGAAATTGGCAACCAAGCTTCAGGTTTATTTCATTAGGGGAAATTGTCCCTGTGATCTGCAGTAGGATAAATTGTTCTTTTTCTTCAATGTATGTGTAATTCAGTCTGTAATTTTGGAAAATAGAATGAAATTACCTTGACTCTGGAAGTTGTTTTAATTGGAGGAAATGTAAGGGGGAAGGGGCAGTTCCTTGCTGCCAGTGAGTGACAAGTATGGCTCTGTTTCTAACCTGCAAGCAGGCTGAAATACCAATGGTACAGTTGTCTGGACTTCTTTAATTCAAATAAAAGAAACTTTCAGATAAATTTTTCTCTTTGGAGGTTTTGGTGGTGCGATGGGTTTCACATCTGTGCACAGTGATCTTTTTAAAGTGGGGAGTAATAATTTATAAACAAGGACACATAATGAAAGGGAGAGAGAAGGAAACAGAAATGAGAGAACAAGCATCTTTTAGTTAGCAGTCTTTTTTTTTCTTCGCTGTTTCTTCCTGTCAAGTTAAGGTTACCTGGCAGTCTGCCCAGAGAATCTGTAGCTTTTCCCCCCCTTGCTGCTGTTGGAGCAAAGGAAGATGTTGCTGTAGGAACTAGCCAGACATATTTCGGCTGTTCGTAAGCCTATAACTGTTAATGGGCACCACCAAGCAATTTAGCAGTGCTGCTTTTTTTAGCTATTCATGGGCTACAAAACTCAGCATATGCTACTTTGTAGCAATAGCCTGCCAAGGCCTTCTTGAAGGATTTGGAACCAACCCCTTTTTCCATTTACTCTGCAAAATTGTTTCTCTGATTGTACAAAGAGAAATATTCCAGAGGCTTCCAGATGTAAGTTGGGTTTCAGAGACAACACTGTGAAAATAGACATTAAGATAACTGTAAAGTAGGTCTTTTAAAAAAAGTATTGTACAGAATAAAAAGAAAAAACATTTTTCAGATTACTGTTAGTATGAACTCTAAATCCGGGAGGTCAAGTGTGTTTTATCAGTCCACCACTCAAAAAACAGCCACCAACAAACACTCTTGCCCCATCAGCAAAACTTATCTAGATGAAAAGTTAAGGCTTTTTACATGCACATGGATATGTTGTGTTTTCCATTTGGGATCTCTATGATACTTCTGTATATATCACATCTTTATTTTGCATATAATTTTTCTTATAAACTTTCTTAAAATGATTTTATTGAGGTCAGCAATACAGACACACAGGTAAATAGGTGAACTTAAAATTAAATAGAGAAGATAGAAAATAATTTTCCTAGAGTCAGAAAAGGTGTGTGTCTGTTTTTCACCTTTAAGATTTCTGCTCTCCACAGCAGTTCATAATAAATGGACATTCCAGGTAGGGATGTGAAAGTGTAACCTGGTGCACAGTTCACTGATGAGCCTGGATTCATCGGTTAACGTTCACGGTTACATGCAGGCTTCAGCTTACAAGCCGTCTCCCCGCATGCTCCAGCTCCCAAAGAGCTGTCTGCCACTCTGTGCTACTGCCTCTGTACCAGTATCGCAGAGGCAGCAGTGCAGGGGGGGAACCAGCTTAAAAGCTGACTCCCTGGGAGCACCTGCTTGTTACCCTGTGCTGTTGTCTGTGGATCAGAGTCAGCAGTGGGGAGGTGGGGGACAGGTGGGAGCTGGTATGCATGGTGAGCTGGTATGCACAGAGAACCAGCTTTTAAGCCAGCTCCCTGTGCACGCCGGCACCTGGGGAACCACTTGCCCCCCCCCCCCCATCTAACCAAAATTTTCAGCAGTTACTCAGTCACTTATTAAACACATTTTAACATTCCTAATTCAAAGCAGTTTTCTAAGGAGCTTTCATCACATCATAGTGTGATTTAAATTTGATTGTGTAAGCTGCTTTTGTTGTTTGTTACACATTTGCTAATTAAATTTGTACTTACTCTGTACTGCAAACTGGCTTCCTGAAAATAGTGAAGCATTCAGCTGAAAAGTATCTGAGTTTCTTGATGTAAATACTGAAATGCTAGTTTGCTGGACTACAAAGTGAATAGGCACATATAGGCAGAAACCACATCATAGTTGTATGTAAATCTAAAAAGTTGTTATTTGCAAAGTTGAATTGATTTATGGTGCAGGTTGATTACAGTATTCAAATCACATTACTTATGGGCAGGAGTGACAAATTGCATTCAACATAGGTGGGTATGTGAAAATCAGCCAGACACATAGAAAGTCCATTCATTATCCTACAGTAGCTCTAAGCCTGCATGCTCAGGATGTCTCTGAGGCCTGATTTACATTAGGGATGTAAAATCCTGTTGATCACACTCCGTGAGGAGACCCTTGGGGGTATTTCCCGGTGTTCTGACAAAACCCCAGACACTCGCTTCCTTGTTCTCTGGGGCTTCTCACCCCCCTGTCCCTCAGGGCCAGATCTCCTGGCCTCCCTCAGCCAAGGCACAGAGCTGAGACCACCGCTCCCCCGCCCCCAAGAGCAGTACAGACACTGAAACTCTTCAGGTCTTAGGAGAATGTAGTTTTGGGGCCAGCTTCTAGGGAACCCACCCCCCAAATGGGATCAGAACTCCAATTAAATCATTCAGGTAAGCCCCCTTTAATAATGAAAGGAGGATGTACCCACTGATTGCTCCCCCAGGTAATGATTATTTACACTGGGTCTGATAGTAAATAAAAGTGATTTTATTAAGTACATACAGTTGGATTTAAGTGGTTGCAAGTGAAAACAGGCAGAGCAAAGTGAGTTACAAATTTAAAATAACAGAAAATTTGTAACTAGTTCTAACACCCTAAAACTTATTACAATCTTACCCTAAAATTGTTCTTCTTACAGCTAAACTTCCAAGCCAAGGAAGATTTTTTTCCCCTGGGGTTTCTGGTTCATTCTCTTTGGAGTAACATGCCAGCCAAAGACCAAGACTCTGAAGATTTTTGCATCCTAAATAGCTTTCCTTTTGGGTGGGAATTCTTTGTCTCTACGTTCCACCCTGCCATGGAAAAGTACCTGGTCAGACCCTACCAGTTAGGGTGGTCACATGTCTTCCTAAGACCAACCACTGCTAAGACTTAAAGGACAAAAGGAGGCTGTTTATAGGTGGTCACCTAGACATTGAGGGAAACACCCCTGATGCCTTTCATTTGCACATTTAAAACCATAAACCGTTCCATACTCCATATTTTGAATTTTTTACGTACAAGAGTGCTACATACACCAAAATAAGACACAGGTCTAACAGCCTGTCATTAAAATTAATAGGTTACGTGGGTTTTTGTCCAAAGCATCTTTCAATTATGCATATTTGTGTCCATAAATCAATTTAATAAAGCATGGGAGGAGTGTCCATCACACCTGTATTGGTTAAATGCAGTGCTAACGCTGCTTTTAACTGTTTAACTGAATAAAAGGGGATAGGTAGGGGGTCCACTCAAATGCTTCCAGAGCGGCCCCCTCACCTGCTGGTATTGGGCTAGAGCAGCCCACCCACCACAGGCAGGGGCTGCTCCAGTGCAGCTGCTTCCAGCCCCATACAGAGGCTGCTGCTGTGATTCCCAACCTCCCCACAGTGGCTGCTGCTGCCACTGCGGTTCCCGGTGTCCCCTGCGGGGGCTGCCATCACAACTCTCGGTCCCTGTGTGGAGGCTACCATTGCCCTGCATGGGCTGGAAGCTGACAGCTCCGCGTGAGGGGCCTGGCGGGGAATTGGGTGGAGGGCTGCTCCTAGGTACTGATTAACTATTTATTACCCAGTAAGCATCACCTGTTAAGGGGTGATGCTTACCAGGTAACGGTGTAATCAGGTGCCCTTTAACAACCCTAGTCTACACCAGGAGTTTAGGTTGAATTTAGCTGCATAATGTAGATTTTCTAAATAAGCCTGCACTCCCAACCCCATTCTGCTGACTTGAAGGGCCACCAAAGGGACAGTGTATTAGTCTGTCCTGCGAAAACAACAAGGAGCCCTGTTGTTAGGGCATAAGCTTTCATGGGTAAAACCCACTTCATCAGATGAATTGGAGTGTAGTTTGCAGGCAGGGGTAGACAAAAAAAGAAAGAGGCTACTTGTGTTAATGAGGCTAATCAGTTCAGGTGCAAGTGGCTCATTCTCTGCAATTGATGCAGAAATGTGGTTATCAAGAGAGGGGAAATTGCCTTTGTAGTGGGTTAACCAGTTAAAATCCTTATTCAGTCCTAAATTGTTAGCATTGAGTTTGCGAATGAATTCCAGTTTGGCTGTCTCCCTTTGTAATTGTGTTTTGAAATTCTTTTGTAGAAGGATGGAATTGGGTCAGAGTTTGTGTCCATTAAGCATCTCTGGGATCTGTTTAGAAATGATGGGATGCAGGATAGTGCTATTCGACTTGCTTCCCACCAAATCAGTGAAAAAGCTGTTAGTTTTATACATTTTTCTGAAGATTTTAAATAGATTTTCCCAAGATTTTAGAAATCTAGAAGGAGCTAGTGATTTGGGGTGATTTAATTTTGGAGTGGCCAACTTGAGACACCCGAGAGTCTGATTTTTAGAGTATGGGTGCTGAATGCTTTCTGAAAATCAAATCCCTGTAGACATCTCAAGTTGGGCATACAAGAAATTCAAGGAACCCTGAGTGACTAGTGACCTTTGAGAATCTTGGGCCTTGTCATCTGGTCTGACCTTATTCTAGGTAGAGGTCATATACGGATCACAACATGTCATGATGAGAGTCTATAGTATTCTGGGTTTTTTTTCTGTTACCTATGATGGCCAAATGGCAAGGTGGATTGATTTAAATCAGTGATTTAAATTACCATTTTAATCATGATTTAAGTGAGCAAGCAAGAAGCCTTGATTTAAGTAATTGATTTTAATTGTTTTGCATTTGTACTTTTAACATATTTTCCTAAAGAAAAGTTTATCATTGTTAGTTGTTTGCCATTAAAACATGTTTATTTTCAACTAAATATAGTCTCTATGCTACTAATTTTGTTGCTTCTGTTTGCTAAGGAAGATGCACTATATCTGCATGTTTATTTAAGCAATTACATAGCTCAACTTTCAATTATTCAGATTCTTAATTTTTACATTTTTTATTGCGTTAGAAAATGGTGACTGATGCACTCCTTATTTACTAGATGTTTAACTTTTTACTTGTAATTTGTGTCAAGATCTGTTGGGATGGAATTTCCCATTCAATGGAAAATACAGATAACTAGTATTTTAATAATATAATTAAATAAATGTACCTTAAATGATGCATAAATAGAAAAAATTGAGATTCACATAATATTTTTTATTTAAAACTGATTGACTTATTAAACATGTGAGGTATTATGTATAGTTAGTTGATCGAACTGGCTGTTACTAGTTTGTGTCCTTCACGATTTTAGAACTAAAGGATCTCACCCCCAGCACCTTGTTTTCATTCATAGATTGGAGGAAACAAACCAGCTTTCCTGCATTTTCAGTTCCCGCTTGATGTGTCAACGTTGAATTAACTAGTCAGTGAACTGAACAAGTAAATTGAAATGAGGAAATTATTCTCTCTGCACTGTGGAAGAGGTTACTGCTGTCTTTTGGTTTTAGTATTTCAGCAAAATCAGGTTTCAGGTCCGTTGCCAGTATCTCCCACTAGTTTAGTACTTGGACTTCCTTAGCAAACTAAGAAGCAAAAACTTAGCAGCAAAGATATACTGCTAAATATGTGTTTTGTATACAATTTACATAATTTTAAGAGATTATTGTAAGCTTAGGCATTTATTCTATTTCTAATTAAATTTTAATTTTTAATAAATTTCTATAGAAATGTAAAATGTGATATAAATAAAATTGGATTTTTTATTTAAAAAGTAATAGCTTTTTTTAATCCACTCTGCCAAGTACTTGCTATCAGTCTAAGACTGAGTATAGCTGAGTTACACTATCATTTTGATTGGGCATATGTGAATGCAGCCAGTGACAGCAAGAGACATACAATGGCATTTCAATTAATACATATTCAGTTTTAAACATCATTGTGGCTTAGTGTGGCATCCCATTTTAGTATTCTTACCTGTTTTGATCTGTGCCATTGGCCATGATTCAGGATTGTATGTGTTCAAAGGAGAGAGTGAGGATGAAGTCAGATGCAGTCTGGTTTATTTACAAAGAATGGAAACTAAGTGCCATTTCTCTGAGTATAATGGGAACCAAATGTAATCAAACAGGAGGCAGTTTCTTTGCTCACATTTCCTAGACTCATTCCAGCTTGCACCCTGCCCACAAAATATATCTCTAGTCTAGGCTTTCTCTCAGGATCACCTGCAGGATGCTTTTCTAGCAGTTTCCTTGGCAGTGTGTGCTGCTGCTCACAGATGCATGAATTTTCACCAAAAAGTACCTAGCTCCCTGCATTTGCATTCATTCCTCAGCTTCTGACTTAACACGGCATGTGACCTGTGTTTTGGGCAGTGGCTGCTGCTGTGTTTCATCTGACTCCAAACATGAGATTAAATTCTTACATTTATCCTGAAAAGTTCTCTCATGCCCACCAGCTTTAAAGAGGTTTTATCCAAACTTCATCAAAATGTTATCTTATATTTAGATTAGCTTACACGTGAGACTTTATGATAGTTAGCTAAGGACTTAAAATAGTAACTGGTACAGTTTACTTCCGTGATTACTCATAGCGTTTAGCATATTCTCAGACTGTGGTGTGTTTTATCGCATGATTTCTTTATATCTGTGCCTCCAAAAGGTTGAGCTTCAATCTTTAAGTTTTGTGCGGTTAATTCCATGTGTAACTAAAAGCTGCATGTTTATCACAATGGCTAGAACAATTAAAAACCCTTTCTGCATTGGGAAAATGACAGTTTGTTGAGAATGAGTATAGGTATAGGAACGTGGGGGGGGCACGCCTGCTGCCGCTCTACACTTTAAATGTACTTTAAATGTACTAAGAGCCCGGCAGACTCTTACTACATTTAAAGTGCAGAGCCGCAGCGGTTTTGGGGGCGGCATGAGCCAGGTCAGTTCAGCGGGGTTAGCTCCCGGGGATGGTGCTGTTAGCTAATCCCGCAGCAGGGTTAGCTCCCAGGGATGGCATGAGCTGGGAATATTCAAGGCTGCCCCTGCAACCATGTCGCCCCTGCAACTGCTGGGGCTCTGCACTTTAAATATAATAAGAGCCCGCTGGGTTTTTAAAGTGCAGAGTCACAGCGGGGTTAGCTCCCGGAAGCGACTCTGCCTCCCCTGCCCCTCTCCTGCATCGCAGAGACCTTGTTGGGGGGGATTGGCTTTTAAGCCAGCCTCCCCCACCCCCCAGCACCAGCTCATGCTTCCCACCCTGCTTTGGGGGGAGGGAGGCAACTAGTCAAGAAATCACTCTACTAGTCACTTATGTCCCTAGTTGACACTTTGGTAAACGTGCCTACTACTGGTCTTAGCTAGTACCACTGCACAGACACTATCAGTGATGTGCGAATTCCCTAAAAGTGCAGACCCGGGCAAGATGCCTAGTTGAATTTCTGTAAGAAGCAGTGAGAACAATTTTGCTCTTTCTGCACAAGTCATCAAGTAGTTTTATTTGAAAGGAATTTGTGGGAGATGGAGTCCAAAAAAATCTTTGCCTGAAGTAAATTTTTTATGCTTGCACAAGCTGCTAACTTATAGTGAAACAATGATAGAATCATAGACTCCAAGAAGAGTCTGTGAGGGGAGATTAAAAAGACTGGGACTTTTCAATTTAGAAAAGAGTAGACAAAGGGGGGGATATGCTAGAGGTCTATAAAATCATGACACGCATGGAGAAAGTGAATAAGGAAAAGTTATGTCCTTGCTCCTATAACATAAGAATTAGGGCTCCCCAGATGAAATTAGTAGGTAGCAGGTTGAAAACAAACAAAAGGAAGTTTTTCTTAACTCCTTGCCAGAGGATGCGGAGAAGGGGCTATAGAACTTTAACAAGGTTCAAAACAGAGCTCGATAGATTCATGGAGGTTAGGTCCATCAATGGCTATTAGCCAGGATGGGTAGGAATGGTGTCCCTAGCCTGTTTGTCAGAGACTGGGAATGAATGACAGGGGAGGGATCACTGGATGATTCCCTGTTCCGTTCACTCCCTCTGGGGCATTTGGCATTGGCCGCTGTCGGCAGACAGGACACTGGGCTAGATGGACCTTTGGTCTGACCCAGTCTGGCTGTTCTTATGTAGACATGTAGGGCTAAAAGGGATATTAACAGGTCAGCTAGTTCAGTTCTCTATGCTGAGGCAGGATCAAGTAAACCTATCTCCTTTCGGAGAGGTGTTTTTGTGACCTATTGTTAAAAACCTTCCCTGTTGGGGATTCCACAACCTCCCTTGGAAGCCTATTCCAATACTTGCCTATCTTTATGGTTAGAATATTTAATCCAAATCTACTGCTGCAGATTAAGCCCATTGCGTCTTGTCCTGCCTTCAAAAGACATGGAGAACAATTGATCATTGTCCTCCTTATAACAATCTTTAACTTGTAAACTGTTATAAGGACCCCTCCTAAGTCGTCTTTTCTCAAGACTAAACATGCCCATTTTTTTAAAGCTTCTGTCACAGATAAGGTCTTCTAAACCTTTTGTCTTGTGTCAGAAAGGCAGCTGTGTTAGTCTGCTTCATCAGATATAACAAGGAGTCCTTGACACCTCAAAGACTAATAATTTTATTATGGCATAAACTTTTGTGAGTTGTGACTCACTTGGTCAGATTCATGAAGTGAAAAAAAGAGACAGATAGTAGAGGTACAGAGGTGGGAGTGTTCCAGCAGAGCTAATTTAATCAGGGTGGATGTGGACAAGGTGAGAATACCTAAAGTGAAATACCATTTTTTGTAATGAGAGTATTCCCAGCCCCTATTCAAACCATTCTGGTGTCAAATTTGTATATGAATTCCATCTCAGCAGTTTCACATTGTAGTCTGGTTTTGAAGATTTTTGCTTGAGGATGGCAAATTTCAAGTGTGTAATTGTATCCAGGGAGATTAAAATGTTCTCCCACTGTTTTCTTTTATGCTACTATTCTTGATATGTGAGTTGTGTCATTTTATTTTGTTTCGCAGAGACAGTCTGTTTTGTCCAATGTACATGGCAGAGGGGCATTGCTGGCATGTGGTGACATAGATCACACTAATAGCTGTGCAGGTGAATGAGACTTTGATAGTCTGGCTGCTGTGGTTAGGACCTGTGATGGTGTCGCTAGGGTAGATGTGTGCACAGAGCTGGCAATGGGACTTGTTGCAGGGATTGGTTCCTGGGTTTGTGTTTATGTTGTGGAGTATGTGGCTGGTGATGAGTATGTGTTTCAGATTGGGGGACTGGGAGCCGGAGCGACCTTGTCAGTTTGCCCTGACACCCATCTCCCAGCCCGTTGTGCACCGCTTCACCGTGGCAGCAGGATGCTGGAGCGAGGGTACTCCGCTTTCTGCCGCCATTGTGAAGCAGACCAGGCTGCAGGGTCACTCTGACTCCTGCTGCTGTGTTGAGGGACGGGGTGGGGGGTAGGGGGGGCTCCTTCCACCCCATGCTAGGCCCCCAGCAATCTCCCAGGCTGTTCTGAACCCCACGGGTCCCATCCATAGGATGGTTGAAAGAGCTGCAGTGGAGCCGCCTGAGGCAACCGTCCTGAACCATCCTACTGACAGTATACCTCTGCCTGGAAGGACTGGTTATAGCTCCCCTCAGAGCTTGTAGGTTTGATTCCAGATGAGGTCAGAGTGACTTTGGGCAGGTTGTTCTCACTGACTCCTGGCCTTTGCCATATTTCCAAATCTGTTTGACTTTGGAGTCAGGAACAACCTAGAGTCATAATCTCATTTTCCCATGTTGTGTGGTGTGTTACCCTCTCATCAGCTTTTGGACTCCTGTCTTCAAATGTGTATATTTTTAACTGCTGTTATCAGATCACCTCCCTTGCCAAAAATACTTTTTTAAAAGTCTCAGAGGAGTAACCGTGTTAGTCTGTATGTTAAAAAATGACAAGTTGTCCTGTGGCACCTTAGAGCTTAACACATATCTGTCTCTGTCTCTGTCTCTCCGTACGTACTCACTCAAGCTCATCTGCAGAAGTGGGTTTTGGCCATATATATATTTTTGTTAGTCTCTAAGATGCCATATGACTACTCATTTTTAAAAATACTTTTGCCTCTCCCATGAGGCCAGTGTTTAGCAAGACAAGTTGCTGGTGGTGTAACAGCAGCAAGAAAGCATAACAAAATGTAGGGGATGGTGCAGCCTTGATTGCAAACCTTATATTGATCCGTTCGGTTTAGGGATGTAAGCAAAATAGTCTACTACCCAATAAGCCTAGGCTTATCAAGTAGTCGAATTACTACTCAACTAGTCACAGAAGCAGCGGGGGGGGGGGGGGGGAAGAGGAGGAGGTGTATCAGAGGCAACAAGGGGTAGGACAAGAGTCAGTGGTGGGGGGAGCTGGCTTAAAAACCTGTTTTCCCCCAGTACCGTCTCCATGGGGGAGCAGGGGAGGCAGAGGCGCAGTGGGGAAACGGCAGGAGTGGGGCCCAAAGCAGTCCCTGCTCACATAGAAGCTATGTCTCTCCCTTTTAAATGTGCAACAGCCGCCTGCATCTCTTGTACGTTTCAAAGGGAGAGGCACAGCAGCCTGCTCCTGGGGGCTGTGCATCTTCCTTTGAAATGTACAGGAGCCATGGGCGGCTCTTGTACGTTTCAAAGGCAGAGGCGCAGCTGGATTTCCATCGATTACTCAATTAGCTGATTTTATCGAAATTTAACATTCCTAGTTCAGTTTCACTTATTCTCCTGACTCCCCTGTGTTTGGCTTGTGCTGTTTTACAAATGAGATATCAAAGTTTAAACATATGATACTTCCAGTGTGACCTCTAGTAAACACCTGTGTTAATTGTCATTAATGACTTGGAGACCATAGAGAATTATTAAAATTTGTGAATTTGTGCATAAAAAATCTTTTTAAAACACCACTTCACTAAAAGCAAAGGGAAGCTAAGCAAAGTACATTTCTTTCATAGTTTTCCTCAGTCTGAGTCTCCTTTTCAATGTATTATATATTCAGCTCTGGGCTCCAGTGTCGTCTTGTCCCTTCAAACTAATAGGGGCCTCAAACTGAATATGTAATACATGTGTTCTGTTGTAATTATTCTTGGAACAAGGGGAAATGACCTTTTGGTTTCCTTGACAACTTAGAACTTTCTTTTAAAGTGATGTCAGGAAAACAAAGTGTGTTCTTGAATGAAGTAGGTATTTCACAAACTATTTCTAAGGACTGCAGAGGGGAGGGACTGTTAACCCTTGTGTTTCCAGAAACCAGAATAAATGTTCATATTTGTCTACAGTAAAAAGTGGTAAAGCTGTAAGCCTGCATGATAGAAGAGAGTATATTCATATGTGATCATGATTTTACCAAACAAAATGTTGGCCTCTACAATAAGTTTCCACTTTGACTTACAATTTTCCTGTAGGAGAGGTAACAAGTAAAAAGTACTTCATGCCAGAGTAGCCTTTCAGTGACTTTCCTTGGTGAATAGTAACAATATTTTCTTTTTCTTTAATTCCCAGGAAAAAGAGACGGGAGAGGAACTTCACACTGAAAGAAAGTGGGGTTTTTTTTGGTTTGTTTTTTTTAAAGATGAATACACCCCAGGAACTGTAATCCAAATGTTTCTCTGTTTGTGGAGAAGATTTCATTTTTGAAACAAGATTTCTACGGAAGGTATGAATATTTACCGTTCTTCTTTTTTGTTTTGTAATAAATACTTACAACTGTACAAGGCACCACAGTATTCAGCACTCGAAAAATGTACTTGGCATCTTGTACCTAGAGGTATATAAGAAAATGAGAGTGGTGGTGCTGGGGAGGGCTCTACATGTGCAGTTTAGTTGCCAGAACATCTAGGTGTGAAGCCCAGCTCCTTTGCCACCCTTTGGAGGCCTGTGATACACAGGAGCTCAGTCTAGGTATGCCTTAAATTCTGTAAATCTGGCCTTAAATTCTGTAAATCTGACTCCTAGGTGATAAAGCCAGGAGGTACCCCTGTGCTAATCTGATCTGATCTCTGTATAGCACCTCCTGTAAGACTCCCCTGAACTCTCTGAACTAGAAAGTCTCTTTTAGGAAAGCTTCCAATCTTGATTTTAAAACTTCCAGTGATGAAGACACTACTACAGGGATGGGCAAGCACCTGTAAGCGCCTAGCTCTTTTATCTGGCCCGTGCGGCAGTTCCCAGCCCGCCCCCAATGCGTTGCCTGGGACGCACAAGCCCTTTCAACTGCTTCTATTTAAAGGGCTTGTGGCTTCCCCACAGCTGCTAGCGGGGAGTCATGGGCATCAACAATTTTCTTCAACTGTTCATGAGAAAAAAAAGTTGGAAAACCACTGTTCTAGACTATGGGCTAATTGTGGGTCTCTCTTCAGCTAGCAGAGACTGCACTGGGGCTGAAGGCTCTTCAAAATACTTTTTTCTACCCACCATCCACACCCCTGGATTGTTTGTGTTCAGCTTCAGCAAGCTGTTCTTTACCCAAGAGTGGTTCATCTCCAAGCACTGGGCACTCTTGGTTTTAGTGATGTGGTGAAGGATAGCTAGAACTCGGTCAGCTGTGTATTGCTGCTGTTTGAGTCCATGTTATCTGACCAGTTCAGCTGGTGGTTTCATGTAAATACCGAAAAGGAGCAGATTGAAAATTGAATCTTGTGAACATTTACAAGGGGACTAGTGATGAAGCTGTGGTTCCCCATTATTACTCACTGGGTTCATCCCTCCAGGAAGGACTCAGACCATTTTAGTTCATTATCCTGGACCCATGTCATCTCCCAGGCAAGACAGCAGAATCCCATGATCAGCAATGTCAAATGTTGCCTATTTGTTGTAGGCATTGTGATATTCTGATGATGGCATTGGTTGCCTCTTTGGAAAACTAGGTGTTCAGCGGGGTATAATTTGCATAGGTTTGGAATTGGAGCCTATGGTAACTTACCCCCTCTTCAAATGATCTCATGTATATTTGGAAGAGGAGGCAAACTAACATGGATACTTCTGGGACACATGTGAATGGGCTGTTTGTAAGGAGAAGCTCATCACCACTCCAAATTTGCTTGAAGAGGATTTATTGGATTGCTATTGACAACAAATGGTTTAATAGAGTATTGCCGCATTCAGAACGAAGTGCAAACCCCATCTCATATTAGATAGTCTGTCTCCGACCTGTTACCTTTCAAGTGATCCTCACACACAGAGAAAGGGGAACGTTTATTTTTTTGTTAAAGCGACGAGGAGTCCTGTGGCACCTTATAGACTAACTGAAGTGTAGGAGCATAAGCTTTCGTGGGCAAAGACCCACTTCGTCAGATGCATGTAGTGGAAATTCCCAGAGGCAGGTAGAAATATGCAGGCCAGGATCAGGCTGGAGATGATGAGGTGATCCAATCAAGGAGGATGAGGCCCACTTCTAGCAGCTGATCTGGAGGTGTGAATTCCAAGGGAACAGAAGCTGCTTTTGTAGTTAGCAAGCCATTCACAGTCTTTGTTTAATCCAGAGTTGATTGTGTCAAACTATTTTTTTGTTGCATGTTTTAATGCAATTAGAAGGTGCTCAGTAATGAGGGGTCATTTGAGAAGAGTCCCACATATTTCATGATTTCAGAGGCATGGAATTTGCCTCAGAATTCAGCCCTTGATGGATAATTGTGCTCCAGAATCTCAGCTTTCATTTTCAAAATATTTTTAAACCCATATCGTTGCAGTGATTGTCTTAAAATGTGAAGAGAGTTCATCCAATATTGATTTAAGAATTCTCAGGGGTAGAGAATTCACCAGAACCCTGGGTAATTTGTTTTAACAGGGAGAGAAATTATTTTCATTGTTAATTTACAGCTTATTTCTGGTCTGAATTTGTCTACTTTTTCAACTTCCACCCATTGGATTGTGTGAGACCTTTCTGTTCCTTGTGTAGATACTTAGATTCTTACCAACTCCTCCCATAACCTTTACTTTGAGCTAAACAGACTGTGAGCTCTTTGAGCCTATCACCATACATCAGTCAGCGTTTCTCGTTCTTTGAGCGTTCTTGTGACTTTTCTCTGAACCCTCTCCAACTTCTCAGTTGCTGCAGCCAGTTACAAACTGTCCACTTCTCTGGCGTACTTCTGGGGAAGGCGGTTCTGAGGCAGGTTGTTTGGACAGATTAATGAGGAGTCGCAGCCTAGGAAACTGAGTGTTGTGTTGAGGGAAAGGCTCAGAAATTACAAGTTTTTAACAACAATTTTTGTATCAGTTTTCACCTGAGTTGCCCATATGTGTGTTTTGCATGAGAGGGGAAAAAAGGGAGAGAATGAAATATATTTTATGGCAATAGAATAGATCAGTGTTGCCAGAGAATTTAGAAGTGGTTGTTTCTAATTCACAGAAGTATACACCTATAGCTGGCTAAATAAAGTGTTGCAAACAATATCCCGAGGAACGACTTTTTAACTAAATAACTGTATTGTCAAGTGCAATTCATGTCAAAACTTCTTCTGACCATGCAAACCCTGTGTTATATACAGAACGTTTGCAGCATTCTTTTGCAGTTAAATGAAGACTAATCGTTGTAACAATACTAATAAACAAGCTTCCAAAGAAATGCAGTTAGTCATTCTTGCATCTTCTATTAGATCACACTAACTAAATGATTCATCTAGTGGTTGGCATTTTAATAGCTCAATAGTGGTAAACACTGGGTCCTTTCTTTGATTCTTTTCCTCCCTTCCCCCCCACTCCTTCAAAAAGCCCAGATAGTACTTTGCTTGATCTATTCTAGCTAGAGTGAGTGATCAAACTTCAAAATAAAAATTGAAGTTTCAAAAGGATGCTGGAGTTAGAGTGATTTCATTAAGTACGCTAGGAGCAAGAGAGCACAGAATATAAATGCCCTTTAGTTAGTGGGGAAGGAGAGCTAATCTCTCTCTCTATAAAAAAAAAAACTTTTCCTGTGAGATGACAGAGTGATGTCATCATGTCACTCTGCATCCCGCAGGCCCTCCCCACGCACGGGCTCCCTGCCCTGGGTACTGTTTAGGGACCGGCCAAGCCACCTGGCAGCCCAGCCTGGGCAGATGCTGCCTCCCAAGGGTCTTGCCCACTCAGTCCTGGCTGCAGTCTTTCAGGCGGTCCGTCCCCTAGCCCAGGGGCTGCTTTGGCTGGTGTGAAGCCCGGGGCTCAGAGAAGCACCAGAAGCCACCAGCCACCCCAGCCTCCACTGCACCTGAGTGACCACGTCCTGAGCCCAGCACTGAGCCGCCCCGGTGAGACCCAACCCCAGCCCGTCTCCCAAGCCCAGACTGGCTCCCTCCCTCCCAGCCATGTGCGGGGCTGGAGCAGCGAGTGGCGCTTCTGCAAGGCAGGCGAGGAGGCATCCGGCAGCACTGATCTAAGCGGCCCAGGCCCCCTTTGCCTGGCGCTGCAGCCTCGCCCTCCCCTGCATGGTTGGAGCACTAGTGCTGCCTTCCCGCTGTGGGGGTGGGCGTGGAGAGAAAGCCCCAAGCCTTGCTATGTGGGGAAGAAGCGCTGCCCCTCCAGAGCTGGGGAAGCAGCAGAGCGCAAGTGTGCTGTCTGGAGCCTTTCCCTGTGCTCCCATTGGCCAGAATCCACCTAAGGGGTGCAGCGGGAGGCCATGCCTGGAAGCAGTGAGGGGCCCAAAGACCAGTAAGTGCATGGTTACACACAGACCCTCTCCCCCTCCCACGCTGCTGCCTCTGTATCAGAGGCAGCAGCACAGGGAGGGCAGGCAGAAGCCACGGCGCACAAGGAGCTGCCTCAGCAGCGCAGAAGGTTAGGTGAGAGCCGGTATTCATGGGGAGCCGGATCTTAAATCAGCTCCCCATGCATAGCAGTTCCCGTGGAGCTGCCTGCCCCTCCACGCTGCTGCCTCTGATACAGAAGCAGCAGCACAGGGGAGGGAGCTGGTGCTTGCAAGTGCTAACTTAAAAGCCGGCACCCTGCACGCACGGGTAGATGTGTAACTGCTGAACTTTCATGAAGCTGTCCCACTGGCTTAGTATCTTCACTAAAGCATTGCAGCAGCACAACTGCAGACCTGCCCTAACTAGAAAGGTCATCACATTCTGAAGTCGGCTTCCAGTGGAGATTATGGAATCCCATCCTTGAAGGTCTTTATGAACAGGTTAGAGAAGCACCTGTCAGGGATGGTCTGTTAGTTTGGTCTTGCCACAGTGCGGGGGCTGGATTTGATGAACTCTTGAGGACAGTTGCAGTCCTCTTTTCTGTGATTCAGTGATTAGCAGCATGAGTAATTGGATTAGACGAGAGAGTGGGTTAGCTGCTGAGTGGTTGAAATTGAGCTGTTGCTCCGCAGCTGCATTACTAGCTCAACATGATCATCACACAAGCTCCAACAAGCTAGCCAACACTGCGCATTTTAATACAGTGAAATGCAAATGTATGCCTGTGGGATCACAGAATGCAGACTCTCCTTAAAGGTGGGGACTCTATCCTGGAAGCAGTGTCTCTGGAAAAGGTTTGGGAATCATGGTGGATAATCAGCTGAACATGAGCATCCAGTGCAGTGCTATGGCCAAAAGGGCTGAGGTTTTCCTGAGATGTGTACCGTAAAATCTCGAGTATAATGCGCACCTATGTATAGTGTGCACCCTGAGTTTAGACTCTTAAAATCATGAAACATCCGAACTCCTATGTATAATACGCACCCATTATACAGGAGAACAGGAGAGAAGAAAAGGAAAGCTGCCCCTTGCCCAGCTGCCCGCGCGCCGAGCTTGCGCCTGCAGGGGGAGCCTTCCCCGCCCAGCTGCCCGCACACCGAGCTTGCGCCTGCAGGGGGAGCCTCCCTAGCCCAGATGCCCGCACGCCGAGCTTGCGCCTGCGGGGCGGCCCTTCCCGCCTGGGGGGGCCCTTCCCGCTCAGGTCCTTCCCAGGTCCTTGCCTAACCTCCCCCCCCCCCCCACCCAGCTCATGCCTGCCGAGAGTGAGTTTAAAATTAAAAAAAAAAAAAACTTCCTATAGATAATGCGCACCCCATCTTTGATGCAAAAAAAAAACCCGGGAAAAAAGTGTGCATTATACTCGAGATTTTACTGTAAATGGGGTCTCGAGTAGGTTTGGAGAGGTTATTTTACCAATGCATTTGTCAGCGGTGCTATCGTTGCCTGAATACTATGTCCAGTTCAGGTGCTGGACATGTTGATAAACTTAGGTGGGTTCAGAGGAAAGCCATGAGAAAGATTGAGGGATTAGGAAACTTGCTTTGCAGTGATAGACTGAAAGAGCTCAGTCTAGTGATGACTTGATTGCCATCTCTAAGGAGCGCCGGCCCCGGGCGCGCGGCGGGGGGGAGTGCCGGGCGCGCGGCACTCGGCGGGGGGGAGGGGGGGGGAGCGCCGTCCCCGGGCGCGCGGCACTCGGCGGGAGGGGGGGGAGCGCCGGCCTCGGGCGCGCGGCCCTTGGAGGGGGCCCTGCTCCCGGGCGCGCGGCCGGGGGGGGCCGCCCCTGGGCATGTGGCCGGGGGGGGCCGCCCCCGGGCGCGCAAGTGTCCCCGCCCCCTGGCGCCCGGCGGGCAAACGGCCACGCCCCCTGGCACCCGACAACCTCAAAAGGTTGGGGACCAGTGCTCTAGGAATTCTTTGGGGGAAGTTCTATGACCTATGTTAAATAGGAGGTTAGATTAGATCCATGGTGTTCAACATGCTAGCCTCTAGCCAAATGTGGCTATTTGACTGATTGAGTATGGCTAGTTGGCTTGAACAATGTGGCTATTTTGCTGGTTGAGGATGCCTAGTTCACTATAGTGGCTACTGCTTTGGAACTGGTTGGACACCATGGGATTAAATGATCTAAGTGACCCCTTCTGGACTTGAATCTATGAATTACCTCGTCTTCCACCTCCCTCAAGCCAGCAAACTTGAGCTTACAGCGTCATTTAACTGGAGATTTTGTGGGGGGATGAGAGTCAGGTTAGGGTAACAATTGAGTTGTAACTATAGCTAACTGTGCTGTGAATATACACCTTTCCTGTAATAAAAGTAGTCCGTTTGCTTCACGTCTGCCATTGGTCATCTTAATTTAGTTTTTTATTCTTCAGTCTGAGGAGTTGCATTGAATTCTGGCGTGAAATGCAAAAACTTTCCTCTTTGTGAGTTTTATTGACTAAGATATTTACTGACATTCTAATTATTGTTCCTTTTCATCAAAATATCATGTAATCCAAGTTTGAAGCCTAAATCTTGTTACAAATTATGCTTCAACTTCAAAGAATACTTACAATATAATTTTCACCAACTATTGTAGATAGTAAACACTGCCTCAAGGACTGTTGTTTTTCTGCATAGTTACTAACATATTGGGCTCTGATCCTTGATTGGCATTCTTGGGCACAGCTATGATACAAAAACTAATATTTCTTCCAAATGAATGATTGATAGTTTACTGGTGAAAGACAGATAGCTTCATGTGCACTATGTACAGATGTACAATTGCTGGAATACTTCCCCTAGAATCACTGTAAGAGATATTAAAGTACAGAAAACATTAGGATATCTCACTTGGCCAAAATAATGTTGCTTCACTTCATCCTGTCCCTTTTGGGAAAACCCTTCAGATTTTCTCTTACTTAACCCAGTGAATGATCCATTAAAGCGTAATTAGAAAAAGATTTCTGAAGTATATAAAAGAAAGCAAACAGCATCAGCACTTCAAGCTGCAGTACAGGTTGAACCTTTCTAGTCCGGCACTCTTTAGTCCAGCAACATCCGTGGTCCAGCATGATTTTAGTTAGCCAGTTGTCCACTTACTTTGGGTGTGGTCAAGTTTCCCGTGGCCCCATAAAGTTTAACAGCCACCAGTCTTGACTCTCTGTGTTATTTAGCTCTAATTTACCTAAATGTCTTCTAAGAGCCCCGTAAGCATTGGAAGTGTTGGTCATGCTGCCAGACAATATGACCTCCTGTGGTTTGGGAAATTCTCTGGTTTGACACTGGTCAGGTCCCGATGGTGCTGGACTTAGAGAGGTTCAACCTGTGTCTATGTAACTTGTAAACTAAAATGTTTCAAGTAGGATGTCTTGTGCATGTAAGCTCTGACTGTTTCTCAGCTCCAAGAATTCCTCTTTTCTCAAAAAAGCAAGAATATTGGATTCCAAATCTGGTGCCTTTTAAATGTATTATTTAAAATTAGGGATGTGAATGGTTAACCGGTAAGCATCACCCTTGCTGAGTGATGCTTACTGCTTATGGTTAACCGGCCTCCTGGCTGGGTTGGAGCAACCCCCCCCCGCCCGACGTGGGGAGGTGGTGCTCCAGCCCAGCCAGGCCTGAGGCGTGACGTAGATATTCACAATATAAACTTGTGCACTGTGTTGGATTTCTCAGGTTTGGCTCTTCACTGTGGAGTTCTGATACATCTGGGATCAGGGATAGATTCAAGTGTAAGAACAGGCCTATGTCTGGAGCTCTTGCTCCCCAGAATCAAGTGATAACATCAGATTCTTAACATTCATTTTAAAAAATTGCCTTGTTAGTAGGGTTGGGAAGAAGAACTTGAAAACATGAGCTGAATGTAACTGATGTAGACATATCTGTCTGAATCTGTAAAGAGCCATTGGCAAAAGGAGAAGCCACAGCCACTAAGATCAGTGATTCTCAACCTATTTGCCATTGTGGGCTGCATATGCAGCTGTCTTTGTTACGTGAGCCGCACCCACAGAATATATACACTACCTGTACATCTACCAAAAGAAAGAAAGGGTTGTAATTTTGTTATGACTGCAGTTGCATTCAGATCGATATAGTATCTTTCATATCAGCTCCTGGCAAATATCCACCCAGGAGCATTTTAAATTAGTCAAATAAGTCAAACCATTAACTGTTTCATGTACTGGAGGATGGGGTGGAAAGTGATGCTGGGTGTTCCTCCCCCCCCCCCATTTTTGCCCCCCACTCTTCTGGCTATGTGCCTGGGGCAGGTCAGACTCCTGCACCACCCTAGATAGAACCCTGATGATGTCTCAAGGGCTGCAGCTATTTGATGCAGGCTGAGAACTCCTGCACTGGAGCCAGGGAAGAAGTTTCCTGTCCCTGCACCTAGCACTAAAGAAGAAAAGGCCCCTGCTTCTGTGAAGTCTTAGGTTGGTTGGGGAGGGGCTTGAAATAGGGATGTTAAATGTTGATTAATTGACTAATCGAATAGTCGATGCAGTTTGCATCGACTATTCGATTGGTCGATAGAGCGCCTCCACCTTTGAAGTGTAGCAACAGCTGTAGGCTCTTTTCAAAGCGGCAGTGCGGTATGGAGTCTGGAGTCAGCTGGGGACTACCCCACTGACCTCGGGCTCTATGCAGCACTGCCTCTTTGAAATGCCACAGGGAGCCCGGCGTCAGGCTGCATGCAATGTTTCAAAGTGGCTCCCCCACTGACCCCGGGCTCCATGCAGCGCTGCCTCTTTGGAATGCCACAAGGAGCCCGGCGTCAGACTGCATGCAATGTTTCAAAGCGACTCCCCCACTGACCCCGGGCTCCATGCAGCACTGCCTCTTTGGAATGCCACAGGGAGCCTGGCGTCAGGCTTCACGTGGCATTTCAAAGTGGTAGCACTGCACAGAGCGCAGGGTCAGCTGGGGAGTCCCCAGCTGATCCCAGGCTCCATGTGGCACTGTCACTTTGAAACGCCGCGTGCAGCCTGGGGACAACCCAGCTGGGCCCCGGGCAGCACATGGTGTTTCAAAGCAGCAGTGCCAAATGAATCCCAGGGTCTGGCCTCAAGACCGACGTGGCGCTGCCACTTTGAAGCACCTCCTCCTGTCCCCCCTCCTTGCTGCCACCTTCTGATAGAGGCAGCAAGTGGGGGGGGGGGGAGAGCGACTAGTCGTTCACATCCCTAGCTTGAAATCCTTGAGGTATGGTCACATGCCCTTTTGGAATGGAAGAAATATGAAAGCAACTCTCACTTTGAATAACTGAGATGATGCAGGGAAAGATTTCCATAGAAGGAGAAATCAGAGAGATTAAGATTCTTAGCTGTAGAGGGGTCATGATAAAAGCATTAACAATGAAAGGAATAGAGAAGGTACATCAGGTGCTCCTGTTCACAGTGCTTTATAACACAAGAACCGAGTGACAGTCAGTGAAATGTGGCTAATTTACAACTTTGTATACAAGGTACAGCTATACTGTGGAACTCATTGTCACAAGATGTTGTCAAGGCCGAGAGCTCAGTTGGCTCAAAAAAGGTCTGTTTTTAGGGATAACTAGGGGGCTGTGCCCCTTACTTGCTACGCTTGCCAACCCCCCTCTCTTTGGGGTAGGTGTCTGGCCAGGGTGGGGGAGTCAGGAGTGGGCGGGGGGTGAAGGGGCTGGAGGCAGTCAGGCTCAGAGGGCAGAGGGGACCTGGCACAGCCTGGGGCAGAGGGTGGGGAGGGGCAGGCTCAGATGGTGGAGAACACCTGGGCGGGGGGCGGGCTTGGATTGTGGAGGGAACACAGCCCTGGTGGCTCAGCTCAGAGGGGACTGCGCCAAGGCTGGCCACAGTAAGCGGCTGAGGATGAAGGCAGGTGGTGGCAGCTTGAGGACACAGATGATGTGATGACATCACTGTCATCCCACAGGGGGGAAAAATGTATATCTAGAGACAGTAATGTCTGTAGATGTAGGGATGTGAACAGGTAACCGGGTGATGCTTACCGGGTAATGGTTAATTGGTTCCCTGGGAGCAGCCCCCTGGATTCAGCCTGCTGCAAGTGGAGGGCTGCTCCAGTCCTGTTGGGCCCCACATGGGGCTGCCGGCCAGAAGCCTGCCCTGTGCAGCTGTGGGCCAGTAGCTGGCAGCCCACCCCATGCAGTTGGGGCTAGGGGCTGGAAGCCAGCAGCCCACACTGTGCAGCTTAGGGCTAGGGGCAGGGAGCCGGCAGCAAGCCCAGCGTGGCTTGTGCCAGGATTTTACATCCCTAATAGCTGCATTAGTAAGTAGTGATGCTAAAAATTGAAACAGATTATTAACCGACTGAATTTCTATTGGTTACACGGTTATCTGTGGTTCCCGGGAGGCTGTCAGAGTTCCCAGTTCCTGGGGCTTCTGTGGCTCCTAGGGCTGCCTGAACTTCTGGCCCTGCAGGACAGGGTTACTGCAGCTCCCAGGGCTGCTGGGGCTCCTGCCCCCTCAGGCTGGATCTTGTCTGCCCCTGCTCTAACACATCTATGTGTGGCCACTATCAGAGACAGGATACTGGACAAGTTGCATTACTGACCTGGCTCAGTATGGCAAACCATATGTATTGTGAGGATACGTTTTTCTGTGACATATTGCCCATAATAACGTAAGAACCACCAGTCTAAGTCAGACCAATAGGCCATCTAGCCTCAATATCCTGTTCTCTGACAGTGGCTGGGACCAGAGCCTTCCGGCAGTCAGAGATTTAACGTAGCTCAAAACAGGGGTTGCATCCCTGACCTTCATGGCTATTGTAATTGATGGTCCTATCCTTTATGAACTTAAGTAGTTCTGTTTGGATGTGTCTACACTGCAATTATTTCGGAATAAGCTATTCTGGAAGAGTTATTCCGAAATAGCTTATTTTGAAATAGCATGTCTACACTGCAGGGAAGCCTCAAAATTAGTCCGAGGCAGACTTCCCTAATGTAGACGTGCTATTTTGATTTAGAGCCCCAGGAAGAATAACTTAGAATGGTCCTGGTGAAGTGTTTACACACGCCTTATTTTGAAGTAGTTATTTCAGAATAGGGGTTATTCTTCGTAGAATGAGGTTTACAGAAGTTGGAATAAGCTGTCCATTATTTCGAAATAACAGAATTGCTGTATAGATGCTCACATAGTTATTTCGGAATAACGGCCATTATTCCAAAATAACTTTGCTCTGTAGACGCACCCTTTGAGACCCGTTATCCTTTTGGCCATCACAACATCTGTGGTAATGAGTTCCACATGGTAATTATGTGATCTGTAGAATAGTGCTTCCTTTTGTTTGTATTAAACTTTCTGCCTGTTCATTTATTTGAATGGCCCCTTGGTTTTGTATTGTTGGAAATGGGAAATAACTGTTCACGTTTTCCATGCCATTCATGGTTTTATAGATCTCTCATATCTTCCCCCCTTGGTTAGCTCTTTTCTAAGCTGGACAACTGTAATCTTTTTAGTCACTCCTTATAGAAGCTGTTTTATACCCTGGATCGTCTTTGTTGCCCTTCTGTGAATCTTTTCTATTTCTTCTGTGTCTTTTTTGAGATATGGGGCCCAGAACTGGACACGGTATTCAAATGCAGGCACACTATAGATTGATATGGCTGGCACTGTGGGTTTTTTTTGTCTTATTAATGATCCCTTTCCTCATAGTTTGTAACATTGTTCACTTTTTTGACCACGGCTGCTCATTGAGCTGAAGTTTCCAGAGAACTATTCACAGTGATTTCAAGATCTCTTTATGTGGTAACAGCACATTGAGAACCCAGCTTTCCACGTGGGCTGTTGGGATTATGCGTTATTTAGCAGGTCTCAACATTGAATTTCATCTTTACCCGGTTACCCAGTTTTGTGAGATTTGCCTTGTAACTTCATAGACAGCTTTGAATGTACCTGTCTTGAATAATTTCCTATCATCTGTTGATTTTGCCACTTCATTATTCAGCCTCTTTTTCAGATCATTAATGAACGTGTTGAACAGCACACGTTCAAGTACTGATCTTTGGGGCCCCAAATATGTACCTCTCTCCACTGTGCAAACTAATCATTTCAGTACTTTGCTTCTTATCTTTTAACCAGTTACCGACCCATGGAAAGACTTTCCCTTTAATTTTACAACTGTTTTCTTTCCTTGAGAGTCTTTGGTTAGGACCTTGTCAGAGGCTCTTTGGACATCTGAGTACACTGTCAGAACTGGACCACCCTTATCTACATGCTTGATGGTGCCCTCAAGGAATTCTAATAGATTGGCGAGGCATGACTTCCAGTAAAAGCTGTGTTGGTTCTTCTCCAGCAAGTAATGTTTATGTGATACTTCTGTTCTTTACTGAAGATAGATTCACCAGCCTCTGGAGCCCTTTTCAAAGTAGTCATTACATTAGCTATTTTCCAGGATTCTGGTACAGAGTCTAGTTTCACTGAAACAGGTTAAATACTACAATTTGTAGTTCTGCAGTTTCATATTTGAGTTCCTTCAGAACTCTTGTGTGAATCCCATCTAGTCCTGGTGACTTAATATATCAATTTGTTCTAAAACTTCTTCTGTTGGGCAGTACTTCAGATGTGTCACCCAAAAAGGATAGGTTTCCCATGGGTATCTCCCCTATATTCACTGCCGTGAAGACTGATGCAAATAATTTATTAGCTTCTCTGCATTTAGCGTTGTCTTCTTTGAATGCTCTTTTCACACCTTGGTAGTTTAGGGTATGCCTGTATTGTACAGAAAATCCTACGGCACGACGTCTCAGAGCCCAGTCAGTTCACTAGGATTACGAAACTAAAAAACCCATGTAGATATTTGGGCTGAAGTTGAAGCCCGGGCTCTGAAATCCACGTAGATGCTTGGCAGGTTTCCTTGCTTCTGAAATACTTCCTGTTAGTGTTTTGCATCTTGAGCAAGTTGCTTCTCAAATTCTTTTCTTGGCTTCCTTATTATGCTTGTACACATAACCTGTGAGATTTCACACCTTCCTGTTATCGTCATTAGGGTTTGACTTCTGAACTGTAAAGGGTGCCTTTTTGTTTCTTGTGGTGTCCATTATTCTGGTTTTTAGCCATGATGGAACTATTTTGGTTCTCCTACTGTCTTTTCTGATTTGGGATATATATTTTGGCTGAGTCTATATTATGTTTTTTTAAATAGCTTCCCCACCTCTCCGCTGCTTGCAAACATTTAACCTTTGTGCTACTCTCTTAATTTCTTTCACACACACATCCTCATTTTTGTGTACTTGATCTTTTAAAGTTAAATGTTACCATGTTGGGTTTTTATTTGGTGTTATCCCCCTACAAAGATGTTACATTTAATTGCATTATAGTCCATTTTACCAAGCAGTTCAGGTATAGTTACTACTTGGACCAGCTGCTGTGCTCCACTGAAGGCTAAATCAAGAATTGTCCTGCTCTCTTTATAAAGAGTAACTTTCTTATTGAGATTGTGTTGATATATTATGACTTGTTGCTTTATAGGGGCTTTTATTTGTAACTGATTGCATGGTATTCCTGTAAGATCTGTTTCCCCAAGTCTTCCCGTTTCTGTTCCCTTAGGTTGTTTGAGACATTAGCACTTGAACTGATTTAGGAATCAATAGTTCAGTGTGTTAAATTTCCTTGTGCCTTTTCAGATCATCCTCCTTACGGAACTTTGGAGCTCAGGGGTGCTGTGAAGCTGAACACCTCCATGCTGGATTCTAGCTCCCTGTCTGCTGAATGTTTTGATCTCTGTGAACACAGCCTGTGTCCTCAGTAGCCTTTTTATATTCTCAACAACTGTGCTTCACAGCCAGTCAAGTTCCTTTTGTTGAACTCTCTCCAGTAGAAGTCTGAGGGGGAGCTGCGTTAGTCTGTAACTTTAAAAACAATGAGCAGTCCTGTAGCACCTTAAAGACTAACAAACATATATAGTATCATGAGCTTTTGTGGCCAAACCCCACATTTCTGTATTTAATTTTACTTTATTGTCCCCCCCCCCCCCCAGTGGGGTAATACTAATTTTGTTCTAAACCAACGGTGTTCATCTTCCTTTATTCTTGAAAAGCAATCCAAATTCCTATAACGTCTAAAGGCATGCCATCTCTGTAGGGACTCAGATTTCAGCTGTTTCTCCTGTGTACCATCTAGTGTCACATCTTTCTGACCCCTGTGTGGGAGGGACTCTCCTCTTTGAAAACATCATTTCCCCATATTAACCCTCTTTCGAACATAGTAGACTTCAGAATTTTGATTGAGGATGAGGTAATGTCTGAGGAGGAATCCAGCCCAAGAGAATTGGCGGGAGCCAGAAATGGAAAATTCTGTACACAAGTTCTCATTAGTTAACAAAACAGCTTAACTGCATTTTACAATCAGAACGTCTGTTACTGAGGGAATAAAGTAATATCTGTATTTTATTGGGAAGTTGGGAAAATTTCACGTGGGGTGGGGAAAAGGTGAAGTCCCTATTTTGGCTTCCCAGAGGGGTGTATAGTTTGGAAGACCAGAAGAGGGAGTTCTCCTTGCATCATTGGAGGAAACAGAAAAATTAAAATTTGAAGATAATGTGATCTTGTGTAGCCAAGGCCTGCTGGCTGAATATTATTAAATATTGCCCCAGGGTACCAAAGAAACCCCCATAGGGAGTCAAAATAATTTTGAGGGAGAATTTTTGTTAAGATGCAATTTTTGTTAAGATTGAAGCATACATTTATTGATTCCCTCTAGAAAACTCAGATTTCAAATTCTAACTGTTCCCACTTTCTTTCTGCCTTTTTTGAGACTGCAAATAATCAAGAGAGGAACCTTTTGGGTACTGTCTGTTCAGGGTGGATCTGTCATCCCAGATTTAGGAAAGTAATCTCTTCTCCCAAAGCGCTGTGTTAAACAACAGAAAGTCAAATCCCATGGGGAAGAATTGGAGGGAATCTTTGAGTATATTACAGCATGATAGTCCTTCCAATACATGTTCATTTTGAAATGAATAGCTCAACTCCAAAATGTGTCACTTCAGGTGCAAAGTTTTGTGTAGAATTCTCCTCTCATTACAGTGCCAGTGAAAGAGAATGAAAATGTGGTTATTTGATTCTTCCACAATTTAATGTAAGCCCAGCCTTTATTCATGTAACTTGCCATGGTTAACAGCAATTAATTTGGGAAAGGAACAGTTAAATCCTTCCTTAAGACATGCCTCTTCCATCATGCCTATAAAATTGACAACATGGCAAGTATTATTTTGAAACAAACAAAATGCTTAAGTGAAACACCAAGATGTTTTCATACCTAGCTGAGTAACTCTGATCATAGCACTGTAACCCTCATTTTTTCACAAAGGACAGGTTGTCACTGGCATAAGTGAAGAACCTCTCGGTAGGACAATTTACAGCTTAATAACAAGCAAGACTTCATTTTTCTGTGTTTTGTTAGTGGCTTGAAGTTGGAGTCCTGAGTGAAAACTGACTCAGAACTCTCCTTCAAGGTTAGAAGACAGGTTTATCCATGTCTTTAGGTTGAGGGGGCTACCAGAAAGCAAATCCTGACTTGTTTTTCTTACCTCAGCGATGGGCTTGAACAGAGGAAAGGATAAGCCAGTTGAGGCTATCTGAGCTTCTCCTTCAGAATGGCATGAAGTACTAATATCAGGAGGCCTGGCTCTCACTTGTGATATAGCACACAGCAAAGCAACAGGAAAGGCAAGGTGTCGGAGGCCCTTAAAATACAGACTCTTCACCGGAGTGGGCAGTAATTTTCACAGGGGTCACTTAATAAATTTTGGTATGTGGTCATGGGCCTGCTTTCCCCCTCTCCACTGGAAGGGACTTGGGGCAGGAGAGGAGGAGCTGGGGACTGAGAATATTGATGTGTAGTTGACTATACAATTAACCAATAACCCAGGCTTGTGCAGGGAGCTGTTCCCAGTCTGTGCAGAGAGCTGGTTTTTAAACTGGCTCCTCTCATGGATCGGCTGCCACCTAGCACCTGTGCTGCTGCCTCTGATACAGAGGCAGCAATAGGGTGAAAGGGGGCTTCCCTGGAGTGCAGCCAGAGTGCACTGGCTGCCAGCCTCACCCATGGGACTATAGAATAGTTGAGTAACCGGTAAGAATTCATGTGGTACTCGACTGTTCAGTTACCTGATATCTAACATCACTACGTGGGACTAGCCTCCCCCCGGAATTGCCTGGGGCCAGAGGCTTTGAATTAAAAATACAGCAAAGGGCTCATGGCTCTTTCCCCGCTGCTACTGCATTTCTGGAAGCTGCTGGTGTTGCTGCAGCTATTTAAAGTGCTTGCGGCTCCGGCCCCTGCTGGGGTAGCACTACGACGGGGAGCTGTGAGTCATTCAACTAAGATCCGGCTGCCTGAGCCACTGCCTGGAGATTCAGTGGCACGGACAGCAGGATATAAATAGAAAGTGGCCAGATGCCGTCTGCTGGCCGGATCAAAGTGTTAGGTGGGCTGGATCCCCCCAGCCGCATCTTGCCCAGCCCTGGTCTTCACCCTTTCAGAACGATTGAGAGCACAGAGGAAGTAGGTGCTAATCATGTAGCTGAAATTATTTGTGGCAGGCAGGACAAGTAGGGGGACGCACATTTTGAAACGGTGTTTTAGCCTGTAACTTCAGTGTACAGGATACTCCTTGGGTGCATGTTACTCTGCACTTTTGAGGACTAGACTGGATGTTGGCCATTTCTATGTTTTATGCCAAACATCTTGTTTTCTTCAAAAATCCCTTCACCCCTCCCCCCTTGTATTTCATCATTTCTACGGGTGGCCAGGGCATTCTTTGCGCACTGTTGAAGTCATGTCATACTCATGCTGTATTTGTAACTCCAACTCGTATTGTGTCTTAACGAGGAGGCTTTGGTTACAAATCAATTGTTAGAGTTAAGCCAAAGTTTCCAATGTAATAAGATACTCGATAAACATTTATTTTATTTTTTTAATCCAATTAAAATGACTAAAAAGAAACACAATGTAAACTTTTAAGTGTTATTTGAATGTATCATAGTGATCTGGGCAGTCTTCCTCATTTGGCTTTTCACGTGCGTATTAATCGGTTACACATAGGTAGTGTGGCTTTTTCTTCACAGTTGTAAAGAACTGTGCCAAAACAAATCTGTTTCAGTTAGCTGCAGTGACGTAAGTGACATATGTTATGTAAAACCTCCATTCAGGGGTTTGGTGGTAGTGGATAGAGAGACACTCCACCAAAACTTCCTGTAGACTAAGGGGAAGTTCCCTGAGCTGCAAACATACTGTGAATTCAGATTTTATGTCTAACTGATCTTTACAGTCTCATGCACACCACCACCTTGTTGTTGACAAAGTCGGTAAACCCCAACTGTAAAAGGCAGTCCAGTCTGCACTAAGGATATTAAGGACTATCAACTATTCGATAAGCAAATGCTCAGATAGAGGCAGCAAATGGGGGGAAAGCAGGGGTACTTTAAAGTGGCAGTGCCGCACAGCTGAGCCAGATATCAGCTGTGTGGCGCTGTCACTTTGAAACCCCCAAGGAGGTGTTTCAAAGGGGCAGCATCCCACAGCTGAGCCCGGGGTCGGCACTGTGGAGCCGGGGGTCAGCTGGGGACTCCCTAGCTGAGCCCGGGCTCCAGGGCACTGCTCCTTTGAAATGCCGAGGCGGTGTTTTAAAGGGGCAGCGCCGCACAGCTGAGCCAGGAATCAGCGTGCATTGGCTGCCCCAGGTCAGCTGAGGAGTCCCCAGCTGACCCCGAGCTCCGTGCGGCATGCAGTGCAGCATGGAGTCTGGGGTCAGTGGAGGACTGAGTCCCCTCCTGACTCTGGTCTTCATGAGGGCTCTGTGGCTTTGAAATGCACAAGAGCCCCCACTGTGGCTCTTGTATATTTCAAAGGAGGAATGTGGAAGTACCTATCGACTAGTCGAGTAGTCCACTAGTCAGTTGACTACTCGACTGGTCAGTTAACCTCAATCTAACTCCCTTAGTCTGCACTTCCACCTCATTTTACATATAAATTAATAAAAGTTACACGAGATCATAACATGGTAGACCCAAAACTCAGCTATTAATTTGCACGGCCTGTCAGATAATATAATCAGAGAACATTCAATCTCTGACCACTTAACCACATGCTTTTCTCAGTCACGAATAGATTCCAGTATTCCCAATCTCTGTGATGCAGCAGCTTGCAACCAAATACTTTTGAGAGTCAGCAGGAAAAATGTATGTCAAGGCCTTCTCTAGAGGCTGAACTAAATAGAAGCTATTAGTTACTGTTCTTGCTCAAGTGGTATAGGGCTGAGTTGTGAGCTTGAAGGTACATGATTCAAAGCCTCAGTTGCATGCGATAGATTTTAGTTTTTAAGGCTTTTTTAAATGCTTACTTAATTTACACAATGAGAAAAACATCCTGTAAAAAAATTGGCACTAGAACTATTATAATCTTTAAATTATGGTAAATTTCATTTATTTACTGCTCCCTCTGTGACCAGAGAGAGAGGGGAAATCTCTGGAAAAAACCCACCTAGAAAATACACATCCATGCTTAATTTAGTGATTGTTAAGGCTGCATTAACGCACCGTGTCAGCTCAAAACCTGAAAAGTAAGGGTAATGAAAGATTGAGGGTTGTCTGCTGCCTTGCCATTTCACATTACCTACTATGCTGCTGTTAGGATACTTCAGGACACTAAGATTTTCACTCCTGCCACCATTCTATGGGTATTCCATAACCTCTGACAGCCAGAACTGGGGACTAGATGATAGCGATCACTCAGTAATTGTCCTGTTCTGTTCTTTCCCTTTGAAGAATCTGGCACTGGCCACTGTTGGAAGACCAGAAATTGAGCTAAACAAGCTGTTGGGCTGACCCATTCTGGCTGTTCTTATGTCTAGCAGATAGTGAAAGACGATACATTAACCCAACTGCATGCCATTCACTTTCTAGCACAGCGTATTAATGGTAACCCCAGCAGTGTTCTGGCACAGTAACATCCCAAATGTATGGCGTGTGTCACTCATGCCGATCTGTTGCTACTGGAGCGCTGAGACCCTACTCTCTACCTTTTTTCCTATTCGTACGGTCATCCTTAGGTTGCTTTTTTTCTGTAGAGTTTCCTTTCTTTGAAATGTTTGTTTTTCCAAAATCCTCTGTCTAGAAGACTCTCTTCTCAGTTTGACTGTCTCTCCAGATTGGTATTTCTCCCTTTCAGTATTTTTCTCACATTTTTTCACTTCTCTGCTCAGTTCATCTCCGTAGTTTTTGTTCCCTGTGTTTCTTCTCTGTCCCTTTCTGGTCTTTTGGATGGGCCAAGGGTGCTGTTTTGGGCGAGTGGGGGCAGCAGCTGTGTGTACTGGGATAAGGCTTGCTTATCTTCCTGTTCCCCTGATAAGGTAGTGAGGGGAAAGTACTTGGGTTGTGTGAAGTATTCCCCTGACCCCTCCCTTCACCAGCTGGGAGTTACAGGCTTGTACAGAAGTTGTGTACTGTCCCCTTACTGAAGAGGCAGCAGCTTGCCAGGGAGCTAGATACATGGGTAAAAAGGCGCCACTCCAGGAGGCTCCACAGCCAACCTGGCATTGGGGACCAACCTTCCAATGATCGTGCATGCAGCACATGCACACACTTGTTTGTAATGGATATGAGCAATGCATCTCAAAGAACAACCGTTAGATTGTTTTTCTTGCATAAAAATTACTCCTTTGACTGAAGGTGGTTTTTTTTGTTGAGGCTGTGCATGTTCATTCTGGCCTCATTTTGGAAGAAAAGAGAACAGACGGACTTCCCCTAAGGCTGGTTCTGTCCAGGCTGATTGATGGTGTGGAAGGCCCGATTCCGTCAACTGCTGGTCTTTCTAATGGAGAGTTCTTGTTGCCCTACAAGAAAGACTATCTGCACATGCTAATTTTCCTATAGTACCAGACTGCCTGCACTTGACAACATTGTGGCTCCATTTTCAATTCCAGGCCTTTGCTTTTCTTCCGTTCCTTGTTTTCTCACCAGTTTGATGGTGTCTCTAATGAGCAGTCCAGAACAGGATACTCATAGATGTCTCTGGGTGCTTTCAAAAGCATCATTTAGGACAGTCTCTGCTCTGGGGAGCTCACAACTTTTAGCAAAAGAGAAACATACAGGTCAGCTGACTAACAAAACAAATGACACTTAGACACATTAGAATGGGCGCTAAATAATTTAGTCTTCAACCAGTTAACAGAAATGTAGTGGTTCAGGGAGCCATGGTCTCAGAGACTCCTGCAGTTATCAGTTCAGCATTCTTGAACTTTCTGGACTGAGAACTTTTAATTCCAGTATCCTCTTTGAACTCCCAGATTTAAAGCACTTTGAAACTCTTGGCTTGGAACCTGAGGGGTTTTTGCCTTTTAGACAAATGAATGAATATGTATTCAGGAAAGCTTGTAGACTTCCTCATCAGATTTAAAAAAGCTGTCCACAAATCTGGACATTTCAAGAGATTGTGAAATGTGAATCCTCATGCTGCTCTTAAAGCATAACAATTCCATTTGGCCTCTCATCCAGGGATATATTTGAAATTCCTTGTCCTAAACTGAGATCTTAATTGGGTCTGATTCCCAGCTTCTTGAAGATCCAAGACTCAGTTACCATTCTTGGAACATATTCCTTCCATGTCTAACCTATTTTGGCAGCCACTTCATGTTTTGTAATTCCTGAAAGCTGTGTGTCTGTAGAGATGCCATCTGGAGACTAGTATGATTGGAGGCATCACGTAGTCTCTGTACCGTCATATGTGGAGAGGCATTTTCCCTGTAGTTGCCATTAAAATACTGTTTTTCCTATTAGCAGTGACTAGCAGAGCTAGTAAGAACAGGTACCTTACCCATCTGGAATAGTTAGTTTTTCCCAGAGGAGATGATTTTCAGTTCTGTCTAGGAATTGATCCAGTCCGTTTCCCTTTCTTCATCAGTTGTGGATTTTAGTTGTAGATGGGATATTCAGTTTCTGTTTATATATAACAAACCCTTGCAGGAAATTAGATGCAGGTTCAGGAGCAGATAGGTGACAGGAAAAGGTGCAAAGCATCCATATCCACTATTCCCAGGTGAATACATTTGGGGATCTCTCCATCGTACAAAAGATCATAACAGATCCCATCTTCCAAGAGGGTTTCCTCATTCAAACACATGGCCATTTCCTGGGCAGAACAGCACAGTACTTCATTCATAGGATGATTAGAGGTCTAGAGAACATGAGCTATGAAAGAAGACTGAAAGAATTGGGCTTGTTTAGCTTGGAAAAAAGAAGATTGAGAGGGGACATGAGAGCAGTTTTCAGGTATCTAAAAGGGTGTCTCAAGGAGGGAGAAAACTTGTTCATCTTGGCCTCTGGGGATAGAACAAGTAGCAATGGGCTTAAACTGCAGCAAGGGAGGTTTAGGTTGGACATTAGGAAAAAGTTCCTAACTGTCAGGGTGGTCAAACACTGTAATAAATTGCCCAGGGAGGTTGTGGAATCCCCATCTCTGGAGATATTTAAGAGTAGGTTAGATAAATGTCTATCCGGGATGGTCTAGACAGTACGGGGTCCTGCCATGAGGGCAGGGGACTGGACTTGATGACCTCTCGAGGTCCCTTCCAGTCCTAGTATCTATGATTCTATGATAACATTTTGGAGTGTGACTGTCTAGTCTTGGTGCACTTCTTTATCAATTTAAACTAGATATGTTGTCTTTGGCCAATGGGATGCTTGGCAAAAGGTGCTTCAGTCTTTCCATTGTTTAGCTGGAAAGAGGTTTTTTTAAGGAACCTCTCTCTCTCTGCTTGAAAGATGAGAAAAC